>NC_133950.1:11009071-11656214 GCF_031877795.1 Strix aluco
GGGCGGCTCGGCGGGGCACAGGGCTCCTCCCCAGATCCCATTTCCAACCGCAGAAATGGACCCGCTGGCTCCTTCGCCCGGCTCCTGCGCCCGCCCCGAGCCTCCTGTCTTTCAGCACTTGGAACAACATTGTCACTGGTTGTGAGTTTTATACATACGGTTTTGCACTTTTCTTTTTTTCCTATAAACCCATCGGTATTCAGACATGCATCAAAAAAATCCCCAGTGGATTCTAAATACTAATATTTACAGTCTTGTATACTACAGCATTTACTGTGCAAAAGCTAGTACCATCGCTAAAAGATACGGGTTCACGGGACACATGAACCGCAGTACCTCGGGTAGTCAATGTTTCCAGGGTTCGGAGGGATTACCGTTGCTTAAATAACGAGATCTGAGAGGAGGAGGGGGATACGATGACTGGAGATGGCGGGTCCCTGCCCACATTTTCAGTGCCTCTTCCATATCTACGACTGGTGCCTTCCTCCCGTGAAGAAGGCGCCAGAGATCTGGGGTAAACCGAAGACCCCTGTAAACACAAGCAGCTCTCTGAAAGCAGAGCTCCTCCGGCAGGCAGCCCGAGACTCTCCCACCCTCATCTCCTAGGGGCGAACACGTGTCGAGGCGGCATTGCAGGGGAGACTCAAACCCTTGGCTTCCACGGCTGCTGCCTGCTGAGCACCACTCTGGAGACAAGTCTGTGGGTGCTGAGCTTTTGCCGACCCTCCCTTGCAGATGAAAACAAAAGCCCGGGTATTACCAGGTGCAATCAGCCAGCAAACCGGGAACACACTTGGATGGGACCCTCTTTCCACAAAGCTCTCTCCCCGGGTTTAAAGCTGATTCATGGCACTGAGGGGCGGGAGGAGAAGGAGGGCGAGTGCAGCGAGCACCGGCTGATCTCTGCCCTTCGCGGCCAACGCGCGCGGCCGCCTCTCGCCCGTGGCGAGAGCCCGACATTCACACCCCCAGGGACCGCTGCCAGCTGGGAGGGAGGGTGCGTCATCCAGTAACAGGTACAAACATTGAACTCCAGTCTCATAGCTGCCCTCGGTGCGTCTGCGGAGCAATTCTCCTCGCTCGCACGACCCCTCCTCCTAGGTTTTCTCTTCTCGGTCTGTTTTCCGCCTTGTAATGTTCCGAGGTTTGATTTTGAGGGACAGTTCCCACAAGGCCTCCTCGGCCAGGTGGTCGCTGAAATCGTTGAAGAATGACACTATGTCGTCGTTTCTTTTGATGTCGTAATGTCTGGAAAACCACAGAGCAGGGCGGCAGTTAAACAAGGGGCTACCTGGGGACCTCTCCCAACTTTGAGCCACCCCGGCCCTGCTCTAAGGGACATCCAGCACTGGGGGGTCTGCATTACCTGAGCCCAATATTCCTGACTGTGGTGTGACACCAAAAAGGGGGAAAACCATCATGCTCATTGCTGAATTGGGGAGGAAAAAAAAAAAAAAGGCCCTATCACACTGAAATCAGCTGTTAGATCTGCTGCCTCTGCTGCAAGACAGCATTGAAGAAAACCCTGCAGGACCTAGAGAACACAGGAACCAGCAACAGCAAAACCTGGAGGGAAAACTGTTGTGTGAAAGAGAGTAGTGGCAAAACTTTACTGCACTGGATCTCAAAACTAATATAGGAAAAATATCTTCACAACTTTTAGTCACAGCTAACCTAGAGAGGGGAGGAGACTGTGCCCAGAGCCCTGTCCTTCCCAGGTCCCCTTACATCTCCATCATGATGCTTTGACTTTAGACTCCCTTCCCCTTTCATGGGGGCTCCATACCTCAGCCACAACCCCCCCACCAGTCCCCACTGTGCTGCCTCAAAGCCAGCCCTGCCCTCCCCGGTGCTGCACTTACACTTGTTGGAAGCACCTCATGCTGTCCAGGATGTTAAACTGCTGCCAGCGCTTGGAAAAGTTCACTTTGCTGTCAATGTAATCAGGGTTTCCCAGATGAACAAAGGTCAGGTCCTGCAGAATCAGGCCTCTGAAAGAGAGAAAGGTGCAGCAGGCCGGGGAGTAGGCAAACAAGTGCAGAGGTTAGTCACACAGGGGCAGGACAGCCAGGCACAAGGCAGCTCCAGGTAATCTAACGGCCTCCCACTGCCGCTGCCATCAGCACTGCAACTTCAGACTAGAGGCAAACGTGTCCCTGACAGCAGATGTGAGGGTGTGCAGGTGCAGGGTGCCCACCACGCAGAGCCGAGGGACCCCTGCAGTGAGGCACACTGAGGGTGCTCTTTCACCCTCCATGGAAAGGAGGACCAGGCTGGAAGAAGGTCGCAATGGGAAGTGCCTGCCAGGGGTTAAACCTTCCTTCCAGTTTTATGCAAGAGCGTTTCCCTCACATTGAGGTTTCCCTAACAAGGGAGTCACCACTCCCTTCCTCCCTCTGCCTCCCCTGCTCAGCCATGTCTCTGCACAGCCCTGATGTGGGCCCCTGCCAGAGGAGATGCCACGTACATACGCAACCTCCTCCTACAGAGCTCTTCCCACGGAAGAAAGCAAGACCAGGAGAAGTTTACTGGTGTAAACCCAGAGCAAATCTGGTATCTAGATCAGAGGGCTCTTATGGAGAAGGGCAATGGCTTCAACCTTTCGTCTAGAAGCAGGATGACAAGCAGACTCCTCGTTTACCAGCTCTTGCTGTCAGCAGAACCAGAGCTGCAGCAGAGGAGCAAGCAGCAGCTTGAAGCTGTGAGATCCACTGCACCTCATGGGAAAATCTGTCCTTCCACAAACAGACCCCAAATAAAATATAATTAAAAAGCGTCAACTAAAGATCCAGACACTTGATCTTTCCTTTGCCACAGTCAATTCACAAAGGCTTTCTTTACAAGAAGACAGCTGCCACCCTCCCTCCTAGCTACAGGAGAAATTGCTCCAGAGAGGAGGGCACGGGGGTTGGTGTGGCACATCGCCCTCTTGTTCTAGATGTGGGGCAAAAGGCAAGTGCTGAGCTGAGCAGAAGCTGCTGAGAAATCCTTGAAGGAACCATCTGCACGTGCAGAAGTAATGGCAGAGGAAAGAAGCTACCAACTCACAGGTAAGGTATGCAGGGAGGCTCCACATCAGCCAGAGCTGCTCGGTAGGCGCGGAAGGAGGAGGAGCTGTCAATCAGTGTGCAGTACTCAGCCAGGCCCTGGCAGAACACAAAGCCCACGCTGACACCGCTGCTGAACCCCCCTTTTCTTTGTAACCTCCCCCCGACAGCCACGCAGGCCAGGCAGTTAATGCCACCCTGCAGACACTTCCAACTGATTTGCTCAGCCTGACCCCACCCTGAGTATGTATACATGCAGCCTCGCTGCCTTCAGCCTCACCAAGCCTTCAATCTGCAGGGAGGAGGAGGAGGAGGCGGCTGTTCTCACCCATGGCAGCGCTGGCACTCCCACAGCTGTCAGAATGCCTGGCTACGCTGCAGGCTTCCAGGGTCGTGGCATTATAGCCCTTGAGGAGCAGTTATCCACCATCCCTCCACCCTGGGACCTTGCTGAGCTGTTAAAACCCCGCAGCTGTTTCACTCCGTAACCAGAGTTATCTTCCTCCCCTGAAGATGAGAGCCCTCACTGCTCCTCACCTCCGAGGTTTGCTTCTGCCACTCCAGCCTTCGGATGGGTGCAGAATCCAGTGCAGAAAGAATGGCCAGATAGGAATTAAAATTATTCAGCTTTCGTAAGTGCTGTGAAGAGGGAGAATATTCATTACTCTAGAGATCTGAAAAGCCTTCTAGCATCAAACAGCTCTGCCAACCAGAAGGTCCCAATCCCCTGCTCCTTTAAGGAGCGGTGTGTGTAATTTACATCAAGAAACAAGCTGGTACCTTCATAATCTTTATAAATTTAAGGAGCAGCCTCTCTCGGTCTTGGGCTTTCTCTTGTAGCATAATTATTGAACGGACCCTGGAAGAACAGACAGAAAAAAAATGATAAACCCACTTCAGCAGATCTCAGATTTCTTCTTGTTTCATTTAAAAAACCAGTAAGGATGGGCCAACAATACTGGAAAGTTCATTTTATCTCCGTCTTAAATGGAGCACTCTAATTCATAACAAAGACAGAATAACTTCAAGGATGACCACTATAACCCTTCACAGAGTGCATTTATTTGCAAGGGGAATGTTTGTTTGAAGGGCACAATGGTACAAGTCCTGCAGGTTATAGTGCCCTCCACAACCCTCCTGATTTTCTTTCTCGTGTGCTCTGGGATCTTTGATGAGTGCCCTGCATGCACTTCCTGGCCAAAAATATATGTTATCCCACTTGTAACAAGGGAACCCAACTCTGCAAGGAAACTTTTGAATATTTGTAGGGCACTAGAGGTTAAGCACAGTTCAGTGCCACGGTTGTTCTGAGCTCCTTACCAGTAGGACATGTTATTAAAGTGCTCTGTGAACTGTGTCAGGTTGGGGCTTTTCTCTTCATTTTGTTCCTTTGCCCAAAGCAAAACTTCTGGAATCTGCCAAGGAAGAAGAGGAGAGGGGTGGGAAAATACCACACATTAAAATGGAATTTCTGCTTCAAGATTCCCAGTCGCAGTCTGTGGTCACAGCCGTTTGGTGACACAGGTTCAGCTGTCTCCTACAACCCAAGGGGTGAGCTTGAAGAGCTGGCAGGGAATACCAGAGATTGCAGAGGGTATGTGTTCAAATCCCTCCCGCCGCCCTCACCCCCTCCTCGCCTCTGTACCTCAATTTTATAGAAGAGTTCGGCATCTAGGAGGGTCAGCTGCTCGGCTATTTCATGACTGTGGAAATCATGCAGGGTCCCTGGCCTGGAGGAAACAAGGATGAAGTATAAAGGCTAAGGAAGCGTGACCTGTTGTCCTTCCTTTCTTATATTTTGGACTAAGAAAATTCTTGTCTCCAAAAGAAAGGGATGCCCTGTCTCTCAAAGGACCAAGATATGGTTACGTGCATCTTTCCTCACCTGGCTGCCACCCCACGGGCTGCAAGAGGTTTGATGGAGTTGGCGTAGCTCAGCATTTTCTTCTGATCCACTTTATCAAGGATATTCTTGCGTAACACTCTGGCGAGGCTTAGCTCCCCGTTGCAGACCAGCCGGAAGACCAGGTCCATCAGCAGCTTGAGAATTTCCTCTGTCAACTCCACTAAGCTGAGAGAAAGATGGAAAACCCAGGGAAGGCATCAGAGCTACAGAGTCTGTATCTGTACCGAGTCTTGTCACTCTCCCACAAGCAGAACTGAGTGACTGAAATTCCTCCTCTTCCCAGCTCTTCCTTTCCCAGAGATTCCCCTTTTACTGTTTTTTTAAAATCACTGACCCAGTGAGGACACACTGAGAACCTGCTCCTCCAACAAGAGGGTTCAGCACTAGGTGTTTCACTGGTCAGGGCAGGGGATTTCAGCTGTTGTTGTAGATGGGGTTTAAAAAGCACATCTTCAGAACCTCCAGACTTCTGTATTGTTACTGACCCCGCACCTCCCACCCCAGAACAAAGAAGGCAACTCACCACAGCTCATCCACCACTCTCACCAGCACGAAGAAGGTGTTCTTACTGACTCGCTTCTTAAACGTGTCTGGGAAGTGGCAAAACTTCTCATATGTTGGTTGCAAATTAAAGAATCAACTTAATGTGTTTGGACCAGCATCAGCGCAATTAACAGCTGCCTTGATGAACATTAGAATAGCATACTATTCTGCCTTGACTGAAAGTGGTGTTCAATTTCCAGGAGATAAGGGACACTGATATGGCTCTAATTAAGATGGTATTAAGCTGCCACCAGCTGCAGGTAGCAGGGGTGTGAGGAGGGACTTGCACCTCGCGGAATCGATGCTAGAAGAGCAGGTGTACCCTAAAACTGTTCTAAGGTGGAATTTAATGAGCAGCACTCCTCTACTGTGATCTCCCCCACTGGTCTGTGACATCTGGTCTCAACAGATCTCAGATGTCACCTCTATCGTCCTCACTGCCCAATGGGCGGCATTGACAGGGGAGAAAAAGCTTCTGCCAGGTGGCAAAGGGAAAGAGAAGAAGGTTATCAGTAAGTCAAGTATTGACAAGGGCCTGCAGGAATGCCCCAGCCAGTATTTTCACTGAGAGCCGCTGTGCAGTGAGATTTGCTGTGTCCTTGGCCGCACTGATCCCAGCAGGAGCACGGCGAGCAGCGGCTCTGCTGCAGATGGCAGTGATGAGCTGCGACGCAGGACAGGGTGACGTCAGGCTCCCTCTGACGTGCGTGTTCAGTACCAAAGCCCACGGGGCCTTTGCACTGCCTGAACCAACACTGACCCGCTCAGCTGATGGCGAAGGGAGCCACGGGAACAGAGCCAAAGGGAAGGAACTGCAGGCAGGGCGCTCAATGAGAAGCCTTCTTCACACTCGGCCAGGAATGCTAATGCTCACCCGGCCACGTAAGGGGCCCTCACCTCGTTAGTGGTTACAAGCTCAGTTCAGAACTGGGAGGCCAAGAGGACATTATCTTCCGTGCTGTGTTTCTTGTAGTAAGAGAGAGAATAGGTCTTGGTGGTTTAGTCATCTCTAGTGTTAAACTACACCAGGCAGCCTGATCCCCATTCTACAAATGAGATGTCCCAAACAAATGACCAATTCCCCAGTCATGTACAGAAAATCTGAACTGCACTTCTTCCCTGCCAGGGCCCTCAGGAGACTACTCTCAGGTCCAGTACTCCACCCTGCCTGGACCTGCCCAGCAGCATTTCCCATTTGCAGTACTCAGAGGTGAAAGAAGTCCTGCCTGGGACACCTCCAGGGCAAGCACATTACTGACCACGTTGTCAGCAGGCTTTTGACCAAGCAACTTGCCACCAACTCCACAGTGACCATTCAGCTCTGATTCCTGGTGGGGGTGAACTGCCACTCATGCAGAAGGATATCTGTACTGCAGCTTCTTGATGAGCTCTTCAGGGGTAATAAATGTCCTGTATGTAGTCAGAAAGGCTTCACAGTACAGCACCAGATCTACAGAGAAAGACAAGAAAGCCTCAGTCAATCCTACTTTCAGAAAAAAGAAGTTTCTTGCAAGGCTGAATCCAGTCTTAGAGGAAGAGGACAGGGACACATTTTGACACGAATGGACTTTACAGAAATGCTGTGCTGTTGTTTCTTACCAGCAGATGGACCCTACGGCACAAGAGCAACAGTGAAACTGCCCTGTCCCCACCGGCCTGGCTCCCATTTGCAGCACTCAGGCTTGCTGTTTCGCTTAGGCGACCACCAAAGGGGTTAGTAAAAAACACCTGTTTGTGGGACAGGAACTTTCAATAATGGGGTCAAGGAAAAATGTGGTTTAGACCTCGGGGATACTTTAAAGAGAAGAACTGATCATGAGAGGTGGGTGCCTGTTCTCTGTCTTTACTGCTTAGGCAGCACAGAGCCCTGCAGAAAGACATGGTCACTCTTCCCTCCTGATCAGGGACACACATGTTTCGATGTGATGATAGGGTGCTGCAGACCCTCTGCCCTTACACCGTTCCAGGAAATCTGCCCCAGGACAGTGTAAATAGAAGATTATTTTCAGCCAAAAGAAGAATAAATTGCATTGCAAAAACTGACGCTACCATGACCATGACCCTGCCACAACACAGACTCTGATGTGGTGCACGCAGACAGCTTTTGTTTATTAAGCTGCAGCAGTGGGTGCTACAGGCCCCAAAATTGCAAAGGCTTTGGCCATCAGCCTGGGCACAAAGGAGGGAATTTGAAAAAGCAGGAACTGCAAATGGGAAAGAAGATTTCAGGTCAAGACTGCAGTATGCATGTAGTCTCAGGCAAGGGTTGGGCACTGTGGACAGCAGTGGTCAAAATGGAAACTTGCTGGTCCTGGTATGAAACCACGCAGCACTGCAGGCCGTGTGTGCAGTGGGAGGGCACACTGTTCCTGCCCGGCTCGCTGCAACTGCTGGCAGAGCCTTGGTAGCCTAGATGGGGAGAAAAAGCTTCTGGCCCACCTGCCCAGGCGAGGCTGTGCATGTAAAGCTTGCTTCAGCCAGGACAGGGATCACCCCACACCTGTGTGCTGCAGCCTCCATCCACTGCGCATGGAGGGGGGGAAAAAGCAGGGCATGGTGTGTCAGTTGTGCCTCTCTACCTGTGGTGCTGCTCTTGGCAGGAGCCTGACAGAGACGCTGCTTCCTCCTGCTCTTAAATCAGAGAGCACTGCTGCCTTCTGGTTAAAGACAATCAGACATAAGCTCTAAAGCTGGAGGCTGGGTGGTCATGTCAGGGGTGAGTCCTAGGCCTCGTCCAGCTGTAATCCTGCACTCAGGGTAAGCACGTGTGGCTGTGAGCACTTAACTGACCATGGATTTTATTCCTAAAGACCACAAGTCTCTCTTTATCCCTTATTTCATTTAGCTCTTTTAGAAAACTCAAACGGACAAGAAGCATCATGCAACAGGGCGTGGAGTTACATTTATTCTGGGTTCCCATCTGCCCAAAAGGCAACGTGAGGTAATACAGCTGGTCTGCTCTGGCACTTGAAGCTGCCAAGAAATTCATCTTTAAAGGAAAGCCTCTTAACTATACCCCTCTGTGCTGTTTGGCTGATTGATTTACAAGCCCTGAATTCTTCTCATTGTAAGCTTAATTCATTAACCCTTTCAGTCACCCAAACACTGGGTTAGCATAGCACAAATTCCTCCATGCTCCATTCAGCGGCTTGGCAGAGCCTGTGAGGCTCAGCTCTGTGACTATTCTGAGAAACGTGCCGCGCAGAGCTCCCTCCACCCAGCCGCTCTCCCCATCTGCACTGCTGTGCATTTAAAATCCTGCTCTAGCTTTTCCTAGCCTTGAGATGTTCTCCACGGCTCTCGCCTCGCTGCTTGCGGCACCCTCAGAGCTCCCCATTCAGGAATTGGAGGTCTAGCACCCGTCCCTTTACCAACTAGCTGTCTGTCAACAGGAACAGCAGGGAAGTTTTTCCAGTGTCATGCTTGTTCCGGAGAACAGCAGGAATAAATCAAAGTTTCTCTATTCCAGTTTCAGCATTTTTATAAGGGGTATTTCCACCATCTCATTTAGACTAATTTTTTTAAAATATACATATCTAGCCTTGGTGCAATCAATTGCCTCCTCCTCTCTAGTATGTTCCTAACTTTGGTCCTTTCTGCCTGGATTTGCTGCCCAATGTAAACAGGGAAATATAGCTGTCAGGGGAAGGATTTTCTTGCTAGCTCAATGGTGCTGGTAAGTAATTGCAAACACCTTATGCTACAGTAAAACCCTGCCATTTAAAAACGCACATGGAAGGTATTTCCCCTTTGACTATCAACCCTCTAAAATACGAGCACTGAGTGGTTCAGCGGGTTAGCGCATGTTGCCTTGCATCCCAGGAGATAAGGAGATCAATTCTGGTTAAGGCCATCAGCACAAATGTGTTTGGCAGGTTCAAAATCACACTCTGGAAACATCGCAAAAGCTGTCTTTGCCACAGGTCTTGGAAAAGAGCTGCCTCGTGTGGGTGTGACTGGGTTTGGAGAGATAAAGTGGGGTTTTAACAAATTTAGACCTACGGGTTGTTAAACTCCCTTTTCTTCCCCCACATCTCCTTTCTTGTACTGTGGATCCCCTCTCTGAACTGGTCTGGATGGCTACCAGCATGCAAGTGGTACAGAGTGGGACCAGGAAGTGACATGGTAAGTTGAAAACAAGGGGTGTCAGCAGAGCAGCTCCCGGACAGCTTGCCCAATGCCCACGGGTACTGCATTAGATCCAAACCAACGTCCCTCCTCTTCTACTTTGATGCAACAGTCACTCCAGCAACTCCTACACCACCACTCCCCTCAAGTTCAGAGGGCAAGGAACACCTCTGAAAACAGGATCTGTGCCACAACAGGCTGGTCACACCTGCACTCGCAGAAGGCAGTGAGTGGCCTACCTCGGCAGGTACGGAGACACCAACGCGACAGTGTCACCAACTCCAGTGGTGCGCCTCGCCTTCCAGGTCTGGGCAAGGCCTCTGAGGAGTTAATACCATCCCTGCTGCTAAATGGAATGAACAGGCGCTTATCCAGCTTACCTCCATGTCACCAAAGATAAGCACAATCCGCCCCCCCTCCACCCCGGCCCCGCTGCCTGCAGCCACATCGCGACTGCGCACACTGCAGCGACGCAGAAGTCCAGCAGCAAAAGGCTGCACTCCTCAGCTCCGTTTTGGTGCACGCACTGTACCTTTCCTGTCGGTCTCTGTTGCATGCACTAACAAAATGTCTCCGGATCCACCACGAACATCTGGCCCATCATCTCCCTGCAAGGAGAACAGAAACATGTTAGGCATGGCCCAAGCTCCCTTCGGCCTGGTTTACCATCTCTGGGGTTCAAGCTCAGCAGTAACTGGCAGAGCACGCAATGTTCCTGGCACTGCTCACAGCACAAGCTGGGACATGGTCTTCAGTGCTGGGCTAATCCTGGAATTTGATTAAAGCATTTGGTGTCCCAGATGAGGATCTGGGCTGATCCTCGCTGGGGGTCTCTGACTCCTTAAGGCCAGGCTGTGAAGCTCAGTGAAAGCTGAACCTTCTGTCCACAGAATAATGAACAGAAATGTCCCAGACTCCCAAACGCTCCCAGAAGACCATTAACAGAGCAGTAACACCGTGTGAACTGTCTCAAAGTGCGGGATCACGTACCACAGGGCCTGTGGGGTGAGAGGTCATGCATTCAACTTGCATGTTCCTGGAACATCAAAACCTAGCAAGTTAATTCCCTAATCTGGAACTATTTGGCTGGAGGTCACCTGAAGCGATCCAATAACCGGGAGCAGAAAACAGCCCTGCTAACTGCTTGACCCCTGCCTTACCACTCTCTAAAATCATCTTTCTTCTAGCTACTGCAATTCACAACTAAAAATATGCAAAACTGATCTATCACTCAGCCAGCAGTTCCCACACTGCAGGAAATGGCTCGCAGTGGCATTTCTATACTGTTTCAAACATGCAGACCATAAAGAAAAGAAAGAAAAAAGAAGTTAAGAGTTGACACAGATCTGCCAGTCCCAAATGTCCAGAAATCGCTGATTTTTAATCGTTTTTTAAAGGAAATACTCCTGTAGAGGAGAGTGGAGTCATGTCTGACTTCCCTTAGCAATGTCTTTGTCATTTCAACATGCAAAACACTGAAAAAACCCATGGATTAGAGCCATAGAGCAGCTATGTCTAAGACGTGAATTTTTCAGGTGACCCTCTGGCAAGACTCATGAAATACTACTTAAGGAACGAGTAATAGCTTCTCGCTCTCTCCTGCACATCTCGGCTGACCAAAGAACACTCCTAAAGTGCCAGTAAATGATACATTCTCTCTGATTTTCAGACCAGCACCCTGACAGTCTGAAAGCCTCAACAGCGTGCATATTCCCTCAAGCTGCATGTCAGAGACAGCTTGGTTCAAGAGCATAGTGAGCAAAGCTGTCTGGGAGTGCACCCAAGGCTAGAAAGAAAGTAATTTCTCAGATACAGAAACAGTTACTTTGGCTGCTCTTCCACATCAGTAATATAACGTCCTCCTCGGGAAATGTGCTAAACCTGCCTTCAGACTGAAAGGCCAATACCACAAACCTGCACCTGGATTTACTGTGCTCAGGCTCTCAGGTGTTTCCTTTCAGACTGGGGCATCCTGAAGAAGTGGGAAGGAGTAGACTGGGAAAAGGACACGAGATGAGCTGGTTTTTAGAGAGACTTCTCACATTTGGTTAAACCCCCGCTCAGCACTGGTGCTCCCTGCCTGTACCAGCACCTCATACTTTCACAACAGCCTGCACACATAAGGCTGGAGCTGCATACCACTTCTGCTGCAACCTAGTTTTTCCTATCAAATAAAAGCTGATGCCTTGTTTGTGCACAGAGAATCAGATTTCAATACAGCATAAACTGAAGAGTACGAAAGCAAACCCTGAAGGCACCTACCTCCTGCTTCAGCGTTAACCTAGCCATAATTTCACTGTGGTCGATAAGGGATAGCTCATCTACCTCTTCCTCCAACTGTGATGATTCCAAAGCATCTGGTGACTGCTGCTGCCTGTAAAAAATAGGCAAATACCCATCAGTGTCATCGCCCATCCAGGGGAAGGGATGCTGGGTCCACCCGAGCTCTCAGTGTACAAACCTTCATTAAACAACAGTCTGGAGGTCAATCTTTTCCAAACTAGCCCAAATGTCTAGTAATTCTGTTGCTTTGTGCATCTCTTGAAAAGAGTAAGATAAACCTTTAGGACCTGAACACTTGTCTGCTGCATTTCTGGCAGACAGGATTTTACCATGCCCTGTGTAAGTACACACTTCCATGTCTCCTTATTCCACCAAATTTTTAGTGCACACAAATCTAAACCCTTCCTCAAATGTACAGAGACCGAGCATACTCTATGCATATATATCTTAGTCAGCTCATGACCCATTGAGCTGCTCCAAGGTGAGAGGACAGGCTCTCTTTTTGCAGGGAAATAGAACAGGAAGCTCTGACCACTTTTTTGGTGTACATCTACAACTCCAGTATTCCTACCCCCAAGGGCTGGTACTCTTGTGCCTGGATACAGGCTGTCTGTGCCTGTATTCCTGAAAAAAAAAAGGTACACATGGTCTTTAGAGCTTTCCCCGGGCACAGGCCAAAATCCTGTGCACCAGTCAGTACTTGCAGCAGATAGTGAGCTTTGCAGAGCACTCTTGCATTGTCTCCTTCACTGCAGGGATTAAAACCCTCAAACCAACTGCAGGAAAATGGGGGAGGGAAGTTGACTGTCACACACAAAACAATGCTGTTCTCTATTTTTGCTTTAGAAATGCAATTGAAGAGCAATCTCAAGCAGCAGGGAAGCACTCACCCCACTCCTCCTGAAGCCCATCTGTTACAGCCTGCACCTCTTCATTTACATAGACAAATGATAGCTAAGAGCATTAGAAGGGATATAAAGCCTCCTGCTTTGGGGCCTCAGCCAGCCTTTAACTAGCAGGGTTAGGACGAAATTCCCCTCTGGAAGACTATTTCCCAACAGCGATACAGACTCTTTTTTTGCACGTTTCCCTGGAAGCAGGGGAGAGCAGCCAGTGTCAATGACAGAACTGCCAATTAGATGGACTTAGGATGGCTACCACGGGCTGCATTAACCCCTGCAGGCTCGCCGAGTTAAGTAACGACATCTTGCCAGGATCCCCCTCGTTCAGCAGGATCCCACCGCTCACCAGTTGTGCAAAAAAGGTGGGCTTAAAGTTTAAAGAACATGGAGAAGGTTGAGGGCAGAACAGGCAGCTCCAAGGTCTGCTAGAGGGCAGGGCTAATGGGACGTTGGTGAGTCTCTACCCTTCGAGGCTGGGAAGCAGGAGGACCAGGGAAGCCAGGCTCACCTTTCAGCACCATCTTTGCCTTCCTTCCCCATGGCACTGCTGTTGGAAGTGGAGTCTTTGGAGTGGCCGTCTTTGACAGAGGGAGATTCCTGCAAAGAGAGAGAAGTTTTTCATTATTACATGGGGTCCTACACCACAGCTAGCCTTGCATTTACAGTCTGCCTGCCTCTAAATGGCCCTTTACTGTAAATTCCTACAGAGCAGTTAAAGATTGATGCAAGTTAATGCCAAATGCCAGGAAAACACAGGAGTTAATTAGACAGGAAATTTGGGACCATCTCTGGAGACTAGTGTAATTAGTACTGTTTGCTTTTAACATTGTGAAATGATGCTGAAAGTTACAACACAAGTCAGCTGTTGTCTTGGATTTTAACCCTCTCGTGACATTTTTTTTCCTCCAGCCCTTACTGTTGAAACACAATCGTCTTCTGCTTTAATCAGAATGGACACAGCCAGCTCTAAGCTCTCCAGTTTCAGTTCCCCTCCTAAACACAGCCCCTAAAACACCAGCCTGTCTTAGGGGGCAGATGCACACTGCCATTCCTACCTCCCTTCTCTCCCACCAGAAGAGTTTTTCACTTCACAATTCACAGCTGTGGAAATGAGGCTAATGCAAAAAAGCAGAACCATCTGAACCGGCGGCATGGAACAGCAGGTAGAGAGCTCAAAGCAAAGATACAGCATTTTAAATTAGCCATTTTTTAAGGAGACAAATAGCCATGAATGGCAAATGGGAATATTAATCTAACAGTGTTGGAGTTCAGAATTATTTAACATCATGCAGACTGAAACTTGGAAAGTCAACCTGCTGAACAGACAGGACTTAAACCACCTACACGCTATCCACTCAGCCTGGAAAGCACACTGGTGAGCTTAGGTTTCTTGGTGTCTGCAGAACTTTTCCAGACTATATCTGTCAAGCCCTTTGCTTCAAAGTTGAGAACCAGCTTGCAGCTGCCTAAAAGGATGGGCCTGCCTAGATGTGTCTCCTGAAGGGAAGTGAGGGGAGCACTATCTCTTGGCATACTTAACACCAGTATGGAAAAAGGTCTTGGAGACATCCTGTAGAAGATGTGCCTTCCAAGATGAGGGCAGGCAAAAAGATCACTACAGACCTCCGCCACTGTTTCCTATGATCCAACAGGAAGACGGTACCTCCCTGTGATGGAAAACACCCTGTCTCCTCTAGGAAATATCTAAGATACGAGCCTTGAGTAAAGGAAGAAACAGCGTGCGATTACAATGCTAAATCAATCACTTACTTTGTATCCAAACAGTGAAGACAAAAAAAGAATTTAGAGCACAAGGCTTTCTGTATTAAAACTGGGAAGCCAAAGCGGTTACAAGAATAGACACAGTCCCAGGGTGATGCTGGTCACAGGGTGCATCTTTCTGGAAGGGAACCTCACGCAAGCAGCTCCAAACAGACAGCGAAGCGCAAACAAAACAGCGTGTCAGGAAAAGCTGTCCCTACCTCCTGCCAGGGCTCACCGTGACCCCAAAAGCGTTGCCTGCTCTCCACCCGGACCAGGAGGCCACCCAAGCCTGCAAGCCAGGAGTGGGCAAGCAGAGGACCACCAGCAAGGGAGCCGGGGCAGCAGGACGGACACAGGAGCTCCACGGTGCGCAGAAGAGGCCGGTGCCAAGCGCGTCAGCCCTGGCGTGAACTCAGCATGCACCAGGCAGCCCCTTCCCGGTGTCCGGCCCTCTGCGGGTTACTTACTCCTTCAGAGCGAGGGAGTTCCCCGTTGCTCTGGCCAGAGGAATACAGATTGACGTATTCACCCTCACCAGCCTCCTCACTGGCGTTTTCACTCTAAGGGAGACAGGATGAAAGGAAATACGTGATGGTGCCCCCCACCAGCACTTAGTTAGTGAGAGAATGTGTCCACGGGCTGGGAGGAGAAGTGATCTCAGTGTCACCTAACTGGGAGCCCTTCCTCTGGCTCAGCAGCCACCAATGGCCACCGAGGCTGTACCTTCCCAGGGGTAATTACTTTCTGGTTCTTGAGGACTATCCTGAAGGCCCTGAGCTGCAGCAAGACAGCAGCAGGCACTGCTTTGCAAGAGCTGCTATGGGCTCCGTGTGAGACTGCGAAGGTGCGATATGCACGGGTTTCAAGGTTATGGAAGCTGAGCATTCAGAGCTTGACAAAGTGCCCGTCCTACCCACGCTGGTCCTGCCGCTAAACACACATCAGCCCTGCAGCCCAGAGGGTATCAGATGTATCTCCTAAACTATGCTACAAGCACAGACTAGAGCCATCACGCCAGGCTAAACCAAACTTGAGGGCTTCTGGGCTGTAACAAGGACCCAAGGCAAGGAAGATGCAACAGCAAGGTCAGGTCCAAAGTGTGAAAACCTGATCATTTACTCTGCAATCAGTGTCCCTGAAGAGGCAGTGCTAGCATGCACTGTGCTGACAGCTCTAATCCCATCAATTCCAGCCTTTGCAGTAAAAGAAAGAGGAACTGCCTTGAAAACGAGGTGTTTAGAAGAGTAGCTGTGATGGACAAACCTGATCAGTGATCTGCAAAACTGATCTGGGACCACAAACTAGTAGCATGAGAGCAGCATCAGTCTAACTTCACCAACACATGATGCTTTGCACTAACACGCGCTGCCACCAAGCGCACAGCTAGGGCTGCTGGTAACTGGAAAGAGCAGGAGCCTGGAGAGAGCAACAGGTTTATGCACAGGAGAGACAGAGCTGGACTCCACCCACTGCTCCTGGGGCTCACCAGGGACTTAGGAGGGAGCAGGGCAGCAATCACCAAATCCTGCCATAGCAGCAACTGCAGGATGTGAACCGCTGTTGGGAGTCTGCGTTTAGAAACCACCAACTTCACAAAACACTTCTTTACCTTCCTCAGCTTTGTATTACAATTGCTGGAAGCTACAGCAACTTCTCTCTCCCCTTCACCAGCATTTGACATTTTATGTTTTCTACATATGTGCTAACGTTTTCTCAAAACTGCTGAGATTGTTCATTTTTAATAGCCATGATTTTTATATGAAATTACCTCTCTGCAACTCACACACACACATTTGGAAACTGGACTAGATCACATTTAGCATGTATTAATACAAGAGACATTTTCTTTTAAAAAACAAATAAACCCAGCCTTGCGTTAAGGAGAATTATCTCTTTGGATAGTCTCACCGAAGGCGTCTGGAGAGAATCAGTGAAAGAGGTTTCAGAAGGAAGGCAGACAGGAGCATTCCCGTTAAAGCTGCTCTCCTGAGAAGAGGAGTTTGGCACATCCACAGTGCTGGGTGACTGGCTGGCTGCGGCGGGCACCGCTAGGTCAGAGCTCTGAGATGGATGGACGGGAGGGAAAGGTGGGGTGGAGCAGGAGGAGGAGGTAGAAGAGAGGAAAGGAGGTATGGAGACTTGGTTGTGAGGCACAAAGTCCTGGGAGTAGGACCTAAACACAGATTTGTACTACAGGATGCAGAGACATACAACACAAAAAACAAAGAAGATGGGGAAAGGAAAGAGACAGACAAAAGAAAAAGTAATTAGATCGGCAGCAGCGTAGCAGTGACAGCACAAGGCATTTCTAAAACAGGCACCTCTCCCTCGAGAGGCCAACCCGAACACAGACAGCACTATTGTATCATCCACACACTAGAGTAGGAATTGCTACCTGGGACAAGTCAGCCAGTTTTTTCACGGAGAGGCATGTTCTTGCACAAACAGTAGCTCGACTGCTCATCTCGCAGACGGAAAGTGGGCACCAGGGTGTTACCTGCAGGTATCCAGCCTTTGCTAGGCAGGGGGAAAGCCTGGATATCTCAGTACTGCTAATGGCAGCGACCCTGAAAATCACTGGAGTGGACAAAAGGATGTGAAGGCATACAGAAACCATGACTGTGAGCATGCTGGAAATATCTAGATAGAGAAAAGTACTCCAAGTGCTTATTGCTTTTCTGGGATTTTCCACAGGATCCAAATTTAAGATGCCGTTTGCTCCAGCCCTGTAATTTAACAGCTACTGTGTCAAGTCTGTTCCAGAACACACATCTCCCAGGGAGGAGTGGCTGGATACTGTCTTCAAAGTTACACTGAAGGATAAAGGAGATTACGCTGCTACTCCTTCCCATTTGAGAAATATCGGGAGCAAAAATGATAATCGGTCTCAGGAGCGACGAATTCCTTATCAAACCGATCCTTTAATGCAGTGCCTTGAGAAGTCAGCTGAAGAGATCATCTGCGTAAAGCTTTATTTCACTATCTCTCCTAATCATCAGATTACTGTTCAGATAATATTAAACAGGGTGCAGTGGGAATATATTGTGCCAAGAAAAACAAGAGCAACCCTCTGTCTTTTAACATCTGGTGCTAGTAAGATTTACCATCAGGGTAAGTCCAAAACAAAGCTGACAACCATCAAAAAAAAAAAAAAGACAATAATGCTAAACCTGCTGGAGAGGAGTTTATTTTAAAACCTGTAAAGCTCAACCACTAGCAAGATCTGTGTTGTAGCCAAGTGGACTGAAGGAAGAATCACATCATCCAAAAAAACCCACGCTGAAATAAAGCTGTGGCGGTTGCTCGTTTGAGTGATCTGCTGCAGGAGGATGGTGCATCACCGAGCTCTCAAGAAGCACAGACACAACTTGCACAAACCAGGCTGAAAAGTGACACCGCTGTGATGTAAAAAGGCGAAGGGGAAACAAAGGCATCAATTAGAGAATTCAGGCTACATTTTCTCAGGAGAGTTGAGCGGGTGCTGAAAAGCAAAGCTCAGTCTGTCACCTGAGCTGCAGCAGCAGCAGCCAGCTCAGCAGTGGTATTTTTGTTTCTACCTAGGAAAGATGTGAGTTTAAAAATCTAAACTGAGAACAGCCTTGGGCCAGAAGCCTGGGCAAAAAAGCTTTTTCACTACAAAGGAAAGGAAACACAAAGGTCAATGGCTAGACTTTACCTTCCACCACCTTAATCCTCCGTTGGTTGCCCTCCGCTGTGCATGGAGTCCGGCAGTGCTCTGGGTGTATTCTCGGGGCCCAAAACAAATTGCAGGCCATAATACAGAGGAGCAGAGGGAGATGCTTTGGAAAGAGAGCTTAAAAGACTACTGAAAAATAATTAAAATGCAAATCCCTACCACATGCCTGTGGCTAAAAGGAGACTGGCTCTAGGACAGGCTCCTCTCTCTTCCTGCCCATTTCTTTCCGGATGAGCAGCCCTGGCTCCAGGGACACTGTCAGCTTTTGGTGCTGCCTCAGTAACAATGACAAGTCTAATCTCTGTATTTACTTTCTGCCTGGATAAATGCTCTACATTTATTCATTTTCACTTGCATGGCACAAAACACTAAATCCCTCGTAAGACGCCAGGCTCATGACATCATCTTGGCTCAGCAGATTCATTATGCCTGCCCCATCTCCCTGGTATTTCATGATCTCACCGGCACTAACATGCCAACTATCGCCCCAAGTCCCAGGCTAGACCCCAAAAACAGAATAGGAGCAAAGCAGATGGAGAACGTGTACTCCCACCAACCACTGCTGCAATGGCTCAAGAAGGAACTCAACAAACTGCTGTCCCAATAACGAGATCCTCTGCTCCAGTAAAGGAAATAATTTGCTCAAACATGACCTATGTGCCAGCTCCCCTAGAGCTGGGCTTCCTGTACGCACACAGGACAGGCGGCATATGCTGTCCTTCACTTTGTAGTTGACAGACATCTTCCACCGAGGAGTCCCAGGGGTTTTTGTCTTGGACCTGCCGAACCCAGAGAAAAAGCCAGGCTTTTGCAAAGCAGCAGCGGAGCTCATGCAGGGCACAAGTGAAAGGAAATTACTGTCCTCAACCAAGTCACTGTGGGACAGGCAGCACCCTGCGAAGCTCCCACGCTGCGTGACGGTGCTGGCAGGGTTAGTTCAGGCCAACTGCTGGCCGGGAGGCTCGGCAGCTGAGCCGCTGCCTGGTACACTGCCTGCAGGCTGAGCTAGCCGCTCGGCGAGATGAAGGACCGCTTCTGGGGCAGGAAAATTTGCAGAGCTTCTGCCTTGCATAGTTTCAGAGACATTAATCCTAATTCAAAGGCAATTTAGACCTAAATATAACGTAACATTGCTTAAATTTTAGAAGTTTGAATGTGGATACGTTACTACTGACAATCACTATATATTTATCTCTCCTCAGCCTCATCAATACACCTTTACAAAACAATATCTTGGCATAAAATGTGTTGAAAATGCTGGTTTAAAGCCCAGGTACCCAGGAAAATGCATTAATCTTCATTATGTGATCCGTGAACAATCATTTAACGATGCAGACATGCTCTCAGCATGCTGTTAACAAAGGGAACAGTGCAGAGAAGCCTTTGGTGCGCTGGCGTTAATTAGCCAGGCTGCTCTCAACTTCCAGTCTCGTTGTAAAGTTGCATCTTGTAGAAAGCGAGCCAGGGAGCCCCCTCCTTCCTCCGGAGCCTGCAAGCAGCTCTGGAATTCCAGCTATGCAGCCGTGCTGGGACAAGAGCCAAGAATGAAGCATACTTTTAAAGGGGAAAAAACCACCCTGCGGTGGAGATGATGTCCATATGTCATCCATTCCTGCTGCTCCCCAGTCCGGCCCAGCCCAGCCCAGCCCAGCCAGCAGCTGCAGCAGGAATTGCGGCAATGGTTTCCACAGGGTTTGGGTGTTGTACATCCCTTGGAAGCCCTGTCATCCTTGAAAAGACATACTTTTTCTGGGAGGGGACAGTCCATTCAACAGAACTGTCACAAGTAAACCAGTCATCCTCTAGTCCTCCCCCCAAGAAATTGCAGGCAACAGTTTATCTTGGAAACAAATCAGCACTTGTTTTAATCTGCTTCCTAGAGGTTTCTTACAGGGTCAGCAAGGTCTTGGTTATGGCTGTACTGACACAACCTCCTACTCATGGCTTTGCTTTAAGTGAAGTACTTCAAAATTATCTCTGGGAAAGCTAGAAAGAGGGATGCAACCGGATCCTTTGTGAAAGGATGCTTTCCTCTCTCCAAACTCCGGCCACGCTGCCAGGCTCCCACCACAGGACCAGAAGATGGTCTCCCAACATGAGTGGTCCTGACCTACGATGGCAAATAGCCAACACAGGGAGAAGAGAGACATCCTCTCCTCTCACCAATAAAGTGGATTTAAAAAAAAAAACCCCACCTATCTGCCACTTGGGAAGTACCTCCACAAAGCATGCTTTGAGCTGCGAGCAATCTCATCTCCTGGGAACAGCAGGAAGCTAACATGCCCGGACCTGAATGTTTACCACACAGAGGTCTTCCAGAGATGACATCTTTCAATGTTTTCAATTTGCTGCCTTTGATTTTTTGCAACGGTCAATATTTTAGAACAGCTTTCCATCATTAGCAGCAGTGTTACAGGATGTCCCAAAGGTCAATGACATTACGACCGTTTATTTGGATTAGATGGCAGGAGATAAGCACTCTAATAGAAAACTTATTTCAAGAGTGATGCTTCTCTACATTCACCAGGCTTGGCTGACCACAAGTAATGGGAGACGGGGCGTTTATATGCAGGGAGTCACTAGGTGTGAGCTACAGCAGTCTCCATCCTAAATTCAAAGTTGAGTTCAATTATATGGTTGACAGAGCATCTGCAGCATCAGCAGACGCAGTCTTTACCTTTTAAGCACAGCCTTCTCAGTTACCCTACAGACGTGTTCTGCCAAATTAATCTGCGATCCTGCCAGACACTCCCAGATCAGATAGAGCATCAGGCTTCCAAAACATGAAGCTATCAGGGGAAAGGATCAATCTTTTAGATCTCCTCTGCTAATGCTATTAAGACAGCGACGTGGGCAATATGCCAGAACTGGATGCCCAAATCCTAACAGTACAGAACCATGTTCACAAAATACTGGGCGTTGCACAAAGCCATTACACCCTAAGAATATAATTGCATAGACAACTATTGGAAAAGACTTCCTATCTCATGACACAATGCTGGGCTTCCAGGTACTTTTGCTAATGAGGAAGGAAATGCTCCTGCAATGAATGGCTGGAAACACAAGCTGCCAACGGAATGGCTTCAAGCACTGCCACCGGAAAGGCAGCAACTCCTCATGCTTGAATGTTTCTCAGCAAAGCCTCTGACCTGGCTGCACAGCTGACCTCCCTGGTTTTAAGCGATGGTTAGCACAGCAGATGGATGGATGGGGCTTGCTGCTCCCTTGAGAAAGGGTCTCCTGGCTTCTGCACAAGAAAACACAAAATCCAAACTTCTCCTTAAATGGGAGGGATTCTTGTACATCTTTGCAACAAAACAAATAAGGGAGCGGGGGGGGAGGCCGGGAAGAAAATATTTGTAAGGTTTATTAACCACACTATCATACATCTCTCTTTTGAAACTATCAGGAGAATTCAATCTGATCGCACCTACAGCATCAACTCTCATTTAGCTTGTAGACAATACCACTGTATCTAGCAAGCAGATCTTTAAAAGGCAGAGCCTGGAGACAAAGACAAGACTCCTAAAAAGTCAGTCACATACAAACTGTGGTGCGTGTGGCCTAAAAAGTCAGACAGACCTCCACAGAGACCTGTAGTGCTCCAACTTCAAGAAAAATGTATAAACCACCACAGGACGTGGTTTTCAGAAGCAGGAGTCAGTGATGCCAGCATACAACAGCACTATTAATACCACCGTCCAGGCCTGCCATAGGCAGTGGAAATGAACACAAATGCAGAAGGAACGCTAAACAGGAAAGGCAAAACAATACCTAGACCTCAGCAGCTGGTTAAATGGATGTAAATCTTTTTTTTTTTTTCCCCTTCCTTCTGCTCCAGACTAAGGAGCCAAACCCTGTTTAGGACAGAAATGAACTCACACACTATGATCTCCCAGTCGCAGTTTGATCGTGGCTCCCACCATCGGAGCACTGTATGAATCAGAACAGCTCAGTCTCTGCTGAGGGCCAGAGCTGCGGCGTGTGTTGCAGACTGGAAGTGAGCTACACGAACAAGGGTGAGGCGGGGAAAACATGCCATGCACATGTCTGCATTGTGTGCATCTTTAAATACTTATCCGACCCTCCTTTTCCTGAACAGACGTTAGCACACACACACGAAAGAAAAACAGTTGCTGTGAATTTTCTGTGCGCTTGCTCAATTTGCTCAAGAACGGTGGGAACAAGCAGGAACAGAAGTGCTGAACTGGAGCTTCCATAAGGAAATCACTCGTGCCTTCCACTGGAATCCAACAGCCAATTTGGTTTCTGGAAAATTACTGGAAATGTTTCTTAATTAAAAAGAAAAAACAGCATTTTGAGAAAGGCAAGTTATTTCTCCACAGTGGAGGATGCAGCCAAATTTCCACTAATGGTATGTACATGCCTTGGAGAAATAACTGTGTTCCTTGTTTCAGCAAGGAAATGCTTCTTATCTGTAACTGAACGCAAGACTTTCTGCAGTCTTTGGTGGGAAATATGCGGACGGATAGCAGTAAAGCTTGTCACCGGCCTGATTTCCTCTGTCAGTGAAGAGTTCCCCAGCTGCCAGGAAGTAACGAAATTTAAAGATTTGATTTCTGCCGTGCAGATACCTGCCCACCCACTTCCAGTCAAACAGCACAAGGAATTAATAAACCAAAGGACAGTAGCTCTGTCTTCACAAGAAGGAGGGAGGGAGGTGATCAGCTAGAGAAAAACTACTGCCAACAATCACCAAGGAGGGTGCTTTCTTATTGCATCCCTCCTTTCTCACTGTTTAGCAATAGAAAGTACTTTCAAAAGAGATGGGAATCCCTAGGATGATTCTTGACAGTACAATCCAGTTGTCCCACCAATGTGGGATTTAACAGTTCAGCTGTGCATGGGATGGGGAATATGATGCTGCAGTTCCTTACAACATCAGCCCACACTACAAACACGACCCTTTGCTGGCACAGAGGCCAGACGCGAATCAGACTTGGTAAAAAACAAGCTCAACTTGCCAAACCTATGAGGTTTGATCCAGTTGCTCAAGATCTGCCTCTATCCAGTAAAAGCTATTACCTCTGACACAATTTCCTGCAAAGAAGGGAAAAGTGCGATTAGTGGGTTGACAAGAGCAGCGGTGGCTTCTGGACTGCAGCAGCGTCTGCAGCGCTGATTGCGAAGAAAAAAGTCAGGGTTCTAGCAAAGGAATTAATACATTAAAAATTAAAAGAGTAAAGATGCTCTGAACAACTTCACCTATTTTTTGCTTCAAAACACAGTCTGAAAACAGTCTTTTTAAGCCCCTTAAATGAGTAGCAAGGTGCTAGTCCTTCACCTGGAGCACAGAGCTAATGGGCTAACATCCAAACCATGGTGTAGGCTCGGCTTTCCTGCTGTCTGCATGTGAACAGATGGGTACAGGGCCAGGTCTTCCCTCTGGGATTGATTCCTGCTGTCCAGCCCAGGCCAGTCTCCAGGGAAGGAAAAAAGCAGAGGGCACTTTCTGAAAATTGGCTACGCTTGGAAAACCTGCTCACGTTAGGTCAATGGACAGCCATTTCGTTTATCAGCTCTGACTTCCTGCTATTGATCTAAGGAGGTTTTTGCTTCCTGTACAGAATGGATAACGATTAATGTAGGAGACATATAATTTTAAGAGATTTGATAATCACCACTGATATTTGGGTACACATGAGGCCAAGTCTCCCTAGCATTAACTCTCCTCTCACCTAGGGAGGTGTGCTCTCCCTAGCATTAACTCCCTGGCTGGGGCTGGTGGAAAGCTAATGCTTATTTTTTAACAGATTTATTGTTTGTCACAGTGCTCACTTGAGTGGCCTTTCCTGGTGAGAGAAGAAAAATGAAGACGTGAGAATAAGAGCAGAGCGACGCGCTTAAAGCATTACTGGTGCAGCTCGTGCCATCCCTCGCATGAAACCGCAGGGTCTTTCCAGTGCTCAGGAGCAGACTGCAAGAGGGGCTCTGGTCCTTCCTAGTGCCGAATGCAGGATGTCACCCTGGGAATGATCCAAACCTTGACAGCTGTTTCACGTCTCTGTCTTATTAGGGATGGGGAAAATGGGATAAACCATGGTTATGGTATTACATGGGTCAGCTACAATGCGTGTAAGGATGTGGTATTTTGCAGCTCTGAGACAAAGAGACACTGTCATAGCGAAAAATCTCATTTTTGCCTGTGAAAAAATAGACCAGCTAGAGTAATGAGCAACTATGAGATTATCATAATTTAAAGGCATTAATGGAAAAATCACCATTTTTAATTCAATTTATTTCCTTTGTGCATTTGACAGGGCACTGTCTAATTGTTCTCATTGCTCCTCATGCTCCAGCCATTTATTTTCCCCTCACCAAATCCTTTGCAAAAACAAGTAAGGATTTTTTTTAATGAAGCTTTACCATTTCATAAAATAATATAGTCACAATAATGTAGTTCAAAGCCAGATGAGAACAGGTCAGAACAATAAGTAGGTAGTAACCATTTAATCCAACCAGGACACTTTTTAAAATCAAAGAGCCCACATATATTTTTAGAACATTATATTATCATATTTATAGCCTCTCAGTTAAAACAAAAATGGTCACATGCTTTTACCTAGTCTTACAGTTCTGTGTTTTGCTTGCAAGGCTCACTATCAAACAAGAGAGCTGTACAAATCAGAACTTTCGCATTATTTCAAATTTTAAAACTGTTTACCACAAATTTATTCAAGCGCTAACCTTTCCACACCTCAGCCTTTTCATCTGTGCAGCAAAACTATAAAACTGCTCTCTCACTCAATGGAAGCCAAAAGCTTTAATACATTGCTTGTGAAGTAGCGCTATTTGTAAAGTACTTGAATACTTTCTTCTTCTTCGGACCCACGATTATCACCTATTTTTAGAGAATGAGCAAGTGTTGAGATGGGAAGATAGCAGTGGCACAGCGGGAGGATACCATTTTCAAATATTTAATATTAAACTAATTGAATACTTCTGAATTTTCTTAAGTCTTGTCTGATAACTTCTTCTCCAGAAGAAGTCTAATTTACTAAACATCCAGGTCACTGTTAAAAAATAGCCTATTCTCAGTTGTCATCACACAGCAATCAGAGCATAACCACATAGTTTTACATGCAAACAAACCCCATACTGATGAGCTGGTGGATTCCCGTGGTTAGATATAATTTCATTATATTAACACTTTGTTATTACTACCATTTAATTTAAGCAGCTGATCACAGATCTAAGCGGTGCTCTAATATTATTCTTATTCTGTATAAATCAGTCTCAGCTTCTCCTGCCGTTCTCTCCCCAGACTGCTCACAAGTGCTGCAGAAGAGAAAACCCTGCTCATTCGTCAGCAAATCATACAAGCTTACTGAGCTTGCTGGGGACCACGGAGACGTGAAGGGAAGCAGATGAACAAATAAGAGATGAAAGATCTGGTAGAGCTCATTTTCTAGAAAAAAAATTAGGGAGCTGCAGCCACTGTTCCATACATTTGACTAAATCCATGTATTTCAGGGACAGTATCTCATTATTTCTCCGAAGTCCAGATTCACACCACAGCCTTTAATGGACTCATCCACATCGCTGACATTATGCAATGGAACAAAAAGACTTTGCAGCTCCAACGTGCAGCCTGGGGAACATGTAGGTCAAAGGAGTGTGCCCAGGCACACAGGCCAGCTCTCCTTCATCACTGCCTCACCACAAATGTCAATACCAATGTGTATATAAAGTAATGAAAGCCACACCTCCCCTGTGCTTCATTTAGTAAGATTTACACACAGTTCTTCTCACCTGGCCGACTACTACATGAGTTCAAAAGCCCCCCAAAGAACCTTCACCTTTACCTGCAACTGAGAGCATAAGCACAGCATTTGCACACAAGTGTTTCACCGACACAAATACGTACATGTGTTAAAGTGCAGAGAGCAACTCACCGAATGCACAGGAAAGGAGCTGTGCCGGTTGAGAAAGGAGTTAGAGACTGACATAGTGAGGCCCTGAGTGGCACCGGTGTCCTCGGGGGTGAAGGGCACTTTAGTTTGCTGGACACAGTAGGAGACAGAAGAGAAAGAAGAGGCAGCATAGGAGGCCTGCTGAAGAGGGGGAAGAAAGCAAGAGACAGAAGACACAAAGAAAGAGAGCACAGAAAAGGCTATGAATAAAGGATAAGAAATGCTAACTGTAAAACAATGCATATAATGGCTTGCTAAACAAACAGCTATTCATACAGTTCATCAGAGCCAGACACACCAATATGCCTTTCTTGAGCTCAAGAGGCATGACAAAAATCACAGTTCAAATCTTCTTTGTTTCACAAATCCCTTAAAAATAAACTCCCGCCTCCCCTTCCAGCTCACCCATGGACAGCTGCTGCGGGGAGAGGCAAGCTGTTCCTTGCTGCCCTTTTTTCCCCATGGTGTGGGGGGCAGATGCCCAAAGGAGGAACTGGCTCTTGCTTCTGGCTGCTACACAGCCAATTCTTGCAGACTGCTGGTTTTTGTGGCAATCTGCAGACTGGGAACCTGGTCTCTCCAGTGTGAGTTATGGGCTGAGTACTGCTGAGATACTGGGTAACAGAGATGTCCAGCCATTTGTCAACCCAATCCAAAGTTAAATACAATTTGCACAAGAGGGAGATATTACACTAAGTAACAAACATTATTAAGGAATTTCTCCCGAATTCCACCATTAGTAAGGGGTCTGAGGGAGGCTAAGGTATAGCTAGGCTTTCTCAGCTCTGACTTGTTGAATAACGTACAATGTTTCATAAGTAAGACCTGAAGCGCACAAGGAAGGACTCCCTAATTAATATTTTAGAGAGGAGTCCATCCAGCAAAACTTGCCTACTGCTAGAGCAGCTGACGCCCATGTGATTTGCTATTTCAGAAACTCTCACGGCAGCAGGAGCAGAGGAACAAGAGTCTGGTGGCTTTTTCAGCAACTGTTGAATAAGCCATCATCCACTTGCACCACTTTCCCAACAGAGAGATGAAGGCGAGGGTGGGAGGCTCCACTTGAAGAAACCTTTGCTTCAGGGGAACTGCAAGCAACACCTTGATGGTATCAGCTCGCAAAACTACAAGAATGGCTAGCAGGCAAGCCTGTGACATCTTGGCTGCCCAGAAAATGATTAAAGGGCAATAAAGAAATGCTTTGCTTCAGCCAACAACTTTAGGAAAGGAGCAGAATTTCCCTTCTGCACAATGGCTACAGTAAATCTGTGCTTCACACACCCTCTCTTATGATTGTGTAGACCAAGTCACTGCTGGGAACTGTCACTAGAGTGTAGCCACCTCTAGGAGGAGGAGGTAGGGCAAGGGACTACATGGTGCAAGTGACAGTTCAGTGTCCCTGCAAAGCTTGGCTTGGAAAAGGACATGGGCGTGTAAGGTCTCATCTCCACAAAGCAATAATGCGTAATACTCAGTTTAGCTTAGCTGGAAATGTTACTTTATCTTTTTAGGACTTCTACCTCGTCACAGGAATGTAGTTATGCAAATCCCCAAATTAAGAGTTCTTGGTTGCTTCTCCCATTTGATTAAAAAGTAACACCCTGGGACAGTCAAACTTTAGCACAGATAACATGAAGAATATTGCAACAGTCGCCCTCATGATGGTAAGACCATGGCTTTGTTCACAGATTTCCTCCTGTTTGGTTAAAGCCATGGCCAATTTAAGCTACATCAGCTTGAAAGATGCCTTTTTTTTCCTTTAAATAAAGTAAATCAGATAATGAATATAAGCAAAACCCCTAAGGTTGGAGTTAAAAAAAAAGACAAAAGGAAGGAAGACCCTTAAAAAGAAACAGGGCAAAATCCCAGCTCCACTGAGGTTGGAACCAAAACTTCTGCTGCCATCACAGAGGCCAGAATTTCATCCCCCATGTGCAAAATGGGACTCGCTGTACTGTTAAACCCATCACCCAACACACATACACGTGTGGATGTGCCTTTTTGGGCTGGCAGTCTGGGAGGGCCAGCAGAACACTGAAAAACAGGTAAAATCCTGAATCACACAAGGGGACTAATGTGGAGAAAACAAGCACGAGTTAAATAATGGCCGTACCAAAGTTCTTTGGCTCTGGCAAAGACTGAGCCATAAAAGCAGTAGTTACTATGTTTAAATGGTTATTATTAGTGGCATCCCTGACAACAGTTTCAAAACAGCATTGGGAACAACAGTGCAGCAATCTCTTGAAAATCGTGTTGCCCAGTGTGTCAAAATCTTCAAAGCTGTTGTTGTTATACAGCCTGTAGTCTGGCACAGAGTCAGCCAGGCCATGTGGAAGACTAATGCTTCATTTTTAGGTCATTTTAGGACTTTCAGAGTTTATGGGGAACAGTCTGAACATGGGGTTAGAAAGGAGCTCAAAGTAGATGATGCAAAATGCCTAAAAACATGTTAACAAGATGACAAGGAGCATGATGTGGTAACACCAATGAGACATCCTCCCACCACCGCAGCCTGTCAGAAACAGGAGCAGCAAGAACAGAGCTGTTCCTGGGAGGCTGGTGTGTCCCACCGGGGAGGGCACTGCAGATGTCACTCACCAGCTGCCGCTGCTTGGGTGGGAGAGCAGGAGGAGGTGCCAGATCTTGAGAGGGGTCTAAGCTGATAAAGGAGTCATTGAACCCATAGACTTCCATGAGGTGCTTGTTCTTCTGCTGGTAGATGTGCTCGTTCTGAGGGGTCTGGTAGAACATGGACGGCTGTGGCTCTGAGTAGTCTTCCACAAACTGCATATACGCCATCACTGCAATGCAAAGAAAGGTCACACTCACTGCTCCTGGGCCGCGTGCTGCAGCTGCAACAAGCAGGCTGGACACTCATTCTCAAAATAAAATAAGAGTAAGGCCATGGCACCATCAGTCGGGCTTTGCTGTAGGCTGGGAGCAGCAAGGCATCTGCGCTGTGTTGACAGGTAGCTCACACAGCCAGTTGCCATCCACCTCGCAGGAAAGGATCCGAATATCCCATCCTGCAAGCCAGCGCACAACAAACATAATCACAGGCCACAGACACATCTGACAACAGTTTAAGGAGCCAGTGAGGTCTCCAAACAGCTACTTGAGAAGTCTGATTCACTGATGCTTAGCCCACATCCCTTTCTCATGTAACCCATGGCAATTTTGAGAATATTACTCAGCAGCTAATGCCTAAAGTCACAAAAATACCCAGAATAACTTCAGTCTGCTTTCTAGGAGACACAAATCAGCTTGCACAAAGATGCAACCTTGACAATAAATCTATAACAATGTTTGTGCCTATAATAAGTCTCATATCTGTAGTCAGCAAGATTTCTAGAACGAGGAAGCTTACAGCCCTTCTCCATTCTAGCAAGCTGATAAAACTGTTTGATAACATCAGAGAACAACTACCTGTGAGACTCGGTGTACCTCCCCCTCAGTTATTTATATGCCACTGCCAACGCTGGTACAGATACTTACCTTCTAGATGTGCCTCTGACCATGCCTTCCTACCCCCTTAGCTCATATCCAACACCCTTTGCTCCCATCTCTTTTTAAAGCACCTTATAATCTTCAATTCTGGAATCCAACTGATTCAAAAGCTTTTCTGAGATGTGGTTCAATGGAAATATTAAATGGGATCAAATCTCATTTAGAGGACCTTTCCATCTGTGCAATATCCTTCCAAAATCTATGACAAAACCCACACCGCCTATGCAGGTCTGACAGAGGATTACTTAGTGCTACAATATTTTAGTGTTGGAGGGGGAGAATGACATCCAGTGTCATAGAAAGACTATTACAAATGCCCAGAATTATTAAGAATCAGAAGTGTACTCAATAAATGTAAAATAGACAAAGAACTCTCTTCTATATACCTGAGAACAGAAGCAACAGATGTATTTAAGTGTCATAAAAAAGGACTAACCAAAGCCTTTTTGTAAATAAGCTGTCATGCACAAGATCCTCTGTGATCATTCCTACCTTCCTCCTGATAAACAAGCAGTTGTCAGTTTTTGTAAATCTGGTCATTAGGTGGCAATTATTCAGCTTCTGCTGGCATTTCAGTTGTACAGCTGAAATGAATGGATGACTTCAGTGAAAGCTATAAATACGACCACAATGCACATCGTGAAGCTGGTTCCCACACTAGCTGCAAGGCAAAGCCCTCTGTTCACCTGCCAATGCAGATCTACAGGCCAGCCTATTTCAAACAGGATGCAGCCGTGCAAATGTGTCGGCAGGAAGGAGTCGCTTTGCACCTGTCTTTTGCACCTTTTTACAGATTTCCTCTAATATTTTAAACTCCGTTTAGAAATATAGCTAACACAGCTGCCCCTTCTCACAGAATCATATTCCTCCTCCAAAAAAAATAGAATAAAGAAAAGTCATGGTAATTGGAATGCAGGAAACCTCAGCTGATGGATTTCAATCCCAACCGGTAACACCTGCTGTCCCCATCCTGTGACCCCACAGTCCTGCCAGTGGACAACCTGTTCGTGTCCCGCAGTACTGCCAGCTCCTGCACAGCTCTGCCAAGGCTGCTGAAATTCGGACCTCCAACACCCCCTGCTACCCGAGCCTTGCTCCTCTTCCTCCCCTAGCTGCCCTCCTGCCTTCCCAGCCACACTTCACAGATGTATGTCACATCTGACATGTGGTTCAATGGAAATATTAAGGGTTCAGACCTCTCCTTCTTGAAGGCAGTGACAGAGGTTTCAAAGTGCATGCACATGCGTGTTGGTGTGTGTTTGTGCCTGCTCATCTCTGGCATCAGCACTCATGTTAAAGCCAGGATCAAATTTGCTCATGCATGTGAATTTCAGTCTAAGTCCTAACAGTAAAAAGAAGCACGTTCTGGCAATCTTCTCTTATTTGAATTATGGCGAAGGAGTCCTGGTGTAGAAAATACAAATTGCTAAAATACTGTTTCCAAATATCGGCGATTCAGTTGACTAAGGTACTCTTAATAATACTCGTGTCCTGAAAAATGCCTTCGTATCACAGAACAAGTTTAGAGGATAAAGAAGGCTTACAGAAGATATTTCTCTAGCAGCAAAAGTGAACTAAGGATCAAGACTCCTTGGAGAAATGTAGAGGACAAAAGCTTGAGCGCAAAGACCACATTTTGAGAGCTCATCAGTTGAGTAGGACAAAAGCCAAGAAGTCAGGCTTGGCAGTCTTGGTATAATGCAGCAGACATTGCTAAATTCAGACCAACGCTTTATGTGGAGTTACCTACAAAAACAGTGCTTCACTTAACACCCAGATCTGAAGACAACACTCAGGACTGATGGCTGTGAGTCCCTGGGTTCAGACATCTGTATGACACTACAACTCGGGAAGTGTTGGTAAAAAGGGTATCGCATTAGACACTTGTGTAAAATTAAATTACCATAACTCAAGGTAGTAAGCCTGAATGCTGTTGAGAGCCTTAACTCAATCTGCAAGGGAATAATGAAGAGCTCTTTTATCTCAGCTCTTTATGAGGCTAATGCATCCCATTGTCATGGCAGCTCCCCTGCCTTGCTTGTTACAACTAGTCCAAGGCAGGTGAGCATGTCTCTGCTTCTATTTTGTCGTCTTCTCTGTTTTTAGCTGAAGTGAAAAACAGTTGGGATGGTGAAATACAAACCTGGCTCAGGTGTAGAGACTGCAGAGTGCAAATTAAAATGGGCATCATTAAAATGCGGCCAATCTTGAACAGGAGAGTAAGGGAGCAGGATCATTCCTGAGACTGCTGTTTGCAAAGGGTCTTCTCTCCCCCCTCGCCCTCCATCCCTTCCCCTTGCTGCTGTGGTTTTTAACAAGGCAGAAATTTAAAAAGCAGATGGGAAATTACATCATCAGCTCAGATCAGGCTGCACACCCTGCAGCGACTCTGTGCAGAGGGAGGGATGGGGGCTGCAACCTCCACGGTGCCACTGGGGCGGGGTGACAGTCTCAAGGCAGCACCCGGGGAGAGAAGGGAGGTGTGAGAGAAACTTCTCCCACCACATGCCCAGCTTATGTCAGTTCTGAACCCAGACAGAAATATTTGAAATAAAAACCCCATACATCTCAGACTGAGGCTAGGAACACCTTTCCAGCAATCTGCTTGCAGTGTCTTGGCTGACATTTCTGAAGGAGTTAAAGCTGCTCAGGGGTTTCCAGCACACACCAGCTCTGCCCACATGGTAGAACTCACAGGTATTGCTCAGGGGGAACCAGCAGCACCCGAGCCAGCTCGCCGTTTGGCCGGTGCTCGGCAGCGGGGCAGAGCAGCCATCGGCCCTGGAAGCAGCACTCAGCTGCGGGACAGGAGAGAGAGCAGCAAGAGACCTCTTGTCAGGAAAACACCCTCAGACCAGTGGTTGTTGGAGTCCGCAAGGAATTGCTCGAAGGTTATCAGCAGTAAGGCACATCTGCAATATAGGTGAGGCATAGCAGTATCCGACGTGGAGGACTCACTGAAGGTCTGGCCCGACTCCTGGCGCTGTATCAAGCAGTCTGTGTTACAACTGGTCCTGCACAAGCGCAACAGATTTGTGTGCATGGGCAAGAGCCAAAATTACGGAAATTCTTAAACTATACCGCACATCAACTCACTGGAAAAGTCAAGGTCAAATAAGCCAGTCTTTGCTGTCACCTCTGGGAGGAGAGCTGTTTTTCAAAGAGCTCGCATTATCCGCTGGCTAAGCCCAGACTGCCCTCAGCGTGGTTCCTGCAGTTAAATGCCAGCTGCTTACAGGGCACCAGGCTGCATTTTGTTCCCACTGACAGGGAGGGAAACATGAATAAGTGCCTCACCACTAGATCTTGTTATTTCTGACTCTGGGCTCTTCATGGCAGAAGTTGTTCCATGTCTGTGTCTTGTACAGCAGGAGCATGATGCTGGTGCTCAAGCAGAAGTGTGGAGTCATTTGCCCTTAGCACAGTAACAGGGACTCTCACAGCACAGTAAAATAACTAATTCATGCCAGAGTAAAAGGCTTATCACTCCGCTGTCTAAATTATACAGAAGTCAACTCATGGAGGTCCCTCTGAGCACAGCTCACAGTAATACAGATGGTTAACTCGAGAAGGATTTGCTGTATATTACCAATAAAAAGGCCAAAGTCTCTGCTGCAACACTGCCTGCCACCTACCAAAAGAGGATCCACAACAAAGGGACTATAACCAAGTCCTATCTGTGTGAGCTCGAGATCTTTTTAATAAATTCGTGCATCTCCTCCAGACCCCAGGAGTTTGTTGGGGTTGTGGAAGCAGCAGTGCCTCACCTATGTGATTACACAAGAATATCTACATGCATCAGCCTCCAGGCAAAAAAAATCCTGGGTGCTACCATACAGTCTGAGTAATGTTTTACTGTCCTTTTAATGTTGAAAATAAAAGTAAAACTAACAACCACAGATCTGTGGTGTGATATACTGTGAAGTAAAGACAATCTAAAATAAGTTCTCAGCGTCACATGAATGCAATTAAAAAATTCACAGCAGTCAGGTATCAGCCCAACTACTACTACAAGCTTTGCAGCAAGCATGCTTTATCAAACCATCAGAGCTGACAACACATGAGGTAACAGCTTCTACCTTTCCTAACAATGCAATCTGATCAATACTCCAAGAGCTTCTGATAGTGCCAGATGACAGATGACAATTAACTCTATTCTAACATCAAAGAACATTCACATACAAGGCCTTGGTACTGAGGTTAAAATTGTGCACGGGCAATAATGCAGAAGATAGCTTTTAAAATTGTTTTTAAGTAACTCCTTGACATCTCATATGATAACAGAAAACAAAGACACGGGGCTTAAAGAGAAAAGCAAACAGCCCAGGTCTCTCTTTCAACTGTCAAATCGCCTCCTACCCAAGATTCACGCAGGCGTCTCCCCCTACTAAAGTTGCCTACGTGTACGTGGTGCATTTCCCTGCATCCACCCCAGCCTGCATGGTGTAAAACCACCTGGACCCAGCCCTCGCTATTAACATGCAGAGCCCCCAAGGACCCAGCCTACAGTAAAGGAGGCTCTGTATCACATCCCCTTGCAGCTGGTACTGCAGGCGAGTATTTTGAACAGCACAAGCCATAACAAACAACCTTGGCTATGCCCTGTGCCAGCATTTATTTCCTTTCTGTTGTCTATAAACAAACATCTCAGCTCCTTTTTAGCTGCTTTCAATATCTTTTAACTGCTTGCTTACCAGAGAGGGACAAGTGATTTCCTGCGTATGGGGACACTGAACTACAAGACCACCCTCACTTTCAGGTGGGTTCTGAGTAAAATCCCAGAGGGTTACAAATGTGGACTGGTCACTTAGGGATATGGAAATGCATTCAGTCAGTGCATTATTTTAAAAAAAGTGACTGGCACAGGACACTGCCATAGGAATGGACAGAATACTGACCCTGCCGCACAACACACCTATCTCACTTCCACCTTGTTCTCAGTGAAAAGACTATAAACTGTAGAAATGAGCCAGGCAGCCAACTCAGCACTTTCAAATCAGCTCTTCACTTGGGCTGTCAGCCATACAGCGTTACACTTTTGATCCAGATCTTGTATATGCTGCCTCCTCACGCAACGTACAACTGCAAAGCAAGCCAGTGACTAGTAAACTAACATCTGCTGGATCTCACTACGCAGCCCACAGCCTTCCTTGGCAGATCAGTATGGCTGCTTTTTTGGCAAGAGTTTTCACATGTTTTCAGCCATGAACATTAAGGAAATCAGAATAAGGTCATGAGCTTGAGTTGCAGTCAGTACTGGAGTGCCAGGAGTCTGGCTGGGGATGGAGAGCCTTCACGTTTAGAGGCTGCTCATTTTAACGATGTAGGAAATTCTTCGGCATGCAAAGGAAATGAGATCCCGTAGCAAAACAGCAGTACTGGACACTAGGTTAATAGTGTTGTCTTGCACAGCTATGTGGGTGACTCTGTTCCCATTGCCAAATAACTGCTCTGGCAATGCTCGGTTTTGGACAGAAAAGCAGCCCTTTCTCTGAGCTCTTGGAGAGTACCCAGTTCCTTTCTGCAGTGGGAAAACACATAAAATGGGGGCAGGGGGGAAGGAACGGACATAAAAAAGGAGGGTAAACCAGGAAGATCTGCAAGGCAGAGTGCCTCAAAGATTCGCACTCAGGTGAACAGGAGAAGTAAAATGGTCTCACTGTAGTAATGAAGATGCTGCATGATGCCAGCTCCTCTGGGCCTGGATCGTTCCTGCCCGCCAAAGGACTGACACTTCCCCTCATGCCTTTGACACTGACTCACCGATTTTGACACTCAGCCTCACATAAGCAAAGGCATTACTTTGGGTCACCGTTACTTAGTGGCCATCAGAAGCACGACAACTGCAAGGAAAGCGAAAGGTAAAAGTAAAACCCAAACACAAGAACTTGCTTACTGTGTTTGTTTTTCTTCTCTGGCAGAGGTGGTGGCTTTTCTGGGTCACTGTTAGAATCTGGAGCGGCAAAGTCAGCAATGAATTCAACTGGTGCTGAAGAGTTTCCTTGCTGGAAAGGCAAAACAGCAGCAAAGGGCGTGAAGGGTACTGATGGGACAGATGCTGCATTCTGCAAGTCATCCTCCGAGATGTTATCGTATTGGGAAGGGTGCCTCTCATAGGACACCCTGCAGCTGGAGTTATCTGAAGTCTGAGAGGCTGCACTCCTCCTCTTCTTTTCTGGTAAAGCTGGAGGAGTCTCTGTTGGCTGTGCTGCTCCCGAGAGGCTGCAGAATTCCAGTGGAGGAGAGCTGCCCTGCGGGAGCTGGAAAGCATGTCCATGGAAAGGGGAGCCAGACTCACCCAAGGATTCTGGCAATGGGCTGAGGATACCTGGCACCTGCTGAGGTATCTGATCAGCATTGGAGAGGTCCTGCTGCAGGAATTCATAGTCCGGATCATAGTGATCTGATTGATCTGGTTAAACAGAGGGGACGGGAGAATGATGCATTAACTTCTCTCTTTTACTGTTTAGCCCTTCTCAGTCCTGCCCCTCCCATTCCATCAGCTAATTAATCAGTTTATTTAATCAGTGGTACTTCCTTGCAGCAGGGACCATTTTGCTACACCTTCTGCAATGTCCAGCCTTAATGAAACTCTTATCATTATTTCTTTACACTAGCAAACAAGTATTCAGTAGGTAGATCACTGCAGATATTATTTATGTTTCATATTTATCTTTTTATTTTCTTTCCTAGTATGTAGAAACAACATCCCTTTAGTCTACCAGGACTGCCATTTCTGCAGACAAGGCAGAAATCAACAAAACATTCCACTTGAGAGCTGAATTGAGTTTGAACACAATCATCTATAGCTAGAGAAACACATTCCCTTGGGCTTTTTCCTATCCGACAGAATATAATGGTGCACAGAACCGCCTGCAGCAACTACAAGATGACAGTTGCAAGCGCAATCCATTTATTTCTGCATCACAGCTATGACAGCTCCCAAACGAGAGTGAAGGGGGCTCCTCCAGCAGCCCTGGCCAGCCTCCCACTTACCTAACGTTTCACAGCTTGTGTTGCGGGAGCACTGACCACTGTCACGATCCAGAGAGGAGAGTTGCTCGTCAGACTTGCTGAGTTTGCCGATGCTACTGCATGGCGAGAGGCGCGGAGATTCCCCCCCATAGGAGTGGCTTCCACCAGACAACCTTCGCTGGGCATAGCAGTCAACATCAAAATCCTTAAGCAAAAAAAAAAAATCAAATCAAACCACTGTCATTCTTGGCAGCTTGCTAGCAAGATGCAGCTCGAGGAGCAAACACCTCACAGCTGCGTTAAGTAAACCAGGAGGGGAGAGGATCAGTGCTGCTAGCCCTCTCTAGTCAGACAAGCTCATCAGGACCACAGCAATGTGTAAAGCAAACCCAGCCATTTACAACCTCATAAACCCCAGACTAGCACAAACGATGGAATATGACTAACATACACAGTCCCAAGTTGTCCATTTTTCTACCAGAAAATTTACAAATTTCCCCAAAGCACCAGCAGTGGTCAGAGCAGTTGCTCGAACTACTGCTTGGGTTAAAAGGTGTTTTAAATTGTGACTGGATGAAGACAGACTTCTGATCTCAATGTGCCACACACTCCCTTGGCCTGTAGACCTTGGTGAGACCTCGGCAAGCTCAGCCAGTCGTGCTATACCCTGATCTGATCGACACGGCAGCACTCAACAGCTCACATCATCACACTCTGCCACACCTCAAGGCAACAAAGTTTGTAGCAATTTGTTAATTAAATCCAACAATGTAAAAAAAAAAAAAAAAGAAGCTGTTCACATTATTTATGATACTGATGTTCCTGCCACTGAAAGTCCGGCTCCAGAGCTCTCCCATACAGGGCTGTTTGGGACAAGCAGCGGCGTGCAGGGAACTGTGCGGCTGCAGGTCATGGCATTTCTCCCGGCTTCTGCTACAGTTCACAGCACGTTTCCCTTGGCTTTCACAAAGGGGTTATGCCATTACCTGTCTGTTGATTCCAACAGGTAAACTGGACCCACTGGTGGCTCGACTCATGGGGGCCACAACTGCCACTCTGGTTGGGGAAGGTGCTGACTGCCGTTTCTTAGGGGGCAATGCTGGTGGAGGGCTGCAAGACACAACAGGCATTGATGCTTCCATTACTCTTCCAGCAAAAAGACTTTTAGAGGCTTCATGAGCTTGTTTTCCAGAAAGCCTTTGACTTGCCAAGCTCAAAGCTCACAGGTTTTTGTCCAAAGCTGGCCAGGAGCTATTTAGCAAAGTGTATCCACTTAAATATTAATTTAAGAATACTCTCACAGGTAAGGTCCTGTTCAGTGATTTATTTTTAAGGCTGGAAAAGGCTCAAACAAAAACAATTGCTGTTTTAAAAATTATTTTTAATAGAGATAATTAGCATGGTAATTATTTCTTAATAAAAGTGGCAAAAATCCAAATTAAATGTTTTGGTTGACCCAAATATTGTTTCCATTCACAGAAGTCCCTCCTCCTCAAACCTTCCAGCTTTGAAAATGTTCAAAGTTTTGAAAATTTACAGGACAGGAAAATTCTTTTTCTGGCCTTTTACTTTCCTGGTGAACTTCAGGGAACAAGATGGTCAGTGTTGCTCTCACCACGTATACTGTGAGGGCCCATGTTTTGGCATTAAGCACATTAGCAGTAACTAGTGAGATTTTAAACACCGTACTTCTAGTTTTTGCTTCTAATGACACAATTCTGGTAACCGTCAAGCCTGCGAGGTTCCCAAGAGCACACATATTCTGTTCCTGGAACGTACCAGGAAATTTTTATATAACCCATGAGAATTCATAAAATACATAGAAATGTGATTCTTTTTGCCAGCCACAGCCATTGATGGCACATTTTCAAATTAGCACACGACATGTATTTTTCACACCATCCATTAGCACCAGTACTAGAGAAGAAAAACATCCTACACACAGACCAAAAACCTGCAAACTGGGGGTTTTCTCCTCCTTCTCAAAATAGAACATAGAAACTTTCATGTGGTTACTCATAGAACAGGGTAAGAACAACCAGGCAAAAGCTATTGGCTCCTTTCACTCTTAAGCTGATAAGCAATGCAGAACAGCCTGGATCTGCAGGACAGATTGATAACTGCCAGCTGAGGCTAACAGAACATTTCCCATCGGATACAACAGCACAAGACACTGTTGTACAGTGAGGTACTCACAAAGTTTTAAAAAAGGTTCTTGCACATTTATGTGATGCCTCTCATGCATGGATCTCAGGGCATGGCACCATCCTCACATCAAAAGAAGGAAAGGAAAACACAGATAATGAAGGGTATTGCTCAAAACAAGACATAGAGAATACAAAGTCATAAACAGAGTCCAGGAGCAGGGAGGAATTACTCTGGAGGACAGGAAATGAAGAGGCATCACTAACCCTCCTCATGACCTCTTTTATGCATATTTTGTAAGATTGTTTAGAAAACAAGAAGCTGGTAAGAGCCACCGGTATTCTTCAGTCAGCTAGTTGGCCAGTAGTACCTGTTTTCTGCCACACGAATGCTAGGCAAAGGGGGTTTAGGAGGTGCAACTTCTTCATCCATGGAGTCAGTCAGTAGCTCGTTGGATTGAGTCAGATTAGTTGTTTTGTTGAGGATCTCCATTTCTCGGTCTGTAAGGGGAAGTTCCGATGGGCTGCAACAAGCAAAACACAGATTGTAAATCATAAAACACTGTTGGAATGCAGCATGCTGACAGATTAATACATATTTTAAATCATATGAGAGACACCTACAGCAGAAGGCAGAATTTGCATCTGCAGGTGGAATTCCATGTGTATGCAGAATACAATGTGCACGTGTCATGGCCAAGTGGTGTTTCATTGCCAGATTTTGGTATCTTCCCTATCATAGCATATTCTCTTTAAGTGGTCCCACTGTAATGGATGAAGCAACATAACACTATGCTACCCTCTGTGAAGAATAACTGAATCCTTTAATTCAACTGTCAGTAGCTGGAAATTATCCCTTCTGTATTAGTCCTGCACACAGGAGAAATCCTCGTCAGTGACTCACCTGTCAGATTTACATGCTGGTAAACTGGGTTTAACTGGGCTTGTGGGAGAGGGATGCTCCTGCTTTTCAATAGTGAGTCTGACCAGCTCCTGATGGATGGAGAGAAGAAAAAAAGAATAATCATTATTTGTTGAATGCTGCATTCAAACATCCTAGGACAGAAAGGGGTGCTACTGCAGTAAACTCTGGGTTACCCAGGTTATGGATTAATGCTGGCATGGACACAGAGAGCGCTGAGCTGGGTGTACGTCTGGTACAGAGCCATACAAACGATGCAGCACTGCTTCTAAGGAGCAGCGTGCACCCAGCAGTAGTTTAGCCATAGCTGAGTTAAGTTCATAAAGCCTGGCCCTATGGGGATTCTGCACAAACTCATGTATGTGTCTTTTTGCTGTGCTTCCTCTTTCCTCTACTGTCACAGATGTGTTCCAGTCCCCACAACACCCTAGATAATAGCAAATTAACTTTACATACATAAACGTAAGTACAGAAAAGTCTTACACTGTGGGGTACTTCACCTAGCCAGTAAAAACATGAAATTTTTTTTGTATTTTATAAATAAGTATTTGTTTCAAAAAGCAAGTTCTCTGTAAGATGCCCAACAACAAATTAAATAGCGAACACCTTTATTAAAAGGCCTGCTTCCCCTGAAGCCATCTTTTAACATGCTAGCAATAGAAGTCTTAATCATTCAAGGAACTACTGTAGTGTATCTGTTATAGGCAGATAAGGTTCTGGATAAAGAGATAAGGGCATGATAATCCTGAACTACAAGTCTGCCAGCAGTCAAAACAACAATCATTCACGCCAGAAAGATGGGAGAGAACGTTTTATGGATGTCTGAGGCCAACAAATAGATCTACTGCTCACAGATATAAATACATGCCCTCTTACAGGCAGGCTGGAAAACTGGCTGTGCTTCCTGACAGTATTTGCTTCCCAGCATATTATGCAAAGGAAACCATATGGGATAAATTTTTTTTTTTTTTTTAAAGCAGCCTGAATTAGTGTCATCATTCCAGTATCATCTTCACGTCCATGTCTGTTGAGCTTGGAAACAACTGTCACTGCTCTCTCAATGCAATAACTGCAACTGGAATGTTGTCGTCATCATCCTTCCAAGGAAGGGAAATATTCTCGTTCTTGTATTTTTATATAAGGCTCTGTTTAAAGTTGAACTGCCATGGGTCAACACGCGCACAACAAGAGGAATAAAGTACTGCACTGGATGTGCAAAGGATGGCAAACACAGTCCAAGTGTCCACCACAGCTGATTTTGATTTCGATGTTCTACTTCTGTTCTTGGTGAGCTTGTGCTCAAAAATAACGTACACCATGTCAACCAAAACCATGACAAAACACTCAGCTTTCCCGAAGCTGTCCTGGAAAATCCCACACGTGGGGAAGGAAGAGAGCACAAACAGATGTCCATGCGGGCTAATGCTGTGAAGATGTTCCTGTCTGAGACAGATAGGCAAGAGCGCTGGTGAGGAACAATGTGTTCTGAGATGTGCCCTGATGAGAAAAAGCACAGCACCAAGCTGACCACCGCAGACCAGCCTGGCCAGCTCCCACCTCCAAAGAGGGCTGTGTCCCCCAGAGGGGAAATACTCCGCAACAAGGGTCAAAAGACCAACAGGGCTTTTGACAATCTATCAGCTCCACTGTGGTAACGTACGTTACACAGTATTTAGAAAAGTAAAATAATCAAGGCCCTTCAATCACAGAACTACAGTGGTAACACAGACACTGAACTAACTTCAGACTTCTCTGCCGAGTGTCTCCAGTTACTCAACAGAAACTATTTTTTTAAAACGTACTTTTCTCTGTTCATCTTCTCTTTCAGGATGAACAATCTTTAATTAAGAACTTGCTATTTCTTTTAGACTTTAGAAATTCCCCTATAAAGTTTATAGAACATCACTAGGAAAAACAACCATAGGACCTAGGAGCCTACAAACCCCAAACAAGGCTTTTCTGTAAATTGGACAATTTGGAAATTACACAGTGACACCATTTGACTCTTCTGGCTGCAGCTAGCACCACGCTCCAAGTCACCGTCAGGAGTGAGTGTCGACACAACAGATTGCCACCTTCCTGCCCTCTGCACCAACTTCCACTGCTGAAAATGTTTCTGGAGAGTCATTCACTTTAACGGACTCAGTGTCGGACCCTGCGGGGCTGTCGGGTACTTGCCAGCAAGAACAGTGACTCCACACAATGTGTAAGAGCATAATAAGGGAAATAAAATATATGGGCACTCGAACCAAAAGCCAAAATACTCCTTAAACATCTCACTGAAAGGGCTATGGAAGGGAAAATGTAACATCTCCTTTTCCTCACCTTTCTTCACCACGTTTAACACCTTAAACCAAACCAAGGCCAGTGCTGCAGACCACAGTGGTGGCAGCTGTGCCACAGCGGAGCTGACGAGCCGGTGACACTTGGGGCTAAAGTGCTCAGTTTTCCTATGTTGCCAGTCGTAATGAACACCTGCTCGTTCACCATATGGGAGTGTAGGTTACAACAGGGGAGAAAAACAATCAAATTTAGCTCAAGAGTATCTTTAGAATGATTCAAACCATCGTGGATGGGAAAAAAAAAACCCAAAACACCTCCTACCAGAGACACCAATGTATGATTGCCAGTACTTGAGAGGATCACTTTTTCCTCTAAACTTTGACAAATACCACCACATTCCCTGGACTCTGACTTTTTCTCCTGTCTACTAACTCCAAAATGAGAACTAGCGTTTGAAGATCAAGCCAAGATCTTTAGTGTACACACAGAAGTAATCAGCATGCAACCGAGCCAGATGCACATTATGCTATTCCTTATCAGCAAGTAAAAAGATTCCTGAAGCAGTAATTAGAGATAATTAATGCCTCTCTACAAACTTATGCTACTTCAGCAAGCTGGAAATTCCAAAATGAGATGGATTTTTAAGAAGTTACGTAATCAAAACAAGGAATTTTCTTCTCTTTTTATACATGCCTAGCAAGGCACTAAAACCTGAGATCAAAACAGCAAGTGACACCAGTGAACAAGCAAGTCCCTTACGCTCAATTCTGAAAATAAAGGGGGAAGTAAGCACTGAAATGTGGAAGTGGATCTTGTGTGATCTGCCAGAAAAACAAAAAAGGCTCTCCACAGCAGAGAAGTGTCCCGCTTCTCAGTTCTGCTTCCAGATCTGAAGGCTGGCTTGGCCCTTCTAAAATAAACCTTGTGCCTCACTATGCAGTAGGAGATGAGTGCACGCCGCTTCCAAATGCTGACCTGTTGATGGGCAGACACATTCACATCTACCCAGACAGCCACACATCTGCTCTGACCATGCTCCAAGCTGACCAGACATAAGCCAGCTCCAACTGGAAGGCCAAAATAACTTCTAATCTAACAACAAAGTAGAGACTGATATAGCCATGCCACTCAGCAGGGCTTAACAGTTCAGGCTTAGCACTGTATAGACACGCCTGCATCGCTTCCAGCCTAGGCTGGCTCGCAGCGCGGGCAGAGCAGGCAGCCGAGCCCTTCCACCCATCGCACGGGCACGCTACTGTGGCTGGAAGGCAACAGGTAACGGGGGTTTAAATATTGCTCGAAGTGAAAGGGCAGCGAGCGTCCAAGTCTCATGCAACGAGACCACACAACTCTATCCTGGATCTGGTGATAACACGGCTCTCCACGGGATTGTGCAGATTCATTAAGTGATAAGAGAGCGAACTGTCTCGCTATTTGCTGGGGTATTACAGTTCAGATACCACAGCGCAGTTTTTCACGTACTGCAAATTGCTGCTACATTCCAACACTAACAGCAGCTGAGACTTCAGGCTAAGCTCTTTTTCTCTATCCTGCTGTGCAAATTTAAGACCAGCTTTACTTTTCAAATCTGGAGCTTAAAGTTAAAGGGCATATTGTGTAAAATAATCCTGGAAAATCTGTCTTCTTTAGGTGATGGGAATGTTTTGTTTCAAAGGTATTTGTTTAAAAGGCTCAATAAGTAATAGTAGATTTTAGTATTTGTGTCTGAGTAACATTAAAGAGATATTCAGAGCATGCAAACACCACACCAAGACTCCTGAAAACACGATAGTCAAAACTTGGGAGATCCACTTCATTTTTGCATTCAGCTCCAGTTAATAAAAACTAAGCTGGGTTTGAGTGAAAGAGGCCTGTTCCTGATACACTAATCCAGGTGAAACACCTGCTGCAGTTCTTAAAACATTACGCCAGCTTTCCTTCTGTACTTGATCTAAACATTCCCCTTTCAGATTCAGCCCTGCTGTTGAAAGAGGCTTAACTTTCTCTACAGTTTGCAAAATAAGATTCCCAGGAGATATGACAGTCTCTCTGCTGCTGCCCCGAGCCCAGGTCAAGCAAACTTAACTGTGGTGCTAGGACAGCTGAATGAACAGTCTCTGTGGCCATCAGCCCAGAGACAAGCCTGGGAAACAGAAATAATGGGTACCAAAAGCTTACCAGGAGGTAGAAGGAAAGCCAACAGCTTTCCCCAGGGTGGGGCAGGGAAGGAATGCTATAAGCAGGTCTCACAAAGGATACAAAGGTTTCTGTTAAACGCTTCCATTAGTTATGTAAAATTAATCTCCAGAAAACTGAGCTTAGCTCATCACCTGTTCCACACCCTAATCCAACTGCTGAAAGCAGTGATGTATCACTGACGAATCCCTTGAAATTTATGTTAAAAGATGGAGCTAGAGTCTTTAATTCTCTGTGGGCATTGACAGGAAGCATTTCCATTCTACTTGCCCTAGACAGAAAATAGGCAAAGTCTTGTCTTCTAATCTGCACGGGAGACTGGGAGACTGGGAATGACTTGCTGAAAATTTAATACAATGCTCAATAAAGATTTATTGCTTCTTCCAATTCACCCAAATGCCAGGGCGAGCATTTCAGAAGTGCACACCAATAGCCCAACTGTTTGTGCTAGTCCTTAACCAGCACTCCAAGCAGGATCCTTTCACTTACGGAGCAGTTGATTTAAGAGCTAGTTTACTGAAGGCAAGGATAGGATCTTTACATTTTACCTGCACTTAAAAACCTCTTTCAACTAGATCTTTTCTAAAATACATTATTATATACTTTATATTATATAATTTACAATCTTTGTCTCATGTACCTTGACTCCATCCAGAACAGCTTTTATGACACCCTTCACTGTTGTCACCATCTCCTTGTCTTCTGAGTTCACACCTTCCAGCATCACTTGATCAGACCAGCGAATTAGATTGGCCAGACTCTGGTACACACGGCTATAGCAGGACGAGATGGCAGAGCTGGACGACAGGGGAGGAAATAGTTGAGAAAAAAGAACAAAATGAAATTATGGAGATACTATCAAATGGTAAGAGAGTGCTTGATTTAAAGTGCATTTTACACTGTTAAAAATGTGATTGTTCTCCTTTTCTCTCTGACATTCGGAATTTGTGCCTGGGTTTCTCCTCTGCTGCAGTAGCTCTCCAGTTCCCAGCACCAAAGGGGATGACAGTGCAATCAACAGTTCATTCTCAGTTAATAGAATGAATTATCTGGGCTGCAGGTTAACACAGCTATGCTAAAAAGAACATGCTTTCCATTTTAATTTACAGCTCCATCCTATGCCTTAACTTCAAAGGTAAATATTTAAGTCCTGTAGTTATGTCTAAGTTATATTATTTCAGTATTATCTATGATTTCCTTCTTCCTTATTAACTCTCCCCAAAAATGTCTTGGATAATTGAGAGCTGACTGTATTCATTCCTTTACAAATCATTTCCTCACTGTTTATAATGCCTGAAAACATGTAATTAAAACCTCCTTCTTTACAGAAATAGAACTGAATGAATTTCAGGTTTGGAAGAGGAAGGGTGTTGCTTTGTTTTGTTTTTAATGAGAAACAGAATTGAAGCTATTGTTCTGAAGGGCAAAAAAAAAAAAAAAGAATTTTGGAAGGATGACAAATCTAAATAAAAGTTAACTGTAACAACAGTGCTCACAGGCATTTTCCTGGCCATTCTGAAAACACTTACTTCATTACTAAACAGGGTGTGTTAATAGTAGTGCTGATGGCAATGCTTCAACAATTCTTTGTAAAGTTAAATCAATTTCAAACTGCATCAAAACCATAAACAGATAAGAGAAGGTGTAATCTTGCAATCATTACTGATACAAGTGTTCCAAATCTTCCCATTTCTCTGGTACCCATTTTACACTGGCTTAACTCCAGTAATTTCATTATCTGTGAGAAGAGAATCAAGCCCACAAGCTTCAATGACATTATTTAGGTGAATGAAGTTTGCAGAACTGGGGAAAGAACTGTTGTCAACTTACAACCAGGGGGATACAAACAACAGCAAGTACTTTTTTGTTTAGTTGATTTTTTTTCTTTAAAGCATGCTGCTTGCCATTTGTTCCAATTTCAAATGAAATTAGCTTGGTAGGAGATATTTCCTAAACAGGGCCCTCCCCCATCTCTTTCTAAGGCTTTGATTTCTCTGCCATTAATCTTCAGTCTGCTTCCTTCTAAGGAGGCGGTAATTGAAAGCCCATTTTGTGCTAGATTTAATTACTTTTTTCCTTGATGCAAATGCTTCCCCTAAAGCAAAAAGAAGTCCAACAATAATTGTAGGGCTTTCTTCCACTCTGACACAAGTCTTGCTCACTTTTCTTGAGGGGAAATTGTTATCAAAATCACCCCTTTGGGTCCTGCCACTACTCAAAAAGAAATAAAGTGCATAGGTAGGCATGAAAGAACGTGGCTTTTTGAGAATGCCAGATCCCCTTTTTTAATGTGAGGCTAAACAAGGCAGAATATACATATGGAATCTGTGCTGTAATACATACCATTTCCAGAAAGAGAGACTTCTCTCTATGCAGAGGATTCCATTGACTACAGACTAAGAAAATTCTGCTTCTATACCCTAAATAAGGATATCCAACTGTCAAGGTTGCATTAGTTCACCTCTAAGAGAGAGGGTATAAGGAATTTGAAGGATAGAACTGTCTGAAATACTGCTGCTGCTGAAGACCACTTAGTTGATATTTATTTCCAAATATATTATTGGAAGGAAAGATCACCCAGTGAACACCCAGTGGATACACAAATCAAAGCAAGCAACTATAAAGATGACATGTTCTATCCTAAAAATATTTGCTGACATTTTACATGTTCTCCTGGTGTAAGGGGAAAGTTCATTCTTTCTTTTATTAAGTGAAAGCAGGTGCTTGTCAGGAATTTAATGGCTGTGGGAAACCTGATAGCAACTGAAGAAACTTTTGTGTCTGTATCCAGAAGCCTGATGAATGTTCCCATTCTAACAGCTATTGCTCTCTGTGGTTCTACAGATATAACCTAAATTGGATCTCTCCTGTCCCAGCCACAGCTCTGATGCTCACCCACTGCCTCCTTCATTTTGTACTGTCAGATACAACCCTGGCCTATGCGTTAGGGCCAAACACAGCTAAGCATCTCGTTTGCAAAATATCTGGCACCTTACTGCTGCCTTGACCACGGTATAAACCCTTCTTGCACCAGAACTGAAATAAGCATCCTGAAACAAAAATTTTGAGTACTTGATGGGAAAACAAATAGAAACAGCACAAAACCTGGCAGGATTTCAGGAACCAAACACTTGCATTTCTCTGCCTAGTTTTGTGCTTTTCTCTGTCTGTCCTAATTTTGCTCTTTCTGTATTATTCAACAATGTTTGCTTGTTTTGTGTAAATCCAGTGCTCCAGCATCTATGGGATGAACAGCAGCTATATCTCTAGGGCTTGAGAACTCCACAAATTCTTATAATCCATGCGGAGCTTTGCTTTGGCAAATTTCTACTTCTTTTCTGGCTACAAACCCACTGTCTAACTGGTTAAAGCATAATACATATAATCTGTTAAAACATAAAACAAATAATCTGTTGAGAGTGCACAGGAACGAACTTGGACTGGTTAATCTACTGAAGTACCTCTGTTTACTTCTGTTCTGTATCTGATCCAGTAAAATAAAAAAAAGCAGTTAGGAGTGCAGGCTCAGACTTCTCCAATATCAGGGTGGATAAACTGAACACAAAAAGGGATTACTCTGAAGATAAACTCTTTTTCAGGTAAAAGCTATTGGAATTGTTAGCTTTTAGGATACCATTGTTGAGTGCAGAAACAGTATAGCATCTGCAGAGAATCTCCCACTAGTAAATGATGAATTTCCAAGTTTATGCTAAGAATCAGCCCCTCCTCCTCTCTGAAACCATCCTGATTTGCTTTATCCTTCCAAAGCACGGGCTTTTTCGCAGCAGGGAATCTGCTTTTAAATTATGTTTGAAAACTATCACATAATTAGTAAAAATAACAGTCACTTTATTAGCCACTGCAGCATTTCCTGTCTCCTGCGTGATGCCATTCTTCAGACACAAGAAGGAAAGAAGCTGGGAATCTGCTGGTCTGTCACAGTCCCAAAACCCAAAAAGGAAATTTACCTTTGCTGGATGCGTGGATCAGTTTGCACCAAGGGTAGGATGGCTTCCAGTACTTTACTTGCTGAGCCTGGCAGCATCTCTAACACTTTCTTATCAATTGCCATTTTGTCCACAATAGTCTTAAAGTAGCGCAATGCACTGACAACCTCCTTCTCCTTCTCCTCTAGCCATGATACATTCTAAAGAGAGGGAAAAAAGGAGAGGTATGTTAAAACCTCAGGATTTTTAAGGGCAAGGTTACTTTAACTTACCTGAAGTACAGCAACTCTGAATGAGGTACATTCCATGAGAACTGGAGAAAACCCCTTCTTCCACAAACACTTCCAAATTGAATTACTACTCTTTCAAAAGAACAGTCAGTGAAAAATTGCACCCACACTTTAACTTTCTGAATTACGTGCATTCCAAACTGAAGACTAATCTTGATCAGTTTGAGGCCAAGATTAACACTACTGATGACGTGAAGGGCACTGCTTTGAAACCCACACACCAACTGGGAAGGTGAAAGAAAAAAAAAAAACCCAAGCGAAGATAGTAATGATAACGCAAGAAAGGAAGCAACAACTACTGGTTTTAAATAGAGTTGCACCTCTTCTGCAATCAAAATCCTTTTACCTCAAGCACATCTCACTATCAAAAGGTCTTTTCAATCACTAAATGCAATGGATCAGCCAAAGGAAAAGAGAAAAACAAACCACAATCAGAAAAACTTCCAAACTCCAGAACAATCCAAACAAGACGCCTCCATTCTTGTACCCATCCCTGATAGTTTCAACAACATATGTAGTGTTCACCCTTTCTATTCTGAGTAATTCTGCTGACTCCAATATGTCTACTTGTATGAAAGTGGGCTACAGTCTTGTCTCTATATTCACAAACAAAAAACTCCTTTCTGATCAGTCTCCAATTTAAGTAATTTTGCGATGCTGCTGGAACAAGGCAACTCACACGCTTTCCATGGGGACAGACTGTGAAAGCTAAGTTTTGGCATTTGTGAATGAATGTTGCAGAAGGGAACAATTCATTGGAATAAAGCTGAGTTGTGGTCACCAATTTCCGTGCCACCACCAACACTAGAAGAGGAAATTCAGAAGTGATACATGATATCTTAATGGCATTCTGGACAGGGATATTTTTAAAAGGTTTACCAAAGTATGCCTGGAGGACTTTTAATGCCACAAGTAGTTCCTAAGTGAGATTTAAATTAACTACTGAACACTGCTAGAAAAGGAGCAGAGAGCTTAGCAGAGTCAGGTTTCATCCATTATCTCCTCAGTAAATTCAGCTTCAAGAATTAATGACCTATGGGCATTGTGTGCTCCCCATACTCTTGTCAGCCGTTAAACTACTGCTTTTCTGCAAAATCAGGCCAGCAGCCCAAAAGGTTTTAGGAATAACAATTTATAGGCAGCGCTGGTTAGCAATTTGGGGTGAGTTGCATAAAAAGATTAGAGTCCCAAGTTCCATCTAGCTCCAACTTCAGAAGTCTAAGACCCAATCCAAGATCTGCAAACCACCCTGTCATTTTCCATCTCATCTGGGAAGTGCCCAAACTCCACTGCTGCTTCCACTTTTGACAATACTGCTTGCCAGGCACCTCAAATTCTGCTCCACAGCTTACAGCCACCCCAAAACTCCCTTGCTGGGGAGCATCCTGACAACTCACTGATGTCAAAAATGACATTTCCCATTTTTCAGGCACATGCCCTCACCGCTGCAGTTTATTCCAGGGTATGGAGAGGCTCAGACCCTCCCATGAAGGTTTTGCACTTCATATGAAATGATCACACATTTCAGAGATGAGAGCCCGTATATTCCCTGAGTGAATATGACTATGGCCCAGTGGTCAGAGCTCTCAAACAGAAGTGAAAACATGTGGATTGCAGTTCCTGCTCTGTTGGCTTTTCATGTATTTCATTCAACAATGTTTCCTGTAGAAAGGCTTGCAACTTAATAGCTTAAACACTCTCCTGGTGCATAGGAGGGATGGGCTTGACTCAGAGTTCAGGGCTGAGAATGACAAGTGGAAACACAAATCCTTCTATTGAGCACATCAAGGCATGCAAATCCAGCCACCCGACACTATTTGGGACACAGCCCTTTTTTTGCAACTTCCCTGCTAGCTCTTTGGGTGACATTCCCTAAGAGCACTTTTTTATGAATCCCCTTCTGAGGTCCAAGGGTATGGTACGTATGTGTGTATACAAGGGCACACAAACACACGCAAAGCAAACCTATACATCCTACACAGGACTGCAGGTTCTGCTACAGAGCTCAGATATATAAACGTCAGTTGTTGCTACAAGGCTGAAGTTTCTCACGTTCAGTGCTTTACTCACTGAGGCCTGAGAACAACAGCAATAAATCCAGAGAAAGGAGTAATAACCTGGTGGGATGGATGGATATTAATACATACCAGTGTCTGCATCTCACCAGACAATGATGCTAAGTTTTTCCAGCAAACATTTCAGTGTGTCCCTAAAGCCAAAGTAAGCATGCAGTGGTACACCGCTGGGTTGGCAGAGATGACCTGAATTAATCTCTCATTTAATTTCTCAGTTGAGGTGAACTTGCCCCAGCAGCTACCTTACCCCAGTGAGAGCACGGGTCGGCAAGTGTGGGAGCTGCTAAAGCAGCAGGACCATTTGATTCACCCATTTCCCTTCTGGGCACTAAATGAAATAAACTTAACACTCAGGCAAAACAGCATCTCCTCTCCACTCCCCTGCCTGCCTGACACATACAGATATTTTTGAAGTTTTCCCTTAAATAATCATTACAAATGCATCATGTATGAGATACAGCTGACCCAGAAAGGGTTACAGCAAGCTGCACAGAATACATGTGATTACAAAAGCTGGAACAGTCTCTTTTTCCCCTGCACTTTGTCAGTGAAAAACCTATTGTGACTTTGCAATAGTGTTGAAGGACACTACCGTTCCTACAATATGCCCCACGATAAGAATCAAAGACAAGGTCCAGGGGACAAAAGGAGGCTGTGAAAAAAACTCCCCCTATACTATAAAGTGGAAGAGGAGAAGAAGATGTCTGCATGGGTTGAGCATAACCTTCAGGTTACATGTAGTGATTTTACATTAATTTTTGGTATTGCTATTTCTGCTCTACAGTGATTATCTACTTCAAGAGTATAAAAATAGCATCTTAAGAGGGCGTAAAGGATGATATTTGGTTTATCAAGTGTGTCTTCTGACAGAAAATCTCCTGTTTGTCAACTGATGTCTATATTCCAGTGAGAGAACCTGGTGACAATCCAGGCATACCCTCTTCCCCGCTCCCTCCACACGAAGCTAATGAGCTGACTACATCCAAATAACTGATTAGCTGAACAATAGCTATTAAAATAAGGAATGAACCAGAAATCAACAATATTTCACAGTATAAAAATATATCCAGCTTAAATAATCATGTATGGTAATAAAAATTATCGCAAGTGTTTCGTTTTCCAATAAAAAAATCTCAATCTGTACATAAAAAAGGTTTTATACGTTCAGCATGCCTTATCAGTATCAGCCTCTTGCATTGTTTTTTAGAGGAAACAAAGAAAAGCAAACACTTCGCCTATTATTAACATGCTGATATATATTTGCTATAGAATAGCATTTTGAAAAGGGCTCTTCATTTTCTCACTTATTTAATTTGTGGTCACACATAAATTTAAAGGAAGGCCTCTAAATTTTCTCAATATACCATCGTGAAACATTGTTGGAATAAAAGCCTTCAAGGAGTACTCTCAGATTTTTTACTTTTGTTTTTTAGTACCAGTCAGCAATGAAGGAGCTTGGCTCCTTAGAAAGCATATCCATAGCTTCCTGGTAAAAAATACAGCCTGGGAAATAAAAGCCTCATCATCTTCCACCTGATGGTGCAGAAGAGGGCTAGGAAGCCCTGCAGCAACTTCTCTGGGTGTTAAGCACATCACATGGCATAAGATAACTGTATCTTGCTGACTGCTCTCAATAACACTACAACAATCCTCAGCAGAGATAATTAAAAGAGTTTGCATGTCTGGCGCTGAACATTGGATGAGACTTTCAACAACAACTGGGAAAGATTTTGTATTATCATAAATAACCTCAACTGTTCTTAACTTTTGGCTTAGATTTATACTTGAAAACTGACTGCAACAGTATTGTTAGAGAGATAGTCTCCAGCCTACATAATCAGGTCACAACAGCAGAGGAGATAACACTTTGATAGGTTTGTGCTGGGAAGGAGCGGTGACCTCAGCTCTTCGAGGACTTGAGGTACGTTGGGGCTGAGGAACGGTGTGCTGCAATCAGCAGCTGCTTGAACGCATCTGTTTGACTCTCCCTGCTGATGTCATCAGAGATTGAGCACATCTTTGGACCAACTTCAAGGATTTGCTCGCCTGGGTTTTGGGGTTTTTAAAAGGATCACACCCCAAAGCCAGGCAGTTATTTGGAAGCTGTAAGCATAACCATAGGGTGTGCATGTGGGGAGGATGTGTCAGGCCATACACTACATTCCATAATGAGATATTTAAACACTTATGGAAGGAGGTCTCATCAGGCTCTCCAAAGGGAAGTACATGCCTTGGTCGCTCTTATGTTGTACTACACAGCGCAGTTTATAACTAAACATAAAGTGACCCCGAGGATCCCTGAAAAACCTGCAGAACTCTGCAGAGGACAAAAGTCACACACCAAATTTTGGTAAGTTGAGTACCAGCAAGCAAGAAACCAGCAAGACTAACAGAGCACGTCCTTCGTCTGCTTACTTTGTTCGCTGACTTCTCTGGTGTTTTCACTGTCAGGTCAGCTTGCTTTCCTTTCTTTGAAGGGGTTCTCTTTATTTTTGGAGAATGAAACTTGCCCTTCAACTTCATAGTGAACGAGGAGAGATGGGAACGCTCAGAATCTAGAAAGACACAGAAATATGTTACTGGATTAGTGTAAATTTGTTGAAACCAGGGATGTTGTGTTACAGCACTATCTGGAAGACCAGCCTATGAAAGACATTGCAACCATGTAAATTTATTGAGTGGAACAGGATTAAAAAAAATAAATAATTGTGGCTCTCTATTATGTTTCCAACCACAATATCACCATCATTTCCTGCTTCCCCTCGGAGGCAGCAATGCTGCAGTGCAAAGGCAGGAACAGTGGGATTGCTACTGCTCTGTGCCTTGGAGAGAAACGGAAAAATACCTCTTTTAAATGCTTTTATCTCCAGCAGATCCCAAAGTACTTTACAAAGGAGGTAATCATCGTCCCTCTTTTGCAGATGAGCAGCTGAGTCAAGGGGATGAAGTGACTTGTTCACAGACCTCTGGCAGAGCAGAGCTCCTGCCCGTGCCTTGGCTGGGGTCAGTAGCCACTGTGGGTGTGCAGGCAGGGCCTGCCTGGTACCCAGGGCTGGTGGCTGCTTCACGAAAGGAAAACACAGTCCAACATAATGCCCTTCCCAGGCTGCTGATCTCTACCCACTTGGTAGCATCACCTTTGAATGTGGCTCCATGGATAAGCTGAACAAAAATGGCACCCCTTGTCGTTTGCAATGGATTTCACTTCAAATGTACGAGACAAACCAGAGAACAGAGGAACTGCTTCAATACCAGAGCATCCTTGAAGGAGCTTTATTACAGAACTGCTCAACCCTTTTAAAAATCGTATTTTCATAGTGTTTTGAATATCTAAAAGCAGAAGTCTCGAAGGTTTGCAATCATGCCATATGCAGACTTACAGTTGAAATATATTTTTATCTGTTTAGCCACAAAGCTAAATAAAACTAAGCTGCCTTGTAGAGAGCAATTTAGAATGTATTTGAGCAAAGAGCACTTTAATAAATGAAGGTCTGAATTGCTCTCTAGTGACCCAGATAATTCAACAGAAGATACTGAGCTTGTCTTTAACTACATTATCAAGAAAAGTAAGCAGTTTTGCTGTAGGTTTTGTTTTTCTTTTAGATTATTTGGGAATTGACTGCACTGGCTGTAATGAGTCAAAATGACACAGTCCCATGCATGCAGCACTGCACCACCTTGTTAGCATTCAGAGTGCAAACAGAACAGGCTGCTGAGTCAAATCTAGCACCCAGAAGCTAAATACCACACTGCAGCGCAAACACCGCTCCTCATACTCAGAAATTACCTAACCACAACTCAAGGGAAGGAACCTGTGCTTGCCTCCCCGTAAGGGCTGTCTCCCTTTAAACTTGGTTTCCTGGCAGCGTGTTAAGACCCTGCTATTAACACCTTCACCAGAGCCAAAACTCGGGTTAGTTATGTCCTCTAGATCAAAATTTTGCAGGCATCCTATTAATAGAAGCTGCATCAGCACCGATTCTAACCTAGCCTGGCTGCAGACCTGTTCTCCATTTACACCAGTACGTGTTTTTCAGTTTTCTTTGTATCATAAAGTCCTGTTTAATGCACTGAGGAGGGAGGCACTAGCAACCTTGGTCACTGCAGATAAATCCAGACATATCAGTTGGCCTCTGAAGAATCACTTACAGCAGCTGGCACCCTAACTTAGCAACAATTTACGTCATGGCTTTACATCCACAAGGGGATCTCCAAACCTTTAAAACCTCTCCGGCTCCACAGGGTGCTGAAGGTCACCACTGAAAACAGTTCCTGGCTGCTGTGATAATGCTCTTGCACTCCCACCCCCAAAATAATTTGTATTTATTTCTTACACTATGAGAATTTCTATACATGCATGTGTATGCACACTTACCAAAAGAAGTCATGGCTCTCAATTTATTTTTCAAGAACTGGCAAACAATTACAATAATTAATCTACAGGGAAATAATGGTAGCAGCAACAAATTGTGTCTGGCTCCTCCACGGGCTGCAGTGGGATCCAAACCGCTAGTCTGAGTAAGAAAATGTTCAATAACTATAAAACCCTTGGTTGCTTATGGTGATAATTTTGCCTTGTAGGGACAAGAAACTTGGAAGGGATAAAGATTTCAGAAGACTATTTCCTTTTCTTCTTCCCACCAGCCATCTCTACCCGCCTTTATGGGGCAAGCACACGAACGGCTGAACCAATGTGTGTGCATGGAACTTCCATGGAGGAACCTCCAAAAGGAGATGTCCTGTCAGCACAGAAAATATCTCTTCTGTTGACAGCAGATCCCCTTCACCACCACCACCACCAGCCTAACCATTGCCCTTCGCTCTCTTTACCCTTCTGTCACATCAAACACCGAATCATTTGCACGCCACGCTCAAGGGGACACAGACCTACAGAGCAAGGACACGAGCAAGTGGCTGGAGCAGAATAGGAACTTCTTAAAATAGTACTAATGAAGTAAACCAGCTGACATTTGCAAAAATAATAAACGTTATTGTTTGAACAGCCCTGCTAAATCCTGCTTTGAAGATCACAAATTAATGCAGCTTTTTACTACCATGTCTTTCCATCTACAACAAGCATTTTCCAGATCTCATCTGCTCATAAGTTTCTGATGCATTTGTAGTTAAACAAATGAGTCACAAACCAATATTCTCTTACACTCAGCACTTAAAATAGCGCTTTTCTTGTTTCAAGCACATTACAAACGTATCTTTCTCATCCTTAAACAGTAAGGTCTTAACCTTACTTTGCAGATGAGAAGCAGGCACAAAGGTGAAGCAACTTGACTAAACAGAGCAGAGGGTGAGTCAGTGACTCCAGTACAGCATCTCCATCAAACTGCAGCCCTCGTCCCTCTCCCCAGTTCATGAATCAAGCAGTGAAGCTACTGTGATTATATTCAGTGAATGCCAACAGACATTATTCGGCATGATGGGCTTTGCGGTTTTCAAGCAGATACATCATTCAAGCGTCATAAACAGAATTTGCATTTTAATGAATCTGGATGCAGTGGTATAAAAGAGAAGTTACACTTAAGTAGGAAGGTGTTCTAGCTCAAAGGCTTTTACAGATGAAGGCTGAAACTCTCCTGCAAAAAGTACAACTAAGCAAGACTTCCTAGACAGGTTACCATAGCACTGGTCTGCTTTGAGAAAGTCACTTCCTTTACACTATATCCTAATTTAAATATCTAACATGTCCTATGTCTGTCCACTTAAAAAGTTCAAACAGCACTGCATACCTTTACAGACCAAATAATTTGATAATGTACAGCGAGAAGCAGAAAACAAGAGCTAGAGCGGTGCTCAAACCCCTTCTCCTAACCCTCTGCTCCTTCCTGCCTGTCTACAGTAACCAAACCCCTTAATGCAGCATTGAGGTTGCTCCTGATCTTGGTAGTCTGCCCGCTGGAAATTGTTCTATCGGATTACCCTTGCCTCTTATTGATGAATAACTGGCAGTGTTTAACTGGAGTCTCAGCACTGGCTTTCTCAACTTCTCTTTCTCCTTTCTGGTGCGCAGGAGGAGGGTACCCTGTACTTACTTTTATGCAGTGGCCAAATATTTATAAGATTAATGGGAAAAGACAGGGTAATAAACTCAATGGAGTGATTTCAACTGGAAGGGGGGAAAAAAATACTGTTGTATCACAGTGTTTCTGTCTCAAAGGAACCGCTGACTTTCCGTCCCCTCGTATTTCATCTGCCTGGATGCTCTGCTGCTACATACAATTGGAAAAAAACCCAAAACCTTCAAAATTACTTTACTACATATTTTTCTTAATTTCTGACTGGAAGTTTTAATATGTCATTTGTTTCACTGCTAATTCTATCCCCCTATTAATGAGGCTCTTGCTCCGTTGTTCTTGAATGCGCTCCAGCTGTTGAGTCACGGTCCTGCTCAGCTCTTGGGCTCTTCTCCCCCTGGCCGGCACGCGTCTGGGGTCCGACCACACACACAACACGAGAAAGCTCACGTTACGTGCCTGCTCTGAGCTGTCAGGTGTGGCCAGAGGGTTTTTTCAGCACCCTTTGAAGCCCCCCCGGGCCAGGGAGGCCATGGCCAGCCAGGAGCCGCCTCATCCCCTGGCAGCTCCACCAGCCCAGCAAAGAGGTGCTGCCCGCCAGTTTGCTGACAGAAAGCTAAATCTGGTGAGGAAGGAACCACAGATTTTAAATGACAGCAGATTAAGAGGCATAAGGGAAGGCAGATAAATCAGCTTATGTGCTTGTGGGCAAAGAAAGTAGACTGTTTAGGAGAAAGTCAGCAAGTCAAAACCCAACATCCACCGCTGCCATAGTTAAACGGTCACTTTCCCCTTGGGTTCAAATGAACGCCAGAAATTAAGTCACAACACACCCATGCTGGTGAATTCCACCAATCTAACCCAGCAGCAAATTATTTAGTTTAAAGTCAAAGTGAAAGTTCAGCCTTTTACAGAGCTCAGTCATGGCAGATTTTCCAGCTGCCAGGTCCTCCTCGCCAGCTGCCTCCCACACTGGCTGCACCTAACCAGCACATGGGAGCCTCAGAGATGGGAAATAACCCCCCAGCTGCTTCTGGACCTCCTGCTTCTGTCACTATGGCACAGCTCAGTGGCAGGCAGGCTCTAGCAGCAGGGATGGGCAATTTAATTGTTCAACTTGTCTAGTGCTTGGATCATACCAAACAAATTGAAAATACTTTTTTTTAATTTAAAAAAAAAAAACAGAATACGGTACCTTTTCTTTCCTTCACCTGATAACCTAAACCCTCCATCTTCTTTCACTCTGTATGTGTTCACACACCAAAACCCTGCAGCTTTAGCGGAGACAAAGCCTTAAAAAAGGGTTATAGTTCATTTTCCAGCTTGAACTGACTCTTGTGGCTCGTTAGAAGGAATGAAGTGGAGTCTAAAAAATCTTATCCCACAAATGGTTCCCTTTTCAAAGGCCATTTGGGTCTCTGCTGGACGCACATATTTAAAAGCTATCAGATTAAAAATAACAGCAGACATCTCTCCACATGTCATAATGAAGCTATTGTGCACATTTTTAATCAACTGCTCCTGCCATTTATGCCACAAGTCTTTTGAAGGCAGAGGTGACTTATGTAATGAGTTACACAACGATGCCCATTAAAATGGCATTTGTTCCCTTGGGCTCAGCTCCATCATTTGTGGAAGACAACAGGCAAGTTGCAAGGTTTCAGCTAAACCCTAGCTGACAGGGACTTTAAGAGTTCTGAAGCAAAAGGAAAAAATAATGAGCTATAGTTCAAAACGACCTTTTGGCTGAGGATGTCTGTCTGGTGCTGCGATGCAGTACCCAGCGAGAGGCTACGGGGCTGGGGCTCTGGCTCCTCTAGACCCAATTCTGCTGTCAGAAATGCAGGAGAACAGGCGATTCAGGACAGACAGATGGGCACATGAGAGCTTCCCACAATAATCACCAAACATGCCACAAAGCAAAGGTCTTTCAAGATTTTACATGAATATTGCTAGAATTCCCAACCGTCTTCCTTCTACCCTTAAGGCAAGGGCTGTATCTCCTACATACCTGTAAGTACACAGATCTGTGGGGCCTTTGCCCCTGCTAAAGGTTTGGGGCTCTCCTGTAATGCAAACATTAAAATAACAGTGATTGACAGAAAATCAAAGCCTTTGAGCTTTGCAGAAATGTTGTTCTAACCTGAAACTCAAACAGCCTCTCCCAACAGCCGAGTTCCTCTGCAGAAGAGCTGGCAGAGCCGACGCAGGAGGCACGATGTGAAGCTCACCAGTGGGCTGTGGGCAACAGAAAGCTACCGCAGGGGCACTTCTAAAAATAATTTTTAATAATTTCATGGTGGAGGGCATCTCTGTCTTTCTTGCGACAAGACATTTAAGCCTGCCAGTGTGTAGCTATGAGGATGGAGAGAAAGCACTAGGCTTTCAAGGAAGGTTGAAGAAACAGATGAGAAGAACCCCAGATACGTTCTCAGCCCTTTCACACCTGCAATGTGTAACACAGCTCTCACATTATGCAGCAAACAGCCTTCTGCTACATTTCACGCCCTCTTTCTCCAGCAGTCCTGGGGATGTTCAGAAGACTAAAAACGCTGATATGCAGCATTTGTGCAATGCTGTATGTTCTCAAAAGGATGAACTGGGATCCTGAATACAGAAAAGACAGAATGTGACAGAACAGCATTAAAATATCTGTTTTAAACGTACAAACATGAGACTGCTGCATCATGGGCGCACTATGGAAGCCTCAGACCTACCACTGTCATCTCCGTGAGTTTACTCTTCTCAACTTTGCCACTACCCCCAGAGACTAAAGCAAAGAGAATTTATTCAGAAACAAAAAAAGACCCGGTAGGGGATCCAGAAAGAAAAAAAAAAGGGAGGGTCCGGTGTCAATCAGGAAGTTTGCCCACCCTAACCTTTGTACCTTAGGTGGAGCTGTTTGTAAGCTGCTCCAAGTCCCTCTCCAGGGAATTCCATTGCTAGGAGAGCAGCCAGGATTTAGAGGAAAACGGTGGAGGAAGGGCAGCTCGAGAATCAAACAATCGTTCTTGAGTGCTAAAGAAACTTTTCCTTTAACATCACGTCACCTTCGAAGCAGCCAGCTTTCAGGAGCGGAAAGACCAACTGCCCTTTTTCTTTTTTGGCAACATTACAGTGAATGAGCATAAACCAGTGAGCATTAATGATGTGCAATGACAGCACACAAACTTCTATGGAAAAGGAAGGCTCAGTTCCCTCTCAGCTGGCCAGGCAATGCTCACTGACTCACAGGCTTCATTATTTTTTATGCCGCCCTCTGGGGCCTCCAGAGGAAGCAAAACATTTTTATTTGTCAGAGAGCACATTTTTATTTTGAAATTTTTTTTTTTTTCTTTCTAAGCAACCATGAATGAGGCATCTCCAGCTGCAGCAATCTCATGTGGAAAGCGCTTACAGTATTTGCGAGGGAATTGGGAGGCAGAGAGGGCAACTTATCAATTCAGCCACATCTCCTGACTGCAGAGAAAAGGATTGGGTCAGTCAAAAACATTAATTTTATGGTGACTTAGTACTACAGCTCTTCTTCCTTCCAGCTTCATATTTGGAAGCAAATCTTCAGGTTGCGAGGAAGAGAAGATGCACCAGACCAAGCAGCAAACTCAGAGCAGCTGACCAGGTTCCCTCCTAGTCCTCTTTTAGTCTGAAGGATTTCAGAAGAGAGAAATCTGCTTGCATGCAGACACATAAACTAGAAATCCTTTAGCTGCTGAAAACTGCAACGCCACCCAAATGATTTACAAGGGAAAACAAAAAAAAAAATAAAAAAAGGAAAAAAGGTACAATTAATTGAACCAGGAGGGATTTAAGGGAGTACAACTTGCTATCCAAGTTCAGCTTCCCCCAGCACACCAAAGCTGGCTTTGAGACTTCTTTTTGAAAAAGATTCTGTAATTTATTGATAAGCAGTGGACAGGACTTTTGCTCTGTTTTATCTGAAAGCAAGCCACACCAGCAGATTGGTCCCATATCAACTCACAAGCAGAAATGCTGCTGTTTACCAAATCACTAGCAAAGCTTTGTGTGGCATCTGGTGAGTCTCTGGTAATTTCCCATTTAAGTACTGATTTTGCACAGCCCTGCAAGCCCGAGAGAACTAATGGGATTACAACGCTGGTAACATGACTTGTGACTCCCCCTGTGCCAGCAAGACTAAAACAAGAGAGTCAAGTAGCCTCCAACATCAACATGATCACTGTGGTCCATGCTCACCCTGCTCTACACATAAAAACCACCAAGGTTGTTAACTAAACATTTAATTTTAAATGGAAAAAAAAAATCCAGCTACAAGGCATAGCCTCTGCATTACTTCAGCAAACAGCTCTGAACACAGAAATTGCAACGGTTGCGAGGGAATCTGTTGAACTTCTCTGTTCACCAAACATGACTTAATATGGGGTCCGTGGGCATCCCCACTTGTCTAGCGGCTTTGTGAGGATATAGTCATGACAGTGATTCAGACATCTAAAAATAAAGCCCTGCAGGCACAAGTATGTGTGCGCACTACCTGAGTCACTCCAGGCTGTAAGGAGCATGTGAGCCAAAGCTAATTCGTTTCATTCACACTACTGCCATGGCCAAGCAAAAAGCCTTGTCACTGAGCTCCACTTAAACTCTTTCTCCCCTCCTCTCATTTTACTCGAGCACATTTTGACTCTTTCCATGTTGAAAAACCTTTGCTAGGCTTGGGTTTCAGTCATATGGCTGTCAGCTTTGAAACTCAGACCTGAAAGATTATAACCCGATGTTGCTGAAGCTGTTTATCCATCTCCAAGGTGACAGAATGTCGTCACTGGCACTCTGCAGGACAGCAAGCATAAACGCATTATTTTAGATGCTTTAGGGAAAAGCCTAATTGCTCACAACCTGCCTACAGGTTCAATAGCTGAAAAACAAGGTTGTAAATGAGAGTCTTGACTTTGCATCTGCCCCACAGCACCAGTTTTGAATGGGAAAAACTCAGCCCTCTTTCATCCTTGGAGAGTAACTTCAGCTCTCTCATTCATTAGGCGATGGAAAAAAAAGAGAAGCTGGCTCAGATCTGCCTGACACAATTTCCAGTTGCTTTGGACATTACTAATTATAGTCATCTTTATTTTTGACCTCTGATTACAGACTCTTTGCACATTCAGTCTGAATTGCAAAGCTAACCCCTCTTTTCTAGTAGGCTTGGGAGGAACCTTATACCCTGCCCAAAAGCCACCGCCCACACTCATCTGAGCTGAGCACAAGAAATAAGATCAAAACATGGGAAGCATTTGCTTAAACATGCTCAATTTTATTTCCTTCTTTAGCAAGTGCCATAGATTAAGGGCAACAGTCCAGGTGAGACTGTGATGTAAGCTCTTTTCCATGCATGTTAAGAGATGAGCTAACTGCTCTGCAAGGAAGCCTCATTTCTCACTGTTCTGACTAGCACCGTATCCTCGGGGCTCAGATGCTGAAAAGCAGATATTTGGTTCGGTAAGATTAAACATGTCTGCACAACTCCAGTGCACCATGCTGGGGGCTCACATCTCTGCAAGAGAAAGAAAAATGAATTTCAGGAACCAGGCCAGCACTATCTCCTAGAGGCGTTGCAATACCAGTGTAAACTTCCCTAATACTGCTTACTCAATAAAACAAGGCATCACAGGAGGGCTATGCAAATCACAAAACTTTGAAGTACTACTACAGTGTTGCCCCAAAGGGCCAGCTCTCTATCTCCACACACACAGACAAGCATGTGTGCAAAGTGATACAGCAGCACTGCAGGTGTGAAATTTCTGATGTAATCAGGTCAGAAGCTGCTTTTACATTATTGTGTTGCTTGCGTAAAGGGTTAAGAAGCTGCAGGCCATATCCTCAATTCCATACCCTATTCTATACCTGATAGGATCTGCAACCAAACCACCAGTTTTATTGCCTGCCTACAGGCAGTAGGAAATTTTAGTCTTCTATAAGCACAATTTGAAACATCAGGGCCTCCAGCAAGGGGAAACGGAGATGTTAATTGAACTGAACAGCCCAGGAGGGAGCTACATCTTTGTTAGCTGTAGGATTAGCACATCCCTAGACCATCATGGCAGGAAACATGAGGTAGCTTACGGAGTCTAACTGGGATGTCTGTCTTTCACTCTACTGCACATAAACATTAAAAGTTACTTTAGCAGTAAACAATTATTTGTGACAACTTTCTATCTTATCCTCTCTCCTCACGCTTGAATTAAAATCTCCTGGTTACATTGCATCTACAGACAACAGGTTACAAGGAGGCATACTGCTACAAACACCTGCATCCTCCCTGATCTTCTCAGCAAATCCTGACAAACCAAAAAAAAAAAATTAAAAATACATAGAAGAATTAACTTCTACAGAAGCAAACCTTAGCAGATCTGTATAAGCATCAGCAGAAACACAAAGGGAATCTGAAGGAATCCATGCCATCTGTAACATGACTGAGTCTACTGAAGACTTGAGGCTCCAGTAGCATGGAAACAAGCACTTGTTAATTTAATGCTGAAGAAAAAGCAGCTATTCCCCAGCTATTTTGGAATGTTACATAGCCTAATGCAACGACAAGTTTGGAAACCTGCTTAACAAAGGGATAACAGCCTGATTTATTTGGAGCTCAATTCTTTGCTGGCATGCAACGTTATTTCTTATATCACCCTGGCTATCTGTATTTAAACTGTTATCTTTAATGGAAATTACCAGAAGTGGGCCTTACTAAGAATCAGTGTCTATTTTTCAGTGAGCCTCCACTTTACTGATACAGGAAGCCAGCCTGCATTTCAAGAAGAAACACCTTCAACCCTAACATACAACACCAAGGTGACAGCTAAAGGGAACTAAGCTGAGACTGTATTTTACCGAAACCAAAGTTGAACCTTATCTCAGCATCTCTTTACGATCCTGCTGAAACAATTCTTTTATCACCGAATAAATCTTGGTGAATTAACAGCTACTTGAGTGAGGTTTTTACTGACAGCCCATTCCCTTATCATATCACATCCTATGCAGAGCATGGCATCGGGTTTCAAAAGTGAGATCTTGCCCAAGAGTCACACCAGGGTGCCACATGAATGCATTCAAAGACCACAACCCACTCCATGAAAAAAAGCATGCTTTAAAATGCAGTGCCCAGATTCTGTGGCAGAGAGACCTTAGGATTCTATAAATAAGAAATATTTTTGTACGGTATTTATATTTAATTTGGTTTTGACAAAGCAGCAAAACCACAACTGCCAAAGCTATTTAAGTCTCTGCAATACAATATGCGATTGTGTGTCGATCCTGCCACCCAGTCCTGCAAGGTGAATCAATACTAATTTCAGCTTGTGGTACACTGAGCAATACTTTGGGAGCTTAAGAGATCTGTTTGGAAAACAGCAACTAGTCTGTAATGAGAAACTTCAGCTCCACGAAGCCTCAAGATGTGCAGCGCTGCGTCTGGCAGCCCCGGGAGGGCGGCGGGTCGGGTCAGGCTACGCTCCATCACGTCCAGAGAGCACTGCCTCTTCGGTCAGGCTAAGCCCGGTGCTTTGTCAAAGCTTCAGTGTGATTAACTTTATGCTCTTTCACTGTGAAAAACATTCAATAATCTACTGATTTCTGCAGCAGATTTAGTATGTCATAGCAGTTGGGTTCAGAAAGATATAAAGAGATGTTTATAAAAATACCTTTGGTGCCATTATTAGAAGGGTAAATACCTCCCAGACCTTCTGTGCTTAATATCAGCTGGTCACGCACAACCACCCTGCACAAGCTTCATTCCTGTCAGATTCTGAGTCTTCAGCTGAGTTCAGCTAATGAGTCAAAAACATTACACTGCAGTAAAGCAACAAGAAACGCTGTAAACCATCTTTCAACTGATAAACAACCACCTATAATGTTGCAAACACAGAATCGACTTTGTACATATGATCCATGTTTATTATTATTATTTTGCAGTGTAAGAAGCATCTAGTACTAAGCTTTGTGGCAGCCTAGTTAAAAACCATAGCTTTGTAATTGCTATCTAATATCACATGAGCTAAAAAATACTTATGCCTAAGAGATTATGTGTATGTGTCTGAGACAGCAATAACAAAAAAAAAGGGGGCAGACTGGTGGTCCTACAGACCTTCTTCTCTACTCTTATCTGAAAACTCAGAGGGTGGGGGGGTGGGGGGGGGGAAAGGGAGGAAGAGGAGGAGATGGGGTGCTGCTCAGCAGAAATATCAAGGTGTTGTGGGAGGGGGTTAAGAGGAGTTGAACACTGCAGCCATTGACTGCAGGACCTCAGCAAACATCTGCTCCCCACAAGGAGCACTCTCCCACGACGTCCTGCACGACTTCACAAGGAGATTTCCAATCTGAGCTGGGACTTCATTTGTTTTAGCATGTGTTTTGGAGAAACTTTCTACCCTATTTACAAATTTACACTACAAAATCAATTTGCCTCCCTCCGCAAACAAACAAATAAATATTGCCCTTTTTGTCCTCGGTGTACTCATGAACTCCACTGTGAAGCTCAGCAAATAAACTCTCAGCTACATCTACGTCTAAACTGATGATTTCTGTAGAAGAATGACAGAGGGAAGATATCTCTCCTGCTTCATTTTTGGCAACTCTGCAGTCAGGAAAGAAAGTCTGAATATACTAAATGCGCCATCATTCTTCATTAACCTGAAAACCAGCTATGTATCTGTTGCAAAGAGTGCAAAACCGGAAGGTGTCTCAAACAAATCTTGGAAAAGGCATTTGATTTGAGAAAACTTGCTTCATTAAAATGTGTCGAGAGTCTCCAGTTCCTCCGCAGAAGGCTCCTACAGTCTATATGACTTTAAGCAATACCATTTCCATGTCTATCCTGATATTACACACAAGCCATAGGTACAAAACACCCATAATGGCTTAATTGCTGCTATTTGGTAGAAGAACACCACTATATATAGTGTTAAATTATGAAACTGAACCCACTCGTATGGAAACTTTGAAAGATGCCCCTCACAAAAGACATTTTCAACAGGGATTCAAATCACTTATAAAAGATAATTTAAAAATATATAGAAAATACTTCAATACTTCAAGTACAGGCAAGTTAACGTGCCATTTGTTAGCAGAGAACAGAGCAGGTGAAGAGCTGAGCTGTTTTTCTGGCAGCTGTATGAATCTATACTTCTCGGGAGATCGCTTGAAACTATAATACACTGGTATTTATCATGATAAAACATACCAACATTCAAAGCCACAAGAACTTTATAGCTCAGACTTTATAAGGAGAGGGCTTTTCTATCCAGGAAAGTTAATCCAAATCCAGGTGAAGGTTGGAAACTCACACGTATTATTCTCAATTAACTCCCTACATAGTTTTGCTTTGGAGTAAGACTGTCCACTCACAAAGTGGATTTAGCTAATTAGAAGCCAAATTGGCAATAAAGGGCAATATTTAGGGATAATTCTCATGTATATGGGAAGCTGTTTCTCAAAGATAAAAAGATAAAGTCTAGCTTTGTCAAACAGAAGTAGATTGCAAACCTCCAAGGAGATTTTTCTTGTAGTCACTCTCCCTACAACCCAGCAGCCTGTTCTCAAAATTGTTTGCTTACATTTCTTTTTTCCCAGTTGGAGTGGATTTTAATTTGTCATTTTTATTTATTTAAATGCCCCTCCTGTGGTACTGTAAGGAATCAGGAAAGCAGAGGAACTAAACCTGTTCCTCCAAAAACATAAACCAAACATTTTCCATTGTAAAGCAGAAATTCCTGTTTTGTGCTCTCCTGTTAAGAATCAGGTCTGCATTTGCAAAACAACCCAACAAAGAAGTGCCAGCTCCACTGAAATACTTTGTCATTCACAACCCAGTGGAAGCGAAGTCAACTGTAGGCCTAGCAGCAAAGCTCTAGGCTTACATTTAGACAATAGTCTAAACAAAGCCTAACCTAGCACCAAACAGGCATCTAGTTTTTACACAGGAATTTGCAGAATGTTTCTTTTGCCCTTTAATGTCACAACTGCCATCTCTGTGCCTCTGAAATAGCTGTGTGATGGTTTTTCATTTTACACAGCCAGAAATTCATGACACAAATGGGTAAGAGGTGGGGATTCAGAGCAAGTGACACTTGCCATCAGTCACATGAAAAGCTAATGCAGAACAGATGCAAAAACATGTCAATATTGGCGGAGGACCTACCTGGATGACAGCAGCTCAATTCTCAATGTCACCGTGAGTGGCATTAAAGGACAAAATGGACTAACCATGATCCTGAAGCCACATAATATTCCTATAATCGGCTTGAAATGCACTGTCAGTCAACAGGCAGCAGATAGTAAACAGTTTGGCAAAGCTGTCCAAGCAATAATCAGGCTACTGTGAAAGAAATGACCAATACTCACAGAAATGACCCAGTATAACCAATCTCACCATCCCTAACAAGCTCTCCAGATGTAACAGTATGAATGCTTACAGTCACTTCCAACATTTCAAACAAGAAGCCACTCCCTCATGATCTTAATTGCCTCCCACAGCAAGATAGACAGGGATTTGGAGTCTCCACATTCTTAATAGTAGAGAAATCATCCCATTAATTTTCTAACATTAAGTCTACCAGACTTATTTTATAAAATTACTAGCCTAACCAGAGTCCAATAATGAGATGAACTGTTTGGAAATAATATTTTGCTTGGAGGAAAAAAAGAAACGCTGTTTTCATCTATAATACCCATAAATCACTTTATTTACAGACTACAGCTTGGGGACTCAGGGCCAATCTAGTGATAGGATTTCTCTTCTATTTGCACCATGTCAGCATCTGCTCTCTTCATGCAAAAACAGAAAGCTGCCCAAGGACATTATAGCACTTTCACACCCCAAACCACCCATATCCCAAAAAGTCTGCCTAGTTCAGTTAGTTATAAGCACGCCACAGTTTGCATTTCCTACCATTTTAGTATTGAAAGTGTTTAGCTGAATATATGATAACACTGACTGGTAGAGCAGCTCTTGTTCAACTTCCAACAAATATAAAACACTCCTTTATTTGAAAAGCTGAAGTCAAATGCTCCAAGGCTTCTGTTGGAAAGTGATCATGCGGCAAAACGATGAGCATACAAGGTGAACACCAGTAAATACAGTCAAAAGTATGTCCTCCTCTCCCTAGACATGTTCCTACTGTTCAATTACACTGTGGTAGACATGGTTTGTTAAAGGATTTTCACACGCCTAAGGAGCCAAGTCTGGCAGTGATATTTTTTTTTTATTTATTTAAACATTTTACTCCTATATATACATAGTGCTTTTAAAGAGAAGCTCTGATTGTGCTGAATTACTGTATCAAGAAACAATCATCTCCAAGGTAAAAGGTAATAACCAAATATGAGAAAAATCACAACAGGAAGAAATTATATTCCAGATATGAGAGCAAATGACACTGCTTTCAAAGCATGCTAGGGGCTATACAGAGCCCACTTATTGCAGATAAGAATTCAGATTGAATTTTGGAGGTCTAATCTCAAATACAGAGAGTCATAATATTCCTGGGGGTAAACAGCTCCAGAGAGCATCAGTGTTACAGGAGGAGGCTTCTTCTACCCAATTACCATCACTCTTACTTGAATTCACATCTTCTGGTTGTGTATTAACACAACAATCTTGCATTATCTTAACCTCAGTCTATCATTTTACCTCCACAGAAGCACAGGCCAGAAAGGGAATTCCAGAGTTCAAGCCCATTCTCTTGCTGGATCATAAAAATCACAGCGTAGCCATATCACACAAAAGGTCACCCACCGGGACCTGATGCAAAACAAGGAAAACCAAAACAAGGAAAGCAGGCAAGGACACAAAACAAATAAGGAAAATCCTTAAACAGAGAAGGAAAATCTTTGAAATCATCAGTCCATCCACTTAAGTGCTGTTGATTTATAATGATCTTGATTCTTATAGCTCGATCTAAATTTTCAATAAGTATGTGTCATTTTATTTAAAAAATACAACCTACATTTGAATTTCTGAATAAGAGCACAGATGTACACAACGCTTTGCATGTTAAATATGTGGCTTTATAGTGGCTTAAATTTCACACGTGCCCATCTTTTCAATGGCAAATCTGTTCTGACATTGCTTATTGTTACAGGATCTAAAAAATACGGAGACACAGAGAGCGCCTAACATGTGAGTTTTGATAGCAAACAGGCTATCTACAGAGAGGCTCAACAGACAGAGAAGGAAAAAAGAGGCCGATCAGTCGTCAGTCAGACTCTTTCTAATCAGGTTGAAATGCTTTGCTGCGGAGAGGGGGGGTTCAATCTCTCCAATCCACATTCCCAGCGCTCATGCTGCTTTCTTAATTAGCAGCAAGTGGACAACAGCTGTCAGTAGCCTGGAGGCCAGAAAGTTATCAGCAAAAAGGGGCACGTGTTAAGCAGAGAGACATGCGGGCAGTCACAGAACAGGTCTGTTAAATGCATGAGTGGTCAACACACGCAAGAGATCCGGCCGCGGCCGAAATGGCATCCTGACACACGGCCTCGTACACTGACACCGAGAGGATGCTCTTCCTGCTGGCGTTAGTCTGGTTGTTTTAACATATGACTAATTGCAATTCAATTTTATTTTTTTTTTTAGTATTCCCATAACAGGAAAATTTAAACTGAGAATAGAAGGAAATGGGAAGGCCATCCTAATGTCTCGATGAAAATACATGGGGGTCAATTCAAAGACACAATGTAATAAAGTCTTCGAGATTGTTCCTGAGGTTTTAAGCATAAAAGTTGAAGCACAGAAGAGAGGGGGGAGAACAGATGTTTTACTTCAACAGCAGAGAGAAACTTTAGCAGAAGATACAAACTTAATCAGAGGCAACTAGAAGCCATAACCTCAAATAGCACAGAAGAAAAAAACCTCTAATCAGTCATTATTATTTGTGTATTAAATCCTGTGAGTCCAAGTCATTGGTTATGACCTTATTACACCACATATTGGACTAATGTGGATCAAAACAAAATTTCTGTCCTAAAGAGGTGATACCCTCTGGTCAAGCCATGTGCTTATCTGACAACACAACTGTCTGACTCTCTGGATGATCATGAGTCTCTGGATGATAAAGAAATAAAATAATTGCTTCCCTGTTGGATGTATTGATTACTGTCATTTGTGGCAATGGGGGAACTCAATGCAATTGTAAGCAATAAAATGTATTATTAAAATTTCCCACTGCCCATTTGTTAATGAAAAATTGCCATCACCCTAACTTCAACTTCTTCAAAAAAGCCAGGCTTCTTTCAAATTTGGCTTTAACCTACCCAGAAAGCATAGATTTGGAGCAGTTTTCTGATGCCTCTCCGGCAGGCTGCAATTCTGCTGGTTCTAAATATATACCAGCTTTCTGAGCTTGAACCTACACAAGGGAAGCTGGGCTGAAGATGGAAGCATTTCCCCAAGCTGCCAGTAGACTAGCAACACATTTAAAAACCCTCATCAAATTAAGTGCTTAATTACAACTCAGACTTTGAGACTCTGGAAATTAAGATAATCTTCTGGGAAATTTATTAGTCTCCTGCAAAAGAAATTGCAACATACAAGCCAAAAAAAGCACAGAGCTTGGAGAGAGTTAGCCCATCAAATCACACCTTGTACTAGATTCCTCACCCTAATTCCTGGAGAATATGAGGTGAGATCCGCAACTTAATTTCAGATTCTTGAGCCTCCATGAAAAATTAGGCTTCACATAACCAGGAGGCTAAATCATGAACAGTAGTCTCATGTAAAAAGTCGAGAAACATTTGTTGGGAAGAGTTGATGGAAAGCTAGCTGTGCATGGACCTCCTCACACTTGACTTGATGGATGTACTAGAGGCAGGGCCACAAAGGGCACTGCTTGGAGAAGATCTCAACATAGCCATTTGCACAGCCACCTAAATTTTGCCAGCATATCGTGGCTCCAGCCTTGCCGGCCCGCTCCGTTCCTCTAGGTGGCATGCTCTGTGCACACAACGTTACCTGCATCTTCCCACAAATGGAGAGATGCCACCACTACACAGCACTACCACTCTCACTACCTAATGAGATCTCAAATGCCTTAAAAACAGGAACTAACAACCCACTCACAGGGTATACAGCTCCAGTGATAAACTGAAAAGCCCACAGAAGCTTATGGAGAAGTAGAGATCATCTGACCAAAGTAACAAGTTAAATCATACCAGTAAATGAAACAAAGGCAGAAGTGGTACTTACTATTCTCACATCACTATAGCCAGCACTTTCCATCACCACCCATCATGAAGTCAAAAGCACAGAATAAATGCTTGCACAATGCTCTAAAAATGTAAAGCTCTAGATAAACACTAAGCATTACACATTTTCCTTTTTGATTCATGAAATTACTGCCTCAAGGGAAACTGAATCTTGTACTCAAAATAAGCCAGAACATCCCACATTTCTCACTGCTACCACCCTCACGAGCCATGGCCTGAGAACCACATTCAGCAGCAAGAGAAGCTCTACTGCTTGGGCAAGATGTGTACGTATGTTCCTTTGCTGTGACATACGTGTTACTGTTTGCTGGCACATCCCTATACATCTCCAGGACAACCCCGTCCCATCAAAACCTTATGACACAGGCCCTTAGACATGGTGCACTACAAGCAACATGAGTGTGTGCCTCAAAAAAATTGTCAACTAATAGAAACAAAGGGCAGTGAGAGGTGACAATGAAGAAATCATATCCTGGTATCAAAGGCAACAAGGAACAATACAAAATGAAAAGCAATTCAAACACAGAGCTCAAACGTAGAACGAAGGAAGTAACTGAACTTGGATTGGAAGTATCTCAAAGGCTGAGCTAGAAAACTATTACGTTGGGTTCCCTTGTATAACACATCAGCTATAGGTGAAAGGGTTTTCCCCTTCAGCAGCTTTTTTCTGCGTACTCAGCTGTCAGACAGGTTCACGTTTGGAGCACAGTACTTCTTGCTCACTCTTTTTTTTGTGAGCCAAAGGTCAGAAGTTCTGCTATAGTCACCCGTACCCAGGAAGAGCCCACCAGAGCCCAGTGCCTCCTCTGCTGCTCACAGCTGGCACTGATCAGAGGTTCTGGGACCAAAATAATAATTGCTTTTTCCAGAAAATGTCAACTACAGAAATTCACTGAAATGTCCATTAATTCAAAACAAATTTTTTGGTGGAAAGCTATGAAAAATCTATGTATCAGTCTCAACAAAAGTCAGCTCTGCAATTAAAAATGGAGACAGACAACAATAAAAAAGTCCCAACTTACTGATTAGAAAACTCAGGACAAGGAGACGACTATATTTCAAGTGTGTGCCCTGTCTGCTACGGGCCTTGGTAGAAACCCAGTCTGAGTAACACTGGTGCTACAACACTAGGAGATGCTAAAAGCCACAGAGCCTGTTGAGATGTTCACTTACAGAGACAGAAACTGCTACATTAACTCAACATGAGGATAAATCAAATAAATTTGTACCCTGGAGCAAGTGTCTGGGGAGTGTCCAGACAAGCCTTTACAAATATTGACTAGCCTGAAGCTTAATACCTCTCTGTAAACTATCCTACAGATTTGGTGCCATAAGAACCAGAAACTTTTTCCAATATAAAATTCCAAGCAAGTGAAAATATGAAGCAGTTCTTGATACAGCTTAACCACACTTTGGTGCTGATCATTTAAGCTCATGTTGCTTCCTACTGATATTAAGGCTTTCACAAGATTTTTCATATGGCTTACTCATAATGAACAGCTGCTCTGGCAACTGCTGGAGTCAGCATGTACTTCCTGCCTTGAGAAAAAGTCATCAATATATCTTGGTACAGAAAATCATACTCTCTTTAAAACAATTCATGATAGGGTTTATATATCAACTGGCTACATGCCATCGACACTCCCTTAAACAATGGTTACACCCTCTATACAGCTAAAAATGAAATAGCTGAAAGGGAAGACGTTTTATACAAGTTCCCAGGGTAAAACACATCTGAGAAGCACTGGTCTGGGACTGACATTGTTCTACTAAAAGAATAAATATCTGAGTCCAAATCATGTTTCCTTCATCACCTTCCCAGACTCGCACAAGAAGAAAATCCATCTGAGCTTTCCTTTTACACTTCTGGTGCTCTCTAACGGAACAAAATCCGAGCATTTTATAAAACTGTTAAATAAATTAGAAGTGCAGATTATGATTTACCCTTTTGTTAACATCACTCGTAGCACCAGTGAGACCATTTGCCAGCTAAGGAGAGGTCTGAAACTCTTTCAGTGTTGACTTTACGCTGAATACAAACGTTGAGTGATCTGCCTGTACAGTGAGTCCTCAAGCCCTCAACCAGAGCTCTCCTCGCGCAGCAATGCTGCTTACAATGCCGCCACAGTGAGACAGGGTGTCAAGACAAACATCATTGTATTAATTGCATCTGTTGATTAACCAGCCCAAGAACAGCCTCGTTTCAATCATAGGCTTTATAAGACAGTACTGAAATGTTACTGTGAGTGTTGAGATGGATGAGTCAATAGATAAAAAATACAAAAGCATTTGTAAGGAGACTCTCGCTGGAGTAATTTGATAAGCTGCACAGCTACACAAAATGATGGTCTTTATTGACATAGCTTGCTCATATAGCCCTTAACTTGGTTTTATGTTTCAGTCTTGTTTTTTTACAAGCTTTCCAGTCAAAGCTAGACAAACACATATGTACTGTTATCTTTGCAAAGGTGAAAGACAGGTAAAGGTGAGTAACCAATCTGAAAATAGTTTAAAAAGTCGTATTAGGTATTAATCCTTCTCACTTGAAGAGTTTACAATGGCTCTCCTCTGCATTTTGGAAGCTTTTCTTGACCTTGTGGAGTGAAAGACCTTTCAAACCAGCAGGTAGATGTAACACTGGGGGCTCTGGCTTCAGACCAACGCAGGAAGCACTGGCCACACACCACCACCAAGCCTCTCCTTCCACTCTTACTCGAAATGATCTCTGCAGTGCCACGTAAGGTCAGTAGACTCAGGTTACTGAAAGAATGACATTTTAAACCTGATCTCTCTCTCATCCAAAACCATCTGCAATTCATCTTTTAAGACTGAGATTATTCATTCTGGGGGAATTATCCACTAATCAGTTTTTATCTCTAAACTAGGTCCTCATGCTTGCAGCTAGTCAAGAGCTCAGTCTGGCAGAGATTTTGGTTCCCTCTGCTCTCACCAGAGGCCACAGTAACACAGAACAGTCTCCCAGAGGACAGGCTTTAAAATACCTTTGATGGTAACTCCATGACAGAAGGAAGGTCTGTGCTAAGGAAACTGCCACCAATTTCCCAGCCAACACTTCACGTGGCCAAGGTACAGAGACACAAAGCAAGGCTTCAAGTCATAAATCACCTTTACTGGGCTGGGCCTTAGTTCTTTACATATTCTTGCACAGGGAACTGCTGTGTGATGTTTTGCCCCATCATGATTTTTTGAATTAGGATAAAAACTAAGCAAAACCAGAATGCACAACAAGAAAAGGAGGTAAGGACTCCAGTATCTCTCCCAAAATACACATGCACAGAAAGACATCAGCACTGACTTTTGGCTCTTAAGCACACTTGCTCACTAGCCTGGCTGCTATTCTGTTCAATATTTGTCACAGTCAAGTGTGAAACTCAAGAGAAGCATGTGGCCAAATGAGTCAATACCCTGGTTTCTGCAAGTCCTTCTCCCCTACTTAATATAGCTCATGCTTTTGCTATAGCCCTGTCCCGTTCCAGCAAAGCATTTTGTATTGACTGCTCATTTGCTACAAAAGCAGTTCATTCCATTCACTTGCCTGTTCTATGTACCAGCATGAAATTCATTTGCATCTCCATCTCCTGGAGCAGATATCCCTGTTTTGCAGGGGCTTCAAAATAAGATGTGCCCTTCATTTGCAGTTATCATGCAAAAAACCCCCAAAATCCAGGCAGGTAAGTTGCCTCCTGCATTTCACCCAGAAGCCAAGGCAATTACTGCAAAACTTGCAGTTTGCATCAGTAAACACAGCAATGTAATAATTTTGGTTCATCTAATTTTCCATTTTGAGGACTATGTAAAAACAAAACCAAATAAAACTCAACTGGATTTCTCCCAACAAGCAAATTGTTGAACTGGTCAAAAATCGTATTTTACCCACTGCAAAAGAGAAATTCTGGAGATTCTTCAGCTGGTATGATTCAGGAAAGAGGGCATTTTACAACTGTACAAGTGAGAATATTTTGGGAAAGAGACATGTTTTTAATTCCCTCTAGTTCATTCCATAAAATCTAAACATCATAGCCTAAAATAATCCTGACAGACAAAGCCAGCCAGACCTTCCTATCCAATACAGTACAACCAAGTACTGAATCAAAAATATTCTCTACCCCCTCCTTCGGTAAAAGAGCAGGGATGGAGAAAAAGAAACCATTTACACAGAAAAGCAGAAACCTCTCCACCCAGACCCATTTGTTTTACTCTGCAAGTATTGACAGATGAGTAATGAAAACTTTGCTGCAGACACAAGCTCTTCTTCAAGGCAGCATCAGTTAATAAACCACAACCACAGCTGCAAAAATATTAAGGAATTTAACTGAATGACTCCGTCAAGGGCACAGGATTGCAGGAGGAGCCAGTTCTTGTGCTTTGTTATCATCCCAAAGGTTAAGATCATAGTGTGCAACATCAACACAAACCAGTGTTACTTTTCTGGGTATAAGAGCTTTGAATAACAATTTCATTAAATGTATACTACTGAGTGCTAATAGTTCTAGCATGATTTTTTTTTCGTCATTATGATAATATTTCAAAGTTAGTATACTATGTTGCCAAAGCTTTTAGATGTGAAGTACCTCATCTGAGAAGTATCAACTGATAAAAACAAATGAAAATAATAGTAATAATAAAACCCACAGCCTGTTAGCTCTGCCCTCAGGACAAGCCACAGCACTGGTAATGTTGCTAAGAATGGTGTTTTGCATGAGGTTGGATGCCAGATTCAGATCAGGACCTCGATCAACTGCCATGTTAACAGCACATGTACGCTGGAAATGATTGTAGAATCAGTTATGCTTTCACTTGATGGGGGAAACTTTTTTGGATATTGCTGGTGGATCTCCAACAGACTAGATGACCAATGGCTGTAACCTTAGATGCTATTATTTATACCAGCCCTAAGTACTTACAGAACTTGAGAAATATCAAAACAATGACATAAGCCATCAGCAACCTTCCAACATTGTTTTTGTTGTTACTAACACTCTTAAACACCTTTTTGCCAGAGACTCTCAGGATTTATAGATAAACTCATCTGCCCAGCTGCCAGAAATAATCCCTCAGATGTTTCCTTGGTTTCCCCTTCTCTATCATATTAACTTCAGCCAGAACAAAAAGTGTAAAATATGCACTTGAGTGGTAACCCTAACACAGATAATTGTGGTCAACTGCCAGGTAAGCAGTTTTTCCTTACTCACATAGTAAAAAGCCACAACAATCCCGACAACCCCAGGCAACGACGTGGGTTACACCAGTGTCTGCTCCAAACGATGGTTTTGATCCCTCGGACCCTGGCAGTCCCCAGGCTGCCAGCCAAATGGAAGCTCAGAGAAGTTCTCTTGTGTATCACTTGCGGTATACCTGATGTCTCCAGGGAGCCCTACAAGTATTACAGTGAAATGTACACCTCAGATTTGAGGTCTAATGAACAAGGCTGTAATTCAGGATAAAACCGAAGAGTAAGAGCTGCCAATGCATATTTAAAGAATTTATACAAGGGCTTTCACCCGAGACAGACAGGAGCAAAACCATCTTTGTTTAAAGACTACCTGGAAATACACACAGACAGTAATGAGAACCAAATTCTCTCTTTGCGTGGTTTTTAAGGATTCGTTTGCCCTGCCATTTTTACCTGGATACTTCGGCTTTTAACAGCAACCCACCCTTCACTGCCCTGCATTGGCTCCTCTGAGCTGTCCCTGCAAGACAGACATACTTGCTTTTTTCCAAAGGGTGTTGTTTTTCCTTGGCATTCCCCATTCCAGGTCAACCAGTTCACAATTCAAGTAGTCTTTGTTCTAGCAGCAAAGGAAAACATTTTTTTTTTATCAGTGTTTTTACCTTTCAGCCAATGATTTGGCATCAGGCTTGATGGAATGCAATACCTTGCCCTCCCTGGACTGATCAGCACAAGAGAAAGCAAAGAAATTAAACTTTAAAAGGTCTAGTGCCTGTTTCATCTTTGGGAACTAACAGCAAATTAGATAAAAATGTTGCCAGCTCACAGACCCACCACCAGCATCAGAGTTAACATTAAGCAAGCTCTTGTAGGCATCCCTTTTGTGGTACGTAGGGTTCTCTCAGCAGTGACTTGCATGTGAGATGGGATTTTTTCAGAGGCAAGGGGTCTTCTTATAACCCTGGTTTCCCTCCTGGAGAGTCACACAGTCTGAGGGGTGGACACCATGGTGTTCAGCTTCACATAACTATAGTATCAAACAATCTAAAAATCTCTTTGAACAGCTTCCCAAAAGGACAGAAATCTGCCCAAGGCTGGGATTCATCTCTCCCAAACTTAGCTGGGTAAGTGCTAGGTGTTAGGGTCTACGGTAGTCATAGTCACCACAGGTTTTTCCTACAGTCTCTGGTGAAAGACGGGCATTTCCAAAGCAGTATAACCAGTATTAAATCCTTTTGACAACTGCTGGAATCCACGAGGGACTAGAAATTATCAGAACAAAAATGATACATAAATAAAAAATATGTTAGACTTTGTACACACAAAATTGTATCTACTTCAGTATAGGTGTAATTTTGAGCCAGCTTCACAAAATTGACTAATTCTGAGCAAGGATATTCTCAAATCACCATAAATCTCTTCTATGAATGTATCTTACCTTCATAAATTTAGAGGCAAAAGCTTAAATGACACAACCAGTTTTTAACTAATGCAAGTGTCCTGGTGCAAGAAGTTCAGTGGAGAACAAAGAGAAGTTTCTAGGCAATAAAGAATTCCTATCTGTTCATTCTTAGATCTTGCCTATACATGAAGGTTGAATCAATTAATCCAGCTGAGGTTAAACTAGAGTACCTCACTGCATAATCTTCTCATATTTTTTCAAAATACAGTCAGATTTATCTCATGCCTGTGAATTTTACAGTGCAAGATAAACTATGAGACCAGTTTAGACTGACAAAATGCCTGTGCCACTGAACGAGCATAAGATCATAACCTTAGTTAAATCATCAAACAGCAAACTACATCATCAAGGTCTTATTTAAAAAAGTATTTTTCTATGAGCAGCAAAACTAGTGAAACTCTATCTATTCTTCTTCCAACAGAAGAAACCTTACTTCCCAAATCTCCCTTGGGACCCCTCTGAACAAGAAGCACCATGTGTGTTAGTGATTCTGAAGTGACACCGGATGGCCAAACGCAGTGTGGGACAGCTCCATTTTCCCTTTTGCCATAACGAAGGCACTATCTGTGGTCTCTTTGTTTTACTCACTCTTCTTCAGAAAACATGCAGAAATTCGAATAACTTTATAATATCAATTCATCTGAAAAGTTTGACTGAAATTGGCCAATAGGTCCAAGAGTTCCAACAGAGGATGAGCCTTCACTATTTCCTTATGAAAAGATACTACTGTTTAAGTAAGAGAGGTACAGATGTAAGAAGCAAGCTTACCTCTGAGCAGATGTGCCAAGTTATGCTACAAGACTCAGTGGTCCTTTAAAGGGATACTGTACACCTGAATATCACAAAACTGCCCATATTTGAGAGAGCTCGTAAACCATGCACTTTAAATACCATTCTTATATTCATTAGAGCATTTTAATAGGGTGGTTCTACAACTTTCCAAAGTGTCTCTCCTGTAAACTACAACAGACCAGACTGACAGAGCAGGGGACAGAAGTGCCACTGTTTCCAGTGACAAAGAGCAAACAGTTATTCACAGAGCAAACAGAAAAACTAAGCTGGAAACAGAGAAACTCCCCACCTCAGTTTCAGTCAGTTATAGTCTCCTAGGTATTGCTCATAAAGATACAAAATTATTGTTTTAAAAAAAGTCATGTGACTTTCAGATGCATAATGTTTTTGGGTACTGCAAATTTCTGCCATAGAGTAGCCCTGGAGAAGCAATTCCAAGCAGTAAAAGAGTAAACTCAAACCCTGTGCCACTCTTACCATGCTCCACCAAAAATCTGGCATCAGACTTAACATATGATTTCATGTGACCTTTGCATGGATATTTATACAGACAGAGCACCTCCTGCACAAGCCAGTGCTCTACATTTTAAGTCCCTGTAAATTCATAGGTGAGCTCTAACTAGACCTGTTGGTAGACCTCCCTAGTTCCTCAAACTTATTCTTGTATATAACTCTGTTTAAAGCTTCTTCTAATTAGAAAAGCAGAAAACATACACTTAAAAAAATTGGGATGGAAAAAATATATCCTAACAGGGGTATTTAATTTCTTTGATATGAAAGCTGCAGCACACATCACGCCCAACGATGAAATGAAAGGTCGTATTGTTAAGCAAAAAGTGGATGGGAACCATCCGTACTTTATCTTCTCATACTCAAATTGATGAACTTAAGTTAATACAGGTAGAGCATAAAAGGATAATATATCACCCAAGGAAAACAGTGTTTTAAACAGTATTGTCCAGCTAACCAAAGCCCACTGTCGGATGGATTCACTGAGCACTGCTCTCTAGCATTGGTTGGAATGTAGTATACAACTAGAACTAAAATATTGATTTCCCGGGTGCCCTTTATTACATGATATTTGGTTTGTAAAGGAAACTTTCTAAATATGGAATTAATCCCTGAGGCTGTTTTACCACCTTTTGGGCAGTATGGGCAGGACAGATTGTAGACCAAGAAGCACAATAAAACCATCAAAAGGTAGGGGATAAAACAATGCACGCCGTACATTGCGAACACACTCCTTTTGCTCCCGTTTTAATTATCAAAGAGTACCTGCAAACTACAGTTTAACAGATATAGAACTACACGTTCAGACTCTTGGTAAAATTCTATCAAGGTTTAATCAACCAACCAAGCTGCAGCATCTGCTTACTGCAACTTTACCAGCTATGGGTAACTATTCTTTGATTTTAACCTCTACTGTTTTTTTCCTTTCTTTCCAGAAGCCTAAAAAGAAAATTCTCATCTGTTTTCTTTCCAAACCCAAGATTAGTATACATGTGATGGATGAAATTAAAGATCATGTTTAGAATATAAATGGGACTGGTTTGGTGAATATGTTAAGTACACAACAAAGGGCATCCCCACATGAAGCCTTCAGAGAGAAAGAATGAGAGCATGAGAGTGCAAGCAAGCTTTAACCTTTCTCCCTCAGCACAATAATGAATTAATATTTCCTTAGAGACACTGATGGCCACACCAAGATGTTAACTTCAATCACAAAACGCACAGTATTTTCATGACACCAGAAAAGCTCTACACAAAGCAGCAGAGACCATCACCCAAGTACAGTAAGATAATGCAAAACATGAATTTGCTTAATTCAAAGAGCCTCAGCCCCATAATTAAGAAATCTCCTCTTTGGGTGCCACCCATGCTCAAACAACCCTCTCAATAAAAGGAGAGCCAAAAAAATGAAATAAACGTGAAACCAAATTGCTAGCCAAGGCTTAGAATCTCCATACAGCTCTTGACAATTCTTAAGTCTTTTAGATTACTTTCCTAAATATGATAAAATAGAAAGCAAGCGTAGGAGAATCGATTCTCCTAAATACCGCCGATATCCCATCTCCCACCACTAAGTCAATGCTCTGATACAGACCATCTTTCTCTTATACTTGTTCCTATTCACCTCTTCCTTGCTCTCAACATGAAAATATTATCTTACAAACTCCAGAGGGGGTGAGCTATGGTAGCAACTAAAACAGCACACAGATTTAACGTCAAGAGACTTTCAAAGGTGAAGCGCTTTACTGAACTATGCAACGCAAATAAAAGCAGACCAATAATCTGATCCATCAACTATCTCAGGTTGCTTCACAGAATATGTGGGGACATAACTTCTCACTCACACAGATTAAACTGTTTGCTCTCTCAGTATCAATGTCACGCACCATAAGAAGAGGTCGGAAATGTATTTTTAAGAGTGGATGCTATGGGTCAGGTAGTACAGCTGTAAATTTGTCAGGCTGCAGCAACGTGAATAGCAGAACTGCAGAACATTCCTTTGGCAGCACGTCCCAACCTGCAGGATTCCTGCAGCTTTTCCGGATTGCTGAAATTCATCTTCTGTCTCTTTGCCTTGGAACAGATGCCCGTGAAAGCTGCCGGGAGCCTCCTCCTTGCCCACTTTCCATTTCTGTTATCCTGTCCTTTCCTATCTGCTCTACTTGCATGCAACTTAGCCCCCCATTCCTTCCTCTTCTAACATCTGTGGGGTTTTTTTTATGGTCTTTCCAATCATTCCATAACATCTCCACTTGTGATGTCCCTTTTTCCTTCTCTGGTCACCTTTTCATACACCTTGGGAGTTCTGTCGCTGCAAATTCAAACTTGCAAAGGTGAATAAATCTAGTTTTCCTCCAAGCAGTTCTCCTTTTCCCCCTAATCTCTACTAAAGCACTGAGAATGACACACTGTTCTCCATCACCATCCCCTCATCCCATTATGTCCTACAATATTTCCCAACTGTACACCATGAAAGCCAAGCTTTGGTTATTTAGACAAAACTGACAAATAACAAAGCTAATAATCTTGCAATAGCTAGGTGATTTTAATACTCCTTCCATGACAATGGCTGAATCCTGTAGTTTGCTAACATTAATAAAGAAAAAAAGACAGATGTAACACCAAAGCAGAATTTCCCAAATATTCAGGTACCTATAGCACAATAAATTTTCAATTGTTTTCAAAGAGAAAAGCCTACTCTGTCACAAATTGGAGAAGCTGAAGGATGCCTCTCCATGCACAGCTTTTTCTTCAGATAATGTAAAGTCTCCATATGAAGAATACAGACTGGAAGGATTCATTTCACTGCTAAGCAACAATACACAGAGGTCAATAGCTCTGCAAACTCCAGATCTCTAGTTTCAGCAGAAGAATGTTGTGATGATTTGCCTTGGAAAATGGAACAAGTTATATCCTCTACATATTTCCAAACTATGCAAAATGATGGGTGTGGTGAGGAGTACCAGAGAGGAAGGCAGCTATTAAATCACCTTACCTGTAGCTCTGACACGTAATTTGTTGTTTTTAATATACTACATAGTTTCTGGAGTTTTATCTGGCACAAACACAGGAGATGCTCTCTATCATCTTACCTTTGCTGCGGTACAAGTATCTTCCAAATCTGATGTTAAGGTAACAAACAATTCCAGCTATCACCTCTCAGTAGCCGAGAACTGCCTAGACATCTCCTGCAATACACATAGCGACTGAGTGCTTGAAGTAAATCTGGTTAGCCATCAAATGCCTCTGCCAAGAAAAGATGTAACAACTCTCTAGTTTCTTTAAAATAAAGTCTAGAAAGTTAACACTTCATGTTCCTCCACTTGCAGTTAAGATGCTGCAAGCTTCTGTATTGAATGCTCTCCTTCCAAAGGATTTGTAAGCCAACAGAAAAGCTCATTTTGCGAATACTACCCACAGGCTTTCAACTTTGGAATAAATAAGGCGTTAATGTATATTTTTTTAAAAAGACTCACACCTTTGCATCAGTGTCTATCTGCACTTACAGAGTTATCAGAATATCAGCTGAGGTCTCAACCGCAATTCAGAATCTCCAAAAAGATGGACAAAACCCCAAGGAAACCTGAAAAAGCAGTTACAGATTGACTCCCCTCCCTAGAAACAAATACCTAGGTTTCTTCCACTCATGCAATACATTGCAACAAGTAAAGCCATGCTGACAGCCTACAGGTCCCTTATAAATAGGAAATGTTCTCTGCAAGTGAAGCAACAGACCTGGATGAGGGACATTTGTGTTAGGATCCTGACTGACAGGGAACTTGCACTCATCTCTCTGCTTGCCAGGAGGTTAGCAAGAGCCAGTTAGAGTTACCACCACATAAAAATCACACCAATAGATATATTTAGTCATTGCGGTTCAAGGAAAACGATTGCTTGCACTGAAAATAAATTTAGCAATTGTTTCCAGTTTCTGCTTTTTCACTGACTAAGGCACAAACCAGCTGCTTCACATTCCAGCAGACTTCAGCTGTCTTTTTTCTCCACTCCTTGTCCACTTCCTTCTTACAACTGCTAAGACCATCTCAGTCTTGCAGCAGTTATCCCGCAGGCTACATTTCTGAACATTCGTCTTGAAGCTATGCAACAGAACACCTGTCAAACCTAGGACTACTTATAAAAACCCACAAAATTCTGCTCTTTGTGCTATTTTGTAGCAAACACTAGTGATCATCTTGTACGCGTATTTTGCCTCCACACAAAACTAGACTGAATTGTTGATGCTTTTTAAACAAGTTACAATAAAACACACATGTGATGTCACTGTCTGAGCAGCATATAGTAGGAAACACAGTAGGTGCTAAAAGCCCAAGTAAGGAAGAATTGGAACTGAATTGCCTTTAGGGTTGTGAAGTGAGTCTTTAGAAGAGTTTAGTTTCCAGATTCCAGGACAAGACATTCCACAGACAATTTTTACTTCATCTGAAAACCATCAGTAGAGCAGCACTTACACTCACCAACTGCAGAAATCCAAACCTTAAAGCCCTCACTTATACTGAAGAACGTGGTACAGTGGTGAATGCACAACTGAATCGAGAAGAGTTCTGCAAGTAAGTCACCTAAGCATAGCTCAGACAAAAAGAAACTGCACACAACTATACAGGTGTAAAGAATATGCAGGAAAACTTCCACAGGATGATCCAAGGGATGATGACAGTTCAAAATATATCCTCCCCAAAAATAAGATCCCCAGGAAACTTCACATTAATACAAAAACATTCACAGATGCACAATTCAGAATCACATAAACCGGTGCGAAGGACTCTGGACAAACATTAAGTTCCTATAAAGATGGAAATAATCTGGCGTCCTGAATGGTTTCTTCTATTTTGCCATTTTCCTTAAGAGCAGAGTTCTCCTGGGACTACCCCTAGATGTTTATACCACCAATACTAAAGGATAAAACTTCAGAGATGAATTTGCTTATCAGGCAAATGCTCATGAGTAAAAGGTGAAGACAACAGCATTTTCAGTCTGCTGGGAATAACTACATCCAGTTGAGTCCTGAGCAGAACGGAGATAACTGACTGCACTGCAGGTAGCTAACACTTGAAACAGTTATCTCAACCTTCAGCAGACAGCTATTGAAAAAGCAAGCTTACAAGGAATATGAAAACCCTGCAAGAAATTACAAGATTAAGATTGAAAACATTCAGTAAAAAAAAAAACCTTCGAAGTATGGCACCCATATGTTCTTTGGTTTTAATAAAGGGCATTCTTGAATGGACCTGCTTCATGGAAGAGCTTTTGTTTTAGACCTTATTCTCCCTGAATGATGCAGAATAGTTCAATTCCCTGGAGCACGTAATCCATCAGGTAAATAAATACGGGAATTCATGTATTGCCATGGTAACAGGAAACCCAAGCAGAATCTGTGACCTTCTCTACTCTTTCTTGGCATCCCTGTTTTGGATTTTAGATCAAAACTATCAGACTATCTAAGGTGAGGCAAATGCTTTCTGAAAGTAAAGATGCAAAGTCACAGTTCTAGAGTAAAAAAACCAATGTTGGATGCCATTCCTTCTCTTCAAGTCAATGAGGGTTCTGCTTTGAAAAAGTATTTGCAAGTCTCCTGGCTGGAGCCTAGCAAGACAGGAGGTCTAATACTAGTGAAAACAAAATATGCCATCTTATTCTACATTACCAGATGGCTCCCCTTCACTCCAAAGCAGTGCCCTGAATTGCTCTACAGTGACCCTTCTGGAGGGAGCCTTGTCCGCGCTTCCTTGGTGGACAGGATGGTAGCTGTTATCTCTAATCATTTATTATTGTTTTTTATTAAATGCCAACAAGGTGTTTCATTTAAGGACCCAGGGAGCAGATGTATGTAAGATCTCTAGGGATCTAACCCTGTAAGGCAACACTTTTGTTCCCATCAGCCTGACTAGATGGACATGAGTCAAACCAAAACCCAAGCCCATTCCAAAGTTTGTCAAGATGGCTTGTAAATAAAATAGGCTGTTGCCTGATAACAACATCATGGGTTTTGCATGTATTTCCGTTCCCATAAGAAAAAAAACAAATTCAAACGTACACAAATACACGGACCTTAGACCTCATAGCATTTGTTTCATGAGTCTGTATCCTTTGTTCTGCTACTGTATACATTTTGACAAATATTACCCCAGAATGACTGTGGTATTACAGACCGTGTTTATGCGGTGACGCTATTAACTGGACTGTTTGTATCAATCAGAAGTTCAAACACTCAGACGTGGTGATCAAGACTGTATGGCACTGAAACAGCTGGTTTCCAGCCCTCTTTCCCTCCCCCTCCCCTCCGGTGTATATTTGGCCTGGATTTCTTTTTTTTAAATACCCTTCTTAACGAAATGAAAGTACAAGCAGTTGAAAGAAGACAGTTTCCCAGATCAACAGTTTCTCTTGTTCAGCAAATCATCACTACGATACACACGCACGAGACAGAATGCCTCTGCATCAAGGCTTCACCCATTGCATCTTCAAAACTACATTTACAGCACTGACCTGGGGATGGATCCTGCATGATGTCTTGAGTTCTTCAATGGGAGTTCAGTGTGTTGCAAGGTCGGGTCTCTAGGTTGCGCAGCGTATGATTTTTTGTATGGTATTTTTGGCCTTTCTGTTCTATTGTTTATGGAACCACACTGCGTTTGTGTGTGTCTACAGAGTCATCTTCCCGCGTTTGAACTCTTCACGCTGCTTCGCTGGTGTGGAGTTATATTTACTATTCTCACAGGGTTATTTACTGCACGCGAATAAACAAAACGTGATCACTTATTTATACATCCGTAATTACTGTCTACAGCGCTATCAGCATTTACTAAAATCCCAAGCCAAATTCACCTCTAGCATAAACAAGTGGCAATTATTTCAGAGCTGGCCCCAGGTCTATATATGCTGCTAACACCTTCCTTACTCGGTTACCCGCTTCCCGGACAAACAGTTGCAGCAATATACCAGTAAGCATTGAAAAGACATAGCCAGAATCCCAAAGCAAAGCGTTATATTGCGATACTATGTAAGGGATCGTGCATCAGATTAACCTATGGTATTTCTGGAGTAACATTTGTCCCATGATGTGATGCACACTTGTTAGACAGTAACTAAGCGCCGAGAGCTGGAAACATGCCTACGTACTGCACTTAAAAGCCGGCTGCCAAGCAGCCAGTCTGCTCATCCCTGGAGGCTGCTCCAGAACCCGTACCACAGGAGAACATATTCGCATACAGTGAAGCGCAGAAGCCAGAACAAACCAGGATCGAATGATCAAAACCAGAAAGCACGGCTACCAGCTTTACTCCTTTGAAACAGGACTCTTCCCTAAATCGGTGGCTGCTGTCCTGGAAAGCCTGAACGCTGTACTTCACACAGCCAGACTCAGACTGCTACCCTACGTTCCCCTGTAGGAAGCTGCCTAGCTATTCCTTACAATGAAAAATACAAACCAGCATTGATTTTTCTCTGCTAATTAAATGCAACATAATTAAACTAAATAACTTCACTGCTTGATTTGCAAAACACTAATTGAATCTTTAAACATACTGCTCCCGCTACACAGAAAAACATCTAAAGTGACAACTGAGAACCAGACACGACTCCAGAAGCACAGAGAGACAATATGATCCGTGCTTGAGCGTTTCCTTGTGAGGGCTGAAGAGATCTCAGCAGCCTCCCCCCCTGGCTCTGGCTCTAGGCGAGCACCCCGGGCTGAGGGGAGAGCTTTGCAAGATAGGAAAAAATGAGCAAGTTCCCTCTGACATTTGCCCACGGACTCATCTTTTCTGATCTTGCACAAACACCAGAAGAGGAAAGTTGGAGAAGTTGCAATTAATCATTGCGTGTAGGCCCCAAAGCGTTGCAGCGCCCCGGCTTTGCTGATGCTTTGCTACATGGAGAGGACGGCAGGGGTGCGGGAAAATAAAATAAAATTTAGAAAAAAGGGTACGGGGGAGGGGGGAAAGGAAAAAGCAAACAAGACAAAAAGCCCGACCCAAACGGCGCCCGGGCAGCCCAGGACCACCCCCTGGCAGCGCGGCGGCGGGGGCGCCGGGCAGAGCATCCCCCCGCCGCCCCGGGCCCAGCCCCGGCCCCGGCCTTGACAGGAGCCTCCCGCCAGCCCGGGGCGCCGAAACCCGCGGGGCGGAGGGGGGGGCCCTGCCCGCCTTCCCCCCCCGCCCCGCCGGGCCGCGCCAGGCCCACGGCCGGCACCTCCGGCACCTCCGGCGGGCCGCGGCGGCGGCGGGGCGGCGCTGAGGGGAGGGCGGCGAGCGCGGCCGGCCCGGCGGGCTCCCCCCGGGCCTCCCGCGGCGCCCGGCCCCGCTCACCTGCTTTCTCGATCTTGCCGGACATGTCGGAGCCGGGCTCGGCGCTCAGGCCCTGCCGCGCAGGTAGCCGGCGGAGCGGCCGCGGCGCGGGGCTGCCAGCCGCCGCCGCCTCCCGCCTGCTACCGGCCGCGATCCGGGAGAGGCGCTGCGCGGCGGCGGCGGCGGCCTTGTGGAGCTCCGGCGGCGGCGGCGGCGCAGGCAGCGCCCGCCCCCCGCCCGCTCCGCCGGGCCGTGAGGGGAAGAGGCGGCCCGGGGGCTCCCGCCGCACACGCGCCGCCCCGGGCCGCAGCGCCGCCTGCCGGCCGCGCCGGGGAACCGCCGCCACGGCCCAGCGGGCGGGGCGGGGCGGGCAGGGCCGCGGGCAGCGCCCCGCGTTCCTCCGGGCGTGCCGAGGGCGCCGGCACCGGGCAGCGGCGGCGCCTCAGGGGGGGCCCTGTCAGGGCCCGGCGGCGCTTCAGGGGCGGTGGCACTGGGGACAGGCGGTGCCCTCGGCAGTGCCCCCCCCCCCCCGCCCCGGAGCGCTGGCGGGGCCGCGGCGGGTGCTGGCGGCCCTCGCAGGGGAACCCTCGGCCCTGGCGCCGGAGCGCGGCGGGACAAGGAGCGGGACTCGGGAGGCCGCGGAGCCCCGGGCAGCGCGGCGGGGACCAGCGGGCTGTTGTGGGCCCAGCTCCGCTCCCCGGGCCTCCGCCGAGGGGATGCGGGAGACCCGAAAGAAAGGGACGTCTCCAGGGGCAGGCCTGGCCCTCTCGGGCGGTTTCCCCCCAAAATGCGATCCTGTGTACGCGGGTCTGGGGAGAGCTGGGACCCGCTGCCCTGCGCTGCCCAGGGCACGTCCCGCCAGCGCTCGTGGCCCTTCAGAGACTCGTCAGGTCTCGCCGGCGCGCTGCGTTGCTCCGAATTTGCTACTACAGCAGAATCTTTCTCTTAGAGGAGTCAGCAGCAAAATTACAATTAACCAAAGGGGAACAAGGGTGGGATTCGCGCAAACCTCCATGTGGTTTTTTTACTCAGACTGGACACGGATGCTGCTGCTGCAGAGCATCCTCGCAGCACCCTACAGAATCACACAGAATCACCTCGGTTGGAAAAGCCCTTGAAGCTCCTCCAGTCCAGCCATGAACCTCACCCTGACCGTTCCCAACTCCACCAGATCCCTCAGCGCTGGGTCAACCCGACTCTTCAACCCCTCCAGGGATGGGGACTCCCCCCCTGCCCTGGGCAGCCCATTCCAACGCCCAACAACCCCTTCTGCAAAGAAATCCTTCCTAAGAGCCAGTCTGACCCTGCCCTGGCGCAGCTTGAGGCCATTCCCTCTTGTCCTGGCGCTTGTTCCTTGGCTCAAGAGACTCATCCCCCCTCTCTGCACCCTCCTTTCAGGGAGTTGTAGAGGGCCATGAGGTCTCCCCTCAGCCTCCTCTTCTCCAGACTAAACCCCCCCAGTTCCCTCAGCCGTTCCCCATAAAACATACAGACACCCCACATCCAGCACACGCAGCAGCCTCGGCTAATGTGAGTCCAGGTTGCCCAGCAGCGCTGCTGGAAGCCCTGCAGCAGCCGCAGACAAGCACTGCGCTCCAGCTCCCGGCTGCCCTACACCCAAAGCTCGGGCTTTGCCACCCTGGCCTACACGCTTGTTTTAATTTGGGCCCAGGAAGCGGTGGCTGATCTGCTCCCTGGGGAGAAGTGGGTTCCCTCTAGTGGGAAGCGACAGCAGAGCTGGTGGGGATGGCCCTAGGCAGCAATAAAAGGATTATGGTCCTATTTGAAAATTAACTCATTTCTACAACTTAATTAGGGACAAATGTCACAGCAGTACCTTGACTTGCAGGTAGTGCCCTGTGCTACAGGCCAATAAATCTCTGAAGCCTGGTGAGCAGTCAGAGGCTGTTTACTTCCCCGTCTATCAAATAAATCATTCACGAGGCTGCTATTTTTGTAAGCTTTACACACAACTTCTAAAGTGAATTCATCAGCTTGTTTAAACATCTCACACACCTGGGGCTGTGCAGAAGCTAGTGGAGGAAATCTCTTAAGAGGGAGAGTATGCATTCTTCTCTTCTCATTTTTTTTTTGGGGGGGGGAAAGGTTTGTGGAGAGTTCCTCAGTGCATTTGCTTCATAAATCTAAACAAAAAAGATTTTGGGACAGATTCTTCTCTCGCTTACACAGGTGTGAAAGGTGGCTGTCTTGTAGCCACGCTGAGCTGTGCTGACTCACGTGTATTAGTGAGCGATAGTAACTAGGAGCCGTAGCGGGTGATGCTAATGCGAGCAGACCCGACTGTGAGTACACACAGGAAGCAGACAGATGAAGTAAGAAGCTGCTATTCTTACACCCTCCGTTTTCAGACTTGGACAAGGAAGAACGAGCATGTGTGCAATAATGTGCAAAATGAACAGAACAGCTACTAAACTGGAAGGTCTTTTCATAGTCTCTGATATAAAAAGCCCCGTTCTGCCCATGATGTATTGCCTTTGCGGGATGCTGGAGTTTCTCTTGTGCTTTCTGCATTAAGATGTAACTCACAACACCGGAAAAACCTGATGCTTCTAAATATCCCGTTGAGTCGACTGGGGAAAAACGCCCTAGAGCTGAATGTGTTAGTGTGAATGTGGTGTTGTGGACAGAGCCGGGGCCAGGAGAGCGGGAGGAGTGCTGTGAAGAGAGATGGGGCTTTTCATGCTATTAGAGCAGCATGAGATCCTGCGGGGATGTTTCTTGCTGCAAGCTGGGCAGAGAGGAAAGGGGATGATGGTAGCTGGCTACCTTCAAGAGGGAGCAATTCTGAAGCACCCTGCAAGGAGCCAATTTTTCAGGTGTCGATGTTACATCAGAAAGGAGAAGAATATGTCGGGTCCTGGTACTGATGTGGATACCTGCTTTGTTATCAGATGAGAGTGCAGTGCTAAAGTTCACCTAGCAGCAAGAGGCATGCAAGGGGGGCAGGCAACAAGTGGAGCCTCCTTCCCCAAATGTTTCTTTGCTGGGAGAAACTACCTGGCAGCAAACCTGCCAGCTACAGCCGTCAGGTCTCCCCATGCAAACCCCTCAGGCTGAGTCTGCTTCAGCCTTGTCCACCTGTGCTGACAGCAGCTAGGTAGGGCCAACAGGCATAAACTGCAGCCCCACAGGGTCATTTCCTGCAGTGAGTCACTGAATTTTACAGTTGACCCACTGGACGAGGGAAATTATGCAAGAAATGCCAACAAAACTATTGAGACGTGCAATTATAAAAGAGCTCTCCTGCCCTCTAGTGCCCTCCCCTCTCCCGAGCGGCTTCTCCCAGCCCAGCCGTTGCTCTCCTGATCTCCTCCGGCTTGTGGGACCGGGGCTGGGGAGATGCAGTGTCTGTCCCTGCAGAAATGCCTGTTCACTCCCAAACACTGCTGTCCAAGTGGGTTTCAGTAGCAGGGAATAACTGGGATTACGCAGGGAAATGCAATTTAGCCAACTACCTTCTTGCACGGTGGTTTCTGGGCCAGCATTGGCCTTGATAACGTTGCTGGTCAGTGTGATTGTAATTTGGTTAAGACACAGCCAGCTCCCTGTAAAGACCTTATTCAACATGCACAAGAATCCCCAAGTGACAGATATCCCACAGTGACCCAATGTGCCCCTGCCACCCCACGCGCTCAGCCATCGGGGTGGAAAGCTTTGCACTGGGAAGAGGTGAAAAAAATTTAGTGGAAGCAAACTAAAGCAAAAGGACAAGATTCTCACCTCCTGTTAATGGATGCAACTCCTCTGAGGTCTTCAGTGGTGGAAAAAATAGTAGTGAGATGCCAGCATATGGGGGAAGAGAGGAATTGTTCAGGGAAGAATAAGATAGCATGATCACCAGGGACAGGCTCTGGGTGAGAGACTCAGAGGAGCGATGCAGAAGGGGACAGAGCTGGGAGCTGAAGTAGGCAAGGACAGAGCTTCTGTGTCAGTCCCCTGGAAAAATATATATGTGATGTGGGCTGCATCAAAGTTCGTATGAGCAAAAAAGCACAAATGGGGGACCTTGATTTTGGGTACATCCCGACTTTCACCTCCTTGAGGCAGCCTCAGTGTTTTGCAGGGGTTTTTGGTACAACAGGTGACAGTACGAGGCTGGTGGGACAGACCCTGGCGTGCTACGTGCTGGAGCGAGACACAAGCTATTATTTGGAAAGCTGGTGGTCTGGGCAGATGGGGCAGGTGGAGATGTGGTTTCCCCCCCGATCTGCGGCCGTGGGGATCTCACCCCGCACTCGCACACTGCCAAGCCCCGGGGGGGGGAATTTTCTCTGGTTCAGCCACTCTGAGACTTGACTGACAGGACTTGCTTTCTACCAGCGTTTTCCTTTAAAAAAAGGGAAGTTTGGGTGCTGACTCTAGAGGGCAGCATATGCCGGCACATGGGGCTGGGGGGGGCTGCGGCGCTGACACCCCCCTGCGCCCTCCACCCCCTCCGGTGCGAGGAGGAGAAAAATATCCCGGCCCTGGTTATCCCGGGGAAGCAGCCGTGAGGATGTTCACGCTGTCCTGTGAGCGTCTGAGCACAGAAAACGGGGACCTGGAGACAGGGAGACACCAGCATGGGCAATGAGGGGGTTCATCTCTGTCTGCAGGTGGGACATCCCAACCCTGAACCACCTTGGTCCCTTCCCTGCCTGGTCACAGACTTTTTGGTTTGGTTGTTTTTGGTTTTTTTCGTTCCCCAGACAAATCTTCAAAGGGATGAGGCACCAAAACCAAACAGGAAAGACTCAGCTCAAATTCCCACCTGCTGCCTAGCCTCTGCCAAGGGGCAGCCGCAGAGCCCTGCCTTGGACCCATCGCTGGCTTCAGGAGACCAAGACCAACAGATCCTTTGGCTGCTTGAAATGTGTCGCTCAGTGTTTCAGGGCTCCCCATCTGTAAAACGCAGCCAGCCATGCAGGTAGGAGAGACGAGACCCAACAATGCTTAGGTCACTGGGGCTAGGTGGTTTAACCAGAAAAAAATTTAAAAAAATTGCACTTTCAGGTCTGTTAATGTGGCAGCTTAAAGTGAAGCTCTTTGATGTCCCTCTCTTAGTCTTGTGAAGTCCCTCTCTTAGTGAAATGAAGTAAATAGGAAAACATTTTTTGGCCTTACACTGCCACGGGAGGATGAGGCGGATCTGAGGAGGAAAGCTGAACTCCAGGCCCTGGGATTATTAAACAGAAAAATGGAGAGAGAGAGAGATTAACAACTTTTGACAACCCCCTTGTATATTTAAAGTAATTAGGAAGGTGAGGGTGGAAGGAGAAAAGGCTATAAAGGTTCTTTCTCTGGCTTAATCTTATCCCTCTTCTGGGGATTATATTTCACAGTGGAAGAATAAGCATGTGAATCACCACAAAAATATATATTGGCTAACACTGAAGGGAGAGGCTAACAAGCCGTCTGGTACCCCAAGGTGTTTCTGTCAGCACTTCCTTAGTGGTCAGACGTCTGGCTGTCCTTTCACCTCGCCACGTGCGGAGGCTCACATCAATAGCTCATCCTCTTGGGGTTTATTTAGTGACAGGTAATTCAATAAAGAACTTTGCTGTGCATGGTTGGAGCTCAGCTGCTGACTTCACTGACCAAATCATATGTCCATCCTTGCTGTCCCTGAGGAGCAAAAGCAGCTCCGAGCAGCGACTCTGGAGCCTGTCCTGACTCGTGTGCTGTGGATTATCTGCTGGCTCTGGAGTCTGTGTTGCTGAAGAGGAAAGGTGGGAAGACCCCTCTTTGCTTTCTGAGCCCAGGGAACTGTATATCCTGGGCAGTCCTTCCCACTTGCAAATTCTGAGGGCATCTTCCCAGAGACACAGGTGGTCCCAAGTCCATCCCCCTGGGATGGCTTGAACATCAGCTAGTGCCACTCTGCATCACAGAGACTGTAGGCAGGCACTGTACCTGGAGCTACTGAGTTAAATGAAAAAAACAAAAAAGGAAAAGAAAAGGTGGAGATTTTTCTCAGACCACCAGCTGCTGCTGTTGCAAAGGGGATGGGCTGAGTGGCATTTCCCTGTGTCACAGTGGTTCACTGGCAGCAAAACAGAAAGAGAAGTAACTCAACCCACTGAAAACATCACCTGTGTGTTTGCCCACAGCCAGTGGCCACAAGGTCATTTTCCACAGACAAGTGACCCTTCCTGCCTCACACTACAGAGCAAGCAGAAGTTGAAGGTGACCCAAGTCACTCCCTGCAGGAAAGAGTGAAACCAAAATGAATCAAAAAAGGAAATCAGAATCAATATTCCAAAGTCAAATAATCAAAATTGTGTTATGGAAACAGAGGTCACCCAGAGAAAAACGTAATCAGACATGACAGCCCAGCTCTGATTTCCTCTCTCTGCCAATCCCGGGTGGGGAGACCTTGTGCCCAAGCCAAAGTGTCACCTGCCCACGTTACCGAAGCACCATACGGTTCGTACAGCTGACAGCAGATGCACAGACCTGGAGGGATGGGGGACAGAAACCTGAGGGAGCTGGGTGAGATGCAGAGGGTCGTCGTTTGAAATAGCAGAGGTCTTGGAGGGCAGGAACGAGCCGTGTTGGCAAACTCACCTGGGGAGCTCAGCACTGAATAAACGAGGCTGTGGCAGGTCAGGATTGAGATGTGCTGCATCCTGAACATTGCACGAGAGCAAAGGATCCAGGCTTGGGAAACGCAGCGCTCCCGCTGAGCCGTGAGCGGCACCGGCACAGAGGATGTGCACGGGAGAGAGGGGACGCGTTTGCTTGTGGAAGGGCATTACTTTCAGTGCAGAAAGCTAACTTGGGGCAGGCATTTTCCCCTTTTGTAAAAGGGCCCTTTCACCTTTGCAATTAGGCAAGAAAGGCACAGACTCCTCTGGACCTCATTGATGAGAACAGCAGCCAGCCTGGCAGCCGGTGCGAAGATGAACCAGTGATTCTCACCCAGCCCCTCCGAGGTTCCTTTCAGAAGTGTGTGGGGTGATGAGCTGCAATGTCTCGTGCAAGTCTCTGTTTTGGCTCTTTGGTCCCTGAAGGAGGGGCTGGCCCACCCCCACGCCGCTTCCATTACACCGCACAAGTCCCAGCTTGCATACATTTCAGACAGCATTGTAAATGTGGGGCACGTAGCCCTGATAATGATGCAAACTTCAAACCATTATTTCTCAGCCCAGAGCGCTTCTCTTCGTCGTCAAGCCAGTGCTGATGGGTTGTTTAGTGTAGTTTTTTTCCTCCTTCCCTTTTTTTGTGCTTTTTTTTAAACTTGACCTCCTGATTCTGCCTGGGAATTTACGTTGGATTCTTTTTATTATTGTCCTTTTTTTTTTTTTTTTTTTGCACAAAGTTAGCAGCAGGGAGATAAACTTCCCATGAAGTCCATTTGCCAACAAAGCTTTCTTTAGCAGAACAGACAATGGAAAAGCAAAACCAATGCTCTGACTGGATGTGACATTTCTAGCACCATGGTGACCATGGCGGCTGCTCTCTGTCCCCCTGCAGCTGGCCCAAGGGTGACCTTCAGCTCCATGAAATGCTGATTTCCTTGTCAGCTGTGTACCTGTCTACCTGGGCTGAGAGGTCCTAATTCTTTGGCAGTCCCATCTCAGCAATTGCCTCTTCAATTGCTGTTACCAGCTTTGTTATCTTGTTTGGTTTCTTCTGGTCTTCAGTGCTTCCCTGCAGGTTGGGGTATTTGGGGGGTGTCTCCTGTGTGCTTAGGGGTAGCTGGATTTAGCTGAGGAATGAGGGAAAGTAAAAAGTGTGGTGAGATGGAGGGGTTGAAATCTTGGTCAGAGTCCTGTCTCCATTAACCAAGGAAGCTCCAGGGCACTTGGGAGAAGGCACAAAGCTCACAAACCTGAATTCTCTCCCAGTCTGTCTCTGCACATCTAACTGGAGCACCTCGAAGCAGCCAGTCTGCCGGGGACCTGTGACCAGTCCCAGCCTCCTGGCTCTCAGGGCTGGCCCGTGTCCCCTGGGCTGAAGCCCTGCGTGGGGTGACAGCGTGGTCCGTCAGGGAGGTGCTGGGTGGGCACAGCCAGCCTGGGTGCTCCTGCATCTCCTGCCTGGAAGAAGAGGCAAGGATGAGCTTCTCAGCAAGAGCAGCCCCCACACTCCTGCAGGTCATTCAACCTTCATTACTGTTACCACAGGGCCAAATCCTGGTTTTTCCCCAGCTTAAAGGGTTTAGCTCCATTTCTGATAAAACTGACACAGCTGTGGTCTGCATGGCAGAAAACCTGGTGTGCAGCACATTTCAGATCGACATTAAGACTCATTTCCTGAGCTGTGACAGGAAGAAAATAAACCTCTTGTTAGCCCCCCCCGAAAGCTGGAAAAGTGGTAAAAGCCAAACTCCAACTTGAAGGAGACCCGAGGAATAAAAGCAGGGAATCACAGACCCGTCACCTCCCAATAACAAAAAAATGAAATTATTTAAGTAATAAATTATTCAGCAGGACAAGTAGGAAAAACCCCTTGACTAAGGGGCTTGAGACATCTCAACAGCTGGACACAAAGCGCAGGCAGTGGGGAGCGCTGCCTGTCACCCCTTGTACTTACAAGATCTCCCCAGGACCCAAATAATTTTGTATAAGTTGGGCCACCCCCCACTTAAACGGGAGCCTGTGCACTGCCTGCATCCCCCCATGGTGGGTTTGGATTTGCAAACACAAGAAGCTGCTGGGGCTGTGGATGTGCTGGGAGAGAGTTGTAGCTTGATGGAGGCTGGACGGGAGCGAGCTGAGGAGGGGGAACGCGATCGCTGCCCGTTACACAGAGATGCTGCTAAGGCTCCGTGTGGAGCAGTGGCATCACTTCTGGGTCTGGAGGGTCCAGAGGGGCTCTGGACTGTGTAGCAGCAAGAGCTGGGGGGGGACTCAAAATAGCTATTGAGTCCCAGCGACGGCTGAGCAATGCTAAGGAGAACTCAAAAAAAGAGCAGGGGCTGGGCAACATGACTGCAGATCTCAACTACTGTGACAACTCCAATGCAAACACACGGAGAAAAACACAGATCCTTCTGCTGGTGGATGGGGTCTTACTGAGCAATAAGCTCTCAGGGAAGCAGCCTGGGTATTGCTGCGGGCAAATCCAGGAGCATGCAGTGCAGTGGGCAGAAGCAGCCCCTTCCCTAAAGGCATCGGGTTTGGGCAATGCAGGGAGAGGCAGAAAACCTGCAAATGTTGCCGTGACTTTATAAACTTCACCTTCAGCAGGAGTCTGCTCTTGTCACCCCATCATCTCTATAAAGATAGAGCAGAAATGGAAAAGATCCAAAGAAGTGCAACAAATAGTATCAATAATCCATGAGAAGAGATTAAAAAGATTTAGGACTATTTAGTTTAAGAAGAAGAGGGGATGGGATAGAGGTGAAGATAAGGAGGGCATGGCAGAGGCATACAAAGCAAACGGCTGCTGTAGAGGAGGTGCCTGGGAGCAAAAATTTGTCCCTGCAGCACCAAAACAGGAGACATTCAATGCGATTAGAGGATGATACCTTTCAAAGCATGAGCAGGCAGAACTGCAGGACTCCCTGCCACGAGGTTTCATGGGAACGTGGAGTTCAGCAGGATCCACAACACCAGAACCACGCTGGTGTTTGTCAGGATTAAACTGAATAAGATACAAACTGTCCTGCCCAGGATTTTGTACTTCTGAGGTGTCTGTCATGGTCTCTGCTGAAGACAGGACAGTGGGGTGGGGAAAGAAACCTCTGGGGGTAATTCCTACGCCTCCAACAGCCTCATGTTAAAGGGCCCCAGCAGAGGCCCAGAGCTACTGATAGGGAAGGAGAAGCTGGACTTCAGCATCTGCCTGGAACAGATCCTGTAAGTGTCCTTGAGGGACTTGGCCATGAGATGAAAGAAATACATCTGAGGATCTATAAAAAAAGCAACAGTGAATAATAATACTTGGCACCTACAGCGTGCCCTTCATCCCTGGATCTCAAAGTGAGTGCCTGCGACTCTCTCATGCATACCTTGAGAAACTGAGGCACGATGAAACCTGGGCACATGTACGGCAGCTCAGCCATCAGTCCACGGCTCTGGCACACATGTGCAACACTCCGACAGCTTTCCCTCCCGAGAGCTGCACATCTAGTTGGCAGCAAGGTATGTAAATATGAACACTGCAGAAAAAGGAAAGCAGTTTATAAATTCAGGGCCAGGTGGCTACTCGAGGAGGGCTTGGGGATGGAGGGAGGGATGCTGGCATGCTGAGGGGCTCCTGTGGCATCAGCTGCGTTGGCTTGCCCCACTGCCCAGCAGCAAACAGCATCCCCAGGGTGGTGTGGGGACAGCAGGCTCTGCACCCAAAGCAGCTCAGATGCCTCCTGCATAGCAGGGGGATGGTGGCACCGGTGGGAGCAAGGACAGGTCACTCCTGGCTCTGGGCGATGGGATAACAGGAGCAGCAGGGACCACCTGCTCCACTTGATTTGTTCGGAGGGTTTTGTTGGTTTGTTGTAAGAAGCCAAAGAAGAGGATTATACAGCAGCCTGTCAGGAGGCCAATGACATTTATAAAGTATTAATCCCTGCAGTGTGTCACTCACCAGTGTGTTTGATAGTGGCTCTGTGCTGGCTATCGTAGTCTCTCGCCTCTTGGCCGCTCAGGAGTGGTTTTGATATGCTTCAGGGACTTGCTGGATATTTTTTTCCCCTAGTCACTTTTTCTACCAGAGATTCCTCCTCCTCCAGTCCCACAGCCAGTCTCTCCTCTTAGATTTACCGCATGGTTTGCTTTGATCATCTGCTCCCTCCCTCCTACCCCAGGCCCCCAACCTCTCTCCTCCCCAGACACAATCCCCAGTGCTGCCTCTGCCAGCTCAGCCCTATTTCATCTTTAAATGAGGCTTAAAAGACTCTTTACGGGGGTAATGGGGGAAGAAACAAATATTCTTCCTCCATATGTATGCTGGCACCCCTGTGCTGATTCCCTGCCAGCCCCAGCCCAGCCTGGAGGCACCCGGCCGTGCTGGGGCTCGGGGAGCATCACACCACGGTGATACCGTGGTGACAACTTCTGTTGCTTGGCTGCCCTCGGGGAAGAGAAAATGAGCAACTGTAGCTTTAAAACAAAGATTAGATGCAATTTTTCCCCCCTCTCTCCTTTCCTTTCTCTCTCCTTTTTTTAAAGGGAACTTGTCAAGGTTTCCATCAATAATAGATAATGGTGCATCACTCTGGCAGGTTACACCCTCCGGCTGTTTTGATATTTTCCAGAGAATTTGTCAGCAATCTTACAGCAAAGGAGGGCTGGGGGAGGGGTGCGGGAGGGGGGGGGAGAGGCCTCATTAATTTTTTGTCATTTGCATTCCCGCTGTTAAATAATGTATTGATTGCTCTTTCTCTCTCCCTCTTTAATTCTCTCTCTTCTGCGGCGTCTCGCAGCCGATGGCCCTCACTCCGTGACAGATGAGTTTGTCAGAGGCACCAGACAGCTCGCGCTCCCCGGGACGGGACTGGGAGAGCTCAATGTGACCCTGGTGCCAGCTCTGGCATCGCCACACAAGTCACAGCTGTGGTGGCACCAGCTCCTCGCAGGGGGACACTGCGATCTCCCTCAAACCAGTTGCTAAGACGTCCCAGTCCATGACTTCACCTCCGTACCCAGCTCCTGTGGTTCAGGAGGTCAAGGACAACAGCGTGTGGGTCCCGGCGCGCTTGGATGCCATCACAGGAGGAATTGCCAAAAAGTTGGAGGAATGGTAGCGATGCACTGCTGGGGAAACCATCACCCCTGCCCTCACTGCCAGGGGTGGCTGCAGGGCTCTGCAAGGAGGAGCCACTGGAAAAGCCAACATGGGCAACTCTTACCTCAGGAGGCAGGAAAATGGAAACACCGAGGGGGTTTTGCTCCTTCTAACTTCAGCAGAAGTCTGCTTCCCCATCCCTTCGACAGACCTGAGTCCAAGGCCCTGGGAAGCCAGATACAGGGTCTGTTGGATTGGCAGCAGAACTAAACAAGAATTTGCACATGACTGGGGCTTTGCTCAGCTTAATGTGGCTTGGCTTCGTTTTTAATTAATAAATACTTAATTACATAGTTAATATTTTAATATTTCCTTTTAAAAACGTCTGATTTAATGGAGTTACTGCCAGCTATTTGTTTTGTATGACTTTTATGTTTATCTTCCTCTTTCATTTCTGGTTTCCCCCTCCACCCACTGCTCTAATCCCCAAAGATCCCAGTTGATCTTTGCTACTGGAAATTAGCAGCTGGGCTTTGAGCTGGAATGGAATCGGGCCCTTGGCGCTGACATACATCAGCCAAAGGTGCTAATGTGAGTTATCAGCACTCGGGTACTTCACTGAAAATATATGAACCCCTGGAGAGGGGAGGAGAGGGGAGATGAGATAGTGCTGGAGCCTCCAGGGGAGGGGAGGTGGGAGAGGAGCCGGGGTGGTGGGCAGGTACGGGACTGGGGCTACCCCCAGGGTCATCCCCAGAGGTGGGGAGAGCCCTGAGCCTGCATCTGCCTTCCAGTCAAACCTGACCCATGTGCACAACTTGTCTCAGGAGTCTGTACCCAGGCGAGGACAGAGAAGGGCCCCAGCAGTGAGGATGAAGGGGAGATGGATGTGTCCTCCTGCAGCAGGGATGGCTCTGCACCTCCTCTCCTAAGCCCTTGGCTCCTTGGCCCAGCTCCTCCTGCTCCAGGGTGGTGCCCACAACAAGCCCCGCACACGAGTGGGTGAATGCATTGAGAAAGACACTGAATTAAAAGAGCTATGCCTTCCCACACCCCCTCCCTCCTCCCTCCTTCCCCAGGCAGCCCCCTGCCTCGCAACCAGCCCAGCTTCAAAGCAGCGTTCCCACAGCACAGACAGGCTGAGCCAGGGGCCTGTGCCTCAGCTGGAGTGGGATCTCTCCTCCAGCCTCTCGGGGGGAGCACACGGTGGGGAAAGTGGGTGTTTTCGCAGTAATCTCCATGAGCAGCCTGTTGGGATAATAAAACAAATAAACAGAAGAGTTATAGCCGAGGCACTCAGGGCACCATAAAACAGACTAAAAGCAAATACAGTGTCATTAATCCATCATAAAATAACAGCCTCTTACGATCCTGAATGCATCAAAACGAACGGGAGACCAGCGGGATCGCAATTCAACCAGGGACGTGTTGAATGTGAAGTAGGGCTGTAAACAGAAACAAACCCCAACCCGCCGGGTACCTGCTAAATCAGGGCTCTGGGAATTCAGAGCTTCCCGCCCAGGCGGGTTTAAAACCAGTAACACCAGGCCAGGAAGGGAGGTGTGTTACATGTACCTTTGTCTTGTGGTCTTCCTGCCTCCCGTGGCCTGAGAACTGGGATATTCCCAGCAGGGATGGCACTAGCAGAGGCTGGCCAGCTCGGTGCACGTCTGCTGGTGAGCGATGGGAGCACAACCCGAACGTGGGGCCAGGGACATTGGTTGGGTCCCCATGGCTGGGCAGGGGGAGCAGGGGGTGACCCAAGTCCCTGGCAGGACATGAGCACCGGGGTGCTGGGAGGATGCTGGGTCCCAAATCCACGTGGTTGTGGCAGATCCTCGCTCGCTCTGCTGGCGAGACCGGAGGTGATGGAGCAGCATGTCAGGAAAGGAGGAGATGAAACAAGTCAGGACAGAAACTTAACGGGACTCTTAAGTGCTCTGTCTTCCCCACTAATGAGGGTTCTGCATGTGCGAAGGCAAGAGAAGAAAACCCACCGTGTGCTAATAAAGTCCCGTGACTTTGCTGACTGGAGGCACTGGTGCTAATGAAGTCACCAGAGAGTTGGGATTCCTTTGGCGGGTCTGACATTGTTCTGTATAACCATTATTTTAATTCAGTCTGAGGAAACAATAATAAAAATAAAAAAGTCACACACTAGCGTGACATGCCTGCGTGGCAACCGATCCCTCCAGTTTGCCTGGTGGCTGCAGAGCCCGGGTGGGTGATGGGTTTGGGAATGGGGATGAAATGAGCTCCTCGAGGGATGGGGTGCTCAGGTCACCCACGGAGAGGCTCAGGTCACCCCAAAGCTGGGCTGTGACCACCTCCCGGGTGCTCACCAGGGAAATCCGAGCCTTGTCCCAGAGCAAGGAGATGCCCCGGGGCTGTGCCAGGAGCCCTGGGGACACGCAGGCAGTGGGACATCATGGAGAGGAGGGCAGGGACAGACAGACGGACAGACACCACATTTGATTTCAAAGCATTTCATAAATGCCGTATGCACACTCAGCACAGCTGACGGAGACCCATCTGTGGAGAAAACACCCAGCAAGGGCTGGTCGATAACCCTGCAGCTTGAAGACTGTTTTCTAAAAGCAGTGGCTTTATATATACAGACATATATTTAAATATATACCCTAAACATATTAATATATTCGTATATTTAACATATTAATATATTAATAATATCCCTAAATGCACACACACACACACACACATATATATATATATTATAAGCTCAGGGCCTTAGTCTGGCACCAATAGCAGTCACTTTGGCACAGACTATTTTTGGACACCTCACAAATATCCACTGGGTCCCCCACTTCTAGCTGCAGCATCTTTGATTTGAGCAGAGACATTAACAACGAGCCGCTCCGCCGGGAGCCGCCGGTGCCCAGCTGTCCTCGCTGTTGCTTCGGCGGGCAGGGAGGAGCGGACGGACGCCCCTCGGGGTCTGTTGGTGCCTCTTCTTAATTAGAAACTTCATCTCTAAGTCTTACGTGCCCTTCCGCAGGGTTAGTCGTTCTCACCTGCTTAATCCTGGGAGATTATTTTCTGGTCTCTTTTAAAAAAATAACCCAACCACCCCAAACCCTTCAGTCTTCTTTCAATTCTTTTCATTTCACCTCATTTAATTCCTTGCCAGCTTAATGACTTGGTAGTAATGAATAAGATGAAAATTAGGGCTTAATAAGTGTTAAGAAAAGACAGTTTTCTTGCTGATGAAGGGAGCGTGCTGGTGGGAAAGTGAAGCCTGGGGAGAGAACAGAGACAGCCCCAAAGCTCTTCCTGACCTTGAGAGGGGTGATGCCAACTCTGGGCTGTGACTGGTGACGGTGACAGGCTGCAGCCCGGACAAGGAACACGCCAGTCCCGGGAGAAGGATGCTGGAGGGAACTGGCATGGGGTGGACACAAGGAGGGGTTGGTACAGGGGCTGCTAGAGGGGAGGTGATAGTACCCAGCTCAGCATCCTAAATGCCCCATCACCCCCCAGCCAGGGCAGGGGCTGTGCTGGGGGTGCAGCTCTGTGCAGGAGAGCCTGGTGGGCTGGGAAAGCTCAAAGGCTGCAGGGACCCCCATGTTTGGGGAACCCCACACCCCACCTGGGGCAGTGGCTTTGACCCATGAAGTCCTGTGGCTTCTGGTGGGGTGGCACCCACTGTGTCTGCAGCCAGGGACCTGAGAGCCCAGCGAGGCAGCGGTAAATCCAGCCCCAGGGCTGCGGTTACGGGACCAAACTGCTGTAACATCACTGTGAAAGTCACTGACTGACCTGCCATCGTCTGCCTGCGGGGCCAAATTCTTGCCTGGTCACCTCTGTGCTGGTGTCAGGCTGGGATCAGCGTCTGGCCGCAGATGGCATCAAGCTGGCAGAAATGTAATATTGCACGCGCCACTTCTTTTACTGGGGAGGTGCCTGGGGAAACATCTTGGACAGTGCCGGTCTTCCCCGGGGCACAGCCCGGCAACGCTGGGTGAGTGGGATGGTGCTTTCTGCTGACTCAGCGGGAGCGAGGAACCTGCTGACTCAGCAGAGGCAGCGCTGGCAGAAGCTGCTGTATAACGCCGGCAGACCTGGCGCAGCCGACGGTTACGGGTACCCGAGCACGCCAGGCGTGAGCATGACCCTCGACGCGGGCTGTGCTGGTGAGGACACCCGGCTCTGCCCCGAGCACAGCTAACGACAGGCCAGCCGGCCGCTCGCGCCGCGTTACCTGACTCTGGCCATACGCTCTAATTAACGATAATATCAGGACTGACAAGTAGATCGGGGGAAAAAACAGCACAGAACTAATCCACCTGCCAGAAAACGTGTCCAAGAAGACTCACCCCCACCCTGTGCACACCCAGCCCCTCCGTAACACAAACACCCCCCTGCCACCCCCCAGCCAAACAGAGGGCAAATGCCGCCGGCGAGCCCGAGCGCTGGGCGCTGGCATGGCCACACCGCGGGCAATACTGATGACTTCCTAATGCGCCCTGAGAGCCGTCTCCATCTCTGCTGCTGGCCGCGTTATTCGAGTGAGCGGCTCCTCAATCATCTCATTTGCAGGAGCCCCCCCCCCAGCTGTCCCCTGCTCCCAATCTCCTTTCAGTGCTGCCAGCGCTTTTTCCTCCCAGAGATTGGTTTGCTCCTTCTGCTCCCAGGTGCTGTCACTTCAGAGATGCTGATCATTTTTTAAGTGCATTTCTTGCTCTTTTGATCCTTATTTTACTTCCCTTGGAGTAACTGAGCATGACCGAGTGAGAATACCAGATCTAAGCTCCAGTTAACTCGTCTGTGTGGATCCACAGAGAGCTCCGAGCGCAGCCCAGGTTAATTCGGGGCAGGGCTGATTTGGAGAGAGGGTTTTGCCCAAAGCAAAAGCACAAATCCCAATACCTCTAATTAAGCCAACGAGCCTGCTGGGTGGCAATGCCGGCAGTCCTGGCTGGGGCCAAGGGACGGGTCTGGCCCTGTCACTGTCCTTGCTGTGCTTGGCTGAGCAGGGCCATGCCAAGAGCTGTGCATTGCGCGAGGCCACGGAGGAGCAGTTTGGGTTCGGTGTGAGAGTGTTTCCCGTTAAAGCTGTGAGCTGGAGGACTGGGCTGGATGCGCACTCGTATACCCACGCTGGGACCCTGCAACATTGCACACATGCAACTTTAATTCCAGCCTTTCCAGATGCAACAAGACACTGAAACCCAACAACCGTGAAGCGTGTGCAGGGTTTGCAGGCAGCAGAGCCGCCCTCCCATCGCCTCCTCCTTTTCTGAGTGCAGAAGGGTGGCTTTGGGCAATACAGGGGGATTTTAATTTCCCTTTGCAAGGAAGAGAGGCTTTCCTGGTGCAAGGACTAGAGGTGGTTAAATGGATTTCTCCATGTAGGGGTCATATGAGCTGCTGAAGTCCTTACCAAGGCTGATGCACGTGGAAAATACCTATAGGCTGAAGAGGAAAGTGAATGAGGAGCTCAAAGAGAGGTGGGCAAGCCAATTCAGGCTCAGGAAATTCCCTGACCAAAAAACGGTTGACACTAAAAAACTATTAGAGAGTTCAAACACAAAATATCAGGGGGGATAAAACACCTTGACCTGTTCCTGCTCGCTCTTGTGCATCTGCTTATGGCTACTATAGGAGGCAGGAGACCTAAAAACCACTAAAAAGCCACTCTTTTGTAGCAGGCACCTCCAGCAAACCCCAGTGGAGAGGAGCATGTGGGAAACCCCAGCCGGGCAAGCTGGTGCGTTGAGGCAGCTGGAGGAGGCGGTGGGAGCTGCACCGGGCTGTGCCGTGCTGGTGGGCGCCTGCCGCCACACACCCAGGCTGGGTGATGAGGGGGTGGGTGCATCTATTTCGAGGGGAGTGCATCGTGCTGGGAAAATAACTGATTTAGATGGGGAAATTTATTCCTGCTGGCACTGTGTACTATAGATCCATAAATAATCAGCCCTTAAAAGCAATTGCCTCAACTAAATCGGAGAGGCACGTAAACATCCCAAAGCTGCATGACTAATAAGGGGAAATTACACAGTAGAAGAGGCTTCGCTACTCACCTTTGTGTCCACACGGCAGAGGCCATCCTGGAGAGCCTCTCCCCATCACTTCAAACATGGCAATGCAGATGGTGGCGGTGTGAAAGCTCCCAAAAGTTTCATGCTGGCAAAGAGGCCCCTGCGATAGGGAGGGATGGGAGCAAAACCCCCGCCAGTCCTGTTTCACTGGCCATGGAGGAAACTGGAGGCAAGGGGAAAGCAAATGCTGCTCTTCTTGCAGAAAAAAGGCAATGACAGAGGAGGGGGTCTGGGATCTGTCCCACCAATGTTATCCTTGTGCATCCCCTGGGTGCTGCAGCGGATGCAGGATGGGACGTGTCCATCCCTCCAAGCACCTCCACGCGCGAGGCTCTGCCAGATCAGCAGCAGCAGAGAAATGCCTGGAAACCTGTTACCTTTTTAGTGTCCCTCTGGAGAAAGCTCTGCTTGGGCAGTGCTGCAATTGTTTCCCAACGTCCTGAGAGATGACGTGCCCCATGGCAGAGGAAGGGACCTGCAGGTGGGACATCTCCTGCGAGAAAGGTGCTGGAGCTGCCGCTGGGAGAGACGTGGGAATCGCTGGGGCAGACGTGAGGGTGTGCGTGGGCATGTATGCAATGCTGGCTCTGTGAGACCTTGTTGATGGCACAGAGCTGAGCAGGAAGGAGCTTTCCCCCACCCCTTGGGTCTGGGTGCTGCAGCATCCCCAGCCCCCAGCCTGGACCAGACCCCTGTGTGCCCCCACCCACTGCTGCCAACAAGCTTTTATTCATTACCAGAACAGAGAGCAACACTTGGATCCAAAAGGATGCTCCAATCCCCAAACCTTCTTTTAAATTTTTTTTAATATTTTTTTTCATTTTAAGCCTTATGAGTCTCCTCCAAGTCCAGTCTTGCTGTGACAATCGGCTTCAAAGAGCCCCTCCACATTAAAATCATATGCTGCTCCTGCACAGCCCAAGATCAGAAACACCTGCAGTGAGGATCGATGGCCTGATTAGGGGGGAATTGATTGCCCCATCCTCATTAGCATATCATTAGTGCTGACCCCATGGCTGGCCCCGCTTGAGCAGGCTGTGACCTGGATGGATTAAAAAGCACAGTGTGCTGAGGAGAAATCAGTAAACAGGAGAAGGGGAGGTGAAAACCCTGGTTGATAACATCCACCTCTTTACCCCACCAAGGCTTTGAGTGCTCAACACCCATCAGCCCTGGGACCATCGCGGGGGGATGCAGGTCCTGGGACACAGTCCCCTGTCCATAGCGGTCCCCAGGCGGAGCATCCCCCGTGGTGACTGTGGAGGGTTTCTTCAGGAGCTCCAGCCCTTTTGAACGTTGACTAACAGGTTTTTTTTTAGTGCTGTGAGTCAGTAGCCCCATATAGGATTTCCATCTGTGCTGCGCGAGGCCTCGCCAGACTGTGTTTTAGGCCTCCATCCAAATAAAGCTGAAGAACTAGTTGGATTTGATTTGTTGTTTTTTTTTTTTTTTTTTTCTTAATAAGTTTTGCACGTAAAAGAAGGGGAGAGGAGCCTGGGCTGTTCCTGAGGTCCCGTCCAGCCTGAACGTCCCCAGGACCCACCTTGTGAATGACTTACCTGAGCACAGGAGGGAACCTGTAGCAACGACCCTGGTACCAAATGGGCAGCGGGTCGCACCGAGGGGATGGAGAGCCCCCAGTGCTTGGATTTGCAGAATAATCTGGGTTTGTCCTAAAAACCTGGGCTGCAGCACGTCACAACTCTGCTATTGACATCCAAGGGGACATGGAAAGTATTTCAGTTTGATCAAAGGACCAAGGATGAGCCTCTGGGAGTGGGTAGAAGGAGCAGCTTCATCCAGAGACCTGGGATAGCTGCTGCCCAATGCCCCGGGGTGACATTCACACCGAGCCAAGCTCCAGCCCCATCCCTGAAAGCACCTTGGTCCCTTCTGGGACTTTCAAGCTCTTCTCTGGACCAATTTGCACAGGAGTCCCTGTGCATCCTCTTCTTTCAGGTGGAGAAGTGATTCCCAGCCCCATGGAACGCAGGAGCACTAGAAATGCAATCAAACATGCAGCACCAGCCCTAATATTCGACTGCAAGCTGATGAAATCCTGGCGTCGGGCGGGAGCAGACTGGGCGCTTTTCCAAGGCCCCGTTAAGTGCCCGGGGCCATTCAGGAGGAGTCAGTGCCAGCAGCCAGCCTGGGGGGCCCAGCCAGGATGGGAGCCCCAGAGAGGTCACGGCCACGTGTGCAAGAGTGGGATTGTCGGGAAAGTCTGTTCTCAAACATCCTTTGAGCATCCAGAATCAGTTCTCTCCTATTTTTTTTGTTTTAAAAATCTGACGTGCAGTGAGAGTGACAAGGAGCCGGGATGCTCAATGACCCACGTGTGCAGCACCGGTGACCTTGTGCAGGGCAGGAGGTGGCATTTGGGCATGGAGACCCAGTGCCCATCTCAGGTGACCACACCACAAACTAGCATGGGCTGGACAATGCCAGGAGCACGTGGGGTCCCCCGCAGACCCCTGCCCTTGTTCTGCTGGGGGGATGTGGGGATCCCACCTTCACCACCGGGCCTTCCCCGTCTGTGGGATGGAGGTGCTGGTGTCTGACTGACAGTGGCGCCACGGGTGCTGTTCAGGTTTATGATGCGTTTTCAAAGCAAATGAATTCTAGTTTCCCAAATACTCAGCACAGATTTGGCAAAAAAGGGGTTTCCTTGCTTCTTTGCTGCTGTTTGGGACATTGCTGCAGTGAAGGCGCTGGCTCCAGCCTTGGATGCAGCAGTATTCCTGTGTGGGATGAAGTCCTCCACGTCGATGCTGTCCATCAGCTCTCATTATGGTTCATTTTCGGCGTTGCGTGAATTATTGCAGGATACTCCTTGCCAGCAGACCGTGTTCAGCCCTTTGCCGGATACTCTTAACACAGCAAATTAATTAGCAGTGATGTGATAACTACCTGTGGACCTCATAACTCTAATTGCACCGCAGTGCTCCGGCAAGGAGCATTTGATCTCCTATTGATTAATGAAACAGATTTCCCCCTTTCACAAGATGTCTTGTTTCCTGCTGGCTTTTGTGCCACCATTTTTGAAGAGGAATAACTTGACCGAGGACGAGCTGGAGCACAGGAATCGCAGCTGCCCGCGGGATGGATGCAGCAGCTGGTGGTCTCCACCCTGGCACTTGCAGCAGTAGTGGGGGGAGAGGAGGCACCCAGGGACCGCACACATCCCACAGCATTTCTCGGCTCCTACAGGTACCCCAGGAAATGTGGGACAGAGCCCTGCTCCCTCCCGCTTTTTAGCTGTCGAGCCCTGAGGAGGCACCTCCAAAGCATCCTGGTCCCGCAGCTGGCATGGAGGCAGCACAGAGCGGTGCTGCACAGACCCCACGGATACGGCTCAGAGACAAGGTGCTTGCTTCGCTCTTCACCCAGGAGGCTGCTGCCATGTTTCAAGTAGCTTTTCCCAAGGAAAAACCTTCCCAAGCTTTCCCTGTGCTTTTCCAACTGCAAGAGAGACGAGTGCCCCGGCTCTCCTCCAGCGCCAGAGGAGCCTTGTCCCCCTCGGTGCTGGGCTCTACCACCCCTGAAATGGAAACGAGTAAGCAGGATTCATCTGAATTACAGTGACCCTTCCAACCCCAACGCTTTACAGGAATGATTACAGATTATTTCATGAATAAGTAATGTCTCGCCACAGATCTCCACCTGTTCTGAGCGTCTCCCTGTGATCTCTGTGGCTTTCAGGAAGGGAGTTGGAAACAGAAATCTATTTTGCAGGCAGCAGAGATGTTTGAAGCCTCCTTCATCCTGCGTTTCAAGTGTTTATCTCCTTCTCTCGGCACAGCTGTGCCTCCTTCGTGGCAGGTGGGTGTGACTGAGCAGATCAAGCTCTTGATGTAAAGTTTTGCTGCTGCGGGTCCATCTCCTGGTCCAAAGGGAAAGTTGTCATGAACATCATTAAGCCACTGAAGAGAGAAACAAAACCCAGTTAAATTCATTCACAGCTGGATCCCAGAGACTCATTAATTAATTAGCTGATTAATCATCCACGTGTCCAACATAGGTGGCTTCTGCGTCTCTTTGCTCGCCAGCGAGGGGATCGTGGGGTCTGCAGGAAGGTTCTGGGATGGCAGGTGTGCTCGCTGCGCTGCAGAGGGGAAGGCAGAAAAGCCCTCGTGCGCTCAGTATGGTGGAGATATTTTACTGTTCTTTAAATATCTTCCGTCTCTATGTAAGAGGCCAAGAATTAAATAGCAAATATTGCTTTACTGTCCCCAACCACCTCCACCCACCCAACAAAAGGCAGGGTTATAAAAACTGCTGTGGCCTTCAGTAAAAAAGTCCCTCCCCCCCAAGCTTCCTCTTTCCTTCTGTCATCAAAATAAGAAAATGAAAAAAAATACTAAAAATGTTTCACCACCAAACATAATGTCTCACGCTGTTTAGGTGTTCCCCCTCTTTATGAAATCAGTGTTGGTCAAATTTAGTTACTTTAACATCATTTCAAAACAAAGAGTCAAGATACTCCATTTTTTAAGTATTATGAAGAAACATTTTGACACAAAACCCAACCCACCATTCATCAACTCCTTGTCTAATTCAGCACAAGTTCATGAATAATTTCCATCAGCCTGAAACTGCTTATCGCTGATGAAACGTAGCCCAAAGTACCTGTGTGGCTGCGAGTATCCTCTCGTCTCTCGCTTGGCTCCAGCTGGCCTGGGACATCCAGCAGCGAGATCCCCATCAGCTCCTGGGAGCTGAGGACCTGCAGGACTTGCTGGGAAAAGTCCCTGTGAGTCTCCTCCTGGGTTCAACACAGAACAGACTTCATCCTGTCTTCCTGCTCTGCAGTGAACAAATGAAAACCTGGATGAGTCAGGTGAAGTGGTGCAAAACCTCTCAACACACCTTCTTCCCCATGACACGGGAATACCCCAATAAATATTTTACACCAGTTTTGATCTTCTGGCAAACCAGAGCTGTTTGGACGACAAAGAAAATCCCACCTTAGAGTGAAAGCCACAGAACAGGGGCCTCCGGAGCCACCAAGGGTCTGTCCCTGCAGCCCTGGAGAAGTCCTCGGCTGTGCTGAGCACGAGGGGCAGTGATGGACACGTCTCCAGTCTTGGCTCTGCTCCCTCCATGGGGCTGCAGAACCCCCAGCTCAGCCCTGCCCAGCTGCAAACCCTGCTCCCCAGGAAGGGGCTTTCTGGGCTCGGACAGCAGCACTTGGGGTTGATTTGGGGGGCAGGAAGGCGAAGAGCTCCCATCTCACCTCCCTCCTCCTCTCCATGGCAGGCTGATGGCAGCATTGGTGCATGTTGCCCTCATGGCCTTTCAGACGCCATCACACGTACCTCAGCAGTGCAGGGGCTGCCTCTTGTTCTCATGTTCCTAAATAAACTTTGCTACAGCACAGATTTTTTTTCCCTGATTTGTATTAGCATTAGCAGGTCCCCTCCCAGACTCAGATGCAGCTGCAGGATGCCTCCCTACGCCGCCTGCCTCTGCTGTGAACTTGGCTGTAAACCGATGCAGGAACCTCAGTCTACAACTTCTGGCTGACTTGCAACAGAATATTTTTACCATTAACTTTTCCTTACGAAATCTTTTGAACCACGTTTTCCCTTCCTGGGATCTCCTGGAGTCAGCACGTGGGTGTTCAGGGTGGTTTTACAGCATCCAGCTTCGCAGCGAGTGTTGATCAGTGGGGTTAAGCTGAAAGCTTACGACGTTCGCAGCTTTGCACGATTGATTTTAAGCCATTGGTAAAGATCTAGCCAGGGGCCCCAGCTAACAAATGCTACCAGATAATCCAGGAAACATTAAATGCTGGTTAAAGCAGTTTTGGCAGCCCGGGCTGGCCCTTTGGGCAGCTGGGTAAATGCTCCTGGGAGGTTCAGTCCAGCTTTTCTAGCAACACACCCCTCCCCAAGCCCAGACACCACCAAGGAAAGGTCCTCAGCCATCCCTGAGCCTCCTTAGGCATTTTTTTTTGCCAACAGCCCCAACCATCCCTCTCCCACCCGTGCCACTGTGCACAGAGCTGCTCCGACCCTTGTTTTCCAAGGGGATCCGTGTGCTGCCCATCAGGAGCAGACGGCAACAGAGGAGCTGTGCTGCAACCTCAGTTCCCAGGACACAGAGGCAGAAACCGAGGGGTTATTCACCCCCCCTGAACTTCAGGGCTTGGAGCAACAAAGGCTTTGCAGATGCCAGTGGTCAGAGGTGGATCTGAGGTGCTCCACAGGCACACGTGAGCAGCAGATGTCCTTGGGAAGCCTCTCCCTTCAGGCAGAGGTTATAGTTTCACCCAGTGCTGAGATTCAGACCATGCCCATGCCCTGGCACAGCGTGGCTGGTGGAGCCATCCACTCGCAGTGGGGTGCTGCCTCTGCCACAGCACCTGCTGAGAGCCAGAGGAACAAAACAGGCCTGTGGTAGGGGGTGAAATTTTAAAAATAATAAAGGAGAAGAAAAAGAAAAAGGAGATTAGAAATTATAAACGGCAACAGACAACAACAACAACAAAAATACACAGCTTTCTCCTCAAACTGTTCTTTTAGTCCCAACAGCGTCTGCTGTGCAGAGCTCACATCTCAAAATTCACAGCTGCTCAAAAAAACCAAAAAGCTCATGAATTATTTATCCTGCTCAGATCAATCCTTCAGCATGCTGTCAGTGAGGAATCAAAGCCCCAACAAGGCAGGCAGGGGAGGAAGCGGCTTCCAACCCCCCCCCTCCCCGAGTGGCCGGCGGGTCTGTGGGCTCACGTGCCGCACCTCGCCCGCTTCCCTCCCCATCCCCATCCCTGTCCCCAACCCTGTCCCCATCCCCATCCCCCTGCGGCCGCGGTGCCTGTGCCGGCAGGAGCCCTGCACACACGCCTCATTTCTGAGCTGCTTCCAAGACCCTGTGTATTAATAATTGATGGCAAAAGCTTATTTTAAGGCACGTAAGTCACCTTGTTCCCAGGGAGGCTTCTCTCCCTCACCCCCAAATCCAGCCTATTTCCACCAGCATGGCTCTACGTGAGGACGCTTTATTCCCAGCTCTGCCTTGCCCATGGTGAATCCATCTCCTGCCTGCAGCCTCTGAAACTCTGAAAACCCTGTACTTCTCACTGCAGCCAGCACCTGCCTCCCCATCGTCTCTTTCCCCCTGCAAAGTGACAGGGAAGTTAAAAAAGAGCAATTGCAAGAGCCAAGGGAAGGAACCGTCCCCACCATTCCCTTCACTTCATTTTACATCATTACTGACAGCAGCGAAGAGCCCAGCACGGTATCTGCTCTCAGAATTTCTCCCTTTCCCACGAGCTCACCAAACAAGCCCTAATTCACTTGAGGGCCCCTGGAACGCTGCCCCGTTCCCAGGGTGAAGACCTCTCCTCCTGAAAGCGCTGGTTTTGGTCTCTCTGGCTTCCCTGCCCCAAGCCTTGTGCTGTCAGAGCTCTGGTTTCAACCTCCTTCCTACAGCATCTCTCCTCCTAAAGCATCTCTGTTCCCCCCGGACAGACGCAACACTGCTTAATAAGTCCCTGCAAGTTGCTGGGTCTGTCATTAACCACCCTCCTGCTCTCAGTCCAGAGTGGGTTTTGTGATGCCGCTGCAGCTCCGCTTCTGTAAAGCCCAACCACAGCTCAGCAGTGGCAGAGAAAGGCAAGAGCACGCAGCAGCTGGCTGCACCCAGACCCCATCCCCTGCCACACCCAGAGTCCTGCATGACTTTGCCTTTGCACAAGCCCGTTGGCAGGCAACTCACTGCCAAAAAACCAGACAAACTTAATTTCCCACTGCCTTAACCTGCCTGTACCCCACCGAGCAAGGGGCGGTGGGTGCACGGGGCTCAGCTCTTCTACCAGATGCTGCCCCGGCTCCACACTGTCCCCAGCCAACACCCCCGCTGTGCTCCGGGAGAGCATCCAGTGCAGCCCTGAATTCCCGCAGCACCTTCCCTGGTGCAAAGCCATTTATCACCGCATACAAACAGCTCGCTCGCTAAAGGCCACGCCATGACAAAACGCCAATAAGTGTATTTACATTCAATATGTCCCGCTAATCTGGCCTTCAGAAAGCGTCTGCTGAATCTGTCCTTTCGTTACCGGGCATCACCTCTTTAATCAGTCTCTTGTTACTGATCACAGATTGATTTCAGTTCCAGTAGCCAATAGGTTTTCCTTTTAATTTTCAGCATCACGTTTAATTAAAGCAAGGTGGGTCTGACCCCATCAAATCATATCAAAGTCTGTCTAAGCCCCAGGTGAGTGAAAACACCAGCATAAATTATTGATTAATCTTTGTTCAAATTAATCTATCACCGCCTTTCCCTGGGCAGCACGAGGACGGAGCTCACGAGAGCTTTGTCTTGTGGCGGCTGTTTTGTGGCTGCTCAGGACACCACGGTGTCTCCAGCCAGGGAGGCACAACAAAATCTGGTCCCCAAGAGCATCACATCCCTCACCCCCTTCTCCCAGCAGATCCCAGCCCAGGGACATACCAGGTGCTGGCTTCACCCTGGGAGATGTTGCTGAACTTCCAGAGCTTGTTACCCTCTGAGAGAAGGATGCAAACTGCCGTGAGAAGCGGGATTAAAAAAAATAATTCCTGCTTCTGCACAAAGCCCAGACTAAAGGCCCTTGGGCTGGAAGAACAAGTGGTTTTCCCCTGTCTGGGAGGTTCTGGAACTGAAGGGTCGGTGGGAGCAATGCTTGGGGGAGGGAAACCCTTCTCCCCTGCCCAACCACCACCACAGATTTCCAAGCGATCAGTGGAAACCACCACAAAGCTCACACCTGGAGGCAGTTTTATGTCAGTGTGCAGAGGAGATGAGGACTGACAAGCGGTGGCTGTGATGGGGGCAGAAAACTGCGCAGGACATGAAGGGAGGTGCCTGCTGCTGCTCAGCCAGACGGCGCTGGCGAGGTTTGCCCCAGGTGAGCACTGCTGGTGCCAGCCCTGAGCCCGGAGGATTTTCTGCCCCTCTTGGGCTGGGTGAGAGCCTGAGCTCAGAAACGATCCCAAAATGCTAAAAACCAGCAGAGCCTCATAGCGCCTGAGAGGTCGTCTGCAGCTCAGCTGGGGCTGGCTCCACTGCAGCAACCCAAACCCCGAGAGCAAACAGCCTTTCGGATTATGAATAAAGATCGAGCCGAGGCGTCCCTCCTGCTCCCACCGGCAGCCGGCTCTCCTGCCTGAATACTAATTCCCAGTCTAAACTGAGACCACTTAAACGCAGCTTTGGGGCCGGGGTCTGGAAGAGGCAATGGTGTATTTGCACCACTGGGGGGAAAAAACAGTCGCTTTGCTGAATCCAGAAAAGTTCTGTTCTTGGAATAAACTTTGGATGCTGCCAAAACCTGAGAGGGGTGAAGGGCTCGATAGAAATAGCTGGAGACCGGGGAGGGATTGCCAACAGCATCAGATCAGCTTGTGAGTCAGCAGCATTAGCTCTCACCTCAACAAGCAATCTGCAAATTGTGCAAATCTGCTTTTCACAGTTCACCTCACCTGCTAAATGGCCTCAGATTTACAGCTTGGGTGTTCATGCTCAAAAATGACTGAGTTAATGAAGAAGTAGAAGGGAGGGGGGGAATTAAAACAAACACACAGGAGTTTGGATTTCATTTGAAGAGACGGCTGCAGCCGTCCCACGCCAGGGTTTATGCCACACGATGTTCAGCTGAGCTCATTTTGCAATTACATTCCCACAAACACCTAAGACCAGTTCCCAAGCCGGGCGTCCCTTTTGCTTCCCTATTTTTCCTCCTGCTTCTGCAGCTGCAGCCCCCATCTGAAGCCCTCGCCGTGCAGGGGGATTCTTTGATCAGGTAAAGATTTCCAATCCTTCTGGATTAAAACCCTTCCGTCATCAAACGCAAACCGGACAAGGGGATCAGTCTATGCAAGGAGGAGATGAAAGGGGCCGTGTTTCCCCTCCCTTTGTAAAGTTGTGAGATCAATACCACCTTTCCAGTGGGATAAAAGAGCCAGCTCGGCTGTGGGGGAGGTTTCCTGGGAAGGAGGAGGCAGGAGGAGAATGAATCGGTGGAATGAGCCACCCCGGGGTTTACCTTTAAAGTATTTTTAGCACCGAACTTGGGAGAAGAAACTGCAACTGAATAGTTCAGAGGAGGACAGATAGAGGACATCTGTGTCTCATGGAGTTACCTTTCTGCAAAGGTCCTCAAAGCAGAGCTGGGGAGCGAAGAGGGAGCTAAGAAGAAGAGAGAAGGTTGCGGCAAACTCAGCTGCTTCGTGAAAGCGTGTGAAAGGAGGATGTTGGCTTTAAAGCATCTCATGGGGTCTCACCCCTTGGCTTTTAGATCTTTAAAAGAAAATCTATCAGCTCTTCGAAAATCTATCAGCTCTGCACGCAGGGCTGTGTGTGGGAAGGTACCTGTTAGTCCCACGTGTCTGAAATCTCGGTGTTCAGAAGCCCTTGGGTGATGCGCTTGATCGTCTTCAGCATTTCATGGAGCTCTGCCACATTTTGGCCCCTTCAGTGCTGTCCTGGTCCCGAGGTTGAACCATCTCTGAGCAAAACACAAGTGTCCACGCTTTGCTGCAGGACAGGTTTAATGCCAGTCTATGCATTAGGGGCTTTTCCAGGGGTACAAGCAGTCAGTTACCTTATCCCACAAACTCGGAACGTCAACCCTATTACAATCCTTAATTCAAACGGTGTTTGCTCTCTTTCCAGATAATGTCATCTTAATGTTCTCCAACTGGCTACTATTAATCTTGCACCGCAGACGGACACGTCATTATGAATGGGAGAGTGGAGGGATCTGTAACACAGATTGATCAAGCAGGTTATGAAAAAGTGATGTGATTTATGTCTATATTACACCACATATTAGGATATTTCTTTAAGCTTGTCCCTGAGCTAATACAAGCACATGCCCCCCGCCACCCCCCAACAGCATCGTTCCTATAACTAGCTGTGTAAACAGAGTGTGGAGACATTTAGTGGGGTACAGTTAAATCCTGGTGGGAGAAACACCTTCCTACAACCAGTCAGTGGAAAAGAGGACAGTGCAGGGCACCTCCAGCCTGTACAGGGGACCTGACATCTCCCCTGCCCCAGTGCTGCACAGGGGCTGTCGGGTCTCCCCATGGAGTGACCCCCCCATCCCTCTCCTTGAGTCTGGCCTCCCCTTCCCTCTCTCTTCCCCCAGCAATATCAGGCTTCGTTTCCTCTTCCCACTCAATGCCACTGTGAGATGAACACCAAACAGTTCGTCCCTTCTCCTCCCAGACCCCACGGACACCCCTCGGGGCACGCCAGCCCCCAGTGTCCCTAGGCCGTCCCAGAGGTCCCAGGCACCCCCACCTCCTGCTGAGCCTCGGTCCTCCAGCACATCAGAGATGGCAGATGACACCCTTGGAGGTGTTTTTAAATCAACAGTGGGATCCAGGCTCTTTGCCCAGACCCATCTCTGACCTCTTACTACTTCAGGGGTTCACAGATGCCTACCCACGAGCTACCTTTATTTTATTCAGCGTGATAAAGCATTTCTTCTTGTCCTAGAGCATCACCTCATGAGGTTTAACAGCTGCTGCATTCCCTCCCAGAGATCGTTGCATTGCTGCACCCTGGGACCAGTCCAAGATCTATCGAAGCCAGTGGAAAACTCCCATTGACATCAATCAATCCAAGATTAAAAAGGGTTTGTAAAGCCTGTGATCCCTCGGGATGAAAGATAAAAATATAACTATTTTCAAAATTTGCATTTTAAAGAAATCTGATTTTCCATGGCCAATAAAAAACCAGCATTGCCTGTTGTAATGAAAATTAGGAAATTGTTCTACAGACACCGAGCACAGAGGGAAAGCTGCTGAAATCTAAGCAGAAACTTGGAGGATGGAGTGAAGCCCGTGTGCCAAAACCCACTTCTGAACTCACGTTGAAGGATGCTACAAGCCAGGAAACTCTTTAGCACTGATGGCCTTTGAGTGCAATAAGAAAGAACAGCAAATAAACTCTATTTTTTGCAGCTTCCTCGAAATAATGGAGGAAGACGACAAAATGCCAGGTACCCAAATGTGCAAGTTATTTCTTTGCAATAGGAGCCTGAAGAGTAACAGCTTTATCTAAAGCTGGTGAAACAACAGAATTAAAATAGCATTAAACCACACCAAGCGCATGTTACCCTGTGCTAACAGTCTTACAGTTTGGGTTGGCAGCACCAATTTAAAATCAGCTTAAAAATCAGTGACTTAGAGGTGGGGGGTTTTTTTGTTTCTGTTCTTGTTTGTTGGGTTTTTTTTTATTTAATTATTTTGCCTTCTGAATGCCCTTTAAAAGCTTTTCTTTTTCCATGCTGCGTCTCTACCAGTTTTCACACAGTGCTTGCGCAGAGCTCTTACAGAGCTGTACTTGGGAAGAATAAAGTAAATCCACTTTTAATCTCAAGGGCTGAAGGTGTTCCTTTTTGTTTATATCACCACTATTTAATGATAAATATTTTCAGCGCTTCTGATAAGCTGGGTGAGGGCGTATCGATTTCTCTACCTTGTGCTGTAAGGTGGCTTGTATTAAAAAAGAGGTAACTCAGCTCTTTTCTAGTTTGGAGCCTGCTAGGAAAAGGCCCATGTTTGACTGCTTTTCAAGTAGTGGTGAACCACCCCCCTTCCCCATCCTCAAGAAAACCCTTTAAAAATGTTCTTAGATAAAAAATAAATACTAACCCTTCTGCTGAGCTTTGTAACAGTCCATTAACAGTAAAACAACCAGAAGAATTATTAACAGCAGCAAAAAAATTGGTTTGGAAACTGAGATGTCAAATGTGGGACTATACACAAGACTTAGAGCTAGATTTGTGAAGAAAATGTAGTTTTAAAGCCCCTTGAGCAAGTATGGAAATTTCTTTCTTGCAGAGGGCAGTATCCCCTGCACACTTGCAAACTTTACTGGTATCAGCTGCAGTGATATCTGAGAGCTCACCTCTAATTTCCCAGTACAATTAACACAGTTGCCAGCAGAGTTTGGGGAGGACTTTTCTTCCTTACTGATCACCCACTGCTACTTTAACAATAGAAAAAATGTTGTATCCAGTAATTTTAAATGTTTCATAGCACAGCTTCTCCACTCTCTTACATCAGCAATTCGCAGTTTTAATTTCACAGATGTCTGTAATTATGTGAGTACAACGAGGTGCACAGTAAAAACAAAAAGAAAAGACCTTAGCAGCTTTACTTTTTGGCATGTTTTGTTAAATACTCTCAGTTTAATTTCCTCGCATTTTTCAGTAGGAGAAAAATATTTACTACAAAGAATCTGATTTGAATGTAATCTTCCACGGCTGTTGCCTCAAAACCATGTGCAGTGGTGGAAACTGAGCGGGAGGATAAGAGCATGAGCACATCATAGATCAGCATCAGCCACTCCTCTCAGTAGTGACAGAGGGGGAATTGTCATCCAACACTCACAGATGAATTCAGATGGTGCCTGCACAGACCAGACCCTTACGTGAAGGACCGGTATTGTTTCACTCCCTCCCCTTAGCTGGGGGGATATCTGAGTCAGAAAACCAGGTTTTGGGAAATTTAGGAACAAGGGTTTTGGGAGTGCATGAGCGTTTCATCAGAGTCAAGTCACCTCTTGGCTCAAGAGGATTTTATCACAAAAGCAGGATTTATACAAGAGCTGGCTAAAAACTCAAAGAAAGAAAAGAAAATGTAATTAACCCTGATGAGGTCCTGTTTTCGTGATTCTTACTCAAATTTTGGGACCTCCCCTGCCTCTGGCTCACCCTGAGCCCAGGGGCTGGACAGGCTCTTTTACCCCCCTGGGCCCAGCTTTATTCCCCCCAGTGGGATGCAGACAACCGCCAGCCCCTCGGCAGAGCTTTCCTGAGTTGCCATTCTCCACTGACATTTCGCTTTCCTGCAGGTCCCCCGGCGGGTTCCAGCCTCTTCAGCTATAGGAACCAATGACCGGCTGACTCTTTCATCCAGCAGAAAATAAACAGTGTCCACAGGTCACCTCTCCCTGTAGCTGCTCTATAGATTGTTCTGAACCAAGGGGAAGCCACAGCCCCATTGTCATCCCTGAGCCCTGGTTGATGGGACTTCAGCGCATTTTAAAAAAAAACAAAGTCTCCTGCTTTCTTCGCAGCATTTTAAAGAAGGATCGTCAACAGTAGCGAGGCTATAAGGAAAAAAAAAAAAAGGGCTAAAAATACCTTAATAAAACCAAAATGCATGCAGGAAGTGCAGATGGTGAGAGACAAGGGCATGGCAGCGCTGCACAAGCACAGGCTGCTTCTCCCCACTATCAATTTTATTTTTATACCAAGGCTACAGTGAAATTTCCTGCTAATAATTCTTCACCTGCAGATGCCGAATGAGCAGCTTGTTGTGAAAACTCAATAGCTGAAATGTTGGTACCATGGGTTAAATGTAATTGGGTACATAAATCCCAGCCTGTGTTACTGTTTCATGAGTGTAACCTATAATCATGTTCTCGATGCAAATATTTGTTCTCATGAACTCAAAAGTATCTCGCCATTAATATTTTTCACATATTTGTTGTTTTCTAGAAATATTCCTCAGCTGATTTGCAGGAACTTGTTGGAGATATTGAAAAACGACAGACCCGAGCATGGTACATCTTTAAACCCAAAATAACCAGTCTCAGGACCTGAGCAAGAAAACATCTCTGTCCTTGATCCCAGCCCTCTGGTTTTCAGCGCAACTTTTTGATCAGCACAAACCCCTCTATGACCAGCTACAAGGACTCTCATTTTAAATTAGCATCATTAACATAAAAAAAGTAAATAAAATGAGAAAAGCTCAGCTGTCCCTGGGTTCTCACAATTCAACATACACTAAAAGACCATTTACATTCCTATGCCATACTTCCTGTTTTTTAATCCCCTTTCATTTTTATGACACAAACCTGGTAATCAGGCATTAGTACCACTATTGAGCTTTACAGAGGGTAAAATGCCAGATGATAAAAACCCTCTGGTTGTTGCAAAGGGATACACCCCTGACCTCCCAGAGGGTTCATCGCTCTCCCCGTTAACAAGGACCACATCTGGAGATGTCTCCTGTTTTGATCACTTGGTTTTAAAAGGGAAGAAAAAAAAAAGACAAGCTCAAAAATTCTAACAAGTTCACGACACACACACGTCTTTATAGGAGCTAATTATCTGATATTGAAATCAGAGTCCCTCAAAGCAAGAGAGGTGACACAAACCCCAACAACTCTGAGCCAGCTTTGTTCACAGAACAGCCAACTCCATCTGTACCCCGGCTGCTTCCGACCAACAAACGACCATGGGCAAAACAGCCGAGTTCTGATGCAGAGAAACCCAAAGCCGTCACTTCCCCTGTTTACTTGCAGAAAATCTCCTCTTCTGAAGGACACCAGGTGCGTTTAGGAGAACAAAAGCCCTGCCTAGCAATGGTGCATTTGTGATAAACCAGGGGAACTGGAGGCTTTGGCATGGGCTGAGAGGTTCAACCCTGACAGAGCCAGTTCCCACACGGAGCTGGGGGAGGGAGTCCGGCACATGGATTAAGGTGTAAATTCACTCATGAAACCTGCATTGGGAGCCAGCTTTGAGGTTGATCTGTCACCCTATTGCATGTATCTGAACTAAATCCATAGCACGAATCCATACTGAGGTCAGACAGGCAGAGGTGCAGGCAGCAAAAGAAAGATTTGAGGTTTCCACGCAGCGGTGGGTAACAGCTATTGAATCAGACAGCTGAGCCTCCCGCTTAACCACCTCGCTGCAAGCACGTGGAGCCGCATCTCCCACCTCCGGGGGCTCGGCTCTGTGGGTGTGTTGGTGCAGAGCAAAGAGCAATTGATTCCCAGCTAGTTACTCATAGAAAGACTAGTCACAGGGTGGTTACAGGGGTGTAAAGACGCCTGGTCCTGGCACTGTCTTTATGCAAACCCTGCATCCACAATGGCCTGGTTCCTTTGGAAGGTTTTGTTCGTCCTTGTAATTCACAGATCTGGAGACATCAGAACAAGCAGTCGAGCCAACGCTCAGCATGAGGATCCTTGATACATGCTGCAGCTCATTTGTGCTCTCACAGCTCTGTGCTACCTAAAGGACCAGCACCCAAGACAGGACTGCACCATCACTGGACAATGCAGGGCTCTAAGGCTTCCAAGTGAGACAAATATCCTGATGTTTAAGCTGCATTTTTACCTTGAAAAACAATTTTCAAACCCACAGAGCGATTCTCACAAGCCTCACTGAAAACACATGTACTGGGTTTGCAAGAAAGATGCTTTTACCCACCTGCCAGCTCTGGGATTCAGGTCAGATGAATTTCACTTTATCATCATCATCGCTTAAAAATGTTCTACAAGAGAGACTGGGTCTCACGTATACTTGCAGGAACTGTTACGGTTTTCGGAGCACGCAGGCAGCAGCGTGTGTGAAACCTGATGAGCACAGCCTGGTACCCAGAGCCCAAGTGCTGTAGGTATGGCCAGGGGCGCTGGGCTGCGCAGTGGGCTTCCTCTCTTCTCCGTAAATTTAAGGCTGTTGGGAGAAATCAAAGAGAAAAGGCAAGTACCCTGAATCTTCTCTAAGCCCTTCTCCAAAAGCTTGGCCAGGAATCAGTCTGGCTTTGAAACAAGGGACTGTACCTAGCACTTCCCGCACTCTCTTATTACATTTTCTTGGTTAATATTTTAATGTGGATTGCTCTCAGTGGTGTGTAGCTCCCAATTAACCTAGGGACTAATTCAAAAAATGTATTTGTTTCCAAGTAGACATTAAAAACTTCATAAGACGGTAACAAATATACAAGAAAGGGAAGAGAACTAAAAGGCTTTGGTTAGAAAATTAAAGTTGTTTGCCATGGCTTGATGGCTTAATCAGTCGATCAATATTGTTCACAGGGCAGGCAGGGAGGGAGCCATGAGCGGTGATGAAAAATGCATGAGGGGACAAGGGAGACCTGGGAGTAGAAAATTAAAAAGTCAGCCTGTTACATTTGTCCAATATTGGCAGAGAAATTAAAGTGGTTTGGGGAGGGGTGCTGGGAGGGAAGACGGGAGCCAGCTGCAATACACACTGCATATCTGCTGCGGGTTCCCTTCACGAGAGAAACTTTCACATTAATTAAGTTGCTTTCTTAGCAAAAAGATGGATTTTGTAACCTTTAGCACTCGCAAGCGCCACAAGCACAGTAGGTGGGGTTTGCACATGGGAAAATAAAATGGGATTTCTTCACATCAGGGATGCAATAGGAGACTGCCTGTTCTGATTAGGGTAAGTGACACCAAGATGATCCTGAACAGGGCGAGGCAATGCACTTTTCCTGCAGTATGAGGTGAGATTAATGTATCATTGTGCTATAAACAACAATGCTGGAACGATGCAGCTCTGTAACACACACAACCCCAGCCACTAAAAGCAGCATTGTTTGTGCATGTAGAGTATTACTGTTTCCTTTTCTCTCTCTCAAATTTGGCTGCTGCTGATTCTGCAGTGGCGCTTGCCTTGCAAAAATAAGTATCAGGAGAAATGCAGTTCTCGAAGATGCTCTGGAAGAGGTGAGAGCCAGCCACTCTTCAGGGATCACAGTCCTTGCTGTTTGCCTTAAAGATCTGAGTGGTTTAAAAAGCTGCAACAAACTCCAACAATAAAAAAAAAAAAAAAAGCAAGGTTGCTCATCCTGCAATTAAAACTGCTTTTTGCCACCCATCCTTTTTAACTAAGGGTGAAAAATTATACTGTCCAGTATCCAAGCTACAAAGCTGAGGGAGAACACCAAAGTGCTGTATGGTGAGAACGGCTTTTTAATTAGAAGTGATGCCCAGTTTCTGTTCCTCACACTCAGGACCCAGAGCAAGCTTCTGCTTGCCTTGGAAATCCACATCTCAGCAATAATCAGACAACTGGCCACCCAGCATTCAGACTCCCAGCACAATAAAGCACATACTGCATCCAAACTGCTGAAATTTATAAGCTTTAGAAGAATTTAGACAGTTGAATTCCACTCCCCAAAATGGAAATATTCCAACCTGTTGCACTTCAAGGTTTGCTGGGATAGAAGTCACCGCTTCTCCCAGGGCCTCTACGAGGGGAGCAGATTCCCTCCTACTGCGGTTTGCAGGGGGAATGTAAGTGACAAACAGGTTTGCGTTACACTTCTGTAAGACAATTATTTTTTTACTGAGGTACCTACAGTGAATTTTATGACTCCCCATCAGGCTCGCCAATTACAGGTTTAAAATTTCAGGCTCAATTAACACACCGACTGGCTGATGCTGTTTTCTGCAACTAATTATCTCCAGGTGCCAAGACATGATTCCACATACAATACTTCTGTGAACTTCAGGATTTGCTTTCTACACCATTATTTAAGTATAAACAGAACGGAGCAGACAGCAGTGCCTAAAGCAGGCTGGATACCGTATTATGACCTTTTTATTAATACAAAAAAAATGCTTACACTATCAGAAACCCAGGCCGCCTAATTAGTACAGTAACGGGACAGATAGCAGGGCCGTTTATTTACAAGGCTCGCTCTCATCTAAGATGCACACATTGTTCTGTCTTGGGTGATCTTTGTACCGAGAAGGCTACCTGGGTCAACTAACAGCACGAAAAGTTTTCATTAGGTAGTTCAACTGCAGCTGGATTTGAAGTAGCCATTATCCCTCTGCTACAGCAATGTTTCTGTTTGGTGATTGGGAATAATAAAAAAGTTGAAAAAAGAAAGAATCAGATCTCACCAACACCCTCACACAAATATCCGCTCATTCTTCATACACAGTGTTGTGCCTCCAAAGGAAGCCATAAACACGTATTTTCTTTCAAGTTTCTCTCTCTTTTATACGAGCCGGCCTTGCATGGATTTCTGTACCTAGAAAGCTGAAATTCCCACATCACACTCTGTCCTCGCAGGAAGGAGCTGTGTCTTTGGGAACTCAGTCTTTTATGTTACCAGCAAACACAGTTAATTTAGTACCACACAAGTACAGGGTGAGACTCAAGTTTCTTCATTTTTCAGTTTCCACAGCTATGAAATGGGCTGTTCCATAAATGCTGTAGGTTCAGATTAAATTAAACAAGCGCTTTAAAATCTCTGAACACCTTATTTCAATTGGCTGCTAAAAAAAAAGGCTCCCCTCCCTTCCTGCTCTGCTTTTGTGTCCTGCCCACCCCCTTCATTTTATTAAACGCGACAACTTCACTCAACATTCCTTGCTGAAAACCAAACCAAACTTTGCCATCACCAAAACTTCTGAGAGGGGCATCTTTTCTTTCTGCGACAGAAGCTTTTCACACAGGCAGAAGGAACCTCAAAATTAGGCTGCAGCACTACACCTTAACGTCGATTTATTTGAAAATTGAGTGACAAAGCGTCTCCAGACCTCCCCTTACCAGCTCCCAAAAGCCAGCTTGTTACTGAAGCCTTTGTGGCTTGTAAAGGTAACAAGGGTGTGCTAGTGGGAATGACAGTAGAATTAATCACATTGGCTGTCAGGAGATGACAGATGAAACTTATAGTCCTCTAGAAAATACCCAAGAAGACACTTAACCCACTGCGGCCCCAGGCCAGTGAGCATTCAGCTGGACAGGACCAGGGACCTTCCTGATCTTTGGGTAAAGGAAAAATGGCTGAGGCTCGTGGGAGCTGAACACTCCCATCCATTCTAAGTGCAACAATTACTGGGAGGGATCTTACTCTTCGCTGGCATGTTGCATGTAAATTTTAAAATATTTAGGAAACATGCTGTATCTGTCTGCACTGCAGAAGCTGTGCTTTAGGGCTGAATTATTTTACTACTTTCAGTTTTAAAACATGATGAATTATACAGTCGCTGCTCATCACACATTTTCTAACCACTTAATACATGCAGATTTTGCTAACATTTTCATTACAATTTTAGTACAGGGAAACATCTGTTTCCCCCCCGCCTTAGAAAGTACATTGCATCTTCCAAGCTGCCACATGCCTTTGAAATTCCATGTTTAATCAGCGCCATAATCTCTTCCACAAAAAACCCCAGTACTCAGATAAGCAGCGTTGCAACAACACACCCCCATCATATCAGCATGCATGTTTAAATGTTTCCAGTTTTTCTAAAGAAAAGAGCAGCACTGAAAAATCAACACCAAACCCAAGGATTTTGTTGATCAAATAATGAAATGAATAGCGCAAATTCTGGAATACAAAATTTATTTCAAGCTTATAAAAGTCTTGCAAATTCTGTCACAAAACACAAACTGTACAGAGATATTTTCATTAAGGTTTAGAATAATGATTATTACTGTCAGATCTCCCCAGACACATAATTTCAGCTCAGAAGCATCAAGCGATCACACACAGCTTCTTACCATCTTCTTTGAAATACATTAGTCTCACATGGGCCTTGCAGACTGATGGCTTTTAAAGAGTCAAATGTATTAGTGCGACCTCACTACTTAGTACAGGATGAAAGGTTCAGAAATGGAACCACCTATTAAACTATCAGCTCTCTTCCAAGCCCGACAGATTGTTCACTCCTCGTGTTATCAACAGCTGGGCTACTATTGCCTGCAAGTGTCATGAAAAGCTTCAAGTGTTCGGAAATCCCTCCATGTGGGTGGCAGGCCATCCTGCAGAAACTTTCCGCAGCGCTGGCACGGAGCCTGGAACAGCTTTATGTAACTTCTTAACCAGGTCTAAAAGGAAAAGGGAGAGAAATTAAGAAAACTGGATATGGATGTTCCCCTTTGTCATCATTCTTGTCAAACAGCAATAGCAAGGACAGAGAATGTACTTTGGCGAGGCCCCAGTGAGGTATACAGTGATTTTATAAACAGAAGCATGCTGAAGATTACAAGGTCACTGTATAGCTGAATTCCCACTTTATTAATAATCTTCTGCTTTTTTAGTCACTTAAGCAAATTTGTTAATAGAAATTCATGCACTCTGAGCAGGAGGTATTCACAGCTAGAGAATCATGATGGAAGGCGAGTATTGTAACGCTCCTCATATTTTTACTGGAGTATAATTGTTCTTGATGGGTACCGTCTTCAAAGAAATATTGGTTTGTCTCTTTCTATGATCATCTATCACACCCCTGCTGCAATCACACTGCAATGGTTTGAACTCTCCATAGCTGAAGATGTAAGGACTTTCACAGCGAGCTACCTAACTTCCTCTCTAAATGCAATTTTAAGATCAATACTCATTGGTCATAAAAATACTGTACCATTTTAAATCTGATTACACGGATAAAAATATATATGTAAAAGGCTAGTGCTGAACAACACAGAGAAAGTTCAGGTGTTCCTAGGTAAAGTTCCTGCCTCTAAAGTGGATTGTTCCCATTGTCATACATAGCAAAGAGCATTACTTAACTCAATTCCCAACTCAAGGAGATAGACAACTAAAAAAACACCTAGACCAGCAGATTTATACTGTGAAGGATGCACATGAATCTTGTCATTTAAAGTCCTATTGAATTACATCGATAAGAGAAAATTGTTCTCTGAAGAAGAGGTCAGCCGAGTTTATTGAAACAAATCCTTCCATCTTCATCAGAGCCTTCTCTATAGCAACCGAAGCTTTGGCCGTCAATAACTCTCCTCCAAAAGAACTAGATCTTCTCTGTGTTTAGCAGTAAATATGGGGACAAGGGCAACAGAACACTACAAGTAAATTGCTGTTATTTGCTTCAGCTTGGATGGGCTTTGCTTGCACTACAGAGAAATCGAATTTTCTGAACCATAATACAAAAATAGGTAAATGAAGTTAAATTGTGCACTTGAGACATCTGTTGAAAGAGAAGAAAAAAAAAAAGTGTTCTTCATTCTCATCAGAAAATTAGGGCTTCACTACATCCTGTCGTGTGGATTGCACAACTGACATGTGAAAGGACCAACATATTGACACTTCTGGTGTACATCTCGTTTCGCTTTGTTAAAAGTTTTAGTAGTGTTTTATCAAATCAATAAGGCAGAACCATGGCTTAAACAAATGTGCTACCCATTCTATTAAACATTAATTATCAGAAACATGCTGAAACATGGATTTGACCATTAAGAGTTGCTTTCACCTTTCAAAACTATTATTTTAAGATACACTCTAAGGGAAGAGACCTTTGCAAATCTCTCATCTTAGGGGCCTTTTTATTAAATAAACAAACCCGCACAGAAGGGAGGCTTAATGCCTTTAATTTCCACTGTGTAATTTCATATCAAAGACCCAATGCTCCTGTACACACCTAAAGATCGTGAACGGCAAAATTAGGTGTTTGTTTTTAAAAGCCTCAGTTACGCTGCTCCAGGTGAAGGGGTAACGTAATGGAAGTTAAGTGAAGGGAAAAGTCTGAAGAGCAGAGAACTCTCCCAAAAGCCTCCTTTGGAAGACTGCAGCAGAGACAACAGCAAGACTCCCCGCTGCCAAAATTCATCTTGGTAGAAGGAATTCTGAATTGTAAACCCTTGTTCTCACCTTCTGATTAACAGGGCTGCTTAAATACATGCTGTATCATAAATAAAGTTCTAAATACAAGCAGAATTAAAGGTGATAAACTTAAATCTGCATATCAAGGTAGAGCAGTATTTGATTAATTTTCTTCAGTAAGAAAACAGCAGAATACTTCAGTAAGCATTTCCTTGATTCCCAAAACCACCTGCTGTTGTGCTGGGCGAGTACATCCAATTCCTTAGGAACAAAGTTGGGGCTGAAAGTGGATGCAGCAAAATGAACTTTTCCCAGTCACGTTCCTCCCTCTCATCGTTCTCCAAATAACTCTCATCAATTCCCATACTGGGCAAGCTGACAAGCGAGCTGCCTCAGCTGGAACACACTACCTGGGAGTCTTCTCTACGGGGGAACTTCCAGTGGAGCAGACTTTCTACATACAGAACTCGAGTCCTTGCACAGTATGAACAGTGTGAAAGGGTTGGACCATAGCAAAGATTTTGGTTGAGAGAGTTTTTCCTACTGTCTTTAGAGATGACCCGGCGTAGCTCTGCAAATGGGAATTATCAAGCAAATATTGAGACCTGTGACAGAAGAACCATATACAGCTCAGTCTTCCAACAACAATTATCCCACGGTAATGAGAATGAGCTCTTCACCCTTGGCCAGGCAGCAGATGCAAAGAATTACAGTCATTCTCGACTGTCTAGCTTATTTAAATAGGGGAAATGACAACTGCATCAGAACTGCCTAATGTCAATCACTATAAGCATGCTGAAGACTGTCTAGAAAAATGTATTTTCCAATACACTTACCATGAAAGATCTGACTACCACATCTGGCATCTGAGGCAGCTGGTAGTGCAATAGCGCAGTGGTCGCATGATCTGTCACCTGTATCAGACAAAAGGAGAATATACGCTTATTCATCCTGTGTTTCAGGCCAAGCAGTGTTAATCGGCAAGAAAACAGTATAAATTCCATGGGAAAGTAGCAAACCAAGGATTACATGGCTGTGATGACATTCTCAAAGTAATTCTGGGTACTTTTTGACAGCTAGCTTCCATTCCCTCTGCCAACTTCAGATAACAATCAGCTGAAGCGATCATGATAAGTAACTTTGTAAGCATACAGTAAAATCAAACACAACTTTGGAAGTTCATAAACATGATAAAAGCTAATAGTGTTGGTAAAAGAATCTTGATTGGTAGCTAATGTGAGCCAAGTATGAGGAAGGTGTCCAGCTCTATGCTACATGGAACAATACAGAACTAACAGGCTCCGCTTCCCACTTTGGACTACCGACCCAGCTGTGAAAAGGGGAAAAAAAAAATATCTTCTGTACCATATAAAAGCGTCCATAAGCAAATAATTTGCCCAAGTTTCAAATGTTTACAGCATAAGAGCAGAATCTCTGCTTCTGTGATTGAAATCCCATGTATTCTGTGAAATCATAAACAAGCAAAGTCACCAAACAAATTAGAAAGCACTTTGGTTTTCTCTGATGATCTGCTCAACAAAAGAAGAAACATTGTCAATAACCTAGCTAAATTAAATAGTTCTCAAGACTAACTTATAAGAACAGAAGTTAAGACTTTAAAAAAAAAAATAATCCCAAAGCCAAAAACCATCCTGTCCCCCTTCCAATAGGATAAAATACTGTGAATTTAAACTGCACTTTTACAGAAAAAGGAGTACACTCTCTCCATTTTTTTATGGGGAAACTTAAAACATTTAACTCTTATAGTCCTATTTCAGGTTGCTTACGTTGAACAAACAGGAATTGAGCTCTCAGTTTCATTTCCTCTGAAACCAGAAATCAATTAATATGGTTATGGTTTATAAATACTTGCATTAGTAAAAGATTTCTGATAGAAACCTTTTTAATTTCCCAGACAGAGCCATAACAATATCTTACATCTGGGAATTACAGCTAGACGGAATACATATAAAATATATATTTATAACAACAAGAATAATTAAAGAAAAAAAAAAAAATCAGGAAAACCAACCAATGCTTTGATAGTGGGTTTTTTTGTTTTGTTGTTGTTTTTTGGGGTTTGTTTGGTTTGTTGGTGTTTTTTTTTTTTAAATTCACTACCATTTTTAAATGATTCTGGAAGGGGGCAGTTTCTGACAGCTACGATACAATTCACTAACAGCATGCAGCCTGTCAGCTTCCCAAGTTATTAGCACAGTCAACACCTTGCTGCTTCTCAGAAGTTCTAGGTTTAATGCAGAAATTCTTGGCAAAATTCTTTGGGCTGGACTATTAAAGAACTCAAGACAACACAACCATGAGAGCTTTTTCACATCTTGTAACTTGTAAATCTATTAACAGTCCTTACCAGTAATATCAAAGCATCCAACAAACTACATGATTGTCTAGTTAGTGATTAAATTGTATTTTCTAGTTTTAACATGGAGAAGTAGTGCTCTTCTCAGGGCTTGTCTATATACTATAGTAAATTCTGAGTAAGATAAAGTGTGAACTGAAATTACAATTGCTATTCCCAGCTAACTCCACTTGTTCCTAATTCGTATTTAGCCTAATTCAGCAATGTGAATTGTGCTGAAGCACTCAAACTTTCACTGGAGAAAGGGAGGCTCATGCTTGAAGCTATTCAGGGAGGTGAATCTGTAAAAGATATATTCCTGAATAAACCCATGTATAGACAGGCTCTAATTCACACCATACAAACTTCCTCCGCAGAACACTACATCAAATCAGTCTGTCCTACACTGAATCCAGTTTAAGTTACACTACAATTTTAGAAACAGATTCTGCTCCCCATCATTTGGGCACAACTAACTCCAAAAGCAGCTCCATTCAGCATGAATAAGGACATGTGATTCTGACATTTGGAAGGAAAAACTTCTGGGACCATGCACCTCCTGGTGAGTTTGCAAAAATATCCACAAAATGGACCTCAGTCTGCTTAAGCCATTTATATGTTACCATACAAAAAATATAATATTAGAAAGAACAGGATTAACATTGCATTAATAGCACAGCATAACTCAAATCAGTCATTTCTTTTAAACACATCTCATGTAGAGTTCAGAAATGACTGTAATCCAAGCCCTACCAGCTATGTGAATTTTTTTCTTTTAAGATGGTTCTTTTATAGGATAGTACCAGACATGTCAAAGAATAGAAAGTTCTGAAGATATTTATGAGCAGCCGCTCTCCTTCTGCTGTATTCCTACTTCTAACAAACTGTATTTTTTTTTTTCCTGAACAACAAAGTTGTTTTCTCTTGGCACTGAAGAAAGTTGCTTAAAAAAATACTGCTATTAACAAATTTAAATTGACTGGCCACTTTGGCAAAGTTGCACATATGCTGTTCCTATTGTAATGTAAAGCTAATGAGATTCCACAGGGAGATAAAAGCCATCCCAGCACTGCTAGAACACTAATAATGTTTTCTGAACAAAAACGAGGCGATTTCTACCATAAGCAAGTGTTGATAAAGTGCTTCTAAAAAAGATCAAAGTGGGTGTCAAATCTGAGGAAGAGGAGTAGGGGAATAACACCACCCCCCCCTGGCCCCCAATCCAGAAAAGAACATGATGTCAAACAGCAAAGAGCTGGGCAAATCATAAACTGGCCAGTGCACGGGAGCAAAGGAAGAATTAAACCCCCCCCAAGATAACAGAGATGATGAGAGAAAGCACAAACTGGCCAAGATTAAAAAAAAAAAAAAGGGGGGGGGGGGGGCAGAAAAAAAAGAGGAAGGAAAAAAGAAAAAAAAAGATCAATACCTAACTTTACTAATGGCAATACGATTTCACACCAAAGCAAAGCAAAACAAACTGCATATGCGCCAGCTCACTTAAGGGACACACTTTTTCTTCCAGCCAAGTTGGAATCACTAACTAATTTATTCTGGGTGTAGGATGACATTTTGTACATTTCAGGGCCTTATTTTATTAACTTCACTTTTATTGCTGTATCTCACCTACTGCTAAGTTATCGTTCACTTTCTAATTTCTCTACCTCTTTTTATATGAGAACATATTCAGAAGAGCACACATTGATTGGGATAGCTGTTGCTCTGGATCTTGAAATAGATTTTCAAGAGATCTTGCAGAGAAGCTCAATATTTCACAATTCATATATTGAAAAACACTTGGAATTTTTGTCTGAAAAAAAGGCAAGACAAAACAATCTCCTGAAGCACAATTCTGCTAAATAAAATAGCTATTGTTTAACTAAGCACTTTGAGAGAGAGCAAAACAGACTTCAGTTGCATGGAAAAAAAATAAATTCTGGCAAAGAGACTCAATTTCAACAAGAAAACTTCCCTTCTTGTTAACAGTTAATTATATTGCCTGAGTTGTTTTTTTTTTTCCCCTCCTTTTCACTTCCAAATTCAAGTTGACTACAACCATGTACTACTTAAACGCATCTCTGCTCCCTTGTCTCGGGCACTGTATACATCAGGAATACAAAACAGACTGATACTGGATCAAACCTAATCTTCACCGTGACTTTGTGCAAATTAAATCCCACGTATTTGTCACTCTTGGCGAACAACCAGGCCCCAGCAAGCGAGCAGGGCTGTCTGGGTACTGGCCCGCTGTGAGAAACTACCTGCTGAGCCCACAGCGCTGCTCTGCCACTGAGTGGGGAGACACGGGCTCCTGACTTCCCTCTCGCAGCCGACTGCTCAGCTTGCCTGCTCGGTAGAGTTATAAATAGCTCATGAGACCAACACCCAGAGATGAGGAGAAAATAAAGTCCCTGTTATTTGTCTCAACTGAGCCAACATCAGTCATTTTTAGAGCATTTCTTTACCCGCTTGATAGTACTGCTCTGCTGAAATGTGCTTTCCAAAGGTGACACACCCAAAAAATGGCATTATTGGGCCTTAATGACACTTGTTAGTCACAGAGCATTCCCAAAACTGAAAATTCATTAAAAAAAGGCATTGTACAATTCACAGGTTGAGAAAGCTGAACAAGTGCTTCCTCTAACTGGAACAAGAAGCACCAAAGCAAAGACCTGTGGTATAGCTCCACCATAGATTAGGTATGTTCCATAGATATATGAAGCTATACCTTGCATAAAAACTAAAACATAAAAACACAAGCATCACACAACTGAATTATAGAAGCTGTCTCTCTCTCCTAGTATTTTATCTCACTGACAGTAAATATACTTTTCAAAAGTAGGTACAAACTTCCTTTAAGAGTCATAACTTTCCTTGCCACTTATTTATTGGTTTATTCCCTCAAGTATGGCACTGACAACTCCATCTAATATAAAGGGATTCTCTAAATCCCCTGAAAGTTTTTTAATTTTTTTTTGAACGCTACTAAGTTCATGGCCTTAACAGCAGGCTGTAGCAATGAGTTCTGAAGGATGATCACAGCACTGATAGGAAAAAACAAAAAAAAAAAAGTTATTTTATTAGTGTTTAGACCTCTTATAGCATGGAAAACTGCACGAGTGCCTTTGTTCATTTCCAAGGATTCCCATTACCCAATCTTCTCTCCAGGACCACGTTTGAGTCTCTCTGGAGGGAACCTGGTGCACAGAAGCCGGTGCCCAAGCGGCACTCGGAAGGATGATAAATGGTGCCTCTATGAACAGGCACTGATGGAACTCCACAGAAACCCTTTACACACCCTTCCCCACTCCCAGTTCAGTAAAGCACTACCAGACTTTTCTGAAGCGTAGAATTTAGCACTTGTTTTCAGAGCTCACAGTGTTTAAGTTTTTATTTCACTTGTTCTGCTTATTTGGACTGGGTCATTGAGATTTTATTTCATGTAAGGAGGTCTCTGAACAGAGGCAAGTACTGATCATGCACAGGAGCAATCATGCAGGTGACCCTGGAACAGTCCATCTCCTCTCCTTGAACAGACATCATCAATAGCCCAATATTTGTCTCATGCATGCATTCATCCTGCATGTGATTTTATTCTGAGATTACTGACAAGAATACATCTTCATACATTACAATACTTATGTGCCCTTGTAGTGGTGAAAATTGTGCTCCCGAGTCCCATCGCTTTGGGACCACACAGCCCACACACAGCTGGATAGGCACAAACAGCTTCTCAAACTTTAGGTTAAAACATGCCTTGTGAAGAAGCATATCGAGCCAAAACAAAAACAGTTTGTGGCATGCTAAAACTGATAGACCATTTCGGTGAAAAGACGAATGGGACTCCGAGACCAGAATGAAATACATGGGTTTAAAGCCTACGCATGACTTAAACAGCCAAGCTGATCATATTACACAGCAAAACCAGCTAATACTGCTCTTAACTGAGCAGCTTGGTAAATGAAACAGTTAATATTTGACACCATCTCCCATTTCGATCCATTCATAGCAGTTCCGCTATTCTGTATTTCTGCCTCTTTTTTGAATGCAAAGTTATGAATATTGCACCATTCTCTACAATACATTTTTTTTTTATCTTCTGCACAATGACCTGGAATTATGCAGCCCTCACACACACTTTTCTTCCCACCAAGATTTAAGCCCCACAGTATTTCCCTATTTTCTGTTTTGTTCCTCCTCTTGCACTAGTGGATCAAAAGATGCAAAGTGTTAAAATAAGGAGGTTTGAGATCAAAACAGTTGCCGCTCCTGTGGAGTTTAAATGTCAGACCAACATGGAAGTCTGAAAAACCTTTTCTTCGCTCCTTGTGCTTTTGCCCTTTCAGTCTTCCCTCTCATATTTCCCAGCTCCATTCTCTAAATCTGACCCTGCTGGTGGATTCAATGCCTATAAAGCTTATTCACCCCAGGACCAGATTCAAGAAGTCTCCAGGGAACTCAGAAAATGACTGTACACTTTAATAGTAATGGGCCCTCCGGGAGCCGTCCCCCATCAAATTATACACACGTGGGTATCCTGCCTAATAAGAAGGAGAGAGAAAAGGCTTGCTGACACAGCCAACGTTTGCAAACAAAAAGTCAGGACAAATTTAGCTTTGTTTGACAGGGTTGGATTGAAGATCAGAGGTCTCTGGTCCTTAACCTAGAAAGTCATGCTGCAACCCTGTGAGAATTTGACAGGCCTGCAGCTACCACTGGCAGGTATCTTGTGAGCTCCAGATGTTGTTATATTATCATTGAAGACAGTCGGAGAACTTGGTCCAGCTTTTAAAGAGAAACAGACCTGCCCTTCAGAGGGATGACTGATTTTGCAGAGTTAAAGGCGGTAGAGCTGAAAGGGCTACCCAGCCTCCTCGGTGGGAGCAGTTACTCATCTGTATTTTTCCTTCTCAGCACAGTACTTCCACATCACATTACTGGTGACTGCCATGAGAAACACATTTCAAAAACATTCAGACATGCTCCGACACATTTACTGATGATTTTTTTAATGGCATGAAAACATTTGTTCTGAATATCCCGCAGTACAGATCCTACGCTAGTAACAGAGTATAATAGTTTCTCTAACACTATTTTAGCTATTTCCTTCATTTTGCTACTGCTACATCACTAGTCCTGGGTATTATAAACGGACACAAGTGCAGCTTCAGAGAATAAAGAGAAAACCAAAAGAATAAAGAGAAAACCAAGCACAGCGCCACAGACAGAAAACTTACTATGCTGAACCACAGCATTTTCTATCATCTGTTTGAAAACCTGACTTAGGTCCTAGCCTTAAGTTCTTTAACCATCAGCTCAAGAGTACAGAATCTACTGATTACAAAGTACTATCATCTTGCATTTTATCATGTTTTTCATGCAAGAATCTGAGAGCACTATGTAACCAATTCAGCAACAGCTCCTGTGAAGCCAGAGGTATTACCCCAGCCTAAGGGATGCAGAAAACTGGTCCAAAGGGAGGCTGAGTTGCCCAAGATAACACACTGACAGAGCTGGGAATAAAATGTATAAAACTACTATAAAAAAAATGCAGACAGCTGTTCAGCTGGTAACAGGCCACCCTTTGTCCTGCAGTCTTTTATTTGTTTGCTTTTTGTGGTGTTTATTTTGTTTGTTTGCTTGTGTTTTTTGTAAATATCAATACATTTGCTATTATTTACCAAGAGAGAACTGGACAACAGAAATTCAATATTCAGGTTGTATCATATTATTTTAGAGAATTAGAATGAGAATAAAGATTCTTATTTATCTGTAACGCAGCCACCCAGGCAGCAGTAAGAAGGGCATTTCCCATTTCCTCACTGACCTCTTTCACTTTCAGACTGAACGCCATCACCTGGACCTGAAGAAAAATTTATTTATGCTCCCCAAGTCCTTAACTTGGACTCCTAAGCAAACCTGTATATTTACAGTTACCTTGTATATAGGCAACTAAAATTACATAATGAAACCCTCAAGATTTGTTATCATTTAGCACAAATGATGGCAATATGATTTAACCCTTCCTAGTTATTCTAAACCAAAACATCCAGGAAGACAATCTTATGCCCAAATAAGCTTACAAAAGAACACACACGGGGAAATTGAGATGATGCACTTAGCTACAGAACCTTAAATGTACTCCATTGCAAAAGTTACTGAAAAGCATAGTGATAAACAAGTTAGTAAGAATTATGTTGTTTTACTTCCTGCTATATTACCCTACTTGACACTAAATATTTTTGAGGAGTGAGGGAAAAAAAGAATATTTACTCCACTAATCTCTGCGGTAAAGAATTAACTGCAGAAAAAGCTTGCTTTAATGCTAAGCAGAGAGGGAGAGCAACTAACCTCCCCAAAAGCTGTCCTTTGATCTCTAGCAGGTTAATATCATAGGTCAAACGTCTTTCCTTCCGACTGCATCTGAAATCTCAGAAGGAAGATGCACAAATACAGCCAATATGCCATACTTTTGACCCCTGCTTTCATGCCCTTTCGAGTCCCTGACCCCTATTTGTTACACAAACTACAAAAGTAGATGAAAGGAAGCTAGTGCACTAACTGGAGACTCAAGCTCCTTGAACTGTGGCTTGAAGGTAAGGAAACCGGAATTTACACCCAGATTAATCTGAACTTACAGCATTTTGACAAGAGGCCTTCAAAGAGAAATCTTCTCTTCCCTGCCTGGAAAACAGCAAGATACAGATCTTTCCAAAACACACTTTAAGCTTCTTAGCAGTTTTTTACTTATTGCTCCCATTCTCTCATTGGTCTTTTCTTCCTTTCTGAAATGGTATTCATTTCAGTAAGCTACTCCTTTTGCTTACACCATCATGGGAAGAGAATCAGGTAAAATAACATGATGGAAAAAATTTCCAAACTAATTTTGGAAAGTGATTTATTAAACTCAAGCCCTCGGGAGAGGGGGGCAGCCAAAACCAACAAAACAAAATCTAAATGAACCTGAAACAGTCCTTCCTCCCCCAAAAGATTTAAACTAAAGAGTGCTTGAAGATTCCTCATGAAATTTTAAAGTTAGAGTAGTGTAATCTCTGATTTCCTATTCCAAACCATGGACTGGAACTGTGATGGGAAATAAATCCAAATTAAGTAACAGCAGAAGTGATCTCCTTTTCTACTCACAGTTTTCCATTATTAACGGATTATTGTTTGTTATTTGCAAGTTGTGATGACAAAGGAATAAATTCCGAATTCTTTTACATAAGGCCCTAGATATTTAAAATAAATTCCACATATCTCAATACGCATTATGTAGAGAGAAATGATGTAAGACTTACCTTCTGAAAAACTTGATAGTTGGATTTAGACCATATGTCAAGCTACAGTAGGAAAAAAAACAGTTATATATTACCACACATAAAGAAGCTGCTTTATGGAGAAAAACAAACTAAGCAGCTGTTCAAATTAAAAGAGCTTGCAAACAGATCTACAGAGACATATTTCTTAGTTCACTATTTTGACCCATTGTCTTTACCTGTTGCAATCCAAGGATGGGAATTAATGATAGATTTCCCCTGTATTGCAATGAAGAATGAACATAATTTGTCACAGTTTCAATGAAAAAAATTACATATACAAGACCTGTTGAATTAACACATTCTCTTTAAAAACAGCAAAATCTTAATTTGTATGGGGTTGCGGCTGATGTATGCAAATATTCATCAGCTTCAGTCTGTTTCTAAAATGAGGGCATTTTTACTAAGTTTATGCTTGCCTTGTGTCTGAATAAGTGATTCAGTTACAAACGACACAAAGAACGTTTAGCTGAATTAAGCCAAAGCACTGGTCTACTGGGGCTAAATAAAACATCCCTTAGGAAACTGCATTTACATTTGCAGACAAAAATCACACTAGAAGAGATTTGTAGATAACTGCACACATCCATGACTTAAATGTGTGCTCAACTATATACAAACTAAAAGAACAAAATTAAATAAGTTTTATTAGTGTCGTGGTTTAACCCCAGCCAGCAATTAAGTACCACACAGTCGCTCACTTACTCCTCCCCCCCTCCATGGGATGGGGAGGAAAATTAAAAAAAAAGCAAAACTCATGGGTTGAGATAAGAACAGTTTAATAACTAAAGTGGAATAAAATATAATAATAATAGTAAGGAAAAGGAATACAACAAAAAGAGAGAGAAATAAAACCCAAGAAGAGACAAGTGACACACAAGGCAATTGCTCACCACTCGCTGACTGATGCCCGAGCAGTGATCCGCCCCTCCTGGCCAACTCCCCCCAGTTTATATACTGAGCATGATGCTCTATGGTATCTCTAAGGCTCACCAGTACCCTCATGTACCAGGACAATGAGCCCTGGAAACCAAAAGGTAAGGCTGCCCTTGTTAAACAACCAAACAGCTCACATGTTAAACAATTTCAACTGACATGCTAACGCTCTTTTATCGCAGCCCAGTGGAATATCTTGTACTCTGTCAAGGAAAAGCAGCAGGGAAAAACAAGAGGAACTTCCATCAATCCCAGACTTGCAAATCACTTTTATTTTTTTCTGCAAATCCCACTGTACTCAACAATTCCATATGCACAAAACTTGTCACAGGAAAGGTGTTTGATACAGCATTAACCTCAGGAATCAGTCTAGACAGAAGAACATTTGAGTGAATTTATGAAGCAGTGCTTCAAAACATGGTTGGACACATGTCTTCCCACAATGGGGGTTTATCTGCTTTACTCTAAGATACAGCTGATTATTTTAATTCCATCTTATGTGTCCATTAGTCCTAGCTGAAATTACAAGTCTTTTAAGACGCACAAAAAGTGTCTGAAATGAAAGAAGTCGTATGAAGTGTGTATAATAAAGGGGGGGGAAGGAGGAGAGGGGGAAGGATGCTGAACCCAAATAATGAACTCACATGGCTAAAAATGTTCAGAGTACTAAAAGTTCCCATTCTTCTAAGAGTAACACTGTTAAGTGGCCCAATTCTAAATACTGGTAACAGAAGTTACTCTTGAATCCCCAATCCTGTCTGGACAGGAGGTGATGTTAAAGACTTTAAAAATCACTTCAGGATAGATGTTTCATGGCTTGGTACCGCTGACCTTGCCGTGGGACAAAAGGCAGCTGATGTCTCAATGCCTTTTTCAGGTTAGATGAAAACAGAAGTACCCTCAGGCATGTATCTACAAACCTTTTTTACATTTACTGGCTCTTAGGGTGGGATCAAGAACCTATGTGACACCAACAGCACACATGTGCTAGAATCCACAAGCGGTGGTTTAGCCCGGACTTGGACCTGAGCTTGATTTACACTGTAATAACAGACCTCTGCCTACTGGGAAGGAAGCACTGCATTTCCATACTAGAAAAGTCTACATTTGAAAAAGAAAATAAAATTGATGTATATTTTTAAAAAGCTGTGTTCATGTAATTTAAAGCTTTCTTTGACTGCAGACAGAGCTGGAATGTATATATGGTTTTGCTAATCTCTACTGATCAAACCAAGTATGTGATCTTCTCTAGTTAGACTCAAGATCTAAAAAAAAAGTCCACTTCAGATGCTGCATTAAGATGAGTCCAACAGGTTCTGAATGTTCATTAGTTGGCATAAGACTGAAAAGCTGAAAAAGTAATGAATGTCTGTCTTACAGACATGATGTTATCCAAGTTAAAAAAAGAAAGAGAAAAAAAAGTAAAAGCTAGCAAACCCCCCAAACCACATGCATACATCCTAAATGACTGCCCACCTTTCCCCCTGAAACAGAGGATTAAGGCAGAGGCGGATTAAAGAATGCATCGTTATAGGTCTATTATTCTTCAACTTTTCACTTTCAATCAAGATACACATTTGTAACTAAAAAACTGCTGAAAGCACAATTTCAGGGCATCCACTGCATGTGAATTAAACTGGGGCTTTTTTTCCCAATGCCCCACTCTCCCCACCCACCCCCAGCATAAGTAACAAGAGGCCATTTTCTGAAGGTCGTCTGAACTATTTCAAAGACGATAACAAATCAGAATGTTCCCTGCATCTAATATCAAACAAGTCCGGTGCCAACACTTATTAGAGAAATCGGATTCAACCCCCCCTCACCCAAATACACACACATCCAGCTTTGAAGTGGAAAGAATGCAGGGATCAGAAATTACCCGAGAGACAGCTCTGCCTGTCTTTGAAGCTTTCCTTTGATACTACTATTTCTTTTCCTCTCTTATGCTAGGAGGCTAAAAGCTGCCTTTTCTTATTGATATGGGGTAATTAATGAAGCCATAGCATTAACATAACCCAAGTTCCTTAACATGATAATTCAACAGAGACACGTTTCTTTAGTTAAGTCTAACAGATGCAAAAATAGGAATCTGGCTAGGCAGCAGTGTTAAGTACCCACTCTAAATACGCCCTGTCAAGGTGGTTCTTGGTCTCTGCATCCAAAGAAAAGCATGGTATTATTATACCAAAAAATCCCAATACGTTTTTATTTTTATTGGCAGACTAGGGCCACTAATGGCTCAGCTGACAATAAGCCTGCCCTGGAAGGGTGAGCTGCACCACTTCATTTATTCAGGAATCAGGACAACACTAGTAATTAATTGCTATCCATGGTTAAATTCCAGTGCACAGTAAGTATGTCAGAGTTTGAAATTAAGGGTGGCACAGTGCCATCACTAAAACCATGGGGCTAATTAAAATGCATCAGCATGTGGTGGCTGCAATGGGTTAGTACGGTAAGCAAGAGAGACTGCAGAGCGATCAGTCCCGAACCCACGACATGACAGAGGCTGCCAGGACTCACCTATTGTTTTCGCAAAGTGTCACCAAAAATGTCTAAGTTATGCAGCTGGCAACCTGGCAAAGCACATTCTGCAGGGTTTGTGAATAATTCACAAGAGAAGTACATGAAGCACTTAAGAAATGCAATGATTCTTGATCTGTATAAGCAAAGCTTGGAAATAAAACCCTAGAACGTAGTGTCTTATTTTACTCACTGCAAGCTTAAGGCTTCTATTTTTTCACCTTAATTTTGAAAGTATTTAAATCTGTAAGAGGGAGTACCAAATTTAACTAGACTTCAGTACAGCGGCAACTACCTGAAGCTTTCACATAAGTACCTGTCACCCTACACAGTATAAGGTGCAAGCTAAAGCAACCTGGATAATGCAATGTCAGCTTTCCTGTGTAACTGCGAGCATGCACAGTTCCACAACTATGAGAAACGCCCGTTATTTGTTTTTTTCTAGACTTGCCTGACTAATGGACCAGAAGACTATCAACACCTCTGCTGTTTGCACTCATCTCATCCCTTTTTCTTCCCAGTCGTGCAAAATTTGCTAGAACAGTTGTACTTTCAGAGATAAATGATGACTCCCCTGATCTGCAAGCAAATTGTTGGCCTCTTCTGTGCACAATCCATTTTTCACTTATTGTCTGTGTGATCATTCAGTCTCCCAATGGCCATTTCTTTTGTTGAATATATTTTGTTGCCCCAAATCCCACTCTACTTAAAGAAAGACCCTCACTGAATTTCATTTTTGTTCCTTAAAGGACCTTTTGACTTACGCAGTTAGGAGGATGACCCAACAGACCCTCATTCGGCTATTTAGGTGTGGATAAGCACAACAACTTATCTAGTGTCCCTTCTTCAACACAGCTTACAGAAAAGACAGAAGCTTCAAAATTGCCATATTATACAATACCACCTAGTTAATCTTATTGCTGCTGTTTACAAATATTACATGCTTCCTAGGAATATATAAGCTAATCTCCAAATCACCAATTACTGTGTAAACTGCTCACCGGAAAAACGATGTTCTCCTACTGTGATCCTGAGGGTTCTCTGTATTTTTGTTATTTAATAAAGATGGGGCTTGTTGATCCCCTTTTTCATACTCTTCTGTGTCTCTTCTGAACGCTAGTGCGTTTTGCCCTCTATCAGGCTAGAAACTGAGAAGCTAGAATAATATGGTGAAACCTCACTGGAGTACTTTCCCAACAGCATCTGTTGTGACAGGGAAGGAATTGGAATGGACTATGTTTGCAATTGACTGTAATCGCTCATTCCCAGCAGGCACAATAAGTAAAGCGAATCATTGCAAGAACACAATCTTATTCTTATTCTCCAATTACCAGTGTAGTTAATTAGTGAAAAAGAGGGAGCTCACTGTTTGTCAATATGCACTCCAGTTGGCAAAACTAGCAAGCTACGCATTTATTCAATCTTCCAAGCCAAATTTACTCATGATTTAAGTGGCTGCAACTCCAATTCTACTTAAGTCAAATGAAATGTTCCTATTTATACCTGAAGTGCAGACCTTCAGGTTTGTGAAAGCCCCAGGATGGCCCAATGGAATAGCAAACTGCCATGTAAAGGTCACAGGTTCATGCAGCCTCATGGGAGCAGTCATATAACCTAGCTTTAGACACAGAACGCTAAATTGGTAGCAAAGAGACTCCCCTGAAGACTGGCTTAAAGCAAGAAAACAAGCCAGGTGTTCTCACTGATGCTCTCGAGAAGCTGAACTGCTCCCTGCTGACAGCAGACAAAGGTTAGTGCCCCATGCCCAAAGCTGGCCTTGGTGAGTCCCGCTCTCCCCCTCGCAGCAAATGATGACAGAGGAATGGTATACGGCTCTCGAGAGAATTAAACTTGAGCTAAACAGAAGCCCAGCGCCAGATGCTGAGTTTCAGAAATGAACTCTTCTACTTGGCTTTTCAGCATATATAGCATTACTATATTTCAAGGGAGCTTCAAAGGAAACTGGATTCATCAGAGAAAATGAGCACACCCAAATGAAGTGTGACACAGGAATCCATCAAGCACTGTCAGTGCTCTTTAGGCAGACTATCATTTCACTCCCAAGCAGAACTTGGGGTGAAGAGGGGCTGGTGCTGTAAGTCTGTATTTATATGCTAATATACAGGGAGTACAGTGCAGCTGCTTCTGAGGCAAAGTGGTATTTAAACCTGCATATTTGAATAATGCAAATCAAAATCAGGCAATTTTTATTTTACTACTTCTTAGGCCAATCCGCCGCCCTTCGAGTGAGAGTCTCTCACCTGGGAAATACAGCTGTACTATTTCCTTCAGCAGATCAGCTCCTGGCCTTTTCTAGAGAATAGAGGTTCAGACCCAGAGCCGCTGAACTCTGGGTCAGTACACAACGTGCTTCTGTGTGCTAAAACACAGTTACCACTTTTGAAAGGGAAAAAAGTCTCACCTCATTATAACATGGCCTATGGGTGCCAAGCACTCATCTTGATATAATGAACTTTTTATTTTAATAGGCTTCATAATCAGAAGAGAAAGCTCCAGAGAGAAAATGTGAAACATGGAGGTATTTAGTACTGTTACTGGCAAAGGAGAGTCCTGGCGGATGTCTCGGTAAGAGAGACCATTCCACCCTGAAAAGAGAAACAAGCTGAGCTGAAGGCCGTCAGGTCCCATTAACATCTTCTGATGCGCTAAAAAGAACCATATGGAATATGTGCAGTCAGACAAAATTTGAGGGTTCAAGCAGGGTGAATTGTTCACAAACCAAATCACTTGTGCAAGCAGGTAACACTTGCTTTAATAGCTGCTGTTCAAGATGTGCTATTACTGACAAGCAAATTATTGAGGACTACCTACCAATGATTCGCACAGTTGCGTTTATCAAGTTGAGCACAAAACTAGCCCAAGATTTCCCAATGGCTCTCAGAAAACAGAAATCTGAACCTTGGGCTATTGATGTGCTGGTACACTGAAAAAATGTTTTCTCAGTAGACATTGTTAACGAGGCAACTGGGGTCTAAGGTGATGAATTAGAAATTCAAGCAAGGGCTTTAGAGCTTAGAAAGTCAGACATTTGGGTATGAAAAATCCAAGCAAAGCATGATAAATTTAAACCTGAGCATTTTGCAAAACATTCACAGAGACTTTTGACAGTTTTATGTTTCTAGCATACTCGTGATGGGATTCCTGTTCTCTGTCATTTAAATACCAGCTAAAAATAAAATTTGATGTTGCTGGATATACAATAGCCTACCTTGCCATCTTCAGTATAGACATTTTCATTATACCCTTTTACTATTGTCCGGTCAATGAAGAGGCTCCGCATCACCACTATCACTTTTAACACTTTTCCTAAGGTAACCTGTGAAGAACGAGAGAAGGACAAAAACAAGCTGAAGGAGAGTCGATGGTGTCTGAATTCACAAGACCATCAAGTTAACAGCTTAAGTTGATGCAATTTCAGTCTTCAATATTTTACAGACAGACCAAAATAAAAGATCTAAAACCACTGTGTGTGTTATGAGGAAGAGATAGACTATAAAGTGCAGAACAAACAAACATTCATTTGCAACTGAAAATGTATGAATTCACAGAATTCCCTTGTGTAGGCATGACACTGCCAAGCAACTCTCTCAATTTTATTAACACCACAACTCAATAACTTGTCAAAAACAATGAGCAAATGTGATTATTTTCGATGTATTTGATATTCTCCAGTATAAGTCCACTTAGAGAAAAATAATTTGAAAGAATAATCAGACTCTTCTAATGCTAGCTTTTGAAAGCATGCCATGAGTTTAATGGAAAACATTTTGGGTCCAATAAAAATGTAAAGTTATTTAAAAGAAAACTGCAGCTGAAAAGTAAAAATGTTACATTTTCAAAGGTTTAATTTTCTTCTGTGAAAGCAGTAAAGTGTAAAGAATAAAACTAGTATCCTGGAAAATATATAGGGTCAGGGTATAACAACAGAAATAAGCCTAAATTATATTATTGACAAAAATGCAATAATGAAGGCATTTTAATCTAAAAATCAATTTACATTTCAAAGATGAACTTGCTCTTCAATATTGTTAAGATGTGTGTCTAACAATAATTCTGTCTTTGTGTGGTTATACAGAGATTATTACGGAGTTTTTCCTCACCCACAAAAGCATAAAACTGAGATAAAGAAACAATTAGTTCAGTTTAATATTTCCCAGCCAGCAGCAGCTCATCTTCCCTTGTCTGTGTTCCAACATTTTGTGCAGTGTAGATTAACACACGCTAGAACAATTGTGTTTTTACTGCTAACCTCAGCAGACAAATCCACACACAAAGAAATCACTCAATATGCATCTTTATTGATTTGTTACATGTTTCTCCTTTTTAACTCCTGATAACGACTCCTACCTACCACCTTGTTTCAACACAAGTAACCTCAACCTGATGCTGACAGACTAAGAGACTAACAGGCAAATCAACTCTGAAGTGCCAAGATGCTTTTCCCCCCAGTGAGGAAGACAGATTATCTGGCAAAAGACTCCATCTCAAAGCTGATGCAAGGACCATGCTGCTTAAGGAGGGTTAGGAGGGTGGAAATGGTGGTAGGAACGGGATGACGATACGGGACTTCGCAGAACAGTTACCCAAACTACTCCAAATGCTGCTTATTATATCACTATATAGCAGGACGGAGTTACAAATCCTGAAAAGAACTGATGACAATTCTTTGGCATGGGACATGGAGAAAGCAACTCTAGGAGAGAAGAGTCTAAACAACAGGGAAGAACAAGTTGACAGCAAGAGAGGACAGGGAAACAAGAAGGGAAAAAAAGAGTCAATGACAGACTTCAAGAAGACAGGCTGCTAGGCATAATTTTGCAAGAACACAAAGAGAAAAAGCAGGACAGAAGAATAGGTAAACTTTTGAAGAAAAATGTTACAGGCTGAAGGAGAGTAACTCATCTCAAGGCCTGAGCTGCACATACCATGAACAGCTTTTTCTGGTTTCTACCTCTTACAATAGATTGGGATTTTCTGAACGTGTAAAGACCTGCCTAGTGTTCTCGGGCAACCACATCATGATGTCAGGTACTGTAAATCTGGGTCTAAATGTAGTATGTTGCTGGGATACTCTGTAATAAGACCTAGTTGGTCTGCAAATAAAGTAATCTGGCAGAGTTATTTCAGCACTTACCACTGTATCAACAAAGTTATCACACAAAGTCATGACCCAGAGGTGCCTTGACCTATAATGCTGATCAACCACTGGAATCAGAAAGACAGTTTTGTCGTAACTGCTAAGATGAGGAAATGGAGTGACTCTGAAAAAAGTTGTCAGCACATTTAGAGTTAAGTTTTTTATTTATTTTTCTACCTTAGTAAGACTGGCACTTTGCTAGGATACAGGTCTACTGAGAGAACTGACTCTCATAACTTCACACTAGGCATCAACCATATTCAGTAAAATTAAAAGGAGGAAGACATTTTAAACAAAAAGAAAAAAATCCTTTTAATGGAAGAGCAAAAGGCTGCCCTACAAACTCCCAGATTCAGCTTTATGTATAATATTTTCTATCTCCATCGCCTTCACACACTTTAGTGGATGCTCACTTCTTTCCTCTTCCCTTACGTTCTGCATTCATGGTATTTCACATTGCTGCCAGGTAGAAAAAAATGCGATGAAGTTGATCTGAAGCCTGTGTGGGATGTTCCTGAAAATCCTCAGTGAACAGTAGAACATAACAAGCTCAAAAATCCCATGTTTGGCACTCCAGCTTGCTTGAATATACTTACTGCTGGCCTCAAACCTCTCCACAAGATTTACCTGCACAAATGCTTTCAAAATGCTTCTGCATTAGCTCACTGCCTTTTCCCAGGTTGTCTGTTTTCATACCCTTCCAATGATTCATTCCACACTTTCAGAATCCATCACAGCTACCCAGATCCCAGCTATCATCCGTCATGCAATACTGAAAGGTCAGATTCTGCAGACTGGTCCGGGACAGCAGCCTCCATCACCCACTTGCTTGAATGTCGAACAAGCAGGGTTACACTGTCTCCCACACGTGTAAGGAGCTGTGTAAATCCATCCTTACATGGGTACCTATGACTGTGAGCTTCCCGCGGAAGGCACCACTGTTGCAACCTCAACTTAGACAATGGTTTGTGCAAAGGGGTCTTCTCCAGGAGTAAGGGCACGCAGGCATCCTGGTAATACTAAGGAACGATAGAATACATTGCAACTTTGGCTGGGTTACTGCTACATTGTCTGAATTAACTCTTACAGTGCTCTGGCACTGAAATAGAAAACTTGCCTATTTTGTGCCGCTGTTGTTTTGAGATGGGATTCCTGTAGGTTTTATACTGGCTGGAAGAGAGATTGGGACTTCCAGATTATTTCTGTAGGGCTGTATCATTAGTTAAGTCTGACAGAAGCAGAATTTTTGTAAAAGTATGCGTAGCTCAGAGAAATTATAGTTCATCATTTTAACAGCATTGAAGGAATGAGGCTAGTAGTACAAAGAATGAACAACAGCCTGTCACTAGACTGGAGGATGCTGCTAGATTTGGAGGACAAAAGCGTGCTCCACAGCTCTGTTCAGGGTAAAGCACTTTCCATAATGTACACAATAAATGGGATACCCTTTATTTTTTCCTCTAATAATCAAGACTTGTAACTGTTTTCAGGACTTAATGTTTTTGTTCACTTCAACCATATTTTACAAATCATGTTTTCCAGCAAACCATTTTCTTTCAATGCCTGCTCAACTTAGCTAACTGGAGTCCATGTTCAGAAAAGATCTATGTATGGAATATAATTTACACCTATAGTCATACAACTGTGTCCCTGCAGATCACCTGAATGAAGGTAATAAAAAACTAATGGCTCTGGTAAAAAAGTACTTTGATAGTTCTACTCTAAGCTCCAATAGTGCAGGTCTCTCCTTCTGGAGGTCACTCACCCAGATGGACCCTTTTTAATGGGCACTGAAATGTCCCTGCATTTCCACGGATACCAACTGCAAGAAACTTCTTTCATTATACTGAAAAGATACCTTTCAATTGTGACAAAAAGGCAACAATTTCCTTTCTAAGCCAAGTTTTCCTATTAAATTTCAACAACTTCTGTCGATATCCTGTTAAGACAGCACTTGGCTTTTTAATATTTTGCCTGAAGGATATATGCCAACTCGTCCTTGATGTAGAAAATTTTAATTCAAATCAATACATGTACAAGGTCACTTTAAAATTCAATTAATATGAATGAAAAAATATGCCTCACAGTTCTGTGAGCTGAAAATGGAACAGTTGCAAGTTAAATACTTCTGTAGCTTCTGTTTTGGTCTGTGTAATAACAATGTACTTCTAACTTCCTTTTAACTAAAGTATACTAAATTCAGACACTTAAGTTATTCATAAATCCCCTGCTTCCTAAAATGGCAAGCTCCAGAAGAAGGTAGGACAGGCAGCTGATTGAAATCTGCAATATTATGCAGCTTTTCTGACAAAGATATATAAAATAAAAATCTTCTTGAAATATCCCAGTTTTAAAAATATTTTGTCTATCACCAAGATAATTCTCAAAGAGCATATGACAGACACTGTATGCCAAGAAAGGGGGAGGGGGAAACAGAGTAATCAGTGAGAATGGCTTAGATAATTTCTTGTAAGACTGCTAAAAAAGTTCCCATTTAACATCACTTATCATTGGAAAAAAAAAAAGTATCTATCCAAATAAGTCAGAATCAGGGTCAGCATGAGTTTACAAAATGAAAAGGATCAAGAATTAATTTACCATGCCAGAATTCTGCCTGAAGGAAACATCTTGAAATCCCCCCCCTTTAATTTTGCCTCCTCACTTTACCACATAAAAAGCCCTTTTATAAACGATTTTAAAAAATGCATTAACAAACATTCTTTCTTCAGATTTATTTAGAAGTTTGATATCAGGAAAGTGTATGCTGACAACACCAAGCTCCAACACTTTGCAAAAAATTCCCAAAGCTCCAGATTTCCTCTCAGCATCCCAGGGAATTTGCTGCTGATTTGAGCTGCAGATGCTCTGCAATGCAGAGCTAAAAGATAGAAAACATTAGTTTCAGTTAACAAGGGTACCTCCCTGCTTGTATAAAAGGGAGCACAAGTTTGTATGCGTTTTTTATTCACCTTCAAAAACAATAAGCCAACATCAAACCAGAGATGTAACCAAGCTGTACATATTTCCAGCAAAAGGCCAGACACCTGCTCCTTGCCATATAGCCAGCCATAAGCTTGTCCTCCCACTCGTGTATCTTACTAATCAGTGCAATGCCTGGAAATCACATTTATATATACTGAAAAACAAGGTTTTATATTAAAAATAAGGTTTAAAAAATCCCACCCAGACTTTCAACTAGATTTTGGTTTTTTTTTTTCCGGTGTCTCATCTGCTGCTGGTATGAACACTACGTTTTCCCTCACATGCTCATTATTCTTTAATGATGTCTATTTGTAAATAGCAAGATAAGATGCAATTAAGCCATTAGAGTCTAAATAAACAAACATACTAATTAGGTTCTTTACAAGGATTTCTTTTTTTATGTAAGGGCTGGAATTTACCTTTCATTAGTCTAACCTAATTGCAATAGTGCATGATAAAAAGTCAACATAAATGAAGGACTTTAAATGATTTCACCGTATTAGGGATGAGCTGGTGATCCTCTCCCTCGGTAACATGGCCTATTCTCTTAATAAGACGAACAAACTGGCACAGAATATTGTTCTATGGTTAAAAGACAGATTTTGCCAGTGGCCAGTCACACTTATGGAAGGGTCACACTAGTCCAGCACTGCTAGATGATGAAATGGATTCTGTCTTTTTTTCCATTCTACAATATAGCACACCAGGAATTTTACAGGGATGAAAACAATGTCAGATCTTGCAATATCAACACAGAGCCGTGACCTTCAGGACTGGAGAGCAACCCTGGGGCACAAGAACCCTGTGGAGGGAGCAAAGCTGAGGAAATTTCTCTCAGGTCTTTCTCTACTTTTTCTACTCTTGTTCACTTTCCCATCAAAAGACTTTACCTCATCTTCCTCATTCTGCTATTAGACAAGCAGAGAATAATTTACAATTTACTTGCCATCCCCTGCTCACATACCTTGTTGATTCAAGACATTCTTCCTCCACGTGTGACCTCAAATGCTGGCTTGATGCTCTTTAAATGCTGGTTCTCAATCTTAAGAGACAAACTGTGAAGCCACTGCAGTCACAACAGTCCCACTACGAGCTCAGAAGCAACTCCTCAAGATCCAGCTCACACAAGAGATCCTCAAGCATCCCAGTAGTTCTGTCAAACACCAAAACCTGGCTAGTGTCTTGAAAAGAGTAAATCCCTAAATTAATATTCATCCTAAATGCCTAAAATGAGGTGTCTGAGCCACCAAATGTGATCATAAGATCTCTATCCCTACCATGAACCTGTACCCAGTGCCTACTGTGCACTGATTTCCTAATGAACCCCCAGACTGGTGAGGAGGAACGCTTACACTGCTATGCATTTTGGAGAAAAGAGATTGTTTTGAAAATAACAGCATTAAATTGTTTCCAATCAGTATGACATCAGTACTGATTTCATCACTCAGCACATTTCCCCCCCTTCCTCCCAGTTCTTCAACATCAGGGTCTCTCGAACAAAAAATCAGTTTGGTGGCCTTTCTTAATGGACAAATAATAAATTTCAAATCCATTTTTCCAACAGAAAATAACAACGATTTTATGTAAAACACTGATAAACAAAAATGAGACACAAGAAATTATTCAGTTTCACTGAACAGATGTCTAGCCTATTTGCAATTAATACAGCCCACTTCCATACAATCAGACTGTTTAAAATGCTTGGAACAAGATTTGAAAGTTCAAATGCAAATGTGTCTGATTTTATAGAGAATGAATAAAATTGTATAAAAACATGTTTCATATTTTTATATGAAAGATCTATTAAAAATCTAGACATCGATATCAATTTATAAAATTAATTTATCATAAAAAATTGTAAAATAACACGAAAAGAAGAAATCATGATTTCTGCCATGAGCTTTGGTTTGGCAGAAACAATTCAATTTTTCAAATGAGAAGTTACTTATACATATCACTATGCTTTAGAAACAGCTCAAATTACAGAAAACTATTCAATTATCTGTGAAAATATTTACCCAGTGTTTGTAACTTCTATATAGCTCTACAAACACTGGGGATGCAAACAATTTTAAAGACAAAGTAGTTCCCAGATGATGACAAGAAAATAAGTTTCTGCATCTGACTAAGACTGGCTAGGCACAGAACCCTAAGGAAGTTGTATCTGTCAACTGGAAAAGTGGGGCTGATGTTCACTGTTTTCTAAAATATTTCAGATATTAATGAATGAATTGTACACAGGAATTATTTCACACAAAAAAAAATATTCTGAATTTTGAGAACGGAAACAAGGTGTGTGAAACAATCATATAATAATCACACCAAATAATTTTTTAGAAAAAATGATGTATATCTAGGAATACAACTAATCATTGAAAAACCCCCAAAAATCTATGTATTTTTCATTAAGTAAAAATCAGTTCATGTTTTCTTAACATACAAGATGAAGTTTATCGATTTACAATTCCTGGCGCTTGACCAACAAAAAATCTCACAAAAACCTTAAGGAGTTTGCAGTTCCCTCTGCTGCTGCTAGAAATTAATTTTGCATAACACTGTTATTAAAGCTGATATAATTCTGTGTTTAGTCTTTTTTATGCATAGTGCGATTAAAAGATTAATTGAAAAATCACTAGTGAAGATTGGGATTAAACAGCACCTTGAAATGCCGTGATAAACTGTTTTTAAAATCAGTTAAGGATTTCACACAGCATTGAAAGGGTTCAATTATTTATGTGTTTGGTCTGTATAGCATAAATCCAGACTAATGAGGTACAATTGCTGTGTATATATCTAAAGCATAAAAAAACCTCCTTACTGTCTGGAGGAAGCAGTAACCTCAAAGGACTAGAAGGCAGCAATCTTTCAAGACACAGCATCCATCCTCTCAGGAATAGTTTATTTTTTTTTTTTTGCTTAAAGTTCTGAGTTTATGTGAAAGCTGTATCCTGGTTAGGAAGAACCCAGCTTAACGCAAAGGTTACTTGCCAGAAGAGTCAGACCAGCAGGCTCACATGGCTGATAATTATTCCTCTTGAAACACCGGATGAACCTTAAACCGTGAAAGTCCCACCTCTACAGCCAAGGACAGAAATTGATTTCCATGTGCACATGAAGTTGTAAAGTGTGGGGCTGAAATTTTCTGTATTAGATCTTTTTTTCCTAAAGATGATTTATTTGCCAAAGTCTCCAGCTATTCTGAAGTTTCAAAGACTCTCACAGGCCCTCCCTACCCTATCTTCCTCATCTCCTTTCAATCATTTGCATTCTTAAGGGATGTATACTGCTTACCAGTGCCTCTGAAGATGAATATGTGTTTTTTTGGTAAATAGAATGATTGTGTTTAAAGATGTTTTAATATAACAACCAGACCTCCGCATCAAAGACCTTCAAAAGCAATGGCATGTATGATACGAACAGTCCAAGGATGAAAATGGTGGAGATTACAGTTAGTTAATTAACTCTGGACAAAGAGTATGGTTGTAAAATATTTTTAAATAAAATAAGCATCATCTGAATCCTTTGGTATTGTGGTAAATCACGCTGCTGTAAGGGAGCAACTCCAAATCTAACCTGGGATAAGTTCAGAGTGAGAAATCACAAGTACTGAAGAAACCTCCCTTCTTCTGGGGGAGGTGCTCTTCACACTGCCCATCCTGCAGCACCTTTCACTGAATGATTTGTAGCTGAAAACAGCAAAAGCTTTTGTAGCAGTCAGGGCCAGATGGAAAGTGCCATATTGGCAACATCAACTGAGACAGATGGGAAAGAGGGAAAACCTGCCTAAAAGAAAAAATGATAAACCCATCACACAATCACATACAAAAATACTTTAAAAACAATCTTTTTGATCTCTGATCCAAAGAAAAAATGCATACCACTGGTTCAATACAGGGCTGCTATCTTGTAGCAACAATAACGTCCTTGATTTAGAGAGCAACTGCAACATGGAATTCACTAAATTACTGCTTGTAAAAGGGGCTTCTTTTACAGTTACCACCCTTCCACCCTACCTTATTCCTTCGCAGTCACATCCAAGACAATTTACCTAATTTCCTAATTGTCCCTGAATCTTGAAAAGCATCATCTATTTTCTGACCTTAAAAAGCCATTAGAAGTGGAAGGTACTTATCTATATGCAAAGAGGGGCTCTAAGAGAATGGAAAGGGTTTCAAAATAAGGAAGTAAACCCAGACATTCTTCTATGGCAAAATAGTTAAATATAAAGTCAGCTTAAGAGGAAATGCAAAAGCTTCCAAGACTTATAGCTTCTTAAGACTGCACTGATGAATTCAATTCTTTTCTGGAATATATTGTTCCACTTGGTGAATCCAACAATTACAGATTAAATGTTTTAATGCCAGCTGTTTATTTTAACCTCTGACTCAGTTAATCTCTTGCAAATTTGGGGCTGTTCAAAGAAAGTTAATAATGGGATGTTAGACAGCTGAATAATTAAAACTAAACATAATCACAGCTATACTTACTATAGAGAAATTAACAGAACCTTTGAAAAATACAGACAAAAATCTAACCATAACAGTGTTTTACATTCAACAAACTCTAGCAACCCTAACATTGACTTATATTGACTCAACAATTTTGTTTTGACAAAGCATCTGATTTTCAGTTTCATTTTACCATCTGTACGGAAACAAGAAGTTTATTACACCAAGGCCTTTTGTAATAGCCTATGTGAGAAAGGAAAAAATAAGCAGAAGTGCCATGAGAAATCTGAGATGGAAAAGACTGATCTGGTCTCAGTTCTTCACCTGTGTGTACAGTGTATTTTCTAGTTTTATTTAAAATTTGGCAAGAGACGTGACTTCTGCCTTTCACCCTACTAGAGGAAAATCAGCATCCAACTGCCACGCTACAGACTCCACTTCTACATTGCTGCCTTAGAGTAAAAGCTTTAAAGACTTCTCTTGCTATAAGCACAACAGCTGCCTGTGAAAACTGATGTGAACAATAGGTTCTTCTGGAATGAAATCTTGCTTGGTCAGGCAGAAGTAAGTCGAATGTATTGGACTTGTTTATCTCTAATCCAGCCTTTACTGCTCATTTACTTCAAAGGCAAATTCTTGACTTCATCATATAACAGAAATTCACTGACCCAAGAACAATTTGAACAAATTTAAATCATATTGGTTTCCTCCTTTTCTTCCTCCCACCACTCTTTTCCTTCTTAATTATCATGATTAAGACTCACTCATTTCCAAGACTGCTGAAAAACACAGCGAATATTTGAGTTTGCACTCATATTTCTACAGTCACATTTAACAAGAAGAAGTAAAAGATCTTTCATTTAAAGGTGAAATCTTTTCATCACTCATTTGCCTAAGAGCAAGAAAGATCCTACATTGCTGTGACAAATGAAGAACAGTATGTTTCTGAAAAAAAAGTATCTTTAATAACCTGCATTTTAGGAACAGTAATTCAATCCATTAAAAACTCCATCTCAAGGGATTAAACTATCCAACTTACCAGAAGCATTGCAGAGGTTCCATTTGGCCGGGATAGCTGGATAGACATTTCAGGGAACATCCTATCAATCCGATTGATCACATCATCAACGTATCTACCAAACAAACCACAACAGAATTAACACACACCCTCTTTGTCACCGACTTGGATTATTACTCCTTTTTAACAATGGCCACTGGGCTCTCCTGAATTAATTTCTCTTTGATACCTGCATATTCTTCAAAAATGCATGCAAGCGTAATTTAAGAAGTCATCAATAAGAGGAAAAAACCAAAGCCTTATGTAAGTTGTTTTGAAAATTAATTACTCTGCCCTTAAAAACATGCACTCAATTTTTAGTCCAAATCTGTCAGTGTCAAACTCCTGCCATCGTATTTTTATACTTTTCCCTCAGGTAGTTGAAAGATACATTATAATAAGTACTCTTCCAGTGTAGGAATTCATATGATGTCACTCCTTACTCTTTCTTTGATAAACTAATAGATAGCGGTTTTATCAAAATCTTCAGACAATTCTTAGGGGGGAGATTTCTGAATCTTTCCCATTTATTTCATGCACTGGTGACTCTGAAATTGGCTAGTACATTCCAGGAGTTCCTCTGGGGTGATCAAACACAGAGGTAAAATAACATCCTTTCTGCTGCGTGTAATCCCTCTGCTTATGCAGGCCAAAGTGAACCTGCATACAGTTGTCTAGGTTCCCTGGTACCGCATTAAGAGCTGACATCCATTAACAGTGAACACTTCCTTTCAGAGACCTTGTTTCCCAGGACAACACATCGCCGCATCCCATGGGCGTGTCTCACATCCTTCAGGCATTCCTCTGGACACATTAAAATGCACAGTAGTTGCTTTATCAGAGTTTACGCGACAGTCTATATCATCTGTACATTAATCTGCCCTCTGGTACTACTTTCAGTTCTCCTGAAGTACACAGAAGAAGGGAGGGGCACTACTGCCTTGTTATATGCATCTACAAGCTCTGCAACTTGGTCAGTTCCACAAATGAATTTATTTATAAAACTGTTTTCATACTAGCCCACGTATGTGCTCTGAAAAAAAGATTCTGGAAAAATCGGTTGCCCCAGTTAGATTAACAGTAAAACTGAAAAATCTAACTATTTCCTTTTAATCTGTTTAAATAAAGGCAAAAAATGTTGAATTCTTGCTCTTCAAAGTTATTCACTTCTAATGTTAGTTCCTAAAATCTCCCCGAAAAACAGTGAGGTGCTATGCTCCAATTGCTATTTTGCAAGGAATTAAAAGTCATCAGAAAAAAATAAAATCAGGAAAGGTACACTTACACAGCTGGGAGAGTCAGTCCACTTTTTAAAGTAACAAAAGAATGGAATTAGTTATGACAATTTTGCGTAAAAATCTTAATCCACACTTCTCGTGCAGAAAAAAGTTTCCCCATTCACTTGAATGACTCATTAACAGCTTGCTTGCTGATAAGCAAAGTCAAAACATCCATAAGCCAAGAACTTCCTTAGCACGGTGAAAGAGGAGACGCGTAAGACAGTGCTTCAGGATGAGTAAACTACACGCTGACAGTACGCACCTAACTAATTTTACACGTTACTGAATCCCATACTTTTTTATACAGCATAAGAGTTTGTACTGTTTCGTAAATGCAATTACTCCAGGCTCCACAAATAAATTCAGCTATCGCTTGTGCGTGACTAGAGATGACTGATTGTGAAACAGGTAAGGAGAGATTCTGTGTTTCTTGATTAGTATGTAGTTAGGAATGTGCCTTACAGCCTTATACACTATGATGAAGATTATTGCATAACTTAAGTTTTCTACTTTTCTAAGCTTTGGGTAATAATAAGTTAAAACCAAACAAAATAGGAAGGTGCATGAAACAAGACACTGACACAGTCTATATGCATTAAGGAAGGAAAATTCAAGTAATTTTAAATCATATAAACAACAGTTGGACCTGGGCATTTAATCTGCTTAGGTCCTTCTGAAAAATCCCACTGGACATGTACATTTATCCTTTGAAAATGTGACCTAGGCTGGCTGGAGGCAATCAATTCTTCAGCTCTTTCTTAAATATGATTATTTTTTAAATGTAAAACTTGTCTTGGCGCCTTAAAACTTGACTTAAAACTGTCACTTTGAGCTACCTGAGCAGTATAAGGCAGAACAGGGAATTCTCAGGGAGCTTGTGAAGAGTCTTCCCTTTAAGTGAAATCACACGTACAGCAAAACAGAAATCTTCTAATTTGTATTAACTAGCTTCTGAAAGAACTTAAAGATGAGTTACTAAGATACTTGGGGCTTAGAAGCTTGTTAATTTTATACCTCTCTTCAGAAGTCAGTTGACAAGAAAAGAAAATTAAAACCGCACACTTAAGGAAATACAATGTTTTACTTTGGCAAGGCTCAGCAACTCTTATCAGGACCTTCCACACAGGTAGCCTTTTCCTTCTCAGTCAGGAGGATGTCACAGAAAATCCAAGACCAATATGATAAGAGAGCATTGATGTACATATTGTTTTGACCTTTTGCCTTTTTTCCAAGCAGACATCAGGGTTTCCTGAGCATTCATCAAAGATGCATATATAATTACTAAATTAAACTGACTACACGGTGGCCTCAGATATAAAATGACAAGCAACCTAATCTAACGCAAAATTCTTCTATAGATATGCCCTTCAGAGAGGACATCTGGTAAAACATCTTGCAAGGGAATGGATATGATAAATCAGATGCAGCGAAGTAATGTAAAAGTGTAACTGGTGATGACTTCAGAGAAAACTGAAGAACATATGATAAAGACAAGATAAAGTGCACTCCTGAGGCTGTCTGGAAAAAGGGTCAGAGAAAAAGCTGCTGTCTGGAACTTATTTTGCAGAACTGAAATATATTAATTTAGTGCCAAAATAAGCAGAGTCACAATTTACACATCTCTGTCCAATCAGTTTTAGCTCAAAAATATGATAGTTCCTATTTATGTTACAGAGCCTCTTACACAGTCTCAGAGAAGCGTAGCACTTAAGGATGGAGAAAAGTCTAATTTTGCTTTGCCAATAAGCACTTCTAACTTTTAATGTCTTTACCACATCTCAGTTTTCTCCTACTTACAAAAGATGCTGGTTGGAACGAACATTTACAAACCCAGAAGAAATAACGCAAAGAAGGGAAAAGCAAATGGAAACAGATTTGCTCAAACATTTGGCATATCTTAATCTTAGGGAAAAAAATAATGGAATTTTCAGAATTAAATACAAGCTGAAATTTTATGGTAATAGTTTATCCTCTTGACCTAGAAAAGGCATTGTTCCACCTACGAAGGGTTGAATAGAGCGTCTAGACAAACTCCCTCTCCATAGCTTCTCTATCATGCAAAGGATGCTCAAAAAGGTCTGAAAACAGACCACAAATGACAAGAGATCATACCCAGTAATCCCCATATTTAAGTACAGCACAGTATTTAAACTCCTTACAGGCAGAATTTCATCTTACTCTTCTAGGCCTCAGAAGACAAGGTATTAACGTCTTATAATTCCAACATCCCAAGTCAGTTCCATTCTATTCAAAACAGCTTCAAGTAACTTCATCAATACCTGCGTCCTAATCCAGATCCGTTGCATCCTAATCAGAAAAGAACAACAGACTTGACCAACAGGACTTCCGATCATTAAATCGTATCAAATACTAAAGCAATTTTGCTAATGTAATTTTACTGGTTGGAGGGAGGATTTTTAGAGAAGCTTTAATAGCAGGTTTGTACCAACTTCCCCTTCTCATTTTCTTCCTCTTCTTTCTCTCCTTCATGACACAGATTCATGATTTTTAAGGAGGTTTTAAAATTATATTTTTTGACAGAAAATCTTTATTTTAAAAAATGGTAACAGTATCATTCAGGGGTTTGCATCTGAATGTGCAACAGAACCAGCCAGTAAGATGAGACCTGACATCAGATGCTCTCCAAGGCTGTCAACACTATAAATCGTTATTTTCATTTTAATGTAGTAGAATACTTCTTTCTGCAAACATGCTATATTAATACTGCAAAAGTCAAAACACAACAATCTACTTCATGAACATTAGCAAAGGCTAAAATTACTTCAAAAATGTTACACTGCAAATGAAGTCTTGTTATGAACACGCTGGAAAATCAACACTGGAATAAAGCAACAGAGATATTCCTTGAAAAATCTCTCTGCCATTTTCCCAATAAGCGTATACATAAATCCTTTAGTCCATATTAGAGGAACAATGTCTGGAACAGACAGAAGACACTTTTGAAGCCAATTAGAAAATACTGTTTATAAGGGACTAATTAGTTATGCAAAATGCTAAACGAGAAGTTTCATCCTAAAACATCAGGTTGACAAGGTAGAAATAATTCAGGAACCATCTTTATAGAGAAGCAGCCTTGTAACATCTCTTTGATTCACACAAAGGTCCCCCAAAAGACAGTAATATAGAAAAGTAATTCATTACAAATGCCTTTCAATTCCACACTGGACAGATGGCTTAGTTCTCTAATGTGACCTCTCTTTTTTATTTTTTTTTTAATTTTTACTGGATTAGATCCAGCAATCCAATGTTAGTGTGATGTTTAACAGCTTAGACAAGATTTAAATAGCATTTATCCCACACAGTGTTTAACTTGCATGCTGTTCATTTTTTCCACTCAATATAACAATTTAAAGATTAGAAATATAGGTATTAATAATAATTTTCTGAGGAGGTCTTTTGGAAGAAAGAAAATTCTGCTAAATGATCATGGGGAGACAAAGAAAAAGAGACCGAAAAAAATGCACATTTGTAACAGAAAAGATTATAAACTTTCCTATACATTCAGTGGAAAACACCAGATATGAGATGAAGAGAAACTCTACAACTCTGTTGAATCTGGATTCATGATATTCTGGACAGCAACAGGGGAAACTCTCCACACATTCTCTCACTTACTAGCACAGTATTTACTTGCTCCCAGAGTTATTTATTTTTTTGGCTTTCAGTTACTATTTTCAACAAAGCTAATAATTTCTTTTCACGTGTCTGATATTTCAGAAGCATGGGCTGGCCCTGCTAGCACATGTAGTGCTAACATATGTAGCGTTCACTAATGAAGGCATCGGTGCAAAGAGCTTGCCTGCACTCTACTAAGACCCATGGAACAACTATTTTTTGCAGATCCAGATTCAATATATAACTTAAAGCTTTCAGCAGTACCAGGATTTTAAATATTATAGATTTTATAAAGAGACTAAATAGTTTTCAGGCAACCTGGTTAGAGAAACATATTTTAAGACATACAAGGTAGTCACAGTTCTAGTGCGATTTATTAATCAATGAATTAAAGTTTTAATTTGATTCAGCTACCTGCTGAGCAAGTCTCTGCAGGTAGCAAATTCAAGTTGATAGAAGGCTTTTCAGAAGCATCAATTAACAATAGTTATTAAAATAGTGACCTCTGCCAGCTTTTGTGAGATAACACTTCCTGCTTGGATAGGCAATGAAGAGCATGAAAAGAAATTCAACAACTCTCACGCTGAGAAAGTGACTTCAAGTCCCAAAACTAAATTAGACAGCTGGCACAATCTGTGACATCTGTACATCAATCCTGGAAGTCTCTGCCTCTTTCCCCAAATTCCACAGGTTTTGTTGCGGATTTTTTTTATTGTTAATTCAGGCTCTTGCCCTTTTCTTCTGCAGAACCTCTATAAAATGCTCTTGTTTCCTGGCTCTAGTACTAAAATCACTTGCTTGTTTTGATCAACTTCTCCCCCAGCTATACGCTTCCTTGACAGGCTGTCTTCTCTTATAGTTGTTAACACTGTCCTCTTGTCCTTTCTGAGCAAACTGCTTCAGCCGTTTCCTCTCTCTTCTCACCCAATTTCCAAGTTTCTGTTGGTGGAAGACTCCAGCCAGGCTCCTCCTGGCTCATCTTGTTTCCTTCTGTTCCCTTCTCATCTGCACACTAATTCAGTCTCTGCTACTTCTTCAATGCCTCTGTTCCCACTGAAATCTTTATTCACGATACTTTATGAAGGAAAAATGTTATCTCTTTCAAATAACTAACTGACTTCTAACTACCATGAGTTAAATTGAGGGCAGAAGGGGCAAATCTGAGTCTCCCGAGTTATACACAGTTCTTCAGTCTTTGGGCTACAACATATAATCAGCACAAGGGAGTTTCAGCACTGGAGTGCCTTGGTAAAATGAGTCCACAGGTGTGGGAAGAAGCAAGCCAGAATGTGTGGATTGTCAGGAACAAATTTGCTAAAATACCTTGGACAAAGGTCCTAAGGAACAAACTTGCTAAGATTCATGTCCAACCCCACTCCACCCTGCTGAGGAGAAGTGAGACAACACACATCTGAAAGTGCTGAAAGATTCAACTCCAAGCCTGAAAGAAGGCAGATTTCCATTTACTCTTGCAAGTTAGCTTGTTTTCAACTTTGCTATGGATGTTATTTTGGTCATAGAGGAATTATGTTTTATTATTTGAGTGGATGCTAAAGATTAAGTTATGTGCCTAAATAGTCTAGAAGTGTTTACATATAAACACAGGGTGGTCTGCTTCAAAAGCATATGCACATATAGCTGTATCAAACACTTAACCATCTGCACTTCTCACTCACAAAAGGCCAAACCTGGTACAGCACTTAAGGATGCATGTGAAGTCGTTTGGACAGTTCTCTAGAAGCCAAGACAGAGTGTTTAAGGGTTGGATTTACAAAGACATTTAGAAACCTGAGGCTGTGATTCAACAATTTTCAGTCTTCAGCACCAATAGTGACATAAGGCACTGACACATCCCCTCCTGCACACTGCAGCATACAGCCCCCTCAACTGTGCTGTGCTGGAAGAGCTGGATAACACAACTGATCTGGCTTAAAAAAAAAAAAAAAAAAGAAAAATGTATTAGTTTAAATCTGAACCGGTTTCATGATTCAGCTCTCTGTGTGGCTGCACACACGGTGTGCCAGCACAATTCCTGCTGGGACCACGCATCATGGGCCAGGAATACTGTACACTGGGGTCATTCTATTACAACAATAAAATATTGTTTTATGGTAAAATGTGTTACACTGTACTGTTTGTTGTTATACAACAAACACAAATGTGAATTCTTCAGTATTGCTGGGAATCCACTGATAAGCGACATGGTGTAAACCTGCAGGGAATGTCCTCAAAGGTGTGAGCTGACAGTGATGCTACAAATGCACACAGGTTCTCATGCTGAATGCTTATGAAATGCAAACCTGCCCCTGCATCAGGCAGTCTCCGGACATCTGCACATTTACATTAAATATGAACACCTCTTTAATGCACTCGGAAAACACACATGTTGTCAGGGCATAGTTTGTTTCCTAAGAGCAAAAAGACATCTGTTTGCAATATCGAATTCCAGTGCACCACCTTAAAAAGCATAACTTTAATAAGGAAAACTTAAAGTTACAAATAGAGACCTTGCAGTCAAATTCCCATAGATATTTTATTATATTGTTGAAATAGCTTTCTTTGTACTTATGGGGAACACTCTTCAAAATGCCTTTAATTCACAGCAGTAATCAAGAGAGGAATATGGATATTAGAATGTGTGAAAGCTGGTTAACAAAACAAGCATGCATCTACTTTACAGTCATCACCAGGATCTTGTCTGAGCCTGTTACTAGTCTGTGCTTTATGGAAAACATTAACTCCTTTATACATACCTCGAGACGAAAAACAGCCCTTCCTAACTATGCAGCATCAGTAGTAATAGAATTTCAGAAGCAATACTTCACAGCACATATGTATTGTTTATATTTCCACTTCTTCATGAAACTAGATGTTGCTCCACAGCCCAACACTAACATAATTTTCAGGGGCCTGGATGAGAATCAGAATTATTACATCAGTGTTTATTTACAAAGATGGTTCTTGAATTACTCCTAACTTGTCAAGCAATTTGTGCCCCACCCGTTAGCCTAAATCTGCACACGCACATACATGTTTCCATACAGTAAAGCTGTGCCAGCAGTCCTCAGGAGAAACTCAAGCCAAGAGATCCACCCGGCCTTTAAAAAAAAAAAAAAGTTTGCACAAACTACACACAGCTCTCCCCCACAGGATTTCAGAGATGGATAATCCTCCCCCTCTCCACCACCTGTGGTTCAGCAGAGTTCATCTGAGGTTGCTTGGGTCCGCACTGTAAGGTAACCCCCCCCTCCTGCACTCACTAGTCAGTCATGCAGAGAGGGAGAGAGGATTAAACTGTGACATGCTGATGTTCAGTGAACGCCAGACAGTGCTTTGACAAAGGTCTCAAAATAATGCATTGGGTTCAGTCCTGCTTCTAGAAACGATGATGGGCTGGGCTGGTTTTCAGCCCACCTGCCCAGCCAGATTCCCAAGTAAAGTAAATGGGGCTCCCTGCAGATGGGAACGGTCCCACTGTGTGGATTGACCGCCTGATGGGATCCTGACACTGCACATTACTCCACGCTGTCATTCCTGAAGTCAGCCTACTAAAGCTAGAATTCAGTATTTTATAATGTTATTTTCAGCTCTGCTATTGAAGAATTACTTCAATAGCAAAGACGTCTCTCTTTATCTGTGCTTTATCTCTCCCTCAACAGAGCAGAAATTACAGGACTTACCTCCTTTTATGAAAAGCAACAGCTGATGCATGATACCTCTTATGCATTCTATACCTACCAAAAGCAACAAGATTTTTACCTTTGCGTGGATTGATGAATAGGAGACATAGTACGTTGTGCAGTTAGACCTTTTTATACACTATGCTTGACCATATAACAAATACTGCTGGAAGGAAGAGATCTTAGTGATCATTTATGCTAGGCACATCAAGTCCCAGAACTCAGTGAAGGCAGCACAAATTCCAGAGGATGGGAGGATTAAGGATATAACCCCCGGAGAACAGCTAACATATCAAAACAGGAGAGCAGAGCAGACCATTTCATAAGACAGGTTTTGTTTGTATCAGTTAGTTTCCAAAGCCCTGACATTTTCCGCTTTTAAAAAAAAAGCGTCCCCTAGTTAAATTACACTCTGATGGTTTGCAGGCAGTATCATGTGGTTTTAAAACATTCTTTAAATTTGCAATGGCTCGGTATGCTGAAAACTTGTTGCGCTGGAATTTCTCATCCTTGCCCTCTGTTTCTTCTAACTTCAGCTAAAATACAGTAACATTGTCTCTGCCACATCCACATCTCATGTGGGCAACAGCATGCATATAAGAGCTTCAGCCTTCATTATTTAATGCATGTAGGTTGTGTTGTGGTGTGCAGTTACTGGCTCTATCGTATCTAATGTTTCATGACCTGCTACAAGCTACTGGGATGAGGATACTCAATTTTTATGCAAGATGGTTTCATTCCTACAGATCCAAGCTAAGACATAGTGCTATATATCACTTTAGAATCTGCACCGGGCTCTTGATGTATTTTGCAAGTAGATTTCTAAAGCTTGTAACCAGGCTAACATCTAAGCATACTTAGATAACAACAGAAGTGCCTGAAGGAGCAAATTAGGCAAGAGAAAAAGCACAACCAAAAAAACCCCATCATGGACATGAAGGCATTAAAAATATGGCCTCTGTCATTTCATACAAGTCCTCACAGTGATGCCTTATTATATTTTTAATTTCTTCCTTTAGAATTATGTTATTCTTACAGAACAAGATGTTGGAATAGATAGGACTAGGAATTAAAGACTCAGATTTTAGGGCTCACCAATAGACTTCAAGCAGCCACTCAAAGGGAGCATCCACTTCAAAATCTAGTGCTTTATTAAAGTTATAAACTGTGGTAAAACCAGACAAGTCTAAATAGCACTAGTTCTAAGGGTACTTAGGATACTTGATATCTGCCTTTAAGGACACTTAAGATCAATTTGTTTTTCTCTAATTAAGAGGGAAGTAAAGGGGAAGAAAAAAAAAAAACCCACAAAAGATGAGATAGTGTAACAAATGCTCGCTGGTACAGCCCAGCATAATGGATACTTTTACCAAATACCCATTTCAACTCTTGCAATCACCTATTTTAAGTTTTCTCGAGGGAATGTAATAATTAGTCCTGATTTTTTCTCTTCAGGATTATGTTCTGACCAAGTATTTCGATCTGTCTGTGATACTAGAGATAAAAAAAAAATAATTAAAAAAAAAAAAATCTATCTCAAACTCCAAGGTTTATCAAAAGACTCTTTCAAGGTCATCTTTACACTCCAGGATGAAAACTGCATATAACAAGTACAATTAGGCATTTAGAAACTCAAGACTCTCCCAGTACAAACATTTTGGAGAGAGAAGCCCTTCAAAATTATTTTATAAAAAAAAAAAAAAACAAACACAGACTTTCATCACTTCTTCCTCCAACATGACAAGCTGTTTCTTAGGTTGGGATTTTTTATAGGGCTCATGGAAATTAATTGTGTGGCTTCCACTGAAAGTCAATGTGGGGGAGGAGGGCTAATTCACTTCAGCAAATTCTCTGAAAAAGATTTTCTCTTTAAACAACAGAGTTGGTTAAAGGAAAGGGCTTATGGCAGTTACTCCTGGGCTTGCCAAACACAGTCCAGACACCTCAAAGTGACTGCAGAAATTCACTGCACCTTTCTGGCCATTTTCCCACTCCTGTAATCAGGTTTCCTCCCATCGGATGTTATTTCCCCTCACACACAAGGATCAGTGTGCAACCACAGCGGAGATCAGACAGGCTTTATGTTCACTGAGGCTTTTCAAACACTGGAGTGCCTGCTTTGCCTGTGTTCCTCCACTGCATGGAACAGGCAAAGCAGAGTTTAAAGTACTTTGCAGGGCTCAAGCCTGGACTAAAGCCAAAGTACCACCATGGTAAGCAATCGTGTTGTGTTCATAAGTATATTCTTGTACCTGCATAGCTTCCCTAAAAAACAAAACATACACCAGCTTTTATGCCAAATATATCTAAAGTAGAATAACCCCTTTATATCTGCTGCCATCAAGGAGAAATGTTCAGCCTATTAAAAAATAATACAATTCTGTTTATGTAAGATAGTTTTCTCTGTTAGTATACTAAGTGAAAAACAAGGAATGAATATCTCCTTAGGTAAATACAAACATGGTTATTAACACTGCCCAGCTTTGTTCCTAGATACGTTTCTCTAATTCTGAGCATCCAACTCATGAATACGGAGCTCAAAACTTGTAAAAAGCAAGTTCCTTTAAGGAATGTCAAGTTGGTTACTGAAAAGTAAAGAAATTCCAAATCGCCAGATAATTTCTAATAGTAAATAGATACAGATTAAAAAAGGGAAGCCTCTATGCATTCACAGTCCTTAATTAAAAAAAAGGAAGGAAAAAAGAAAGACTGCCCACTGTAACGTGAATGAGTGGCATGAAATAATCCACCACTGGATGGGACTGTACATGGTCACAAGGGAGAACTCGGACTCTGCCAAACGGCATCTTGAAATTTCTGCTACGGAAGGAACAATAGAAGATTTCTTGCAGACTCTGAAGACAATACCAGCCTGATCAACCTTTTCTAATCAGCAGCCAAAGTGTCTCGCCTGTCTGTCAATGACAGTGTCTCTCAGCAGGGAGTGGTTTATTATTCTAATAAAATGCTCCAATAAAGAGAGGGTCAGCTATGAATCACTACCATGAGAAAATTTAATTAGATTTTTACACTGACTAAAGACATTCCCTGCACACAGATAACATTTTAAATATGGAGAAAAATGTTAGTGTATTTGAAGGCAAAGTTACTTTTAGGTTTTTTTGTTTTAAATTTACTGTTTCTATTTCTCCTTTTCTTGAGATGGCTGTTTACATTACACAGTTACAGTATCCAAGCTTAAAGGTTTTTTATGAAAAGTTCAATAATTTTTTTATTAAAAACTCCCAACGCAAATCTTCTGAAGTATTCCACCCAACAGAGCGCTCTGTATTTTCCTAGGAAAAGGTCTGATGATAGCATAAACAAAAAAGCCATACCCAATTAAAATTAAAAAAATCTCTGCTTCATCACAGAGTAAAAGCTACAGAATAGTTTGGTATCAAACACATGTACAATATATACCAATGTGTTATTGTAGATGGTATTTTAATTAAAAATATACTGTATAAAGAAGAGAATGGGACTCAGCTATATTAATACATACAGCTGCAAACTATCTGTATTAGCAGACAGAAGTTTCATTAAGAGTAACCTTATAGCAAAGGTTTTTCTAAAAGCAACCAGAGGAAAGTCGAAGTCAACCAGGAGGGCCAGGGCTGTTACAGCTATTGCGATCATTAGGAAACCATTATCTCAAATTCATGCTGCTACTATGATACAGGTTCGCCTAGTAACATGACAGCAAATTATATGATTAATTAGCTAACATGTAGCTACTGAGAGTCAACCAGTTGAAGCTGATGCCCTACAGAAACAGATAAAATATTACCAAACTCAAAAAATTATCCTGCAGTTCTAGTTCCAAACATCAGTGAATTTGCAGATGTTTCAAGTGATCTCTCCATTCATGCTCACTTTGCATTCACTACTCGCTGCACTCACGTGAATTTCTGTATTTGACTTTTCCTGAATCATTTAATTATTCTTCACTTTTTGCCTAACTGCAATCATCAAGTTTTCTGCAGATTCAAAACACAAAACATACTTGCACTGATCTAATGTCACACACAAGAGCACTTCATAGGTATTTTTAAAAGGAGACAAAAATATTAGCCATTGATTGTACTGTATATCTGTTTGGCAAAAGACCCAACGAGATGAGCATCACATAACATCTCTGAAAAGGAAGCATGAAGATGGGAAAGCAGAAAAACAAAACTCGACTCAAATCAGATGCAGTTATAGTTACATCCTCAGCTGCACTACTGAGAGGTTCACTGCTTTGACTGCCTTTCTGCAACCCAGCCCATTATACTGAAAACAGACTTCTTCATAAGCTGCAACTAGGGAGAAGTCAGCAACAGCAAAAGACAGAAAATATGGGCAAACAAAACAAAGGGCTCATTTTACTGTTTTCAAGGGCTTAGAAAACCCCCCAAACCATAAAACATTAAATACGTGTGTGTACACACACTTCCCAGTACCACAGGGCAGTCAAGGAGCACTTCCCATCCTTGCGTGCCACACTGCATCAGTGCTGACACATCGGGAGAGGCTCTATGCTCAAATCAGAGCTGAACTTTTCCCAATATATCCTATCCTCCACACTCAGGAGATGGAAATGAACTACTTATTTAGGATTTGAAAGCAAAGGGAGTCAACTATTTGGACAGACATTATGTGAGAGAGAAAACCTCTTTCTTGAAATTCTCTGAAACAACCAAGCAGAACAAGTTAACAGATAAGGAAATATTTGAAACAATCTGAAAACTAAGGACCATCCAACAACCAGGTTTTTGTATGTAGCCTGTTTACACCAGCATTTTAAGATGTGTGAACAGGAACTTCAGCAGAAGGTATTTGAGATTTGCAAATTTTAAGATCCAGTATATACTGATACTTTAAGAAAGCAATTAATAGCAAAAGCAAACAGTGGTTCACTTACATAAGTGCTTGTTGGTGGAGGATGATGCTTAAAATGCAATAAAAATTAAATATCTTAAATACATACAAGCATAGAAACAGAAGATTCAATCATGGTACTGCAGACACGCAGAAGTACATAGCAGGAGAGAAAGAAGGACATTACAACATTCAGGCTTCAATATCAGAATTTCCATCCCCATTGATGACTTAATAAACAGAGGGAAGACAGCAATTTTGGAACAACAAAAATAAATTAGTGGCAGTAGATAATATTTTAGCTGTACTAGCAAAAATTATAATTGATTTTCTGTCTGTGGTGTTAAAGTTGCTATCTTTGCACTGAAAATAAATTTTCATTTTAAAAGCATAATCACATGTTAAAATAGTTCTACCTGGCATTTTCTGTCAACAAGCTCATTTTACAATGGCATACAAGAACTACCATTGCTCTGTCATGTCAAGAAATTGGTTTCACTTCCTTAGAAATACCTAAGATTAGATAACATTAGATTTGTTTATCATCTATTACGCTGTAAAATCACGTTGTTGAAGTAGTAACCTTTTGTCTAAATGAAGAGCAACTTTTGAAGTAGAAAGGATCATGGAAGCATCAACATATAAGCTACTTTTAAGCCAAATATTAGATTTTTAAAATCATACAAATACTTTAAATCCTAAGGACTCTTCCTTGTAACACTCATTTTAGTTCACTCATCTGCTTATCACTGCGGGTTTTTTTAAACAGGTTACTATAATCTACATTACTACTTACTGTAGTTTCTCCAAAAATATCTGGTTTCTCTCTCCAGCAGCCACCCCACCCCAAACCCTCCTTAGAACAGGGTTATTCTCAAGATATGGGTTTTCAGCAGACCTGTTTGAACAAGAACAGCACTAGCTGCACCTCTAGAAGCAGGTGAACTCCTTTGATAACAGCTGCAAGTGTAGTCTTACATCCCTGGAGGTTCTCAGGATTCAGCTAGGCTACATCGCAACTGATCTGATCTAGTTGTGACAAGGGACCATCTCTGAATGGGAGGCTGGACTAGATGACCTCGGGAGGTCCCTTCCAATTCAATCTCCAACTAGAAATCAAAGAGGATTCAGAGTGGAGAGTCTGGAGCACCCACTGCCACAGCAGACTTTTCCATTAATGTCTACTTGGCTAGAAGATACAAAAAGCTGCCACAGGCAGAGGGTTAGCAGAGGTGGTACCTGAATAATAAACACAGAGAACAGTTGGAAGAGTTACAACTACGCAATCTATTCAGTGTGCTCAGTGGACAGACCGCACTTCAGTAAGTGAAACACCAAACCAATGATTATCAACCAGGAATTATTTCCTAAACTTTCAATTTTGTGGGTTACTTACTAACAATACAACTCACCAACACTTGGCTAATCAGCCTCTTAAATTTAAAATTGAACCATAAAAAAACCAGATAAAAAGCAATAAATGTTTAAACTGAGGTATTATTTATAATAAAGTACTATTAGATACAACTATGATTCTTCAAACTAGGAGTCTGCCATGTAGCTAATTAGCCCCAAATTTAGACCCAAGTTTGATTTGTCATTCAGTCCTTCACAAAAGGCTCTTTTATAAGACCTGTCTACAAGGCACATGCAAATTTGTCATGAGCAAAAGCATCATCCTTGCTGAGCAACTGTCAAAATGCAAAAGCCAAAATGAAAGAAGGTTCTGCATGTAAAATAGGAAAGTAAAAAAGCCTGGGTTTTGGCTTGAGGGGATCTCAGTTTTATAGCGCTATTTTGGACACAGATATTAAATTCTGACTTAAAATACATCAAAACAGTAGGGTATTTTTTGCCACTTCTAGAGCACATTTGATTTGAACACCAAACACTGAATGCAACAATCAGCAAAAGAGCTCAACAATTTAGAGATTCAAGAAGTCTAGGGAGCTTGACACAGATTGACAGGCTCCAGCCAAGCTTGCTGTGTAATTATTTCATGTGTCTGCACTTTGTCTTCCATCACTGAAATGAACACCTAAAGGCAAGAACACAAAGGATACAGAATAATACATCACCATTCATTTATCAGAATGAACGCCGACAGTGGATAGTTAGAGCTTCCTATTACATCCTGCAAGTAGGAATTATACGGTCATTCATTCTTCACAGTGTGTCAGTCCTGGACTTTGAATTTTGTAAAAAATTAACTGGTCTTGACCAACTGACAATAAAAGACAAAAATCCAGACTCTTCCCCCAGATGAAAGCATCTGCCTTATAATTAATGCCCTCTCTTATCCCAGCTTTGTACAAGTATTACTGGAGTCACTCTCTGCACTCCTGCACAGTTCCCAGGTGATACAGTTCACGTAGTTCACAGGGGGAAACCGAGGCATAGAGCAACTCAACAAAACAGTCATTTGCTCTGCAGTAACTTATTCAGGAATCTCTGTATCTTCAAATGCTTTCAAACATACATGGTACAGGATGAAAAAGCCAAACGCTATTCCACAATCATGTTTTGTAAGGGATGGAAACAAAGCATTATAGGCAACAATGGAACACAACGATCACACACAGAATGTAATCTTTATTTCATTCAATGCATCCAAGTAAACTCAGCAAAGGTTAAATAAGCAATTAACTACTTTATTATGACCTCTGTGCCAAACTCTTACTTTCTTACCCGAAATAGAGTTTGTAAGAACAATCCTGAGCAACCCAAAAGAAAAATTTAATTTCAATGCAAAAATCGCTGCATGGAGATGCTTTTGGTTGCTAAAATTGGAGTACTTACTACAGAATTCCCCTGGCCATGACTCACTAACAATAAAGAGACTGCATGCAGAAAAAAGTCAAAGCTAAGTCTGCCAGCGTTAACAAGGTCTTCCCTGTCCACAATGTTTTACTCCCTATGTTACCTATGCAAAGGTAAAAAATCAGGAAAATAAATTAATAATGATGCAATTGTATCTATGTCTAACTAGAAATGTGCATTATGCTATCAATACTTGTTTTCAAAACGACATACACATACTACTGAGTAACATTACTGAAATTACAAAGAGTGTTACTCTATACCTATACAGCCATGCTCTAAGCCTATACAGCAGAGAGGAAGTGCCTTGCAAAATGAAACCATCAGGAATGAGAGTAACAGTAGCATCTATAAGGAGATGAAAACCAAGACACTTTACCCAGTAAAACTTCTAATGGTTGCATTTTATTTATTTTTTCCACTGGCAGTTGGGAAACTGGGACTAGCAAAATAATTGTATATGTTTAGAGAAAAACTCTATGAAGTCATCAGCTGGAATTTGCTACTCAGCTTTTTTCATTTAACCCATCCATAGGGTTCCTCGTAAACACATGAATACCCAGAGAATGCCCTAAAGTGAGATTAAAAAGTAATAACAGCTATTTTTAACATCAAGTAAAGAAAGCAGAGCAAAGCAGTTCTGCTCTGTATCCTTTCTAGTTAGGAAGGGCATTTAGCAGTCCTTCTCAAATGCCGAGGCCCGGTCGGTTGATGGGTGCTGAATACAGCCGCTCCAGGCAGCGCTGCAGCACGGCCAGCCCCCCACCCACCGTGGTCCCCAGGGAAGGGAACAGCCCCTTCAGTCCCCAGGTAAATCCCCATCTGCAGTTCATTACTCAGGAAAACTTTCCCTTTTTGTAGAGTTACTGTCAAAACCACAGGGGACTTTAATTACCTTTTTATTTTCAGGTACAACTTGCACTTCAAAATTTTTTTAGCGTGATACACCTAGAGCTTTCCTCTCCTTAACAGTGCAGGTTTCACACTGGAAAGCACTTTTATTCCCCCCCTCACAGTATAGTTGTTTAGTTTTCCTCTCAAATAGCTGAAGGTTACTTGGAATCACGTAGAGAGACAGAAATAAAGTCATTAATAAATACATTCACAATACGTTCATATCGTATCACATTATACAACATAATTATGCAATAAAGCCATTTGTGCGAAGCCACCAAAATACAAAGACCCTCTCCTTCCACCTTATTATGGTCCTGCTCTTTCTGCTCATCATCTTTGACAAGGGAATATACAACCAATGCAGATGGAAACACTTGCTGTAGTGCGTTTCCGAATTTGGCAAGCAGCAGTTTTAATTTATTCTTTTCAGATTGATTGTCTGCTGCAGTAAAGCAGCCTCTAATCCCCCTCCCCCAAACAGTAAAGCTTAAAAAAAGGGGGGGGGGGGGGTGTAAAGCAATCATATGATAAAATCACAGCTTTAGCAAAAGCTTTGATATCATCGTTAGGTTCATACAAATTTCCTCTCTTACCTAGCTTGTTCTTCACTAATTAGTCCAGCCACTGGTAGTTTGTGTTCCTTTTTCTTTTTCTGACACAGAAACAAGCAGTTAAACTAGTATTTGCAGTCTTTAATTACACATTAAAATCTTCATCCTTAACTTTTTTACTGAAAGTACAGGGATTCCCTACAGTGCAATATTAGTGTTCTGCTCTAAATTCTGCAAGGGCATCTGCTAACGGTTGGGACTGTGGAACAACTTTTAATTAATTGCCACCTTTTAATGGCACGGTTCTCACACAAACATTACCTTTAAGGCAAACATACATCAAAGAGTCAGAAATTTGCTCTTTTACAACTCAGCTACAACCCCCAGTTACACGAACACTCACTAAAGGCTACACGCTGCTCCGGATCTGTGCATATTCCAGAAAATGAACATGCAGATCAAGGCCAGTACAGGGCCCAAAGTTTCCAAAAAGATATAGCTTTTTCATTTCCCAACTATGGAGTGTTCCAGCTAATCTTCAGCAAAGTAGATGGGAATTATTTCAAATCACTGTGCTCAGTCACACAGGGCTGCACATCACACTCGGAGCAATCCTATTTGTGGGATTAGTTTGGGGAATATGACACCAAAATATCAACAGCAATCAGGCCCAGGCTTCTTCTGGCTAATGTCTTCCTGACAGATGTGTTCACGGAGGTGTTCACTACAAGGACATTTGAGCTAAGGCTATCAGTCCGTAACAGCTCACAACACACTAGTAAGCGAAGCTCTATACGCTGTAAAGAAATGATGAAATCTTAATTACATGCACTTGCTTTCCATAGTGGTTGGTGAGAGTATTTGTTGAAAAGTGAATAAATAAAACAGATTTTTCCTCCATGTTAAAGTACGCTGTAAAGTTTTACAACACAACTAATGCACATTTCAGTAATTTACTAGGGATAAAGCAGCATCCAAGATCCTTGTCTCTTGTACTTGTGTGGATAGAAATTATCATCCTGTTAATGAATATCATAAGGAACATTTTGTTTTAGTCAAAATCTTTCCTTTGGACAATCTGTGTTGATCAATGCCTGCTGGTTTTTTTGTAATTACTTTGTAAGGAAATATGCAGCTGTATAGTACTTAATGGAATGAAATGAAATTCAGCATGTAACTATAGCCAAAAAAGCACATTGATCTGGCATAACAAAACAAAGAAGATTACAGAAACCCCTGCTGTCAGATATATCAACATATTAGGAGATTAGATCAAGATTAAAATTTTTAAAAGAATCATATTTCTGAAGATGCATTGAACAGCAAAGGTGTTGACTCAGTACTGAGTTACCAAGCATCACCAGACTCAAGAATGGCAGCTGTTACCGAAAAAAAAACCAACCCACCCCAAAACCAAAACAACTTCCACAGGAAGTCATGTTGTACCCAAGTAGTAGCAATGTGAAGTCTACCCAGGTGACTACTAGAGCTCTGGCAACGCTTAGTGAGCATCCACAGAAGTCACTCTATGACCCACCTACTGACTACTGCAGGAGGGCACAGAGCACAAAGCAGGGAAGTGCCTCCTCAAGTCACACGTACTGGGACCAAATCTGCCAAAAACCACAACAGTTTATCACTGAATTGCTCCCTCTTACCAGTGTAAGGGTCTAGTTCAGATCCTACTGAACTTCTCAATTCATACAGCTCTATCTAGGGCTCCAATACTTCTACTGATTGGAGATAAACATAAATGAAAATCAAAAATATGTAACAGTGTAAGAGGGTTTCTCCTATTGTCCGAATGTTGGTTTAATACTGTTGGAGTGATCAAGTTCACAGTGTGAGACAGTTGGATTTACCTTGCATTACAATATGCCATTTAAAAAATTCTAAGTCAGAGATGTGGAAGTGGGCTATGGGTCCCAGCAGCTATCTGTTGTAGGACTGAGTGCTGCAGTGCATTTTTATCATCTACAAACTTTAAAAGCACATGCCAGTTTTTCTGCAGATTTCAGATTCTCATTAAATCTGTGTTGGTCCGCTCTTCAGAACTGTCCCTAACTAAAGAAACCACATACATCCTTAATAAAGCACAGAAAAGGACAAACAACTGACCTCAAGAGCCCCACAGACCAAACGAGGAAAGAAAGAAAGGGAGGAAAAAACCAATGAAACAACAAAAACACATCTGCCTGCCTTCTGTATTTTTGGTATCTAACCAGGTTACAAAACACATGTATGGCTCCAAAGTTAACATGATAGATAAACCAAGTGAACAGCAGAGACATAAAACAACAGCACCTTATTTTAAAATTTACCTCTTACACTGAAAGTAAAAGTTCAACTGATTACCCCCTTCTTTCTTTTTTGGAGCAGAACTTGGTGAAGTATCTTTGGCTACAAATAGTAAGATGACTAATCAATGTTATATTCCCAGTAAATTATTGGATTTGATCTTGTTGGAGTTGTCTAATAAAGTCCCTCATGAATCAAAACAGTACTTCAGATTTTTTCTTTCCAGTTAAATTACATTGACAGCTAAACAGTAAATACCACATAACTAAAAAGAGAGATTGCTATTACATTTAATAACAGACTGCTTTTTCCCCCCAGTATTTAAACAAAGCACACTAGACAAAACAGGATAAAGCAACAGCAGGCCCATCACTGCTCTGCACCTGAGAACAGCCAGCCAGTGAGCTCTACAAACCGCTTGTCACTGCTGTTGACATGGGCCATTGGGAAAACAACAACAAAAAAATCTCTTTTAAGCTTAGAATCATCTTTCATCCAAATGAAAGCACAATGGGACACTCACATGCACAGCTGTTCTCTTGATAAAACTCAGTTCAAGAAAGTTCAATGATGTGTTATCACCTAGGAATTTTCCCTCATAATTTGTAATACAACATGGGTTCAAGCATGGCCATGGCAGATGCTGCCCCAGCTTTGGGATCTGAGTGTCCTGGCTGCTGAATCTAAAAAGAACCAGATCAGCTCCAAACCATCTATTAAATGTTGTCTTTGAGTTTAAGGGTAACTTCAATCCGAATTTCTAATACCATGGTGGCAACGAACTTTGTAGTAAACCAAACAACCAGACTTCTTAGCTTTCAGTGGTGGGAAAAGACTGTTCAGAAGAAAATGAAGCAGTTCGGATTATGTAATTGTACCTTCTCCTCCCATGCCGTAGGATACAACTTTAATACTTACTGTATTACCAATTAAACTAGAAGTACCCAAGGGTCTCACTAAAACTAAAACGAAAGGTGCACTCCTCCTCTGACAGGGTCCAGTCTCATTTCTGTAAAATAACTTGTTTAAAAGCAACTGTTGTCATCTCTGCTTGGTGGGCAGAAGGGAAACCTGAAGAAAAATCCAAACCAAACCCAAACATGGCTGTATCTTAAAATATCTTGAAATCATATTTTCAATAGCTGCTAAAATTCATTATGATCTGAATTTCTCAGCACTTATCTTCCTGTAACAAAGCTGTCAAAATAGTAGTTTCCTGTTTGTTCATTATTCTCTATTATATTCTGCATGGTTTGAAAAATTCACTTGGGGACATCACTCTTCTCTGAAGCAGTGTTGTAGGCGGCAGTCTGAATACGTTCATATTATTCTGTAGTTTTCTTTAAAGAAACTAAATACTACACATATACATTATTTGTATTCCTTTGAAAAGTTCTAGAGGAATGCATACCATGCAACAGTGTCCTCCACCACCACTGTATTTAGAAGAGAATGGAATACTAACCACTGAAATGCACAGCATGGATTTTATAATTGAAATAGATTTTCCTCTAGGGAATGGACAAATGCTCACAAAACCACCTGTTTAATGAGCGCAATCCTTTTTACCAGAGGTTACAAAGAACTAGTACTCTACCTAGCTAGATTAGCTTTGATAGTTAGAATAACAGTATTTCAGGAGGAAAGCCAATATTTTGGACATTCTGTGCAGAATTATGGAGCTTACTAAAAAAGCTTTAGTATTTAACAAACAGTGACCACACCAGTCACCACCACCAAACACATGGACAGGGGGAAAAAAAAAAAAAAAAAAAGAGCAAAGAACCAATTGGCTAAGATTCTTTAAGGGAAAGTAAGAGTTATTTAACAAGCTGATGAAATACAATATAGAAGTTTTAAAGAGAGTTTCTATTTAGTTGAACCGGGTGAAATATTAAGAGACTTGAGTATCACAGATCCTGCAAGATGTGCACATGATCTCTGAACACACTAAAATCAGTATACCAGTTAGGGATAAACACAGTCTCACTGTACAGCAATACACTGCAACCTACACTACCACAGCTTCACAAAACATCTGCAGAACAGGTGTTCAGCACCTAAAACTACTAAAAGAAAAAGAAAACAGTACAACGATGTGATCCAAATACTAAAATTGATGTTCGATCTACATGGTACGTGGTTGCAAAGTAATTAAACCTATTCATATAAATATTATTGTCTTACAATATAAAGAACTAATTTTTAATCCTCTTTCTTCATATAAAAGGGGATTAATTTGCAGAGCAAAAGGGTCACGTATTTCAGCAACATGTTCTTCTACAGTTCCGGTTGCACTGTCTTGCTAAAGTCAAGCTAAAGGAATACCTTGAGAAACTTAAACATGAACAGGGATATTAAATGAGCTCCTAGTATTGAAAGTTATTGGAAACTGATCTCTTCCTTATTAATACAATTCCCCATCATGTACAAAAAGATATCTCCATGTTCCAGAATGCAAACAGAGTTTTAATCTTTAATTATATTCTCAACCTCAACTCTTCTGGAGAGAAGTATAGATATGGACCTGAGGATTATTGCTTTATTACATTATCATCTCTGTGGTATTTAATGAATATTGATACTTAATGCAGCTTTGCCAGTAGGGGGAAAGAAGAATTTTAGAACTGCACAAAACTTCCAATGACTTTTCTCAAAATGGAAAATACAGCCACACACTTTGCTCTTCTATTCTTGAATACTTCTAAGAAGAGGCCCAAATGTTAGAGTACAGCTCATAATACTGAATGGGATTATTGCAATAACAACACTTGCATGTTAAATAACCACATTTCCCACAGCCTATACACCAAGTGTCACACTTAAGTGGTACATTGGATTCTTGGTTTCAAAGTAGGAATTCCCAGCTGGGATTTCAGACCTCTACAACACAGCAAGGTCAGATTAGATAAGCATAGTTTAAACATACAGTCTTAAAAAATACAAAACCTGTGAACATACATTGGCTTAAGCATGCTTTGCCATTATTTTTAAAATAATCTGCCTTTCTTTCATAGTGACAATCCCTGAACCTAGGAAGCAATTAGATGCTGTTTATAAAATAAAATACTGAAAAAAAAACCCCTTTCCTGCAAAAACTCTTGGCAAAGGGCTCATGAGGATTTTTCTTAATGTAAAAAATGATAAATTACATGAGTTAAGTTCCAAATAATTTATTCTGGCACATCTGATGTCTGAGTGTATAGTTTATATATATATATATACACACACACACATATACCTTTACTGTATTGTTAAAAATAGCAACTTTTTTTTGGAATACTACATCACTGATTATTTTAAATTAAATTCCTTCCTCAAGACTCAACTTGTGCACCCTGAAGCAAGCTCCTGAACAAATACAATAGAACTTTACAATACTGCTTCTATGACAGAATCATTAAAACTGATAGGCCATTAATGCTATGAAAGAAGAACTCTCTGACTATGCTGGTATTAAATCAAGCTACAGTAAATACAGAGTTTGGGATATCTGTAAATTTATTTTCCAAATGCAGATGAACAGATACGAAGTGAGCCAGTAAATTAAGCTTTAAATGAGAGCACTCACTAAAGACCATCTTTTGCTAATGTAGCTCCAAAGGATGGAGCAAGCACAGCCTTCTTTTGAATATATCCATCTTCTCTAGAAGAAGAATTCAGATGGATTCTGAGGTGTAGAGAGCAGAATAGAGACCTCCTCCATCTCACCCAGAACCAGTGGCAGAAACAACCTGTCCCTCCTGAGTCTCTGCCCAGCACTCTGTCCTCAAGTCCTTATTATCTCCTAAAAGAAAAATTATCTTCACAGCTTTTTGTGGCTCATTTATCTAGAAAAACATCATGGGCAGCACTGTCTTTTCCTTTATTTAAAAAAAAAAAAAAAGTAATTTTGCTGGTCTGCTCCTAGCAATAGAGTACAAATTCACAGCTATTTTTACTCAATCTATTACAGTGTTTTCACTGTCAGGTTAGGGCATATATCAGAGCACAAGAGATTTACAAGACAAGTTGAAGAGCCCTAAAACAAAAAATTGGACTCTCTTTTACTCAAGCCTCTCTGTCCATTGAGCCTGAAGTTGTCAAACAAGAACCAGACTTTCACTTGTTTGTTGTTTATAGTGTGCTTATTTCCCCAAACCCACAAATGTCGCAACAAATGACCCTAAAAAGCACCATAAAGGGCAAGAGTCTCAGTACCTTTTGTGGTGAGCAAGTTCTTGTTCTGGCAATTTCCTTCCAGACAGAGAAGACAGATGATTAATCTGGGAGCACCGAGAAAGCCCCATGCAACAGAGCTATCAAAGTCACAAGGTTTTCAGCTGAGACCCCTAAAAATTCCCATTAATACTAACTGACCCTCTTGTGTGTGCCAATGAACACAACTGCAAGAATATAGTCAACATCCCATGCTTCCTCTTTTCTTTCTTCATCCTCCTGTCACAGCGACTCACTACTGTTACTTTCCAGCTACACAGTGACATACCAGAGACTGTTGGGCTCTCAGCAGGGTGGTCCAGCAGCCCAGCAGGGACTACCTCCATGGGCTCACTGCTCTCAGACACCCCAGATTCTTTGGGGTACAGCATTCTGCTCCCGCAGGGTCACGGAAACAACTTCCTAATTGGGAATTTGCTTCTGAGATGTGGTGCCAAGCAAAATAATACAAGATTAATTAGCTGCGTCAATTACTACATTTTAAGAGGAGAAAAAAAACTAAGAACCATAATTTCTTATCGTATTTATTTATTTATTTCAAACCAGAAGCAGCCATCCTGGTTTTCAGAAGGGTTGCATGTATATGCTTCTCCTAGTCACTTGGAAGGAGCTGACAGCTTTCAGCACTTCAGCAATCACTGCTTTGAGATTCTTTAACAGAAGGAAGGAACCAGCAGCCAGATGAGAAGCATGTGAGGGAACGCATCTATTAGCAAGTACAGGGAGATGTCTTGTTAATAGGAGACAGAAGGAGGGACTAAGCAGGGAGAGAAAGCAGCCAGCAGTTAGTCATTTTCTCATACAGATACATTTGGCTACAAGTGAGACGCATATCAATCTAGTATTCCTTTCTGCACTTTCAGAGCCAGTGAAAACCATTACTGAAAAGCAAAACCAAACACCAAAATGCCTCTTCTCAAAACCATTCGGCACCCTTAGAAACCCTCAGAGAATGAAAACAGTGAGAAAATGAAAATTTTCCTGATAGTGGTTGCACAGGACAAAGACCTTTCATTTTAAAAAAATACCTTTTTGATTCAAAATTGCTGCTGCCGTTTCAGACATCTTCTAGTGAAAAACTAGAGCTTCTTGCCTCCAAACCTGAGCACATCAAAAGATGGCCTAAGGCTGGCAAGGGACAAATGAGTGGGCCCACCAAGCACCAGCTTTGCCATTAGTGAAACCCTTCCTCTGCCTCCTTCTGTGAGCCTGAAGTAGGAAGAGATGGCTGAGCCTCCAAGACAGGCTGAGAAGGTTTTGGGTTCGTGTTGTTAGTTTGTTTTTTTTTAAAAAAAAAAAACATTTTGGAGAGGAAGGGAAAAGAAAAAAGCAGAGCAGGGAGAGAGGCTAAGGGCTCAAGTGAACTATGAGTTGACACAGCACAAGAATCAAGTTTTGTATCACCACCCTTACGGGAAGAGACACCATTTGGATACATTCAGTCTGTGGAACAAAACTCAAGTCTCACCATAGCAGTAAAGATCAAAGATATGGATTAGCAAGATAAATCCTCCTCCTGCACCACTGCCATTAAGAATGTAATGGGCAATAGCAGAAGTTACCCATGCAGTCTCTTCGAGGAACAGGAACATAAATAAACAGATCAGTAACATGCTCTCTAATGCTACCTTTAACTCAAATGAAGACATGCTTAATATCAAACTATCCATATGCAAAATCTGCATAAAAATAAAACAGTTTTTAGAAGATTCTTTGTCCAAGTTATCACCTGTTACCTCCTGAGCAACAGTGTTTCCTGCATTCCTTTGCCGGCTGAAAAGAATTACCGCAGTGTTGCTATTTGCTCCAATCTGCTATTCTAAAGTGACATTTTGGCATACAGCCTGGTTTAAACACTTATGTTTAAGAAAAGCTCTATAATATAGTGGCTCTGAACAACATTTAATATATACTTGACTCATAGCACATTGTTAATCAGCCCAAAGACTTGTCATTGACCTTAATTTTAATAGCGTACATCAAAGCAAAAGAAGACAAAGAAATAGTTACCCCTTTGTTGACTAATCAATAAAGCTAAAAAAAATAAATCCCTGAATTGCCATGGGAAAATTAGTATGCAGTATGCCCTTTCAAGGAGATATGTAGTTTTGCACCTGGATGTTTTCTTCTGCTGTATTTTATAGAGAATGAAAAGAAAGAAAAAAAAAAATCACAGCATGATTCATCATTATTTGCATGAAACTACAGCAAAATCAAGATACTAAAATCAATTTGCCATACCTTTTTTTAAAATACTTTCCATAAGCCTATTTTCTTAAGTCTTTTCATTATTCGCTTCTGCCTTGTGTTGAAGACATGATATTGAGCTCAACAGGTATTTGATTCGACTTAATATAAGCATTATTCTCTTCTTAAGACACACCAAGATAGCAAATAAGGATAAATATGGAAAAGATCAAAGAGAAGCCAGAGAGGAGGAAACCAGGGACAGATAAAGGGCCAGCTCAGCATAAACATATTTTCCCTGTGAATAATGCTGGAAGTGTTAACAAAATACTGAAACATAATTCAACTACCAGCTGAAGCTTAGTTACCACACTAAAATTTCATTCTATCTGCAAATTCTAGGTAAATACACCAATGAAGGAAAAAGCACCTGCAGATTAAAAGACATACAATACTTTTAAATGTGTATATTATATACCTCATATTAAGATTTATACAGCTGCAACTGTTTAAGTACAGACTTTTCTATGCAAAAATAGAAGCTAGCTCTTTCCCTCTCACTATATGTATTTCTAGTAAATGGAGAAGCCATGATTAAAAAAATAAACAAAACATCAAAATATTCTAAGACCTCTGAATAAAAACTGTGACAACTAGTATCACAGTGCTCTAGTTTAAAGGCTTCTTGGAGAAGTCCATTTTAAGCTCCGGATAAACCTGATGCCCCAGCAAAGGAAGAAAACTAATTAGCCAGTTGGTCGCAATATACCCCTATTCTTTCACAGATATAAAAGAACCAACATCTGGTCTTCAAACCTGTAGTTCTGCTAGAGCTGCCCTTCTAACCATTCTTCGTCTGATGTATCAGTAAAACAATAGAATATTTATGGATTCTTGAATTAGCAGCCCTTTAAAGTTAATATACAAGGGGAAAGCTCTGTTGACTTTGGTTTTTTTCTCATTTCATAAGGAAAAAACTCTAAACTTCCTTTGATTCCTTCCTCAACTTAGGCCTGTGAACTCTGATGAGAACAGGGACTTTTAGCATTAAAACTATGAAGTTTCTAGTAGCACAGTGTTTATACATCAGTGACTCCTGCTCTGTGAAAAAAAGCAGGCAGTTTCCACAAACTACAAGGATGCTCAGTACAATGAATAATTGCTTAGCACTTCATTTTCTACATAATTTTCTTATATGTAACTAAATATTTTAAGCAGTTTATTAATTTATAAGCTTAGTTGTGGACATCTCTGTGGTTTTGGCATCAGTACACAGACTGCCTAAAGTGTTGATACTCTGTGTCCTCAAACAGTTTCTAAGTGTCCTCATAATTGCTTGTCACCTGTAAAAGAGGTTTTAGATCCAATGCAAAATTAACATATGGTGAACAGATGGACTCAGAACAGACATTTGTTGAAAAAGTACTCACACCAAAGACTTTTTGGCTTCAGCCTTTTAGGACCTTCAGAAAAGTCCTACTTGAAGCTCCAAGTCATACTAATCATGGGAACATCATTCCTCAATGACAATCTCGTGTTGCAAAAACTTTTATGACCTGCTACAAAGAAGAATCCTTGCAGCTTTCCTGTTGTCACAATGCCTCCCTAAACAGAAGAAACAAAATATTGTTTCCATAGGGTACCCCACCCATCCAACAAGAATAATTCATCGCACAAAGCTGCTATTACGATAATTTAAAGGAATAAAAAATTACAGTAAAAAGTTTTTAAAAAAATCCCCCCCACGCAAACTTCAAAATATTCTATTACTTACTGAGGAGGCAAGACAAGAGTTGTTGGCTGGGCTTTTGGTCTGCGTTTTGCAGATACTCCCATCTGGTTGGCTGAACGTTTCAAAGACTGCTGATTCAAAAGGCCAGATGCTAGCCCGGCATGGTACTGCAACTGGATAATAAAACACATATATATTAATACACACACCACTGCAGTACTCTATCTATGTCAGACCTCTACTGTCTGTACCACTTGATTCAAATTACAGCCAGTCAGTATATTAACGTATGGTATTTCATATATATCACTTGGATGGAAGATGACACAAACAAAAGCATATTAAAAAAAGTCTGCTGTGAAATCGGTATTACAAGGAAATTATGGTATAAGGCAAGTAAGGTGACGAATCAAAGACTTCCTCTCAAGTCCTAACTCCTGAAACTTGGGCTTACTTTTAAATGTTAAGACTGTTTCTTCTCTCAAGGGATCAAGCATTCTTACTTTTTGGAAGAAGATAAGAGGAAGAAAGATGCAACCTTTTCACTATATAAACCAGCTTTTTAGAAATAACATCTTTTTTCCTTAAACATAAAAACACAAAACAGTCGCAAAGAAGTTTCTACCACCGTAAAGAAAAATCTAGGCTTTAATAGACCTGCGAGCACTTCTTCATAGCATTGTGGAAAGATTCACATTCAGTAGTTTTCTCCTCTATCCTTTTATTTTACTTGCCAATGAAAGACAAATTTATGAAGGACACAACATGAATCTGCAAGATTTTGAGCGCATTCCCACTGCTCGCAAATGTAAGAACAGCTACAGTGCTGCATCTGTCCTGAAACCAGCCTGAAGTGCAACAAGTTACAAGCTCACCTCTAAACTCTTTCCATTTACATTCTTAGTTCCCTATTTTAGAAGGCGGGGGATTCAGTGTCAGACAAACGCAATTTCCTTCACCATTCCAGTCCCCACATCAATGTGTTCATTAAATTGTCTAAAGATTTGTTCTGAAAAAGGTCAACTGTTTAACACATTAACACCTCTAACCCCATGGTCTGTATCTAAAAAAAGGTTACAGTTAGGAACACATGACTTAAGTGTTCAGAAAATAAACTGGTCTTAGGAAAAGCAGTTCTTCAGTTCCCACTGACTGAAAATGAGGGAAACAAAGGTTGGTAAAGTGATCTACTCGAAAATGGCTATTAAAATGAGTGAAGTTATACTGTGAGCCAATTTGACTGAAATGTCAATGCTCAGAGCATCCATAAGGCTTTTTAACAGGCTCCTGATTCACTTGGCTGCTTTGCCACGTGATCTTGGCCATGGCACAACATGAAGACACATCGCATTCCTAATGGGAAGAGAACCGCACTCTGCCAGGGAGAGGGGGGGGATTGTATTGCCCCAACAGCTCCGCTTAGACCAATGAATTTTGCTCAAATTTGTTTTTCTCCGACAGATTTCTGAAATGAAAAAAATCAATGAGAGCAATGGACAGTACACGTTTGAAAGGCAATGCTTCAAAGTGTCAGGGGCTTAGTTTTCAATCTTCACTACCAGAATTTGCAGTGAGTGCAATATGCAGGGAATTAAAGGCAAAGACAGCTCTGGCAGAAGACCCCTCTGACTCCAGGAACATGCTTTTCCCTTTTCTTCTTGCATCTTATAAGAGCAGCCCTCCTTCAGCCATTTTGTGCTGTTGACACCACTCACTTATGTTCACTGTGCAGAATGACACTGACAGGTATTTCAAGTAAACAACATCATCTGGACACTTGCTCAGAGATGGAGGTAATCACCAGTGCTAATCATAGATGAATTTTAAATGCAACCTTTCAAAAACATTTCATAACCTCCCAGCTAATCTGACATTTAGTGGTCAGGCATAAAAAAACCTGAGAATTAAAAACATTCTAAAAAGAAATTCTGTCCTTGAAGGCTGACTCCCAGTGATTAAGCTATTTTTATTAATTATAAGTATTTCTTTATAATCTACCTTTGCTCCTAGGAATGCAGATCCAACTGTCAAAATCTATAAGGGCCATTAAATATTTACCAAACCATCCTTATAATGGGAGAAAAGGTCAAAGTTAATAAAACTGACAGGCAGCTTCTGTCCAACTTGATTTATACATTATTAAAATATCACATACTGTATTGCACAGAATGCATTCCTTTTTGGGGGTGGAAGGGTGTTAACTGAAGAGATTAGGAAATTGTTTCTTAATCATTTGTTCTGAGGGACAGAAACAAGACTGAAAATAGTGCCAAAGCAGTACCACTACCATCAAAACTATAGACAGGTGATTCAACGGTCCTGATGGATGATAAATATGCCATTTAGTTCCTTTTTCCTCTTGCAAAATAAACACCTTTGTCTGCCAGCATCAGCCATGACAGCAAATCTCGACTAAAACCATACCAACTCCCCCCCAATTTTTTCATACTAACAAGAGAACGCTATTTCCAAACATATTCTCTTCACCTTAGGGAACGCACATGAAATATTGTCAGAGGATATTATGGGTGCTAAAAGGCTCAGGCAAGGAAGCTGAGATGAGCTCATGGGACACAAACCCTTTGAGGGTTAATAAACACACAGAAACCACATTTAGCTCAAGAAGCGCCTGAGCCAAAGACTGCTGATGGCTGGAAGAACATCGGGTGAAACACTGTATACAGGCATGAGCTTACAGCTACTGCTGGAGATGAGATATAGGGCGAGATGAGCCTTTGGTTTGATCCGGCAGAGCTGTTGTGTGTTTTGGCTAGTGTCTAGAGAGGGATGGCCCACGCAGGCCTAAGAGACCCTGCGACCCAACAGAGCCAAAAGTTGGGTTCTTGTGGATGGTCACAACGGCCTTCTGTAAGCGTATTCCCAACAATCTTCCATCTGCTTTTGACAACCGTGCTCATTTACCAGCAGAATGGTAAACAGCAATAGTTCTATCCATAAAATGTACTAAATACTCACTGAACTTGAGTATTGCTGCAGCACTAGGTAGTATTGCAAATCATCTCTTTATCAGTGGCTAAGGAATTCCCCATCATTCAGAGGCTTTATTACAGCAAGCATCCATGTCTTTCAGCTTTGGGGAATTCCAACTGGTTTATGTGAAGCTAAGCTCTTTACTTCCTAATGAAATACTCCTCTGTAAAATTTCAACAAGATTGATCTTTCTTCCCCAATACATGCAGATGAAACATAAAATCTATTTCAGAAAACTACAAAATAAAAAACAACAACAAAAAAGTCAATTTATAACACTTAGCAGCTAGGATATATACCAATGCCAACTTGCACAGTTTTATGATGAGTCGCATGATAGCTGATATTTTTCTTAAAACTGTGGTTCCAAGTAGATGTGTGAATTCCACATTTTAAAATCAAAAGAGACTCTAGTTCCCAAGGATGTAGGAAAGTACTGAAAATAACACTTCAATACATACAAAAGCTTTATCTGACAGTAAATAAAAACTGAACTAGGATTATTTTTAAATTTAATTAGTTTTGAGATTCATTATTTTTCCTCTGTTAATGGCAGCATGGCCTATATTTCCTGGAAGAAAATATTATCACTAATGTTTTACAGGTGCCATAATTCACATTTTCACAGTGTTCCTGAGTATGGGAAAGCTACATTCATATATTAACGGCTTCTCAATCTTCCTCAAAGTGAAATACATCATAGCAGAGATAGCACTTTGGAGTCACTTTTCTCACAGTTATAATTGTAAGGAGGGCAATTTCTTCATTCACATAAGATGTCTTTGGCTTTCACATAAACTACTTCAACAGAGAAGATGTATTACAGAAATACAGACTGGATTTAGTTCCAAAAGCATTAATATTTTTTTTTAAAGTTAATCACATAGTATCTTTTATTTATTCTACCCCAGTGACTCTTTTCTTACCTGAAACAAGGCAACACACCCCTAAAACAATCTAAACAAATAAAAATTAACCCCTTCATCCCCCCAAAAGATCACACTGTCTTATGCAGATGATCTTTAAGGTTTGGAGCAGAGAACTTCTGCTACATCCAACAGGCTTAAATCAGAACAGTGCAGTAAGGACCCTTCGTTCAACAGAAACATGCTGATCGTATCGTGACAGATTGTATTTTGGCCTATAGGATTACTCTACAGTGTATGTTCTGAAACTACAAACATGTACACAATGCTAATTTAAAACTTTTAAAATTAAAGCTTCATCATTAGAATTGTGCTGGGTCTAAAGGTCTTTAGTTTACATAATTCATGGGCTGGAGATTTTGCATGTGCTGACTGCTGACCAAACAAGTCATTACACTCCGCTTACTGACAAGGCCATTTAAAGTTGCAAAAATTGGTTGAGTAGGAAGAAGGTAAGAATCAGGGAAAGAAAAAAAGAAACAACCAATCACTTGGAGCATTTACAGCTGATCATGTCAACTCACAGTTGCACATCAGATTTACACAGTATATTACCGTTATTTAAAGCTTTTTAAGCACCAATAGGTTTTCTTTAAAAAGTAAAATCAGTAGAATGACTTTTCTCTGTAATCACATTACCCTGTTACAGTTTTTTTTCCATTCTCATGTAAATACTTACACATACATTCTGTATGACCACGTACAGAAACAGAAAAGCATTTTCTCAGGTATAGGTAATATAAAAAAAATGTTTATTTCCATTCCTCCAAGAAATGCAGAAGTAGCTGACAAGTACTTACTTCTTATAGAATTTTCCAAGTTCACTGTAATACTGGTGAATTCATGCACATTTGCCTCCTTTTAAGATGCACAGTACTTTGCCCCACATCATTAAACTATTTCTTCCTTGCAGCTAACAAGGGATTTGTCTATTATGATAAAACTCTAGTTGTTCTTTTGAAAAGAGCAATGAGCAAGCAAGCAGGACACTCCCACAGTTTCATCTCTACAGACTAAAGTAGGCAAGAGAGAAATTACACTACCTTAATTGATATTTTTAAGCTTCTCTCGATAATGAGGCCGGTTTGGAAATTCTCTTTTTCTCCAAACAATGTTTGATCATTTTAGGATAGCTGAATTCTTGGCTTGGCCAAAACAGCATCAACAAACCAAAAGAGCAGTCTCCAATTTCTTTACTCATTGGTTTTCCTCTTGCATTGCAGGCTTTTCAATTAATAGGAAAGCTAGCCATTGTGCCTTTGCTCTAGTTTACAATTTAATCAGGACACACTGTTCTATTTTTTTAAAGCATTTGTGCCCCCCAAACATTTTCCACTTTACAAGAATATTTAAGCAACAAATACTCATCCATGATGGGAACAAAGGCTACCCCCATTCCATTCTTTTTTAAATCCCTGTGCATCCTTTCCTAAACACCCTGATCCAACTAAACTGTGAAACTAATGAGCTCGCACTTCTGTTAAAAGCCTCTCACGTGTCACGGCTCTCTTATTTGCATTGCACAGTGCCACTGCCTCACCCTGGTCAATAAACCCAGAGATACGGAGCATTCCGAGCACATGCCCCTGCACAGGCAATCCTGCTTCTCCCTTAGGTCTCTCCTCCTCCCTCCCAAGGCTAGGGAGCTGAGAAACAAGTTTAGACATTTTTTATATATACACAAAATAGTAGGAAATGCATCGATACATATCTCTGTTTCTTTTAAGGTCTTGTCTTCGCTACATTTTTTTATCCCATTGTCTTTGAATTCCTATTTTTGCTCAGAGTACTGTTTTAATTAGTGTCAGATTTCAGCCTTAAAGTGTGTTCTTCCCATACTTTTCTTTCGAAAACATTGAAGTTTTGCTGATGAATGACTGCATCAATGTTCCCTCACTCCAATACTGCCTGCAAGTCTTTGGCTTTTTACCATGCAGAGATAGCAAATCTGGCAGCACTTTCTTCAAGGAACTGGTCAAAACTTCAGCATCTGCATCCTTGCTGCCAATAAAATTATCCACGCTGTTCAAAGTCTCTGCTAAAGCCACTACTCCTCCAGGTTTTTTTAAAAAGTATTCTGGAATCCATTTAATAGTTACATCAGTGACATATTCTTGCTTTTTGGATAATGTCAACACAAAGGGACACTACACAGCCAACAGGCTCTGAGGTTTAAAGAGATCCAGTATTTGAAATGGATAGAGGGGCAGAGTAACCACAATCTGGGGCTACACACTACTCTATGAACATCTTAAGCATAAAATACACTTATTCTTCTAAAGAGGTAAATACATACCTCCGAATGCTCTGAAGGGCTTGAACATATAGATTTCCTGAAAGATAACTAAATGAACTGGCATTTCATTGGATAGGCATCTACAACCCATACACGTAACAGAATCACAGAAAGCAGAGAAAAATTATTACACTGTGTTCTGCATCCAAATGACAAAATAAAACCACGTGCAATAACAAACAGTAGTATTTTCAAGTAACCCGGAGCTCAAGGGTAGTAGCTGGTACTGATGTTGTCCACTAATACGCAAACGGTCTTAGTGTTGCTCTATGTGATATATTCACACTTGTGTGTTCACTTAATGGATTTCAAAGTCTAAAGACCCAAGAAGTGCACTTGATCAATATTTGACAGAAAATCCAAATTCCTTTTCGACAAAAGTATTATCTTTGCATAGGATAAATAATCTGTCACAGGGAAAAAAAGTCATCATTAAAACTCAAGACTGGATAAGGACACAATTAGTCTCTTCCCCCAGTGCTGCTGTGCTCCCTTAAACAGCCACCAGAACTTTGAACTGAAGACACTGCTCTTATGCTAAAATTAATATTTTCTAAAGCCCTAGACTAAATCTTTGCTGTCAGGGGCTCAGGTGGCAGCTATGTCAGTATAAAGAATGCCTGCTGCCTCTGTGACAGGGGATGCTCAGGTGCTTATATAAGAAATGTGAAGATACTTTAAAACTGAGCGGTAGAATAAAGGGCTGCAATCGGCTACAGAAACACTCTTCAAATTGTCTAGCAGTGTGCCATGATTTGCAGCACTGTGGTTGGGCTTTACCACTACAGTAAACGAACTACTACTCAGACAAATAAAGAAATTAATTCTCTTCTTCAATAAAATGTCTACAAGGTGCAGCTTATGTAAATCCAACCAGTCCAGCTGCACCATCAGACAAAGGGGAGAAAGACAGTGAAAGAACAGAGGAGAGGGAAATCTGTTAGTGGATAAGCAATGTAGCAGTAATGACCCCAGCTGATACTTCTGCTGCTAATTCCCCCCCCCTTCGCCAACTCATTAAATTTAATTATTTTAACTTCTGTTAAATGCCTTTCCTTAGCTTTGGTCACTCGCACAATAATTAAATGCACAATGTATTTAGAGTAGCAAATACCCACACTGAGTGTCAGACAATAGCTATTAGCCTAGCCATGGGTCTTTCTGCCAGCATACAGAAATCTGGCTTTCCTCAGGCTCCCGTGGCCTCCCTGAAGGGGAAGCTGTCCTCAAGAAGCAGAACTCCAGCGCAGAGTTCATCCTGATGCAGGCACACCATGGGCAGATGGATACGCTCTGCCAAGCTGTACCAGGCATCACCGCTCTCTTCTGCTAGAGGCGATCACACTGCCGTGCCAGCAGAAGGGACTGCGTGAATACTGTTTAAACTGAGCCAAACTTGCCAAATTAGGAGAGAATTCTTCTTAAATTGTTACTTTTGCTAATATCCTCTTTCTTTACATCTAGCAGGCATCCAAAGCAATGCTGTTGGGAATGCTAATTTCCAGCCCGCTAGCAAGGACAACCAATTAAAGCTTGAAGCAGGACAGTTAGATCTGGAACAGAATGTATGTGGCCTATTTCCCTATATGAACATTCCTACTATAGCTTCAGAATATTCACAATCGGATTAATTTATACTCCTTCCCAGACGTATAAAGTGACCCACAGAAAGCATTCATACACAAAAAATGGCAACTGATACAGGTCACTGTTCTAAGTGGTTAGAGAAAGAGGTTTAAATTCTCACCCTCCCTTGTAACACAGATTTTTGCACAAACCCTAGAATCACCATAGGTGCCTGGACGTTACAGATCAGCTGCATTCTGGAGGATGAGTGTCAAAAAGAAACACATCATTTTCCCTGTTTAAAACATATCACGTTCAACACAATGAAAATCTCTCATGCTTCTTAGAAAAGACCATAACCACTGTAACTTGAAATGTAATGGTCAACAAAACCTGAAACTGTTTTTTTTTCCTCCCACAAAGCAATTAAAAAGAGAGCTTTTCTGCCCTTACTCAAGTTTTCTGTGTTCAAAAATTAATGATACATATCTGAATTCTGTCTTCAACCTCACATTGACTTTTGGGAGACAGAGCAATCCTGCTGATCACTAACAGCAGTGTGAGCTCTTGCTTCTCTGAGAAGTTTCACTGAAAATTTTCTCCAGCTAAAACAATATTATGCATTAACCAAGAACTCTAAATTTAAACTCAATTACCTTTTTTTTGGGTTTTTTTTTTGGTTGGTTTTTTTTTGTTTTTTTTTTTTTACACCCTTCAGAATCACCATTTATGGCTTACAACATGGACTTCCAGGAATTTTATCTGAAACAGAACATCAGACTTAAGAAAAATAAGCTCTCTGCATTTACATGAGAAGTTGGATAATCATAAATCTGCAATTCTTGTCATTTGTATACAAGGTAGAGAAATCATCTTACTCCATACTGCTGGAGACCAAAATCTGTTTTACTACATCATTTTGTGCAATGCACTATTGATAATAGCAACATATGGCCAAACTTTATTTTAAAAAAAGTAAATCCCCTACCCTTAGCGATTTTTTAAATGTCTCTACTTTTAGATGACCAAGCTGTAATGCACGAAAAAGTCAACTTTTGAAAAATCAGTTTAAAAGATATTTCAAGTTAAGACATCCAAAAAATAGGTAGACATTTATAAAAGTCTTAGTCAAATTAATTCTCTAGACTTGAAAGAGTTAAGTTATGAATGTTTTTTAGGAATGAAAAAAGAATCTATCAGGTTTGATTGATAAAAGTGTAGCTTTTAACTAAGACTGAAAAAACTGAAGACTGGCAACATTTTTTCCAGAATAATATGCTTCCTTTGCTTTTCTTCAGCACAGTGCACATAAATCAAAGAAATGTTAAAGAGGCCCATACATCACAAGCTGGCATTTCCAAACTATTTACAAAATCTGTAATAGTCAAGAGGATGGAAATATAGAAGTGTGACCAGCAAAGTTACTGAGAGAAAAAAAGGCAGTTCTACCATCCCGGCAGGGTTAATTAAGGTTGCAAAAAACTCTTGACTGTAGAATTTAAAAATACTAAACCAAATCAATCCTGATAATGCAGGATTACAAAAGGAAACAAGACAGTGCATCAGCCAAAACAGAGAGAAAGTGGATTTGAGCAACATGCTTGTTCCACGATTAAGCACAAGTTCTGAAAACAGATGAAGCAAATGCTCTAATAAGGCTTGAAGTACGTACAAGAGCAGGGCTGACTTTGCATCTGCAAAAAGACAGCCCCAAAAATATCAGTAAATCCAGTGCTTAGCTGTGTATCCATCAAATTTTCACACCCTAACATCTCCGCATACACCAGACTTATACAGATGAGGTTTTCCTCAACAACTTTTACAAATGAGAATCTCATCTCCTCTTCTGAAAGGAAAGACATGGATTATGGAAAGTTTATCTGTCCATCTGTTGAAGATGTCACACACTGACTAGAGAGTGCAAAAAGCACAGAGATGTTTTACAACCAAATCCAAAACTTACTGTAGTCTGAACTAGTGTAAAAGCCATATGCTTTGCAAAAACACCTCTTTTGCTACACATTTTTTTACCACAGCACAAAGAGTAACAGTTCGAAAGCTGCTGTAATCTTTATTTCTGAAAATAGATCACATATCTTTACTCTCATCTGCCACGTTCGGGTAAGCTAACCGATCAGAAACCAGAAAAACAAGGAAATACTACACTGTGCAAGAAAAGCTAAAAAAGACACACTCCACCGCAGTAAGTTACCTGCAGTTTACAGGTAAAGCGGCAGCTCAGAGCCCAACACCAGGCACAGGATGATGCGCCCAACAGAAGGGTTGAGTGGAACACCACATAAAGTGGTTTTACAGTTTTCTCTGTCAGTGTTGAAGACTTCCAGTAGGAGTATTTCGGATGAAGCCAGGGGGCCTCAGAAATATCTTTAGGGGTAAAACAAATGGAATACACTTCATATTATTTTCATGGGAGCTTATAATGATATTATAATTAACTCAATTACACCACAAGATTAATAGCCTTTAAAACGCTCCCAGTCATTCATTACAGGCCTAATTAAAACTCTCTTTTGGTGCTGAGCCAGCAAGAAATATGAAACTACTTGCTAACTAACCATATATAAGTATATATGGTATTACCTTTACCACGCTGTTTGTTTCCGTGGTCACAATTCAGTGAGCGGTTTGGTTTGTTTTTTAAAAATATATAAATAAATCAAAGACAACAAGAAAAATGGACAAGATGCAACTTTACAGGCTTCAACACCTGCAACAGCATATCAGCTCACTACAACTAACCAGTTTATTTCTAGTTTTGCTGCAACAGTTAAGGGCTTCTACAATAGCAGATGCCTTTCCTCCCACACATCAATTAATTTGCAAATGCACTCAGGTTGTAGAAATAATGAAGTGCTGAATGCTTTTCTATTGACAAGTTTTGCTGTCAGGAGGTGGATGCTGTAGGCGAGGTGCTAAAATGCGCTGCTGCTATATGCATGCCAAAGGAAAGGCATGCCACATGAAACTTGGTCGACAGCTAACAGGGCACATCAATTATTTTATTTACCCCTCTCTCACTGGAACCAAAAGGAAGAAATCCTCTCCAAAAGCTTCTTATTGTATTTATCTAGGTATTTGTAACAAAAGCAGAGCTTTTGTGCTGACTCAAGAAACATTTCATATTCGAGGAGAAAAGGAGTGGTTTTTCATGTATTGTCATACATGCTAAAAAAGTTACATTAAAATTGTTAAGGTGATGAAGAATTCAGTAACTACGAAATGCTTGAATTCATATTGCCCATGCAATCTAAATCAGTCTGCTTGTGCTAAGGATTCAGACTTTGATTATGTGCTTCTTTCCAAAGGACCTCAAATTACCAGAGTCTGCAGGATCACATGGAAGAAGAGGCAGTTATTCAGCATCCATTTTCACGCACAGAATGTTATTTACAGTATTTCACACAATGCCCACACTTATCTTCTCAGATGTCTTCTATGATATTTTCCTGCTTTATCTTGCTTCTTTAGAAATACTGTTAAATTTACCTTCACAATTCTCATTCCACTCATGTTGGGTGTGGATCTGAGGAATCTCCCAATTTTAAGAATACTAAATGTTTTTACTACATACTATATGTGTAGTAGACTTCCTATAGATAATAACTGCAGTCAGGCGCTCAGCAAGTCTTTGAAGCAGCCAGAAAAGGCTTTAAGCCAAGGTCATGGCGAGGTTGGAATCTCTACCCCCACTTCTATCACTTGCAGTAAAGGATTAGTCATTAGCAGTTCACCATTACTTTCTGTCTTGATCAGCCACTAATTGGAAGTGAAGCGCATCTTGCCAGCTATTCTCTGAAAATAAGTTAAAAACTGAGATTCTGAACTTTCAAATTAAATTCTATGCTCTGGAGGACAGCATGTTCTCATGGATACAGACCCTTCTCATTCTGAGTCCTCAAATTAGAAGCCATATAGTTAGCGAACACAGAACAGACAAAAAAAAAAGTTACATTATGGTTAAGAGCCTGGACGGTTGGAGTTAATCCTTTCCACAAGCTTCCTAGGAAATATGAAGTCAACCTAAAAGAACCTTTGTGAACATTTAATCTTGTGTCTTACCTAATTCAAGTTACTTCTGTGTTTATAACTTAGCAAATGTAGTTAGAAAAAACAGAATATGCATGTGCTCGCCTTTCAAGTCTTCCAGGAAAAGCAATTCCTGTACTATTCCCCTCCAATTCTTCCAGTGCTTAATTACCACAAGTGTTTAAACCATGCACCTCAGCTGTAGTCTGAATTTGTTAAACTTCTATTTTCAATTACTGAAATTTTTTGTCTTTGCTTGCTATAATGAAGAACCCTCTTATCCACTTTTTCCCCCTCAATAATGATGTTGGTACAAAGCAAGTGAGTCATCCGTTACCTTTTCTTTTATGAGTGAAATAAATTGAACTTGTTTGATCATACAGAAGGAGTACAGGAAACCAAATGCTTTTGATCAGTTCTCATGTCTCTCATCTAGAAAATCCCAAATTAACAGGCACCTATACAAATGATAGCTAAGTAGTTTTACAATTAAAATAATACTTAAAACCATCTTCAAGTGTTAATAACTGAAAATGTTATTAGTACAGGTACTAACAGGTAAGGAAATTTGTTGTTAAAAATAGATGATTTTCTGCTTTTTAAAATATATGATTTTCAGGCTGACCTTGTCCCTTTTAAATTTTTATAGCATCTTCAGTTCCAATTTGAGATTTTCATACGGGGTAGGCAAACCTTCTTATGTTCTGTATTAAATGCAAGACACCTTCTTGGCATGATCTGCAATATTAATAATATAACAGTACCAATTTCAGGAGCAGCAGTGTAGCATCAACACACGCAATACCTACATGAATAGAAATTTAACCATGTATCTCATGGAAGTTTTTAACATATCACGGGGAAAAGAGCAGGTCTAAGACATCTCAAACAAATTGAGATTTCCTCTTTCGCCACGCAAACACATGACCTTGTCATGCTTCAAAAGGTAACACCAACATAGCTGATGCAAGAAAACATATGCTTCTCTTTACTGGACTCAAAATAGGAATAGAGGGGATAGAGAATGATATTTGGGGCCAAACCCAGGTTTCTGAAGACTAGACTTGCAGCTGTCACTGTATTCAGCATAAAATATCCCCACCCACACAAGCCCTACAGTACTCCTATCACTAATTGCCACAAGAGAATTTGAAAAATACTTTTTGGAAGTTATAAACACTACAGATTCTTTATTTAGCTAGGAATTTGCATTGATGTTATCAGAAGAGTTTTAAGACTTTAAGACCGAGCCATTTTTAACTTGCTGTGGGACACAGTTAAAGCCACAGGAAAACCTAAATGATTAATTTCTATGGATTTTAAAGGAGACTGACATACATTTGACTTTCCATGCATCAGCTATCTTGCAGGCACTCTTCAATAACCCAATTACCACTTAAACGTCTGTCTACCACCTAACCCACAGACATTTCAGTTCCTCATCTAAATCTGGACATACCTTACTTCTAGATCTGGATAATCACTAAGAAAATCTTACCAAATCAAAAACCAGCATTCATCAGTACTCCAGTTTAAGACACCAAGTAAGCAAACTGTCACTGCTTTGTGGACTTCATTATTAACAAACTAAAAATTGCAGACATCAACCTATTGCTTCAGGTGGCCATCATAAGAAAAATAAATAGAAAGTGAATATGGCTGGCCACAGTGGCTTATCTGGCATATGCACTGGAAGGTAAATTAGGAGCACTAATGACCACAGTGCTACAAGCAAGGTAACAATGTTGCACTGCAATAGAAAACTCTTCTATACAGCTTCATCTGACCAAGAGCAGTGTTTCCTCCCTCAAACCCTTAGACAAACTTCTCTGTTTTAACTACTTCACCTTTCTCTGCTAAAGGCCACACTGCCTACAAGCCCCAAGGATATATTGCTCAGAACAGATGGACGCTACCGGCCTTTTTCTCTTTTTCTGAATATTTCCCATTACCGAGAAAAAACCAAAAAAGCATCACAATATTACTTAGTCTCTTGAAAACAGCTGGGGAGGTTCTGGAGAGGTTGTTCTTCCCCTCACCTCTATCACCCAGCTCTCAGCTCCCCAGAAGGGAGCCCACAGCAAACAGCAGAGTTACCCCACAGCACGGCGCGGCGGAGGCTGCCCCATGCAGCACTCCTCGCTCCTGTACCTCACAGCCTGACTGAAACAGCAGCAGCTCACCAGGCTTCAGATGCTACCGAGACTCAGAGCCTCCAGCTAGATACGAGCTGTCTGACATTGCGTCTGAAATACAGAGGGGTAGAAGTGTTTTCCTTGCTGTTCAATTCATTTTGTGGTATGTTATCCAAGCCGCTCCTCTAACCTGGGCTGGAGAACTCCAAAGTCTATCTAGCTGACTCAGGGGAACAGCACCCAACTTCCCTACACGCAGTTTCCATTGTACCAAAATTTCAGTACCACCCGATTATGAACTGGTCCCCACCTCATCCTGTCAAGCGCTTCCCATAAAATCACAATGCATCCAATATACATGCTCTGCTACCCTCCAAAACTTGCCAGTCCTGAACAGCCACAAAATGCTGTACCCTATATTCTCACTTATTCTTACATTCTCACTTCAAAAACCAAAGCAACCCCTTCTCCTCCAAGAGTTCTGAGCTGCCCATAAGCAAACACCTTATGGAGCATGTCAAAGTGCCCATTGCTGCAGCTACAGTGGGTGCAGAACATCAGCAAACTATTGGAAGCGACTAGTTTAGCCTGAACAGTGAATTGAGAATGTAAAAACATATTATACATAGAAGGAAAACAAAAAGCCCTCTGCTTTTGGTCTTTTTGCTTTGACCAAATCCTTTTGGTCCTAAAGATAGAAAAGGAAATTACATTCAAAAAAACTACGCAATTGTTACAGTACAATTAGGTTTTAAAATAGACACAAGCTGATAAATTCAGCATTAAGCTTTCCAAAAGTATCCTCACTCTTCAGCAGTGCATGTACTTATACAGCCGAAAAGGATCTTTCTGTATGAGATCATACCGCCAGCAATATGACAAACTGGTGTGCATTTAAGGAAACTGGGGCGGTGGTGGAACAAAATACTGCTTTTTGCAAACCATGATTTTTTAACTTGTTTCCATCATTCTTCTAGCTACAAAATCTTTTGTAAATGAGGACACTACCTACCTACCTCCCAAAGTTTATTTTATCAAGCCAGTAATTCAGCCACATGAACAACTGACAATTCACTCAACTATAGTTTTTGCCTGAGGCTTTTAAAAAAAAAAAAATAAAAGAGCAAAGAAAACTTATAAATGGTGCTGAAAGAGCTGAAGACTTGCTGCTAGCACACTAAATAAACAGGAACAATTGAAAGCCATGGAGCAGTTAGTAATTTATACTACTGAGCCCAATGCTTGGACAGTAAGGAAAACAGATGGCTCTGCAATATGGAGATGGCTCCACGAAAAGCAATCGGCACAGGGCTGCTGCAATAACATCGTCCCAATAGTTTGTCTGGTTGTTGCAACAGCCACAGCAACTAAATTGCATCACTTCAGGGTATAAAACAAAAGTAAATGAGAGTGAAACAAAATAGAACTTCTTATTACAGTTATCTTATATTCCTTGCTAAAGCATGGTCTAGTTTAGTTCTTTTGGACAGCCCTGCATAGTTCTGTGCAAATACATGAGCCTAATCCACCCGGCCCTAGCAGTGCTCCTCTTCCTGTCCCGTCCCCCCTCCCAGTAATTCTGCATCACACCGAACGGCTATGAACGTCAGCTATTTAGTTCTACTTTTAGCTCTGCTTTAAATAAAAGTGTGCTGAATGCAAGCTGCATAATGAAGGCTCAAAACCATGGAGATGGCACAGACTGCAATTGGGCAGCATTACCAAGCTGTGGGGTTTTTATTTTTTTTGTTTTTTTTTATTGTTTGGGGTTTTTTTTTTCTCCTGTCAGACTTATTTAATTTGTGGAACAAAACCAAAATTTGCCAAGGGAAGTTTCCAGCTACATGCTGGAGCAGACAAGCAGCTGCCTGGTTTCAAATGGAAGTGCTGTTTCAGACCTTGAGGACATACTCAGAGGCAACGGACATGCAGCGCACATGCACACATCAACATACGAAGAACAGGTGAAGCACTTCTTGACAAATGCATAAGGGGCTCAAACTAATTTGTTTTCTTTATTACATTTCAAGACCATCATGACTAAGCAATATATCAGTCATGCAAGGACTTTTAATAATCTAAAAATCTAACCTGCAACTTTTCAGAAAGGCCAAATCATTATAAACTCTTTGACCACAGGAACCTCTTAAAATATATATATATATACACACACACACACGCTCTCTAGGGAATCAGAGCACAGATTAAAACCCAAGTTTAAATCATAGCATAAGATTCTTCTTCCTCTGCAACTTTCCTATGATAAACCAGGTTGTGTAAAGGGCAAGGTCAGTAGCTGGAGTTAACAGAGGAAGTATCATCTTGCCCTGCACACCAAGACAGGCGATGCTATTCAGCTACAGATTACACTGACATATTCTCAAACTACGTTAATTTTTAAAATTCCATTAAAACAAGTGTTTTACTGGAGAACATGTCTATTCTTCTTCTTACATCAAAACTCACTAACACAATTGCTGATGCTGGTATAAGGCAGTGGAAACCAAAGGCCTCAGCAAGCAGTTTTACAATATGGTTTAGAGCCTGGGAACTTTTGCCGAGCATCAGCCCCCCCAGGCCTCTGTGAAATATTTTCCATATCCAAACTTTCCATAGTTCAGGAATTTGATTAAAGCAATCTCCATGTATTGTTTACTCAATAACATTATCTACCAGTGTTTCCTGAAATGCAAATGTTTCCCTATGAGGCTGCAACAACTTCTGGAATGCAAATTCCAACACAAATCCTGTTGAAGATGAGAAAAGTGCAATTTGTTGTGAGTAAATACACCAACATATACATGTCGTTACAGATTACAACTGAAGTTCAAAAAAAAGCTGAGTAAATTGGTCTGAAGGTGTAAGCTCAGCAGTGTTATAAAAGAAGTCAGTGCTTGTGTTTAGTTTGTAAAAGAAACATGGAAGCACAAGTTTATTATTGCTCTCCATGAACAGCCAAGTATTATTGTTCTTTAAAGTAATAATCAAGTAAGCAATTAAGGCAAGTTCATTTTAAGGAAGAGGCTTTCAAAATACATTTCTCATTTGGACTTAAGCCTGAGGAGTACCTTGTACAACATGAATTAGAACAGAACCTGCATGGATATTCACAGCATTTTGCCTGCCATGACTGCTGCTACTGGTATTCTTCTCAAGAAAGCAAGCTATTAAGATTGTTTAAATACTTATTTTACTTAAATACACTTGATAATAAAGGGATTTTTCTTCCCCTTTTCTACTGGGTATTTTACATTGGCAACTGATGGATCCTATATTAAACTGTTTTCATTCAATACAGCAATCTGCTGCTCCAGTTATCAAACTGAAGAAAGGAGGGATGCTAGAGCCCTGTGATTTGAAGGGAAAACAAGGGGAGAAAAAGGCATAAAGTTTGCACAACACTGTAATAATCCTACTGACAGGGGTTTTTTTACCTTGCTAACTTCCTTCCACACAGAAGCATTCTTTTATAACCTGACAATTCCCTGTAGCCTGGAAGCTTCGTGAACGTATCACGGATTCTTGTTTTTAACCTCTTTGAAGTCCCTGCACAAATGTCTTAGTAATGTACTGATCAGGATGACATGCAACTGCATACATGAAAAGAACAATCACATTTCCAGTACCCTACATGCATTACTTCTGCACTTTAGAAAATTCATTGTTTCCAGCAGTACCCTTTTAATGAAGACAGACGTCATCAAGGGTAAAAAAGAGAGACAGATTTAAGCAACTTGCAAAAACCCAAAAACCAAATCAGTCAGTCAGGCACTGTTTGACTTCATCAGCCACTGGGAAAATCACAAAGGATTTGCTGCTACTCTGATTTGATCGTGCAAGCCTCTGAATACTTTGTCTGGTCCATTATTTATTTAAAAAAATATTCTTTCCATATTTACCAGGAGCGTAGTGAAGACGAGACATTAGTTTTTCAGACTTCACATTGTGGCTGACAAAGCAAAACGCATACTGAAGTTAGAAAACCATCAGAGCAAGAATCTCTGAAAAAGGCCACCTTAAATAAATGCACAATAAATGCCTCCTCAGTCCACTCAAGCAGAGTCTTCAGCCACTGCTGTATGTCAGTGCCTATTTTAAAAGCAGGTCATGGAGGCTTACAGAAAAGCCACAGACCCTTGATTTCTATACATCTGGGAATTACTACATTTTGCAAGTTAGCACATATGAAAATGCACTAAGGACAGTACACTCTGAGTTAATTTAGACTCTGGGAGTTCTACTATGAATAAACTTTGTAAATCAGTTAACATTCCCTACAACAGATTTTTTTGGAGAAAATGACTCTTTTTAAGAATCATCTTTCTCTGCACTGTTAATGCAACAAACCCTTACTATAGCATGACCATCATCAAATATGTATTTACTAGCCACACAAAATAATGAAGTTACTTAGAAATTTGTTTGAAGATTAGCTAAAAGCATTTGCAATGCAATATCCTCATTCAGGAATAGTTCCCATGCCATTAAACTCTATTTCATTTTTTCTCCTCTGTTGCTCTGTGGAAGGTCCACACAGAAGGACAGCAAGTTTATCAATACAGGAAAAGAGTGAAACTTAACAATAAATAAAATCCTATCAAATTAATATAGCAGCAATGTGGTTCATGAGGGAAAATCTGAAATAACAATGTATTTTGGTTTATCAATTTAAATTAAATCTTCTTCTGCATCAACCCCTCTTTCATTTCAGGACTCCTTTTGCTTTGTTGCAGGGAAAATTAATTGTATGTGAGCAGGTGAATGTTCTATGTTCCTGCTACTTTTAGTTTATGCAACCTGCTATGGCAAAGCAGTTGCCTCATTTGGGTTCTTGCAAAAAATTAACAAGAAATTTATTCACCTCTGTATGCAGATATGGTTGCCCATTACATGGGAATATTGACTTTGAAACACCGTATGTACAGAACATAATATTCCAAAGCTGCCTGGTCTCTGTGGACGTCTGTGTAATAGCAGGCTGCTGAATCAAACACTACTAATGAGATGTTCTTTTGATTCCCCCCAGTCAAAGGCCTCCATCCATTAAGAGGGCTATGCTGACCCTCTCTTCCACCTGCGCTGCACTTTGAACAGACACTATCATCCCTTGGATGCATCAACTCTAGCAACTGAAAGGATCATCTCACAAGACAGCTAGACTGCAGCTTTTCTCACAGCCTTCCCCTGAAAAAGAGATTTGTTTCTTCCATTTCTGCAGAGTGTAGCGGACCACCTCTCTCCAGGTCTTCCACAGGGAAGGTGTTGGCTGGGGGAAATACAACTAACTAGCTCCCTCATCAACAGGAGAAAGCAAGCACATTGACTTGTGCCCTTTACATATTGATGCTCCAGCTGAGTAAATTAAGATGTACAGGGGAAAAGCAAAGAGCACCAGAAGCGGGTCTATGACCCAGAAAAGCATAGTAGTGATTTTATATCTTCTTCAATCTTCCCAAAATGTGATTACAGTTGACCTTTAAATCTAGTAGATCAACTAATCAATCCTGCTGGAACAACCCTGTATGTGATCTAAGAGCATACCCATACTTAAAAAACTTCCAATGGCTGCCTGGCATAGGCATTTTCTTTTGCTGTAAAAGTTACCAAGATTTGTCTCAATTGATTTTACTTGCAAGAAAACCACAACATCAAAACTGCAGCATCAGCAGACACTAAAGGTCTTAGCTTCTTGCAGGATGAATGCAATATCAATAGTTATTAGGATGTATTCATACAAGGTACACAAGAGGGATGGAAAGAAGATGTTAGTAATCTCACTTAATCCTAACGCTGCCCCAAGTCAGGTTCTTTAGACTGTGGGAAAAAAAAAACGCGAGGAAAAGTATAAACACTCCAAAGTATTTGCCAGGCAAAAGGTTGAATTTGGAACTACAAACATATTTAACAGCTCTTTAAGCAGTAAAGCTTTCACGTTGTGTTAGATGTTAGTTTCACTTCAGCTGATAAACTGTGCTTTAACAAAATAACCCAAAAGAGGGTTCAGGATGATATTCATCCATAGTGGGCTCAGAAGCGAGGTAAGCAACCACTCATGATCTTACTCATAGGCAGCATCTCTCTCAGATTTCTCAGAGTATTAATTCTGTAGCACAATCCTCATTTTCTAGATGGGAAGCAAAGACATGCATTAACAAAGTGACTTGTGCAACCCCATCCAGCAAACGACAGAGGAAAGAAGAGGACCTACAGCTCTAAAGTCCCTCCAGTCCCATTACAAACCTGGCAATGCTGCCACCCCTGAAACCTTCATCCTCCCCATCAGAAATGTTTTGAAATGTCCACACATGGTATCATAATACACTTGCGTTCACACAGTCAACTAGATAGCAAGTTCTTTTATGCAGAAAGTCATTAACTTCACTCCATATTACATGCTAGGGTGTCCAAAAGAACCAGGAAACTGGAATGAAAGGTTAGCTTTTGCTTTATCAGGCACAAGAGAGCTTACAGACTTGATCAGCTCTGTGATCTATGAAATTTCTACAAACAGCTTTGGAAGAGGCACCAAGCAGTGGAGCCAGCCCCCCCCACCAAAGATGGCACTGAGAAAACTGAAAATGCTACATTGAAAATTCTGAAAATACAAGATTGGACTCCAGAGTAAAACTGAACCATAAGGCAAGCCAGAGAACTTGTTAAGTCTGAGTGCAGAGACAACTGCAGAGAAAACTCTAAATAGAACCCAACTGAAAGCATATGGGTAGGGCAGGGAACATTAGAATAAAAATCTAACTAATGGTAAAACACACAGTGATGTTTTTTCTTAAAAGTCATGCAGGAAGAGAAACATATATCCAACCTCATTGAGAGATAACCTGGGGGGGGAGGAGGAAGCTATTATCCTTTTAACTGCAGCTTATTTGATACAAAAGTGACATTTTCTCTGAATGAAGAATTTTTAACATAAAGAAAAGCCAACTTCTGAAATGAGATAGAGCCCAGTAACACTGCAGTAGTTGAGAATGTCATGATTTCCATCAAAAAACTGTTTTGCAGAGATTAGGAACAGCTGTTTCAAACTGAATTAGACTAAAACTGGAAACAAGCTGTCAAGACCCAAAAAATATATTTTATACATAAAAGAACATATTTGATTCAGCTGTTTTATCGTGGTGGTCAGCCAAAAGAGAGAAATAAAGTAACATTATGAGATTCCAGACGTTGTCGCAAAGACTCTCTCATTTTTAACACTCTTTATGTAGATTTATTCCTTTGAGCATTTGGAATAGGAAAAATGTCAAACAGCTCATATCACAGATTCTTGAATATTTTCAAACCATGGGCAGCTTAAAAGACTTTAAAGACACCTGAGGACTCTTTCTGCTCTAGTCCACGTTCTCCGCATCTTCTGTAGCAGTAACAGGATGTTGCAATAAGGAAAATATACTCAATTGCTGTTGACATGAAAAAATTAGAATAATTCACTTTAACCCACCACTTGTGAGTAACAGTACATGCACACAGATCCTTTTTGGGCATGCTTGCAGATCCTAGGAGGCTCTTAGTGGGTATTTTCAATATCGATTTTCACAGGAATTGCAGTTTCATATAATGAGAAGTAAATACATCTATTTCAGAATATACTGTAAAATGCCACATCAAGATACAATTCCTTTGTGTCTAACGGCCCATGCAGTATACAGAGTACCTCTTACACACCGCCAGTTACACAGGCTGAAAGAATCCAAATACAGCCACCAAATTAATCAAGACTGGTGCTGGTTTTGAATAGAACTATTTGTTCCAAAGCACAACTGTGAACATCAAAGAAGCCTGTGATTTTATTACATGCTGTAAGATGTAGCCATTATACTCTGCTTTCCAATCAAACCTAAAGTAATCTTGAAAATATCCTTAACATTTCAACATGGTCATTATTTTTCATAGTAATGATATATACTAATTCTACCCAATAAGTATATTAGTTATTACTGTCAGCTTGTCAGTGTATGTGCTTTTGAAGAAGAGGTATCTGGGAACAAGCCAATTCATGAGCATATAAAAAAAAATGCACGCTCCAAGAAATGCATTTTTAACTCACTAAGACACCAGGCAAGTGTGCAACTGCAGTCACGTTCCATTTCACATTACTTGCAGGGTCTAGCTTTAGGCATTGAACTTGAGTACTTAGGTTCTCAGCAAACTCAGTGGAGCACCATAGCATGACTGAATGCTTCACACTAAGCCAAGAACCTCACAAAAGAGCACAACAAGGTAACTGCTGCTCAGGATACAGAAACTTTTGATCTTTCTGTGAGAAGATCAAAAATGTGAAAGACTAGCACACCTGGTAGAATCAATCTGCTTTCATTAAGTCTTCTTTTATTAATTCAGAGAACATCTTTTTGTAGGTATACTGTAACTGAACAAATGTCAGCGGCTAAAAGATTTTATTCATGTTTTTTGTTTCTTGTGCAAGTGGAAACCTTACACTCAGGCATTTAAAATTAGATCAAATGAACTGCTATACATACTTGGGCCAATCTTATATCAGAGAAAGTGATAACATGCACTGATAAGTCATCTTTATCTCCAGAACTTCAAGATTTTACAACTCTACTAGATTTAAATGCTAGCTCATACCAAAAAGATGTACCAACAACAAATGGAGTTAAGAGTCAAGTAGCTCTGAGTGCAATGCTCATATTCTCATCTCTACTCTCTTACCAACCCCCAAACCTGCCCAACTGTGGCACTACTCAAACTTCTACGAGAGCCAAGACATGTTTCTGCAACTACTGAACAAATCTGACAGTCAGCCATAAAGTTACATAGGCTACAATTCTTAGTACCATGTTCAGAATGGTTTTTTTCCCCCCATTTCTACTCCCAGCTGATCCAAGACAGAAGAATATAATCACAGGGAGCAGGAAGGGAAGAAAAAAACCCAAGTCCATTTCTCAAGAGGCAGCATTTTACAATAGAAGCAAAGTCTTGGTTTTCTATAGAAGTCATTCATCAGAGCTCCTGCAGAAAGCAGAACACCAAATTTGAGTATTCCTAAAAGCTGGGTCAAATATCTGACCAGACCTGAAGCAAAGTTCACCTGCAAAAACAAATATTTTTCAGAAGAATGTAAAATGACGGCTACTGAAGAGTGGTCTTCCTTAATGGCTTGCTTAATGTTACTAGTGAAATCTCACACCTTTGGGGAAAACAGACAACTTGCTTCAAATTATCAAGCAAAATTTTATTTTATTAACAGGAATATTGTGGAAAGACCAAATTGACTCTGAAAGGTCATCTGAGATCAACTGCACATCTTTTCAATACACCTCTACCTATGTTAAAACCAAAAACCAGGCACACATATGAACAGTCATAGCACTGATGTCATGGTCTGTCATTTCTTCTTCACATTCTTCAATTGTCACAGCAAGAGCCACAAAACAACTGATTCTCCTGTAGGGCAGGATTATTCTGCCCTCCCAGGAAAATAAAAATCAGTATGCATTGATTCCAAGAGGCAAGAGATTTCAAGAATCACCACAGACCTTCTGGGTTACATGCCTTCAGCATCAGAAGCTCAGTATTAACTACTGCTGAATATAAAACTGCTATCACATTTTTGCCAAACGTACATTTCCATCAAGCAGGAGCCAGTGGTCTGAACTGCACTTTTGATTACATACAGCTCCATACACACTGTTTCCAATGTTATTAGCCTTTAGGCAATTTCCACATTCTGTAGACCAATTATCAACAGTATCTGATTAAGATATAATGGGGAAGAATTGAGTATTGCTTACATGCAATTCAAATAATTAAATCACTCTGTGAACTGTCTGAGGGGGGCCAAATTTAGTAACTCTAACAGAGAACTCCAAAAAAGATTAGAGATGAGCACACTTCTGCTTTAAGAAAATCAAATATTAGGCACACAAAAGGACCTGACAACAATAGTAGAGAGCAACAGAGTGACATCATTAAATTTTCCATTTTATTTGATTTCCTCTAGAAGCCATAAAAAAAAAAATCTTTTCCATATAGAGAATATCAATGGGATGTTTATCACCTGTATCAGTTATTTTATATTAGTGTTCATATTCCTTGAATGCCCTTCATACGAAGGTCCCCAAATGCTTTACAAACATCTTTACTTTGCCTCAAAGAAAGTGAGACACAACTTTGAGTCTCTGAAAACATCCTCTGCGCTTTCACGGTGGCCACCATCCACTAGATGGTAAGTCAGGCTTTCATCATCAGGAGCAAGTCAGTCTGAGCCACCGAGAGCTGAGATAGCAGGCAAACATGAAATTCAAAGGAATCCTGGGTCCAAGAGTTTCTTATAGTGGTCCTCTTGTTCTGCAGTCCTACACATTCTTCAATTAATCCCTAGACAACATGGATTTCCAGTTATACTTTGTTGTATTTCTCAGCTTCTAAAAGTAAAGCCTTTTCTTCTGATCTAATGGTTGTACCATGACTTATTCATCTACATACTGCATTTCTGTGCCTGTGCATGGCTTAGTTTGATTCAAAGTCTGTTACTAATACAAAGCAATGCAGTTTTAACTAACTGGGTTTGATGACCACATTATACAGCTTAGAAAGGGAAAGCAATCACTGACTTACAAATAACATAATTCAGCCATCCAACATGAACTGTATGAAGAGTTCTTGCAGAAGGAAAAAAAAAAAAGGAGTTAGGGGAGGAAGAACCAGGAGTGGGCAGAAGTGTTTTGGTTAAAATAGAGCAACATCAATCATCTCCATCCTGAAATAGGCTAACAGCTAGAACATTAATACTTATCAAAGAAACAGGAAAAAAACCCCACTCATTAGTAAATAAAGGTGTTGCAAAGCATTAAATAATTCCCACCAGCTGACAAGGGGGCTGTGATTTATAATGGTGTGTATTGATATATCACTTCCCGTAATTAGGAAAAGTGAGACTGGTACTGCTTACAGCATTATTTTGATCAGAGCCTTGAAAAATACTGTTGAATAACAACAAACACCAGGCACAACAATAGAAAAACACCACAGCATGCTCTCAGGCTGCTTTAGATTTGAAACAAAAAAAAATGGATTTCTAACAAAATCCAGTAAGAAAGGCAAATTCTGTTTGGACACACATAACCTTATTTCACAAAAGTATCCTAGTGTGAATTATTACTATTATAATTCTAGGAAGATCACAGATATAAAACATTCAAACTACATAACAAACAAGTCAGAATCAAAGGCTAATTATTTCTCTTTTTTTTTTTTTTTTTTAAGCAACAAGTTACTCATCATTCCTCTTCTCTTCCTGGAGTAACAAACTAACCTCAGTCTACTGAAATGTCAAAGAAATTCAACTAATCTGCATACTGGCACAAGGCGGCATACGTGGCAAATTCTCACCTGCCATAGCATCTTTTCGGTAGTACAAAGAAAAAAGAAATTGGTAATTTTCATTTCCTTTTGTTCCAATTCTTAGGTGTCAAAAATACTTTTATAGTTATACATGGTAACAATAAAATAGTTAAGATAGACCTGAGTTGGATTTTTGTACAAAACCAGCATGGGGATCAAAGGCAAAGAAACACACAAGTCCAAGAGCTGAAGATTCCAGGGACATCCAGCTGAGGAGGGAAGATGTATCCTCCAAAAAGAAGATGGACATAACTGATGTTATCCATCCCCAGTGCCCCCAGATGCTGCTTTAGGCAGGATCTCTAGGGAGAATAAAACCCATCCAACATACAGTAGCTGATGATTCTGACTTTAGTTTTACTGTTGCTACTACACCAAGCTTTCCTGTTTTCATTACGGTTTTCACTATTTTCCCCTCTCACTACCTTCACTTTTTTTTAAACAAAAACTATCATTGCATAGCTCAGAGACCCTCTGAAAAACATCGTGTCCCACCTTTTTCCTTCTCCAGTAAAGTACACATAGACTATTGCAATTTCTGTCCATCCCCCCCTTTACATTTTGGTACAAGCACTTTTTTCCCATCATAGCTTTTCCAGGGCTTTTTCCCCCATCACTGTAACATCAAGGTTAATTTGCACACTACCTGAATTTGCCACCCCTGCCATTGCCGGTCACTAAAATGAACCCTGCATCAATGAAAGTCAGTATTCTCCAGGCAGACAACTGAGCAATAATTAATAACTACAGCAGTTGGAAGCAAAGAGGTAACCACCTGTTTCCTAGTCATATTTAAAAAAAAAAAAAAAAAGAACATTAATGTAACTCTGAAAAGCAAGGGCATTTCACCAAAACATTTGCCTAAGATCGCACAAAATTAAAATCCCATAAAGGGCATTTTTCCAGACTGCCAGGCAAACAACATTAGTCACTAGCTGTATAATACCTGGCATCTACAAAAGCCTTTCTCTCTGAAGAACCCAATGCACTTGAGACACATTTAGACTAGAAACTCTCCCAAGAAGTAGGTTAAATATTATTATCCTATTTTATCCGTAAGAAAAATGAGGCACAGGAAAAAAATCCTTCATCCTGTTCAAGGTTACAACAAAAATTAATAAGAAAAGCAAGAATAGAATCCAAGTGGCCCAGCTCCTATTTTGTGCCCTGTGTACAAGACACCACCAGTTCGTGTATCATTCATTTCTCCAGTGACAGGAATATAAACTCCCGTGGTTTATCTGCACAGGAAAGGAGCCCACAGTGGTAATCCCCAAGAGCCTTTCCACTCCAGCTCCCTCTGTGAAGCACTGATTCTGCTCTTACAAAGCAGATTAAATGTGCTCTGCAGAGTGCAACAGAGATACCCTTGTAGGGACTCATCACTTTGCTTCAAATCTTATTTTATTTTTTCCTTTCTTCCTTTCTGTGAGCAAACCAAGGGACTTTGGTCACTTCAAATCTTTTAAGTAACTTCTTTAGAGATCCTACTCACTGAGAATACCAGTATCTCAGACTGCACCACTAACCTTCCCACTCTTACCCCAGCAAGCACAAGTGATCTTCAAAAGCAACCTCCAGAAGCATCACGCACGCAGATCACGCACACAGATGATCCAGTTACCGTGACACAGTTTTCCTCAATGCCACACATTTGTCACCGATATTACAGTACACCTGAGAAGAAAATGTTTCCCAGTTTGGGTGGATAAAATCTCAGCAGAATAAGCTGGATTTCCATGTAACAGTATGTCACAATGTTATAACACCGCATTTTTGTAGAAAAAAAGTCCTGAAAGGACAAAATCTTGGCCATCTGCCTGAACTTCCAAAGAACTGCCAACATAATAATTCAGTTATATTGTCCATGCTACTGTAAAACTACATTAAATTCAAAATGTTTGAGTGCATCCAAAATTTAAAATTAATGTTCCTTGGAATGAACACTTCATTTTACAATCAAGATGAACAAAACAAAACAAAAAAATTACTTCAACAGTGTTCCTCTACTATTATGGTTAACATTTAATGTCATTTATTGTCATTAAACTCAATATTTGTGTCTAATCAATACTAAGCTACCAAGGGCAGTCGTAACAAGTCTGGACTTTCTCTACAGGCTCTATTGATTTCTTTTTTTGAGACCTACAACAAACACAATTTATACAAATAATTTATCAGGGAACATATCAAAATAATTTAATAAACAAAACCTATATATTCCTTTTCTCTTCTGTCATGTGACAGAAAATCATTTTAACTCATTAATGGTAATCTCAACAGTTCGATTTTAAATTTATGTAAAAACAAGAGGAAGTTATGAAGTAACAAATTTAAATCCAAATATTTTTTAGTGTATTTCAACAGGCAGATCAACAGTAATTTTTTTTCCCATTTTGTATTTACCAGTGTATTACTTTTAAATAAATTTATGACAACTGTCCAGCTTTGTTCACTTGGAATATTTACAATACACTGATACTGTAAAGTTTATGCAAGTTGCCATAACCTTCTTCTCACAGGTGACTAAATTAAATCATTTGATCTAAATCCTACTCACCCAGAGAGTCACAAAGTCAGAAAAGGTGATGTTTTTGCTTTCTGCTTGAAGTGGTAGATAACAGCCTTCCCAAACACACAGTTATCATGTTTAACTACTATCTCATGATGATAAAACAATACCACCACCACTCACATACACAGGTTCAAAGTACAGAAGTGTTGGAATTGGAGTAAAGCAAACGGACAAATGCAACTCTGAAAACAGTAGAACATACAATACTGCACTTCAGTGAAGTTAAAATCAAGGAAAAAAATTAAAATAACATCACCTGTTCCAACACTACAATTGTTCTAAATTTCCTCCACTTCTCCTGCTGTTATTATTATTTGAAAGTCTGAAAACAAACTCCTTGGTGCGAAGGGGGGGTGGCAGGGGAAGGAAAGATGACTTATAGAAGACAGTATTCTCACTTGGCCAAGTAAACTCTGCTAGTCCTGCTATCACTCAGCAACTCAAGGAAGACTTAGTTTGCTGCTATCTAACAAACTCAGTGTTTAAGTCTGGTAGAAAGAATAATTCTATAGCGTTGGTTTGGTAGTTGATCCATTTCGCATACTCCCTTCAAAAAAACAGACAAAAGCAACTAAGTAAGAAATCTCTACCAGTGATTAAAGCTCAAATGTTGGGCATGAACTACTTGACAGCACCCCATCAGGAGAGGGGAATCTCGCCCTATAAAACCATTTGCCTTGCTCAGTGGATATATGATAACGCTGCAGATTTTCTGTTCCACTGGAGTCAATGGAAACACCTTAACAGACACTGCCTCAAGCACACACAGGGTGAGGGTATACAAACGCTCTGCAAGGGCAAAGAGGATGAACAAATACACACTACAGGCAATAACTAACCTCACTAAAGCAGTAGATGGAAAACAAAAGTTTACACCACTCAAAGAATGAGTTCAAACTCCTGGATTCCAAAAACCTACATCTATTCTGACTGCCAGAATTATGGCAGCCAGATGGGGCAACCACACCATCACAAGCTTTGTTAAACATTTTATATATGGTTAAGTATATAATATTGGTTTAATCACATCATCAACAAGGAATTTTCCCCTCACAAAACCCCTGTGTCACCCAGTATTGAGAACAAATATCAAGAAACAATTGCTTAGTAAAAGATGCTTTTATTCACGAGATCATGGTCTCATCTACTGCAGAAAATAAGCAGCACTGAGGAAGGAGGAAGGCCAGCATAAGGGCACTTGCTACAGAAGTGTCCTGAAAAGCAAGAAAAGTGAGTTCTTCCAGTGCTCAGTCACAAATACAAGGTCACATCTCTTTTTTTAAAAAAATCAAAATTGAATCAGCATTTCAGTCTAGCAAGTGACTTTTAAAAATTCCTTTCATCTGAACTTACAGCTGATGCATTCTCCCCGTGGTAGCTTCCCTCAAATGCCAAGATACTGCAAGAGGGAAGCACCTGGTAAAGAGAAGCAAGGCAGCAGCATCCTGCAGATCCAGTCCCGATTGCTCCAAGTAGCATCGGGCCACACACATACAAAACACAAACCCTTCTGACTGCTCCTGTCATCTTCAATTTCAGCTGCTCAGACACAACAATCACATTACAAAAAAAGTCAACAGATAAGATGTACATAACAACTAAAACCAGATTTCAACTACAGTTACTAAACAGAGACAGTTCACATGAAAAAAACCCTGACTGATTTCTACAAACTTCCTAACTTAGCAGTAATACTTTATCTGAATTACCCATACAGAATGATAGCTCATTTTTATCTTATCTAATATTATATCTTCAGTATTGCATTAGAGGGCACATACGGATCCTTCTGGGAAACAGCATTTCAACTGTAATGAAGAAAACCTCTTTTCTTAAATAAAATTGAAGAGGAGGGGAAAAAAAATGTATCAAGTAGACCTAAATACTGTTCCATAGCTACTACAGGCCTCCATGCACCACACAGTCAGCAAAGTAATTTAGTTGTATGATTTTTACTGATACATGAAAGAAGCTAAAGCAAAGACGAAAAACCATTTAGCTCTTGCTTGCAGTAAGATCAACTTACACTTCCTGTGTTTTTCAGCTATAGCTTGTGAGCTCTGTTAAACACCTGGAAAAGTAAAGTTCCTTTGCAGCTGCATGTGTATGTAATTAATGCATTTGACAAGCTGTTGTGTTCCCAAACAGCTGCTTCCATTACACAGACAACTCTACCATCTGCAAAACTATTGGGTAAACTACAGTAAGTAAATATCAGGATAGCAGGTGCTAATAAATAACGAGCCCTGCCAAGATAAAACTTTCCTTACAGAAGTGTGTTAATCTTCCCCAATGTACTTTTCTGTACCCTCAGAGCAGGCAAACTTAAGATACTCAGAAACAGAGGAACTCGTGTGCCATGACTCACAGGAGCAGTAAAATAAGGTTCAGGGCAAGTATCTCTGAAACGACAATTAAATGCAACTCATTCTCTACCGCACTAAGCCAAAGAGTTAGGTTAGTAAATTTGCACCCAAAAGTGGGTCTTCTCAAAAAACATAACCAGCCACAGCTATACATATTAATTGTGGTAAATAAAACAAGTTGGAAAGTGTCAGATAAGTCTAATCTCCTATGTCAACATTCACAACTTAAACAGAATTTTCAATTTATGTCTGTATTATCTTCACTACACTTCACACCCAGCAATTCTACTTAACCAAAAAAGTTTTTCTAACATCTAGTATCTCGTGAACCACAAGGAACAATAATTAATACAGCCTCAGCTGAATTTAAGAAAAGAAAACCAAACAAGCTATTACTTGTGCAACCAATTTTGCTGGAAAAAAAGAGTCATAGGTAGATATGATGCCCCTCCAGATTTACAAAACTGCCTAAGTTTTAGGTACATTCATACACTAAAAAAAGAAAAAGAACCAATTTGGTAGTACTATGCTTTAAAGAGCTTCATGTGGTTTATGGTATTTGGAAGGTTACTCTCACTATATTCTCAAAAACTGGCTGAGACTATCATTTCCAAAGCAGAGATACTGATGTAAGTGGACCAACTGAAAAATCACAGCTTTTCAACAAACAGACCATTACTTAAGATAAAACTTTTGAAATGCTGTGGGGTTTTTTTGGTTTGGGTTTTTGGTGTTTTGTGGTTTAAGAGTTACCATTTCAGGCCTCTAATTCTTCTTTCACTTTTAGATAAAAAAATAATGCAGCAAACCTTTTTTTTTAAATATACAGTACTATGTATAGTGCTTCGATATACTGAACAATAATCTGCTTCTCATGAGATAGCCCAGTTGTTATTACCAACCTTACTTATTACTGTCCTATAACCTACTACCATCCACCTTCCCATGTTTTAAAAATAAACAGAATGCATTGAAACATGCAACACAAAGTCTGTGTACTCATTTTCCCTATATTTCATGAATGTCCTTTTGGAATTGTACCATAGTCCCGAAACTCTACTCCATCTATCCTCCCCTGGCAGCCAAGTGGCTATTCATGCCATCAGTAATGCATGAACAATCAAAGAGAGAGGAAAATGCCCTTATCTCAGCTCATCAAAAATACAAGCAAGCAAGCCACAAAGGGGTCACAAATTAAAAATTAAATGCGGACAGACATAAAGCCTATTGACACATCACCACATCTAAATCCTCCCTTCAAAGCAACAGAAAACACCAGACACACATAGTAAGAACAGAAGGTGGCCAAAAGACGTAATGAAATAACACTTATTCAAGAAGTGTATTTAGCAATGAAGAATTAAGCAGCAACACAGAGCATCAATAGTGTCTTTGCTACTAACAGTAAGTCCAGCAGCTAATACCCCCACACAGGCTGAGGAACTGGGGCAACCTATCCACACCAGCTGGTTACTGCAAACCCTAGAAAGTATACTAGTAAAATTCAGAAGAACCATTAGATAGAAATTAGTTATTTAAATTCAACTTATATAGTATCTTTTATTTTAGCTGTAGAACAGAAGTCAAAGATAGCAGAGATAAAAGAAAAAAAATAATACCGATTTTTCTCCTGGAACACTTAACTGTGTTTACGAGTGCACAAGATACTAAAACTTTCTGCTTTCTGAAATCAGAATCCCATATTACAAAAAAGTGCTCTTCAGAGCTCCGTAACACTGTAAGTTAATAAAAAACTCCATTAGAACAGCTCTGTCAAAGCTATTTCATTATCAACTGATCTTACTCTGATAATGACCTAAAGTAGTAATCAAATCACTGAAGACTTGACTGCATTACAAGATTAGAAGTTTTCAAGTATAAATATTAGATAGTTTTAGTTTTTCTGAAAGTAGCAAGTGAATTTTTTCTTCAATAATCTAACAGCAAGAAACACAAGCAAACATGAAACATTTTCTCAATTAATAAATCTCTATTTAAAAATCCTTCCTGTCACCCATTTTCCAACCACACTACATTTATATCAATTCTGAATTCTACTGATTTTAGAAGATGTTAACACATATTTGTATTCTGAGAAGTGACTGTACAAACATTATTGTGGTCTTCTCTTTTAAATCTGAATAACAACAGATTGGTTGGCTTGATATATAAGAAGAATTTGCCTACAAAGCATTTGTGTAGTCTGAAAGTCTTCCTTGCTCATGTATAGTAATAAATAATTTAAAGTGGAATTGTTTCCTTTAATGCCCTAAATATTTTCAGATTTATTATTCCTGCTTACTCTTGCTGTCTCATATAAGGTTGTTAAAAGCTACAACTCTGAAATGTCTTATTAGTAATAATTACTGTAACAGAAATGAATCCATCTTTTACATTTTGTAACAGCTCACTAGTATTTCAAACATAATTTTAAGCAAGCTTTTAAATATTTATTCATTTAAATATTTCTATAAAAAGTAGTAAGCATGCTCAAAAAATTCAGGATGGAACAGGCAACCTGAAACATAATGGTGCTGATACAGAGACCGTTAATAATTGCAATAATGCAATGTTTACTTATTTAATAAAAATCAGATGTGGGTCAGCAATACTCCCGTCCTCACAAGTAGACTACATTCAGAGCAAAGAAGGAAACATACCCATCCAATTTCTGTCTCTAGATATTTTCAGCATACAGGTTTATGAAACTGAATTATGCTCATGAGAAAGAAGTTTCTTTCAACAAAACCAATTTTTTAAAAAATGTAAAATTGCATTAACAGTATCTGGCCTTTTTTTCCATTTTTTTTTACATTACTTAAAATTCAATGCAATATATACAGTCTGAAAACACTAGGTTGAATACAAAGCTACTTCTGAGACCAGGCGCAAATGTTTTTTAGCAGCAGAAAATGGTATGAAAAGGCATCAAGATTTCTGATGACGACAACTTCCCTATATGTTTCTTTCCTAGAAATAGGTTTGGAGGTGACATAAGCTCTTGATTCTCTGCTCTAATATCCCACTGCCCTCTACTACAGTGTTTATTGTCAGATGCAAGGACACAGGGTACTTTTATTTTGTATCAACATAAGAGGCTAAGAAGCTAACATGGAAAGTATTGTTCTGCTTGAGAGTTAACACCCCCTTTGAAAAACAAGAGCATACATGACAGGAAAGTCTCCTCTCAATTAAAACACCATTTTTACCCTTGAAAGTACATTTAGGTACATATTATGCTCCTCAAATTCATAAAAAACTCAGCAATTTTGACAGTCTCAAACACTCATAAGTCTACTGTATCACAAATCAAACATTCTGTAGGAATACACAACTAAATTACACTTATGTATTCTGTTACCTTATTTGACCACTTGTAGGCTTGAAGAAGTTGGCTGTAAAGAGGTGTTTTGTCCTGAACAGGATCTAGGCTCAACAGTCCACTATTGTGCAAGGGGTGGTTCTCAGATGGTTTACCAACTAGGTTGCTCAGACGCTCCAGCTCACTGAAAGAAAACAGAATGGCATTGTTTAAAGTCAGATCTGCAGATACAGATATCCAAGATGTACAATTCTCCTGCAGGGACAGCAATCATGCATGAACTCTATTTAATATCTAAGTGAGTTTTAAATGCCTCCCTAATTTGATAAAAAAAAAAAAATAATCACTCTCATTATCCAAACAATTTAAGTGGTCTGTTAAGCTCAGTGCTTCTTAGGAGAGAAAGTACAAGTCAAGAGTCTTTGTAAAACAGTCTGGAAAGAGTCAAAATATGGCAGGTCCTGTTCACAAGCACTTCCAGAACCCAGGGCATCTTCTGAGCAACGCATATCCTCAGAAACTACAAAATTCTGATTTTAGCATTGCCTGCAATACTAGAAGTATTTTTTTTTAACCACCAAGCAGGCAGATGCCTCATCATTACACTGAAGAACTAGAAATTAACATTGTCCTCATATAAATATACAGAACTGGCATTAGTCCTAAGCCTGGAGATGGTCCTGCAAAGTTTGTGATTCCTCTAAGCAAGTATACACATTCCAAGTTCTCAGGTCAAGGAAGCATCTTCTGATTTCCATGAGCAATTTGTACATCTGTAGACATGCATAAAATACTCGACTAAAGCATAATAAGCACCATTTTCCCATGAAAAAAAAATCTCACTGTGCAATGATCTATTATTGCTTCATATCTCATCTTTTATTATTAAATGTAGTGTTTGACAGAAGTTAAGCAATCTTTAAAACTTGCATTAATCAACTGTAGAAGAAAGAATGGCTACTTTGCACAGATATAAAATGCAGTTTTTCAAGTGACATGACTAACCAGGTGCCTTTCCTTTTGACTTCAGTTTCCACTAAATTGAAAGCAGGATTTGAACCCTTCAAAGGGTGACTTCTGAAAAATCTCTGTAAAGAAAAATCCCAAATATCTCAATTTGCATTTAATGCAGGTTACATAAATAAACACCAACAATCAGGGAACTGACAGTTAAGAGATTTCCACACTTTACTACCACAAATTTCTTCTTTATTTAACCATCATTTCTACAAGTATCCATGGCCTACATTCATTCTAAGCCTCTGGTGCTGCAAACACTCATGAATGTGCTTAGTATTTCCTGACAAAAGAATACAATAAATGTGAACAGACATAACAACTAAGGAGTTGTTGAACAGAGATCCCATTCAATACTTTCATGAGATGAGCTAAAGTCCACTGATAACATTAACTTCAATATACCTTGGAGTATTCCCTTGCTACTTGAAATCTGTACTTCCCAAACATGTAACAGAATATGTAACATTTAGGTGCTATATAAATTACAGTATTTTGGGGCAGTTATGTTTCAAAAAAAGGCAAATGAAATATACTTCAAAATATTAAAAAATTAGTTATTTTGCAAGGAATCAGGAAAGAAATGGTCACCAAAGCACTGATAAGCATCTCCACTAATGCTGGGGAAGAGATGATGAAAAAGGAACCAGTGAAGTTTGATGAAGAAGCTACTCTCAGGTATGGTAGTAAGGACAGGAACTGACCGCAAAGAATCGTGCAAGAACTTCACAGCGCTGAAATACTGGATGATAAACTGCAAAGTAGAGGAGTGTAAAATCCTACACACGAGACAAGATAGGTCAGAGCCAATTGCTAGCTGTTATTGTTCGGGAACAAGATTTCAGGGTTATACTAGATAATTCTTTAAAAAGCTGCTGAGCAAGACAAGAAGGATAACCAAAGGAATAGCACAGCTTCCACGCGGGGAACCTTGAAGCCTCCTCAACTTGAACACAATAAAAACCAAAGGGATATAACTGATGTCTATAAAGCTGTATACAACATCTTTCATAAGAATGATTGTCTACCATCTTTCCCAACAGAAGGGAAGAAGTAGGTAACATATTACCAGGATCAGAACTAAAAATCACCAAGGCCTGTTAGCCAGCAAGAAACACACTCTTGTCCACAAGACCCTGAAGGAGGCCAGAAGATGTGCTGGGAGAGGGTGGTTACACACTGGGGACACCTCCCTGGACAGGGCTGATGGCTCCCCGGAGGATATAACCGACCTCTGGCAGGATCCACAGGGATGATCAACCTCAACACTTTGTTTATTTACAGGAAACACACCTGCTGGTACTAAACAATTATACTTATGTGTACTAAATTTCCAGCCTTATAGATTTTGGTAGTAAAACGGTCATTTGTGAACCACTTGGATGCTACTGAACAGTTAGAGCCTAAAACGTGTTTGGTCTTTTTTTTTTTAACAAAAACTTCAAAAAACAGAGAAAAATCTCCCTGCAACCCAAAGCATTCACCTTCCCAATGCAACCTCACCGACAGCTGCTTTTCTAAAACAAGACAAGACCAAAAGCTAGGTAAATATTATGAGCAGCATTCATCCCTTTGCAGACTGAAATGAAACACCACGAAGGGGTAAGGCGAATGAGGTTGGAAGGAATAAAATGGAGCGTTTTCGCATTTATTTGCCTAAAACTTTCTCCGGGAGTGGAAACGGCACTGCCGGGCGCCTCTGAGGAGCCAGGCCGGCCCTGGGGGCGGCGGGGCCCCGCCGGGGTGACCCCGGGACCCCTCCGTCTCCCTCCCGCGCCGCCACCACAGGGCCGGGGCCGCGGGCCCGGCTGCACACCGAGGCGGGAAGGGGGAAGCCCCCTCAGGGCCGGCTGCTCACCCCAGGTCGCGGCTCACGGAGTGCAGGCTCTCCTGGAAGGCGGCCACGAAGCCCTTCTCGCGGCCCTCCAGGGTCTCCTTGTTCCGCATCCCATCCTTCAGGCAGTCGAAGACCCGCGTCACGCTGGAGCGCAGCGCCTGGATGGCGGCGATGGCCTGGGAGAAGGCCTCCAGGTTCACCCCGGGGCTCAGCACCCCCTCCGCCATCTTGGCCGGCCGGGCCCGGCCTCTCCCCGGCGGGCCCTGAGGAGCGCGGCGAGGCGGCGGCGGCGCGGGGCATGCTGGGAAATGTAGTCCCGGCCGGGAGCGGGGGTGCGGGAGGGCAGCGGCGCCTCCCTCAGGCACCGCCCCGGGCGGGGGGGCCGGTTACCCCCGCACTATAGAGCCTTTTATGCTCTTTTTCTAACCTCAGGGATTTCTTCAGCAAAGGCGGGTCTGCCCCGCGCGCCCTGTGACAGTCGCGGCTGAGGAGGTGCCAGCCCGGTCGCGGCGCCCCAGAGCAAAAGAAGCGTGCACTGGCGTGTGCTTCTCTCCACTTCCACAGAACTATGTTTTTCCCATTGAAATGCCCACTTTTATTTTCCTGTGCTGTGCATCATGCTCTGCTCACAATATAGGGTATATTCCCTCTTCTGGATGTTCTGTGGATCTGTAGGGTGTTTTCCAGGCATAGAGCCAGAAATGAAGCCATTTACAATAGGAAGCAAGGGCCTCCATGCTGCTCTAACAACTGTGCTTAGCTTTAAGCAAGCAGGAACGCTTCTATAAACTCTCACGATTCTGGACAGACCTGAAGATTTGAAGGTTGGGCCCCGTGTTTCGTGTCTCGGTCGTGATTACTGCTGAAATCAAGAGGACAGGGACCAGCCCTTCATTACTGAATGTTTGCAAAGCACTGCGAAGTTCGAGAGTGCCAGCACAGCACTAAGTAGTACTAGTTGGATTTTGCAGGAGCTGCTTATGTTTCTGATGCCACCGCCAGCTCTTTTCACTCTTAGAGTTCAGCTAAAATAAATAGAGCTAAAATAAATGAAGCAGTGCACAGGCCAATAGCCACTCAGACAGAATAAATTGCAGCACAGGGCTAGGTTTTTTGTTTTCTCAACTTCTAAAGTAAATAACAACCTCTTTCATAAAGTTATTAATTAAATTCAGTAAGCACAATCCGCAGTCAAATCCTTTAGTCAGGGGAGCTTTTTTTTTAATATGTAAAATGGAAATGAATTCGGCAAGGAACAGCAGATGTGTCAGTGGCCAAGTGAAGCGAGGCTTTGCCCTCCACTCGGTGACACTTCTCTGTCTATCATGCAACGGATTCTGAAAATTGCATCTGATCAATTAATCTCAGGCAATATGCGAGGTATTGATAAGTGAAACCCTATTACTTAGCATGAAGAATGAGAAAATGAAAAAGCTGCGGTTCTGCTTCACTGAACTTAGTAATGCTGATGTATCTGAGCACAGAGGTAAAGTAAACCTGGAAGCAACATGGTCTGAAGCAAAGTAGTTCAGCCTACATAAACAGTGAAATGTATAGTGGTGTACTTCAAAGAATCAGCAATGGACTGAGCACACAGTGAGTAGGCAATTATGAACAAGATAGGAATAGTTCCTTGCGTAAAAATGCACTGCATCAAAGAATAGCAGCCAGAGGCAGAAGGGACAGGACTCTCTCAGCCAGACTGCCAACTTAGACTTGTTTATGGGTCTATAATATTAGTTATGTTAGACATACAATACCTTTCATTGGACTATAGTAGATTGGCCAAGAAGGTGCTGTGTTATTATAAGGGCATACTTGTAGGCTGAAAGATCATTCCTGCATGGCATTATTCTTTTTTCCTCTCACTGCAAAGTTCAGACTCTGGGTGCACATTGCAGATGTCTGTAACTTTTTTTATATGGTATCCCTTGGAAATGGATGATTCTTTTCCATTTTTTCCCCTCTGATGTAAGATTTGTTATTTTTAATCATATATTTTCAGCTGTTAATATTTCTGATTTTACATCCTACCTGGAACAGTAAAAGGGCTTGACAGTTGTTTTACTATTTTTAAACTGTAAGGACAAAACAGTGGCCTGAAAACAAACCCATAAATGTATAGGAACCATCTGGAACTTGCCCCTAAAGAACAAAGAGCACAGCATAGCTTTGGCTTAGAGATTCAAAGGAGGCCATTCACATTTTTTGCTCCAGGGATCTGCTTTTGCTTGCATAAATGAGGAGCCAAGTTCTCCTGAACAGACAACGGGCAATTCAGAGCATGGGGAACTCTGTGGCTCCGTGGGGAGTTAAGGCAGACTCTGCTTCGACACCTAAAGATAATGGCTAAAGAGGAGAACGGGAGTTCCTGTTCCTCTTATCACTCCTCCTCCTGTTTTGCCACATCGAGAAGGAAAAGACCGTGTAATTTCGTGTGCTCATTTGTAGGGCATTGCCTTGCCTAAGTTGCTCACTGCTTTCTTTTAAGCAATATTCCTTAAGTGGCAGCTTGCCCAAACCAAGGCAGTATGCTAATTTCATCTTCATTATTGCTATATTGTAAGTGGGCATTATGGATATAAAATGCATGAAACCAGGGTATCTCCAAGGTACTGATAAAAATCTTTTTGCCTTGAAATCACTAGTAAACCATAAAAGCAAGAATCCAGATGATGTTCAAAACATCCAAAAATCTTACTATCTGACAGCTGTTGAGTGGGCTCCTACAAAATTATTTGGATGGTCCAATATGGACACATATCCACATCTGAGCAAGTGTCAGAACTGACATCTTCTCCTCTCCACCAGCAGTTCAAGGACCTAGTGATCTCCCTCCAAAAAAAGATCACATTTAAAGCATATGGGTTATATCCACATTGCACAACAGAGTGTCATGTAGAGAGACGCAAACAGCAACTGCAGTCCTGGAAGCAGCCTGCTCTGTTAGTTCAGCATTCTGACCGGGCTAATAAACCCTGCCTCTCAGCATTGCTAATTAGCTCTGGCAGACCACTGTGCTAACACAGTGATACTACAGCTAGCCCAGTTATCTCCACACACTGCTGCACTGTGCCATGTAGATAGACTAAGAGATGGAATAGAGGAGACTGCAGTGAACTGCCAGTTCTGGATCTGTTCTGTGGCTAAAGAGAGAATTTAATTTTGGGTGCTGTCAGTCTCGTAATGTACATAAGCTCTGAACTCACTTGGAGAGAAAGGGGGAAAAAAAAGTAACAATCCAACCTGGCATCACATGCAGCTTGACAAGAGCAGTACCGTTCTCTTCCAAAGCAGAAGCTTCACTGGGGAGCACATAATTAAGAAGAACCTTTCACAGCAAAGTATGTTATGGCAATATTACTCAAATTTCAACTAAGAACCAAGTGGGCTGTAATTAATCAGCAACATCAAAGAAAAGGGATGATTTCAGAGTCCTTGCAGGGGTACTGTAAACAATTTGTTAGGGAAGAAAGTGCCCAATTAGAAATGCATTCTCATTTAAGAGACATTAATTTTGTTGTCAGAAGAGACAACTAATAGTGACTATTGGGTTTCGTACCAAGTGCAGATAATCTCTCATGAAATGTCTGGACAGGACTCAACATTTGGAATAACTGACATCATAAGAAACAATCTTTAGCTTCCTCTGAGATAGATAAATGCTGATACTTATTCTGCGGCAAACTGGACTGATATTCATCACCAGGGCCTCGTCATTTCTTCATACTTCATTGCTACATTCTTGACAGCACTTCAGATAAATGTAATAAACTGATTTTTTTTTTGTTGTTCAAATAATTGTGACACTCAGTAGTGCAATCGGTAAGATATTCTTGCTATTTTTACATTCCTATTAATTTCTTTCAGGTTTTCAGTCCTCAGTTAGCCACAGAGTTTACTACATGATGCATTATTGAAACAGAAGAGAAGCTGGGGGGTTATTGACTCATGTTTGAGGCTTCTGCCAAGAGAATTGAATGCGTCCTGCCTCCTTTTAGACAAGGTTGGAATGGCAAGACATTTTCAGATGTGGGGGAGCCTTGATCTTCAGTGCTATTTCTTTCCTATTGTTCCCTGAATCAGAATCTCCCACTATATCCAACAATAGTGAGTGAAAATCTTATCTGAACACTCCTGCCAGAAGAAACAGTGAAATAATGAACTGAGCTGACAATGATGTAGTTATCATCAGATTTCCTGTGGGATGAATAGAGTTAGCTTAGTATTGTTTCAGGCTCTCAGGCGACCTGGCTCACATTCCAAAGGATCTTCCCCCATATCATGGTGTATGGAAAACAGACCTGGAGGCCTCACAGTCCCCTTAGGGGGTCACTGTAACTGTAGGAACTACAATTTTTGTGTGGCTATTCAGTTCCTTATCCAGAGTGTTTTGTTTCAGTTTATGGTTATAAAGTGTCCACATCACACACAGAAAATCCAGCACATAACAGCTTTGTCTGCAGAACCACTAAGGACTGGATGGATTACGACTCTTTGATTCCCTCTTGTCTGATGGAACTGGCACCCTTGATATCAGTTTTAAGATAATTCAAAGAGGTCTGCTGTTATGCTGTGCTGCTTCTAGAGTTTCGGTCCCTGGGGATGCCAATTTAACACCTTATTCCAGCACTGAATTTACATGAGAAGTGTAAAGCAAAATACAAAAAGTAAACCATACCCAGCAAAACTCATGGTATTATTTTATGCATGCGGAATTCTGTCCCAAAATATGTCAAATTTTACTTGCAAAAATAAAAGGCTGCTGTTTTATTCTGTATGTGTGCAATCTGCAGAGAAGTATACTCAGCCACTTCTTTTCTTTAAACATTCAGTGATCAAGTGTGGAATCTGATGTAAAACCGAATGGGAAGCATCATTATTTAAAGGCTACATAACTGCTTAAAATTAGAGCTGTGAAGGCATCAAAAATACCAGAAATCACAGATGGTTTGCAGATAAATTCACATTGCATTTAGTCCACTCAACATCTAAAAAAAACCTATGCTTTTGCCTTGCTTTTCAGTCTATCTGTTGATGCCTGCTCAAAACATAATTTCTTTAAATTGGGCTTTGAGTTGTGTTCTGCTGCCCTGTACATTCAGATCCTAGTCACTTTGAAAAATCTGCACAAATACATGTATTTTTAAATGATGTGGTTAAAATTTAATATATTTTGCACACTTTCAAAATGACAGCTATCCTGAGCAGGTTAAATAAGACATTAGCAGGGATGAAATAATAGCAAGAACAGACAAGCAGTTCTGCAATATGCAACTGGCTGAGACAGAATGACCCAGTTGCTTCTTCTTGACTATATTGATGATTCTGCAGTATTAGAGTCAGTTAAACTCATTGTTTTCCCTATCCAAAGACTGCAGGATCAGGCTTTTACATAATTCTGGGATATTCGTGTATGCTGTAATTTAAATAGTTAAAGCCTATTTGCCTTTTTTAATGCCCAGGCTGTATTTTCAAATGTTCTGTCTTGTCCCCTGGGTTTTCTCTCTGACACTGGTTTGCTCTGGGGAAAATTCCGCTTCCATTATCATGAAAGACCAGGATTTGGCACAATCATTCCAGCCTCACTGCCTAGCAGCAGTCAGCAGAATTTGTTGAATATATAATGCTTGAATTCTACTCCTTACCAGTTTCTTGCGGAGGTAGGATTTTGCAGCAGGCAAGGGGAAGCTTGAAACATGATGGTTATTCAATACATGGCTGAGCACATCCACTAGCTATTGCTTTTCGTTGAATGGGCACATGAAAGTTTTAGATGGCAGTGTATCCACTGTTATGACAGTAAATATGATGGAGTTCATGGTACGATATATGGTATTTCTTCTTGCCAGGAGCAAACGCCAACCTGCAGCTTGGAAAAGCAGAGGTTGCTTTTCCCCAGGCTCTTTAAAAAACCTGACACAGTAACAATCACTGAGAGAAGTTCAAAGAGTTCTGAAGTTCCTGATTAGTAATTATTATCTGAGAAAAGTGTAACCTCAGGACAATAAGGCCTGACACGAACCAGATTCAGGCATGATTTTGGCAATCTTCAGCTTTATTCCTTTTAAATACGAATGCAGCATGCCAAGCAACCATCCTGCCTAACTCCCGAGCTTAGCTTTCCCCATTCCACCAGCCACTTGCCAAGAGTCATTTGCTCCAGTACTTCTTACAAAAGCCAAGCTACTTCTCATAACTCTCCATCCTAATTAAGCTACTCGCTGGCTTTTATAATCACCTCTCCATAAACCAATCAATCTCAGCAGGATTTCTCACAGATGAAACTGGGCTGATCTCCCCTTAAAGCACCAGCCATCCTGAAACAACAAGGTCTTATTCTTTACTCTCTTACTTTCAGGCCTTCTTTCATTTCTTTTCCAGCTGTAAAAGAGGGAGGCAAACAACAAAAATAAATATAGTCAAATATGCTTAAGGCTGAATGAGGGCATGGAAACCTGCAGTTTTCCAGACAAGTCAAGCAGTTCTAGCAACTGCATAGATCAGTATTTTCTTTCAAGCTGTTTCACGCTCAGTATAGCTCATCAATCCATTAAGAAAGACAGACAACCATGCTTTTTAACAGACATCCAGACAAAACAGGCAGAATAAATCAAAGTTCTGGGATATTCAGAACTTCAGCATTTCAGAAATTCCATTACTTCATCTTGACCTTTATTCAAGAAAGCATCTGAACCAAACTTGGAGTACATACAAAGGGACTTTTAAATCAATAAGCCTTTCCACACTCCTGCTGCCTGCTTCAAGACCCTATTTCTGGAATCTGTAGGGCAGCTAAACCGAACTCAGTTCAGAGACTCACAACCAAAAGAGCATTTCGTCTGGAGTGGGCTCCATCTGGAAGGCACACATCCGAAAACTGCACAGAGCATCCTGGAGTCACTGCAGGCACGCCACATATTAGCAGGACACAACTGGCATTGCTCAAACTGCCACCAGACTAGATTTACTTGGAAGCTTCTACTCCCACAGACATTGGTATGGAAAACGTCCTGCATGAGCAAAAAAAAAAAAGTTAATCAATTTGGTGTTGTCAAAGGCATTCTAGTGTGTTTCTTGCTGCCTCGTAATATGGGATAAAGGGACATCAATACTTGGAGATAGTGGAGGCACCATATGATGTGGAAATAAATTGGCTTCAAATAAAAGACTACCTTCATTTTGTCAGGACAGAAAGAGGAGCATATGCACACACAGTGGGGCCGCATTGCTACCAGTATCCCCAACGAGTATCTGCCCCGTCCGGGTGTTGCTCCACCAAGACCAGCAGAGCCAGAAGCAACATGAAGGAGCGTGTATTGTCAGTGCTGGCCTGCTGCCACACTGGCGTGCCAGCTAACAGCGTCCGTGGGCTAGGGAGGACCCAGAGCCATGTGTGGCATGGTCAGCAAACACAGAACAGATTGGATTTTTTCCAAAGGCTATTATCTGAAAAAGACTTTGCTTTATACTTGGACCAATATGCTAAACTGCGTCCAGTTAGCTCAGAGAAAGGTCAGAGATATTTTAAAGTAAAGAAAGGCCATCTCTGGCAGCTGTATCCAATTCAGAAAGATATATTATCCCCAAAGGAACTTTTCTGCATATTCCACTTACAGTTACCCTGGCGCATGCATGATACGGAATTGAGCTATGTTTTCAAGCAGAACCCAGCCAGTCTTTCCTAAAATGAGACAGAGATTTTTCTAAACAGACAATCACTTCCTGGAATTTGCAGGTCTAATTCCATGCTTCAGTATTTAAGGTCTCCAAAAAAAGTGACATCCATCTTCCTTCTTAAAAAAAAGAAAGAAAGATTTTCCTTCCATCTAGAGATTATTTAGTGCTCTGTTATTGACACTGCTTCTATTGAAAGATTTAAAGATAAAAATGCAGTGTATTCAAGTAGCGATCATTTTTCATCGTCACTTAGTGACAGTACAGCCTGTAGTCAATTGCAGCAGATTTATCTTTTCTGCTATTGATCGTGTGTGGGGCTAAGCGGTTTGCAGGTACCTGGCTGTATCTCTTCTGAACTGCAGCAAGAAATGCAAAAGGAGTGGACAAGAGCGGTGCTAAGCAATCTTGTTTTCATTCAAGAGCTGTTTAATTACTTCCCTGTAAGTGGTGAGATAAGCTGCTAGAAGATAATTTGTTTATGGACACAAGACATTTCCTGCCAGACAAAAGGAACAGCATATAAATGCCATTTCCCTGTGTAGCTCAGTCTACAAAGTGTCACAGAGAACTGGGTTCAAGACACTAGATGCAAATGAAAAAAACTTCAGGTGTCGGATGCTTTGTGAAAAGTAGGGGCTGCCAGGCAGGTCCCTAAAGCAAACCTCCCATGACCTCCTGTGGTGAAGATGCTCTCTTATACTCTCGTGAGGATTCCCATCACATCATGGAAAGATTCCTTCTGCTTTTTGAAGCCCACAGAGAATGGAAAGTATTATCCTGAGGGTTTGGAGCATTCCAGCCTCCAAAGCTTCATGAACAATCTTTATGCTTAAGACACGGGGATTAATTCTGGTCACCTTCTGAGTTTAGAGTGAAGCTGGAGGAAAAAAAAAAACCCAAACATTTAGATGCAAGGTAGAACCTGCTTGTTCTCAAACAGTACAATATTGGATCCCAGACTCTTGTCTCAAATACATCTACTATTTTAAACAGAGACAGACTTCTATATATGCTCTTCTTCACTTAAGCCAAATACATCGGTAAGTGCTGATACAGGGGCTGTGAATTTGATGGCTGAATAATGCTTGCGGGAATCCTTAAGAGACCAAGAAAGCTTTCTCTAGAAGCTGTCATGCACCTCCCTGATGGATCACAGCTCACAAACCATAAATGCATTTAATGTGGGGAGCAGTCAGGACCAGATCTTCAGCTTCCTACAGCAGCTGCTCTGTTATGGAGCTAAAAGGTGCATTTGTGCTTATTTTTCTTACCAGGTACTAGCTGAAATGTGACCCAGACACCTTTAAAGTTTCTATATATCAGGTGTAAGTTTTAAATATTAGCTGGTAAAGAGGCATACAAAGAACTTCAATGACTGAAGAGACCATGGAGCCTCGGCAGTATTGGCAGCTTTCTCATCCAAGTGATGCCATTTCTCCACAGCCCCCACTTTGACTTTGGATTGCTCCCTTTTTGGATATTGCCCATATGGATTAGAAGAAGGAAAGGTAAGCACTGGCCATTGCCTGGACAAGGAGACCTATTCTATTCCTTGTGCCCCCTGCTTTTTCCTTCCACTCCTGCTGGGGAGACCCAGCAGCTTAATTCATACAACAGGAAAAAGCCCTGAACATTGTAACTGCAGGAACTACCTCAAGATGAAAATCACATACTTTATTTTAGAGGCAGTGACTTAACCAAAACCAAGCAAGCTGTACAAATAAAACACATATATATAGGTTCACCCCAAGTATGAACTTTACAATGTTCTAGCCCTTCTCTCCTTCCTTGCTAATCATGTGCTTCTGAGGTTCATTTTCTAATCACTTCTACAAAAGACATTCTTCTCCTACAGAGACTTAATCTTTTTACACTCCTCTGCAGCTAGCTCTGACTCCCTTGTCATTTCCTGATCCAAACCCTTTTGATTAATCATCTCTTAACAGGTTTATCAATCTGTTCTGAAGCCCATACACAGGAACATACATGTTCAGCAGATATTTCCTCTATAACCTTCTCTGCTACACTATTTTGGAGAACTGTTCCAAACTGTGCCAGCTAACTCTTGCTATTTGCAGACATGGGAGATGGGATTCTAAACCATGAGGATTTGCCAAGGTATATATGAGTATACTAGCAAAAGGATATTTCTCCTCATTCCCATTCTTCAAATAAACTGTACTAGTAAAAGGACTTCCACTGCCTCAGCAGAAGGTTTTTGTTGATAGGAAATTAGTTTCACCTCTTGCATTGGAAACCAACATAGGAATGATAATGCAGCTTTTGACCAGGATGAGTTGTTTTCTCTTCAGTATTCACAGCTGCCAAAAAAAGGAATATGATCACTGTCTTAAAGAATAAAAAGTAGCTTAATTCTGTCCCCCAAAATAACCTGTACTGTTGATCCATTCTGAATTCTTTTTCTTGCAAGGCTTTCCTGCAGAGATAACAACATTAAACAAATTAGCAAATTACTCTCCCTGCAAGAGCCAGGTCATATTTCACCATTAGAGAGGGAGTCTGATTTTTGCTTGAGTGAAAATAAATCCACAATAACAGTATTTGCTAACATTTGTGTCTCAACAACCCCCCTCAAAATAGTTTCATTTTGTTCCATTTAATGCTTCAGCATTACATCTTAAAATAATGTCAATAATTACAAATCTCACTGTTTTATTTTAGGCACTGTTCTCCCAGAGTGACAGAAGCACACAGATTGAAAATGTTGCTGAAACGGTTGCTGGAAGATAGGAAAAACACATCTAAGCTTTGCCTAAGTGGGTAAAAGGAAAGAGATGCTCTTTGGACATAGTAGCAAGGAGATAAACTTTCTAATGATCATCATTTGCTTAAAGCCCAAACAGGATTCTGTGATAGTAAACTAAAGCACTGCAGTATCGTGAGTTCGTGGTGTAATATTTTGGCCTTTGTGGGATGTTATACTGCAATATTGAAATGAAGGATCATACTCAGAAATCTGCAATCTGGTGCCCCTCTCTGGCTGTCATACCTGATTCTAGACAGAAGAAACCCAGTAGAGCATATTGATCAAACTCCATCTGATGTGTCAGTTAAAAAATAGCCCTTCATATGTAAACAAAAAGTATGCAGACCAAAAAATTCTTTATAAACTTCCTCTCCTTCAAGTTATTAAAGCTGTTTCTGTTGCTATACAATGAGCATACTTTTACAAGTTTTATGAGCTCTATCACTGACCTATTCATTTTCTAATGCCTGAAAAACTACAGAACTTCTCTTGCCCATTGAATAAAAAAGCAAAGCCCTTTAGAAGCCTATTAGGAAAACAATATTTACAACAAAGCACCATGGAAAATCCTCCCATTAAATTTTACAGCAATTTCCTTGGAAGAGTCCTTTCCACTGAGAACAGCTGGACTTAATTGCAAATGAGCTGACTGAAGGAAGTACATCTGATTGCAGATGTAATAAAATTCATGCTTGACACCTTAATTTTTTTAATATATATTGGCCACCATCAAATCACTGCATTTGCTGGTTTGCAGGCTAAAGCTATCAAAGTTCTGGCAGGAGAATAGACAGGGAATGGAAAAGCTTGTGGAGTCCTTCAAAGCTTGGTGCTTAAGACACAGCTTTTTAATGCTATTGATTCCTAACAATCAATATCTTTTTCAATAACAAAGTCTCATATTACCCCTTTTCCCAACCACCCTTCACAATGAACTTAGTTAGGATGAAAAAGCACTTAATGGCTTTCTTTTGAGGTCTTTTTTTTCATGTTCATTGCAGTCTCTTCTTCCTTACAAAGTTCACCTCCCTGAGCCCTGCTGGCTGATACTATGTGGTTGTGGAGTGGTTGGACAGATTTTCTTTAGTGTAACTACCTGCCATCAGGTTATAATTTGAGAGATTTGAGATAATTCCTTTGAAATTAATGAAATTGCAATGACATCAAAGTATTGCTTTTAAGGTTATTTGCTTAGAATCTACCATAAAAAGCAAAGATTTGTGCTTTTTCCTCATTCCTGTTTTATTTCTGTGAATAACTGAGCTATCAATGAGCTTCATGAACAAGGTTTTAAAGTACTTACGATTAGATTTGAACCAAAGCAGTCATTTCTGCTGGGAGTCTTGCACGATGACTTTTCAAAAAGTAGGCCTGTTGGCAAATGCAGTCCTTTCGCATCATGAGAATATGAAACTTTGCTTAGAGACAGAACAGAAGGAGTAGGAACTGTGATTGCTGCCACCTGAGATTGCCTAAGAACTGAGTTTCATTGCTGACTAATTGCAGGAAAATTGCTTCTGCTGGAATGTATATTGAGTGAACAGTAGCAACAGTGTTTGCCTGTAGAGCAGCAAGTTTAACAAGGATGGAATAAACACTAAATGCTGCCTGAATCCTCCTGCAGTGGAAGTATATAATCCCCTTTCCTCTTCAGTCTGTGATATGGGAGAGTGGGATCATCATCCCAATCTCCATATTACTCCATTTTCTGCTGAAGAAAACATTGGGATACTCTTCCAATTCTCTCCTGTCTCCTGACCTATCAGGATTATTCCTGGACAGAAACACACATTTCTGTGAAACGAAAACAGTTCTCTTTCATCAAGAGCTGAAACTAATGATCAGGGCTCATTACAAACAGAGGCTGCTTTTCCTTTCTTTTTTTTTTGCAGAGTAACACTGTGTGTGGCATCCCAACACTTTAAAAATAACCTGCTGCTCCACTGGTACCTAGCATGATGCTAATAAGAGCTTCATATAAAGGATGTTGCAGAATCTATAACAAGTAGCTTCACTTTTTTTAAAGGAGTAGCATTCACTGCCTGCTTCTGTAAGTGGCTGTTTAACTAGGCCTACCAAACATTGCAGATATACACACAAATGCATTTTAATCAACCACAAAAACACTCTGTAGCATAAGTAGTTAATGCAGCTATGCCCACAAGAGCACAGGTAAATAGACTAGTAAATATTTGATAAACTGTTGTTGCATGGGATAGTAAATATAAATATTTAGTATAATATTTATTTACCTTTATATCCTATGTGTAGAATAATATATACATTCAAATGTTTTGTCTAGTAATACTACTCGTAGACATGTGCTTAGATATTTAATACAGTGTCATGATGCAGGCAAGAAAATGAAAGGATTAGTTTATAAGATATATACACAGACACACAGCTATATACATATTTAGTTTTCTTTGTAGAGTAATTGCACTATGAGAAACAAATGCAATATAAATATCAGAATCTCTTCGCAAAGTGGTATATGTTGGGCTTTTAACATACAACTTGTCAGTTGGTAGGGAATGACCTTGGGGGGTTGCATTACAAAATGCTGGACTGGCATGAGGGCAGATTTTCAATGAACACAGTATGAAGTGCAAATATCACTCCCCCAAGGCATAGCCCCAAGCACAGACAGATTTCATGCCTTTCTTATAGAGTAAAATGGAGTTTTTGGTGATTCTTTAGAGAAATGCAGGATGCAATCACTGCAAAGATAAAAATTCCTTACCAAAAGCCCTGGGAATGCACTAGCTCCCTAGCAGGGCTGCGACTCATCCTCTGTCAGGCTGTCTTTTGCCTCCATCCTGAAATAGAGGTGGCGTACAGTTTGACACATTAATATTTATTACAGCTTGCAGTGCAGCAATAGTCCTATATCAGAGCCGACTCTATTATAGAACAGACCTGCATTGTAGCAAGAGGTGGCCCTTTACAGGGATTTGGTTTTTCTGCCTGATAACACATTTTGGACTACAGAGTCTCTATATACACTGAAAATTCCTTTTACAGCTACATTGCATTTATGATGACAGACAGCCTTTATCTCCAGTTGAGGGCCTTTCCAAAGAGTTCCTTGAGTTCTGATTTTTTTTTAATGAGTTAAATGAGATTTCTTGCAAAACGTGTATCTGCATGTGCACGTGCAGGCTTGAGTACTGTTTAGCAGCATCTATTTCGGACCCCTGACCAAAGCCACAATGTCAGCTTGACCAGATTATTTTGAGCCAAAGTAGAGAAGTCATCTTTGGAGGACCAGTAAAGCAGTAAAAAGCATTTAATCTCTAATTCATGGGTTTACATATGGCCCATGTTACTCAGGACTGTTTCACAACTGCTCCACGATGACCTCTGTGAGATGTGGCAGAGCAGGGGTTCTGGTCTGAGGGGGTACTAGGTGCCTGCTGTACAAAAAACATCGTCACTGTTAATATCTCTGACAGAAAGACCTATGTGCAGTGTTGGGTTTTGTTGCTTTTTTTTCTTAGCATGCACTGTCTTTTTAGTGATATGCCTGCTGAATATTAACCACCCTAATGATCCGAGCACAGCTCTGTAGCACTGCTGCTTCCTTTAGTCCTAGCTGAAGTGATTTTCTGCCTTTGTAGCAGTTTCAGTTGAGGGGCCAAGGACTGGCAGAACTACAGCAGCTGAGCAACCTTCGTGTTCTTCGCAGGCAGCTCACAGCCAGGCACCAGTGCTGACGCACAGGGTGGGAAGCTTTGGTTGCCATTTTACCTTATTGATACTAATTCTGTAGTGCCTGTGCCTTTAGACATGGGCTCTGCTCTGCCATGCACCACACAAACACAGGGCAAAGTGATGCTCGGTCCTCTCAGAGTTTCTCTCTGAGAGTTAAGGACTTGCTGACACGATCTCCTCTGGATGCAGTTGGGCTGGCTGCCGTGGTGGCTGTGTGTGGATGCCCATCCCTGCAGGAGGACACTGCTCTCCCTTCTGCCCACCAGCTTGTCTGGACTGCGGAGGTTGAGGGAAGGATGTTCTGGGTCACAGGGCCAGCATTTGTCTCGCAGGGCTGGGGTGAGAGGCAGAGGGTGGGGCTGGGTGGGGGCTTACCTCCAGCTGCACTGTGAGAAAGAGGGAGTGCAATACAGAGCAGAGAGGACACAAGGCATGGTGGGCAGGAGCAGGGTAGAAAATGAGTGAGTAGGAGGGATTTGAAAGAGCATGAGGTGGTTTCTCAAACACTCATGGAGGAATTCTCCCATGGGGATGTACTGGAAAGTCAGAGAAAGGGTGCAAAGAAAGGTAGGAGAACACTTCTACCAGCATGGGAAGACAAGGCCTGCATCAGTCATGGCCAAGAGAAAGGATGTTGGCATTATCAACACACAGGAATACAAACCACAAAATTAAGTCTAGGTCTGAGGTTTGTCTATGTGGATGGATATCAGAGGCTGCATTTTAGAGATGCCACACAGGAAAAATTCTGTACAATCTAAAGCGGAGCTGAGGACAGCATGGGAGATGCAGGATGGACGGGGCACCATGGCAGGCTTGAGTGAGGGATTGGCATGACTTTGATGAAGGGAACTCTGCAGTATTTGTGTTTTGGGAACAGCGGATAAACTTTCAATGACATGAAAGGGAACTTATACAGGAAAGGTACCAAAGAGCCTGATCTAGAACAAGGGACTATGAATGTTGTCAAAGAATTTTGGAAGCCAAAACAAAAAAATATAGTCAAATTAACAGAAGACCATTTGAAGTGTCTTTTCTATGACCAGGAACTACTGAATCCATAACTGTCCTTGTGGAGATGAGCAATGAGAATGAACCACTTTAGTCTGCCAGTTTCCTGGGTGAATTAGTTTTGCCAGGTAGGGAATGAAACCACAATACCTTCTGCCTTGAAAAATGAGCAGATCTGGGAACAGAAGAGGAAGGCTGAGCACAGATGCATTGACACAGGGTGTGTGATCCTGCTGCTCAGATCCTAACTGCACCTGGAAGAGTTAAGGAAAAGGAGAGGCAGGAGAACCAACCAAACTGATCTCTCCATGTGCTGTCAGCATTTTATCCCTTCGAGCACTGCTGTTCCTTCCACCTCACCCAGCTGCAGCCAGGACATGCCGTATCATCCAGGGGAACTAACCCACACGAGTCTCTCCTAAAAAAGGGTCTCCTCTCTCTCTCCGACTTGCCCCCAGCTTCCCCCCAGCACACTTCATTTTTCATTGATGGACTGGTAAGATTGTGCCTGACTTCATTGAGAGGCTTTTAAAATCTTAGTCTTTGCTATTAGTATTGATTAGCTTTGTCCTCTTAATGGGCTATTTTTTTGTCTCCTGGCTTGTTGCATCATCAGGTTATATATTTCTCTTCAGGGTTCTTTATATGGATTCATAAATGTGAATACAGTTGGGGACCAGCTCTGAGAAGATAAGCTAATCTTCTGAACAAACACCCCAAGCCATCTTTCAGTGTTTAGGAGACCATTCACAATGAGAAAAAGGATGAACAATCTGGTCATTGAATTTTTCTGGGGTGGGAAAAATAAAAGGAAAAGAGAAAAGAGGGAGAGCAAGTTGCTCTTCCACAGGAAGAGTATGAGTATTTAGTGACTTAGTGAGCCAATGCACCAACTTTATCCCTGCAGTCATGGGTCCTCAGCTTAAAATACAAAAGTAGTAATTAATAGTTGGCACTTGTATAGCATTTTTGCAGATTAACCCCTCCACCAAAAGTTCACCTAAATCTAAATGCAGCCATTTCTGGAGTGGAAAATAGTGGGAGTTTAATAATGCATAGCAACACCATGCAAGAACTCAAATCGGGAATATTATACAGAAATAAAAATGCAGGGGCAAGGTTCATAGTTAGAGAACTCAGCTGCTCTGGCTAGAATTGCTTCACGCAGTCAGGCTAATAACCTGCCTTACAAAGCTGTTACTGAATTGTTAAAATATTACAAGTAGGTATTACAAGTACACTTCAGTTCCATATCTCATCTTACAGCTCGCATCTCCCAGAGCATGGTGCCTCCAATCTAATACCAAGGCATTAATCCAATATTGATTCTAAGGAAACAGAGCTTCTGAGCCACCCGAACAATGCTTTGCTCAGAAGGTTTCCATTGAGATCTGTCCTCAAGCCACTGACCCAGCAGTCCTCTTAGTTTGTGAGAGCAACAAATACCACCTTTCAAGGTGATGCGGGTGCAGCCCATTGATTTGATGGTCTCATCCTCATCCTCTGGGAGGAATGCATCCATTGCGCAATTCAGCTTGAATGTCAGAGAGGTACTGCAGGCAAGAGAACTGCTTCAGAAAGATATGATCGTTTTCCTGTTTTTTCTATTGCTAGATAATGCTATTTGCCATTTCTACTCATTCAAAGTCCCCCAGTCCTCAGCATTGTTTGGCATCAGTTCAGCTCCCGAAAGAGGAAGAAGATACTACCGAAGATGCGTTCACTTGTTAGCTGACCCCAGGTATTCCTTGATTGGACTCTGCTTCCCTCAAAATTCTCCCTTGAGGGTTGAGCTCTAATCAAATTAATTTGTCTGTTGGCCAGTGAGGAATAACAGTAAATCTGAAGTCCTGAAGGCTTATGGAAATTTGCCCACATGAAGCATATAATTTTTAAATATAAAGGAGAAAACAGATTTGCAAAGGAAGTTTCTCAGCTGGCAAAACAAGCTATAAGAGAAGCACAGCAAAAGAGAGAAAATAGTCTAGAGAATATTGCAACACAGCTTGAACACAAGGGTTTTGTCTGAGAAAAGCAGTTTCTTGTAATTTTACTGGAAAGGCGTTTTACTCTGAATATGAAATCTAGACAGGATGTTACTGATGGTCCACATCTTATTTTCAATAAATGATGAACCTTCACGTCCTATGAAATATGAAAGTAGAAAGCTGCATTCTATTATATTCAGCAAAGGGTTTTCCCCCCCCTTTTGTTTAAATATATTCATTATCAAAGGTATAGTGCCCTTGAGAAGCTGAGGCAGTTGCTTGTATTGCTGTGCAAGGAATTTAAGATACTTACTAAAGTTTTTACGAACAATGATGTAGAGATGTGTAGCGTGTCTTTCAAGATCCCCAATCCATCTATTCAGAGCTGACACTTAAGCTGTAAAGAGACATCTTTGTCAAACTACTTACATATTGCATATACAATGAGATAGCTCTTCATTTCTAGCACACTAGTTGCAGGAGTTAGAATTCAAAGCAGAAGGGCTCTAGACCTCTTATTTCAGACTCTTGTGGCTCCATGTGCAGAAATCACATTGGCAGTAATGAAAGTTCACATTTACATTGAATGCATAGTACATGAGAGGGCATGAAAATATTTTGATGAAAAAGAACCTGGCTAGATACAATAATGTTTCCACCCTGTGCTTCAGAAATCGTTAGCGTGCTACGAGACTGGGGGGGTGTGAAGGGACAATACTTGTTTGGGATGCAGGTTATCCCCATACAGCCTTTGTCCTGCTGTTCAGCAGTGACACTAAGGAAAATAAATACACTTGTATGTATCATACAGACCTACAATACAAAAGAGAGAAAACCAGCTTGAATGGCTGATTTCTGAAAGTCACTAAGAGTAATAAGATTCAGTTCAGCCCTTGCATACATACCAATAGTTTCATCTTATGATTCCTCTACCTTTTACACCTCCTACTTTTACTATTATTTTATCTTACTAACACTTTTCCTAACTTCTCCGTGTCCTTTAGACACACTGATTACTATTCCGTATAACATTTTCATTTTTAATATGTGTGATACCCTCACACATGGTTTAAAAGCAGGAAGAATTATTTATCTCCTCAAAAAATAACAATGGTTGCTATTAAGCAGGTTTTTGTCTCTGCTGTGCAGTCAGAAAAGGATGGCTCAAGTGTCTTCAGTAGCTTATAACCCAGGAACTGAAGTAACTAGAAGTCGATGGCTAAGTTGACAGGAAGATTTCTCCTATGATTATGCATTTCAAAGGGAAGTGCAGACGCCAGTCATGCTGGGTACTAGAAGAGCTCTGTCTTTATGCCAGTTTTTGTCCATGACAATCTCATCGGCAGCCATACAAAACGATGTGAAAAATCTGAAAATGGATGTTAACAATTCATTTTCTAAATTTGCTTAGTTAATGTAACTTAATAATTTCCATGTACCAACAGCTTGATTGTGCCTGCTAGAGTTCACTAGTTAAGTAGTTCTCCCCATAAGAAAAATCTCTGGGTAACGTGGGCATCGTCTGAACCGACTCATTCACTGCCACGAACCGACAAGCTTTCTTAGAATAACAACAATCTAGGCAGCTTTTCTACAAATCAGTATAAGTTCAACTCCTGTGAAATGGGTTTTCAGGGGAAGAACTCCTGGGTACAGCACCTCCCTGGTCTGGAGGCGAGCAGGAGTTTAAGATTTCCTTCTGCCTCCACAAGTCCATGGGAACGGTGCCATTCCCACAGCGCCATTCAGAGCAGCAATAACACTGCACAACATCGGCTCAGTCTTACACAGGCAGCCTCCACAGGCTACTTCAGCAGCTGGAAATCTTTAGAGGTGCTTTATAAATATGCCCACTCCTACAGCAGGTGCCACGTCCTATTCCACCAAGGAGTTTTCCTGCATCTGCTCCACGGAGAAATCCGTGCGAGGCTGAAGGTCACAGCTTTGAGAAGTCCTTGCATTAAGTGACCTCAAGCTGTCTAGGATGTGGTCCCGGGTAATGTCTAATGGGTTTCGTATGACTCAGGTTTTTCTCCTTTGTCCTTCCCTCTCCTTCACCAGTGTGCATTTCGCTAGTTAGTGGTTATGCAGCAACAGCTGCAAAATACCATTTTAAGGCAAATTATTATTAATATCACTTTGCCAAATTGCTACAAACTATTGAACATCATTCTTCCAAGCAGCCTGGTCACTGCAACCCTCTAAGGAGAGCATGCGCTTTTATCTTCCCACGCCTTTTTATCCTAAACCAGTGGTGCCTAGGGACAGAAGTGGGGACCTTGCCAGCCTGCCCGCAGAGGCAGGCGGTGCTCGGAGCGTGGCTCCAGCCAGCCCAGGCTCCCGCTCTCCGCTGCAGAAATAACGAAGGAAAAATCTGCTGTAGTGAGCAACGCTTCTGCGATGTGGCAGTTCAGTAGGTGGCACATGAAAGCTAATGCTCCAGTGCGATACTAGAGGGCACTGTAAACCTGGCAGTTTTGGCTTCCGAGTGGGACGAAGCAAAAATTGAAGTGTTTGCTATTTGCGGTCATTAAAGCTCTCTTGGTACTTAGTGCAAAATTAGTGCTAACCCCTGGGTCTTGAACAAATTAATTTGTGGAATTACATTCTGCTGCCGTAGATCCCCCCCTTACAGTTACAGTACAGGAACCTTATTCATTGCCAGGCCCTGAGCTACTGTATCCCGCTGCTGGAGGGGCTCCACTCCCAGTAAAGGAGCAGCCAGTGTAACACTGGGAGGAAAGGGGAGCAAGAACCGTTATGAGAACTCGGGAACTTTTTTAAAGCTATCACTTAACAGTAATATGTTAATTAATTGGCAGCCAGACCGCTGCCTGACTTCATTTCAAAAACCCGATGGCTTCCGTTTATTGTGGTAGCGCAAGGTTTCATCCTGTGTCTTTCATATATGCCAACATCCATTTTTTCTGTGTGCCTGCTTAAGGACATACACCTATCAGAGAGTAGAATTTCTGCATTGCAACAAAACAAAGTTGTTTTTAAAGGAGTCTTTTAAAACATATTTAAAAATAGGAATATGCTATTCTAAATTAAACACTCCAATCAATGGGATCGATAGATTAATAGGTTTCAGTATCTGTCTCCTCAGATATTCCTCATACACCCATCACTGTAATTTATAATTCAGTATTCAACTTAAATTAGTAAGATCTAAGCTGAAACAACAACAGACTGACAAGTAAACAAGACTTACCAATTTAAATGTAAAATGTTTACCCAATATGTAGAATCAAGCTCTCTGCTCTAACAATATCACCGCCATGCAAAATACACACAGAACCACAGGGAATAAGAGGAAAAGAGATCTTGAGAGGTCACCTAGTCCATCTCCTTCCCCCAGGGTAGGATCAACCCTGCCTAAATCAGTCTTGACAGGAGTTTCTCTAACCTGTTCATTCCTGGCAGTTTTTAAGGAGATTCCACAAGCTCCCCAGACAGTCTATTCTGGGTGTCAGCTATTCTTATAGATGGAATATTTTCCCCCAAGTCTAACCCACATTGCATTTGCTTCAGTTTAATCCCACTACTTCTGTCCTACGCCAGTGGATGTGGGCAACAGTTTATTACTTTTGTAGCATCTTTTACATTTTGGGAGATTATTACTGTATTTTCGTCAGCCTTAAGTAATCAGCTGCAGTTCTTTCCTTCTTTCCTTCTTGGTAGGTTTGTTTTCTAGAACTCTGACCATTCTTTTCACTTTCTGTATTTTTCTGGAAGTCTGATGACCAAAACTGCTCCTCCCCAACACTGAGTACAGATGGGAGCTGTGTACCACACTCTCTTAACATACCACGGTGTCAGCTTTGCTTTTCTCACACCAGGGTACCACAGTTGGCTCAGGGTTAATTTCTTGCCCACGATATTACCCCTTTTCCTTAGAAATGCTGCCTACGCAGCCATTTCCTGATACACGTTTCAATAGTTCTCGTACATTCTGCTTTGCTCTTGTCCTTTTTGAACGTCAATTTATTCTTTCCAGCCCGTTTCTTCAGTTTGTTAAGATTTTTGAATCTTTCTCCTGTTCTCTGAGAGCACTTGCAGCCCCTCTCAGCTTGGTATTGTCAACAGATGCAATAAGTCTCCTCCATATTCCATTACCCAAGTCACTAATGAAAAGATTGAGTAATACCAGACCCTGCACAGACCCCTGCAGCGCTGTACTCAAGCCATCCTTCCACTTCAACAGTAAACAGCCGATAGCTTTTCAGTACGCTTTCCCAGCCTGTTTGGTTCCTCACAGCCTTTCTCCTCGACCTTATTGCCCCACCTTGCTCCTGGGAACACCACATGAAACAGAATCAAAATCTTACTGCAGTCAGGATGTAGCACATCCCCAGCTTCTCCCCTCTCTGAGACCTGCTGCCCTGTCACAGGAAAATTAGATTGGTTTGACATGATTTATTTCTTGACAAAACCACAGCTTGTGGGGCTACTGTATACCTCGTGCCAATGGCGTGCCTCGCCTTTGGATCTAGCGAGCAAAGTTCTGTCCCCATTGGAATAAGGGACAAAACTCCCAGCATCCAAGAAGGACTTTACCATGTCCAGATTCCACCCAGCACGCAGAAGCAGTTTCCACTTGCAGTAGTGCTCATGTGGGTAAGCAGTGGCTTATTTCCACTGAGAGCTGCAGATGTAGAACACAGCACAGGGCTTTCATACATGGCTTTGAGCTTGTACACCCCGAGTACCATCACGGTGTGTGCACACAGTCCCCTGCCTCTCTGAAACTGCATTATCTGGTGCTACATCATTTCATTAGTATCCTTGGTGCAATGGGTCAGATTCAATATAGGTGGAAGCAGGTATAATTTACGCGCTGAAGGGAGCTGGAAGAAGGTGTAAATTACTCCAGCACAGACTACCTAAGATTCACTTAAAATTCACTCTGAATTTGGCACCAGATAATCAACTTTTCCCTTTCGAGATCTTGTGTATTTAAAACCTGCTGTGTTTAATTTTTGCAGTCACAACAATGCTCATTCATAAATATTTCCTAATGTTTGATCCTATTAGTATGTGCCATGCAGTGCTTGATTAATAGACTAGAACAATGGGTTCAAATATATTTTGGGCTCCAGAATACCACTTTGTAATGCCTAATATTTGATAAGATATTACAGATAGGCTTGTCTTCTGACTAGATGAGATTGCACTTGAATTCTGAGAAACTCAGATCCAGATCTTGGATAAGATCTGAATTTCAAGCGAGTCCTAATTAGACAGCATGCTGGACCAAACCTTGAAGTCTGCACATTTCCAGTGTTGGATTCTTCACAGCTCAGATGCAAATGCTGTTTCTTAGCCCGCTCTCTCAGGAATTCATAACATATTCATCAACTTGTAGTACCTAAGAGCCCTGTCCGACTGTATTTGGAAGACCTTAATTTGACTCCAGTAGAATTTTAACAATATTAATAACTAATATTAAATTGGGTTCCTAACGGGGATGCTGGGACAATACCCTTTGATCACCGCATTAATCTGGTGCAATTGTGTTTATATCAGCCTTGTTCATCCCATGTGTGCCTAGTGCCATCTTGGCATGAATATGAAATATGCAAATCTGGGGGATACACGTTAATAGTGGGTCCATCTGCTAGGATCTTTTATTAAAGAGAAGTGTGAATGCAGTTGCCATGCAATACACTCTTACACACAAAGACCATGAGTTAAGAAAACAAGAGAAAACATCTCATGCTTTTGCCTTATTGGTATTTCACATTCATCGTTTCTGCAGCCGATTTTCATTTTAATTTAGAAATTTTCACAAAAACGAAATTTGAGTCAAAAAGCTCAACAGTTAGCAATGACTGCATATACACGCATGCACATCTCTTCCTCTCTAGTGACAGACAGGATATTACTTTTCCACTGCATATGAAATTAATACCAGAAGCACAAGAAAAAGCATGTAAATTCCAACCCTTAAAGCCTGATTTGGATCTCACTTCTACTGCTTAAGACAGCTATAACCTAGAGGAAAAGTATCTGTTCAAGTTAAAAAGAAGACAATCTAAAGCTGCCGAATGGAGAGTCAAGCCCAAACTTCAGCTCAGCCTTGAATATGGAGTCATAGCCCAGTGCCTCCATAGGATACGGATGAACTACTCTGTGCTGCTATTTCACTTTTTCTGTAATAAACAACTCTTTCAACTCTATCCAAAGGGAAAAGCTCCTACGGCTCATTGCTCTTGTGCACTGCTGTGTCCTTAGCTTATCTTTCCTGTGGATGTGTGTCATTCCATGCTAATAATTTGGGGGGAGTATGCCATAATTTATTTAACAGTTGGCAGGTCAAACCTCTGTGCCCTAGATATGTAAGTGCTGATTCGGATGTGGAGTGGAGACGGTGTCCTGATGACATAAAGTCAAAGTTTCCATCCTGATGAGCATTCTTAATCCAGGAGCTGCCTTTTGTCCACCAGCCTGCAGATGTGAAGAGCTTTTGTCACCGTAGCTAGTTCTGAGTCTCACACTCACGCCAGAAGGCTGGACTGAGCAATCGCACCTTAATTCAAGGGTACAGAGACCTGAAGTACAAAGAAGGCCCATATTCTCCTCCTTGTGTCAGAGATATTTGAGTAGGCAGCAGAGTAAGCAAGAAGAGAGGTTTTTTCCATATCTTCAATATGCAAATAGATTAGTAAGCTCAGCTCTATTCATTGCTTCCAACATACATGACACAGATGATGCTGTTCCCATTGTCAGACTAAAACTGGGGGCTTGATGACAAGAAATTAACTGAGTTTCCATCTGCATAAAGCTGAGATGATGGTTGGGTAGGGAAAGTCGCCGCGCTGGAATACGCCAGCTCCACTGGCTACATCCACAATTTATTAGCTGTGTTTGGGATCTGAAAAGTCAGTTGGACTCCCAGTTATTCCTGTACGATCGGCTCTTGGTGCTGCTTGGTGTGGCCTCATTTCTATCTGCCCAGGGACTGCCACCTTTCTCCCTAGTATAGGCACAGCTACTGTGGTCTGGGCTAGACCCAGTGAAACTACTGAAGTGAGTATTCAACCAGCACATGACTCAAGAAAAAGTTAAGTGTTGAGATTGATTATATATGTATTTCTTAAGTTCCAGTGATGCAAATAGCATATTAGCACAAGTGGGTCAATTATTTGGCAATCAGCACGTGTGTGCCTGGGAGGGAAACATGTGCATGTGTCTGCTGGTTTTGTGCTGCTGAACACATCACCTGCTTGGAAGAGAATAAACGTGTTTATCCCAGTGCTAAGGAAAGAGAGAAAAAAGAACAAGTCAACCTTCCACAGCTAGCTGATTATGCATTTTCCACATCAAATTGTCAGCATTTATTCAATTACTTCACTCATTACAAGTGTGTTCTTCAACCACTAACCTAAAAACCCTCCCTGCTGCTGTCAGCTCCATTAGAAGTGACACGTTCCTTCCTCAGGTTGAAAAGCGCTTGTGGAAGGCGTCTCCTCCCAGCGTGAGGCTCGGGGCTGCTGAGGAAACACAGCCCCGTGCTGGGAGGGGAGCTCCTGTCCCCATCGCCACCCGCCCCGAGCGAGGCTGGGGGGCAACGCTGGGGCTTCCCATGGGAATCAATCCATGGGTTGAGGGGAGTCCTCCGTGGGGTGGCAGGAGCTGTTTTTAAAGCACGGACGTGCTCTGAGGCAGGGATTAGAGGAATTCGCGGGGCTCTGTCAAGGATACAGAGGAGATCCCCAGAGCCAAAACTGTATACTCTCAAACACTTCCATTTCAATAGTAAGTTAAAAGGAAAGTTCCCCTTCTGAGGGGTTGTTAATTATAGATCCCTCCTTTAAACGCTCCTCCTGTTTTTATCCATACTTACTCCCCCACAGCTAGTAACGATAAGGAAAGCTCTACCTTCCCCAAAATCAAATAAATCTTAAATGCTTCCTGAGCTGATTCACTTGGCTAAGCTCTGATTTGATATATGAAACAAAAGACAAGGCAAAAGACAAGGCAACAGAAAGCAACATATTTTCCCTGTGTCAAGGTGAAGTACTTCCCATCACCCAGCCAAACTCTGCTGGGGTTAATGTGCATCAATAATATTTAAATGATCTAAGTTTCTCAGCAAAGACAGTGATGGGCTTTTTTCTGACTTGTCATGCTTGTTTTCCTTAAAGAGGCAATGACCTACCATAGTTAAGGCTTGCAGTTTGGCACGCAGGAGCATTTTGCGAAGCGTTATCTCCCTAACAGAACAGCAGCCTCATGTTTCCCTGCACAACAACCTTTCTTAGCCTAAAACGCTTTGCATCCCATTTCCTTGATCTGGCTAAGTGCTTGCACGCTGAAAATCCCACCCTCCCTCCAGCTGTCCTTCTGGCAGGAAAGAGACAGCATCTTCTCTCTAGAGAGTACAGTCACTGCTCCTTTGGTTATCTAATCAGGGAGGGCAAAATTCACCAAGGGCCCTGTAAAACCCTCTGAGCTGCAGAAAATGCATCCGAGGTCTTGTGCGGGAGGGTGTGAGCCAGGGAGCTGGGGGAAGCCGCCCCTCCCAGAGCAGATGCTCTCTGCCATCTCCCCAGCAGCTTTCACAAAGGAAAAAAATGTAGAGTACTCCAGGGACTGAAGCTTTCAGCTCTTCCCTCTCCTGCTCACTGGGGTATGTGTGTGCCTAAGAGCAGGGGACCGGTAGTGCCTGGTAGCCTGGCCCTGAGGCTAGAGCAGCGGCAAGCGGAGAGGGCAAGAAAATAAATATCCCCCACCCACCCTCCTGGACTGCGTGTACCAAAGCTGTCTGTTGCTCAGTTTCTCAGGCTTTGTGTGGGTTTTCCAGCATTTCTCCTAACTACAAAATATTATGTCTCTCTTCCTTTTAAAACTCCGTGATTTTGTCTTTGCATCATGCACAAGGAACTGAGAAGCACAAGCCTTTCATTCTGATCAAGCTGGAAGCTTTCTTCACGTTCAGCTTGCTAAGAACAAAAGGACAGTACAAGGGTGGTGAGATGAGACAAATCCCCCCCGATAAGCACAAGGTTCAAGCAGCCTTCCCCTCCATCATCCCTAAAACAAAAGCACCCCTAGTAATTTCCTTCCCCTTTCTCGCAAACTTCTCCCCGGAGATCCCAGTGGGCTGGAGAAAGTCACCGCTGGAACAAGGGGTCGGGCTGAGCTGCGCTTGTCAAATATTACCTGAGACCCTCCCTTGCAGAGGGGTCTCTCGCCTGCTCCTGGGCTCGGAGCACAATTATGAGCCTTGTGTTTCCACCAAATAAAATGCTTACTCACTTGCAGTAGGCACTTTGACATCCTTGGCCGCACACTGCTAGATAAGGACTATAAAAAGAACGTATTGCTATTATAGGTGATACAGCAATATGTATCCTCAAATGAAAGATCCTTTATAAGCCTGGTTATTATTCTGGCAGTAATCTTGGATCTCTCTCTCCGGACTCAACTCAGCTCAAGTGTTAGCAAGCGCATCGCCACCGCGAAGGGGGACTGCGAGGTGTCACGTTTACCTTCTGTTGTTTCAGTATATCCTCTATCATCCCAACTCAGGAAAACACTTCCCTCTTCTCCTGTGCATGTCAAAAGCACCATTTGCCATTTAGATTTAGGAAGCCAAATATAGCCATAGTATAAACAGGTGCGAGCCCGCATATGTCAATAGAATTACACCTGCTTATAATGGGTTTACATTTGGCCCTTGAGCCCCAGGGATCCCTCTGGGAGCAGAGGCTGTATTAAATATTAAGGGCCTTATTCTCCACCCCTGCCTACGCTGTAGTAATTAAATCTCAGTGCAGACCCATTGATTTTCGACCGCGCTCAGGTAGTGCTCAGCGTGCGGGAGGGGCAGAGCTGTCCCCTCAAGGAAAAGCACGTCCATTTTGCTCCTCGCAGAAATTTCACCCAGAAGGAAACAATATTCAGCATTAAATATTTGCAAAATGGGCTTGGGTAAAAGAATACAAATGGTCTAAAATTAAACATTTGCTGCAACTCTTCCCCATTCCTTCCTGCCTGTGACAGCAGCACTGCCGGCTGCTTTGCAGTCGCTTCCTTCGGGCTCCCGTGTCCATGAGTGCCACGGATGAGCTCTCTCCATCCCAGCATAAGGACCCTCGGAGCCAGACCTGTCTGTTTGCCCCAGGAGCAGTGTGATTTCCCATCCTCCAAGCCTGTTCCTGGATCTCCTGAATCGCGGCGTAACCTTGGACGAGCGGCACAGCTGCTGCCAGCCTCTCCAGGGTATTACACCGATTAGTTAATTCTGGTGATTTGCCTGGAGCTAGCGCCTTTTACCTGTGTCTATACAAGTATTATTGCTAGCTTCTGATCTTTTGAGCTTGCAGGGCTGAGAAAAACGACTTTGGTGTTTCTTTAAATGCCATGTAGTTTAGAAGTGTGACGACTCATACTGTGCTGTTATTCTTTCCAATTGAAACCTAATGATGCGTGCATATCACTTAACTCTGATGTCAATAATCAGCACACCACTTGGTCTTTGCCGTGGCTATTAGAGGGAATGAAAATGAAATACCAACTCCTTTTTATCCTGTTACTGTACCATAATAACTAATAAAGAAGTAATAAGTGAGACGTGGGGAATTTCCAGGGGAGTCATTACTACAGAGAAGACCTACAGGCACAAAGTGAAATCCAGGAATATTAGCCAGCCGTGAATTCCCAGCCAGTGCTTCTCACTTAAGTAATACTGCTGCCATAAAGTCAGTGTTTACAGAAAAAATTACCATGTGGAAAGTATCAGTCTGTGCCCTGACCAGAGGAGTGGAGACTGGGCTAGAATTAAAGACACTCTTGCAGGTAAAGACCACCCTGTGCAGCAGCGTAGCATTTAGGCTGGGCCACAGTCAAGAAACACGCCAGCATTTCATAAATCTCGCTTATGCTCCAGTATACGGGAAACGTTTCCCAGAAGAGCTCTAAATCACCTCTGCCCGGTCACAGGATGGATCGTGCGTTTTCCAGGGGCTCTTAGATGGGAGAAGCCACCTAGAGACCTCAGAGCAATGGGCCAAAGGAAATCATGTAACAAAATACTGAGTCGATGGGGTTGCAAACTACATGCAAGTTGGGCAATGCACTTTCTGGCTTAGAAATTATTGAATTCTTGGTTAGGAAGGAACAGTCAGTTTTTGGTGGTCGTGAGCATAGGGGGCAGTGGGTATTCTTTGGTTTTCCTCCCCATAAATGGACTGTCATTTATCCATGTCAAAAACCTGTCACTGCTTAGGAATGATCCTGTCTCCAGCACCTCCCTGGTGCGGGGAAAACTTTGACCTTTACCTGCCACAGTTTTATCCACCCTCTCCAAAGCTGGAGCCTCCTCTGCCCCTCAGCGTGGACACAGGAGAGTTGACCTAAGCAACACCTATAGCTTCTGCATGACCCCGCTGGGAGGTGTTCTCACACCTTACAGTCCTGCATGTTAATCCCCTGCCTTACCAAAGAAAAACCTTGGTTAAACCCCAAAGCACATTCCCACCATTATCAAAGCATTTCCCAGCCATATGATTTCCCCATCTCCGAGTTCCTGCTCTGTTTATCCTATTAATTCCAACCACCCCCTCTTCCCCCAACACACACGCACGCAGCCTCATTTACAGCATCTTCGCCAGCAGAAGCCTCCCCAAAATATTCAGGGCACACCACGGAGAACTTACACGTGCGGGGAAACCCTCGTGACTAGAGCTTTTTTTTTTTTTTTCCTTGAGCAAACATGATCTCATGATTTTTTATTATTTTTTTTTAAGCTCTTAAAGGAAAAAGAAAAAAAAAAAAGAAAAAACCACTAAGGAGTGGCACTCCGGCCTGCCGTTATCTAACCGGAGGCAGCGGGCTCTGCCCGGTAGCCGGGACGGCGGGGATGCTGCAGCCGCCCCACCGGGAGCCGCCGGGGCTGAAGGCTCCCGGCTCGCAGCCTCCTCTTCCTCGGGTGGTTTTCCTCCCTCCTCCTCCTCCTCCTCCCTCCCCCTCCTCCCCCCCCCCTCCCCGCCCGCATTTCCTCCCTGCACCTTTAAGAAGCACATTGCTCGCCGGTGGGATGGTGTGTGCTAAAGCTGCACAGAGGAAGTTACGCAGCCGGGATCAGGCACGGAGATAAAAGCTCCGATTGTGATTGAAAGTGAGAGCAAAAGGGATTTCAGCCTCGGCATTAACTTGCGAGGGGAGCCAGGGATTGCACAAAGCTTCCCCGGCCATCTGCCCTTGGCTGCCCGCCGGGCTGGGGAAGGAGGGACGGGGTGGGGGGGTGGGAGGAGTGTGGGGGGGGTCCCCCCCGGCCCCGAAGTTCACGGCTCCGCCGGGAGCCCCGCGCCGCAGAGCTCCCTCCCGGTAAGGACCTGCAGCGCCGAGCACCGGCCAGCGGCGGCGGGGGGGGGGGGTGTGGGGTGAAGGGGAGGGGGCGGACGGGGGGAGCGGCGGGCAGCGCGCGGTGCCGGCAACTGCCCTCTGCCCCCATCGCCCCAATACCAGCGTGTGTGTGTGTGTCCGAAGTTGCTCCCTGGCTCCCCCAGGGTGTCTCTCCCCCCCCACCCCACCCCACCCCCCCCCACCCCACCCCCCCCCCGGCTCCCCACATCGGGCTGGATTTTATTTTTCCTTTTCGGAGTTTGCCGCGGAGCGCTGGGCAGGCGGGGATGCTCCCCTCCGCTTTGCCCACTTTTAACACAGCCCTTGCAGTCCCTAAAAGTCCTTTAGTGTAAAAGAAACCGGGGGGGCGGAGGGGGGGGGGGGGAGCGGCATCGGTTCGCCTGGAACCGCAAACGCCTTGAGGAGAGCGCCTGGATGCGAGTGAGATTTGGAGGATTTTCTTCTGGGAGCCCGGCGCTCCTCTGAGCTTTGCGACGTTATTCGGAGGGTTCAGCCTCCTGTCACATCGCAGGCAGAGCGGGTGTTTCCTAACTTCGCTTTTAAGGGTGGAGGGGAAGGGAAAAGAAGAGAAAAACTCGCGCTTGATCAGGGTTGGGGGGGGGGGGGGGGGAAGAGTGGTTGGGGTTTATTTTGAAGGCAGCACTTCTGAAAGAAAATTGAAAACTCCATTGAGTTTACTTTTTGGTCTTAATTCCAGAGCAGCTCGGTTGTTGCTCAGCGTCATCCCTTTATTTCAATAGGGTGTTAATCCAATAATAATAAAAAAGGAACCAGCTAAGTCAAGATACAATCTAATTCTGTGTTTTTAATACTCTGGCTATCAGTCCCCAGCGACTGCTGAGTACTCTTCAAAGAAAACAAAGAGCATTGATTCTATTTGTTCCCGTGAACTGCAGTTTCTTAATAACATCAGGTGAAGATTTATTTTCTAAGAATCAAACCAAATCAAGCAGGGCAAAACCTTTAATTCCGAGAGGCTCTCTCCCCCGTTTGCAGTATGCTGGCTTATTTCAGAGCAACACTCTGCAACTATTTCTGCAAAGGGACTGTACCGGCTGAGTGTTGCACCGCAGACTTCGCAGGGAACCTGCACGCCTGGCTGATTGACTGACAGTAAATAAATTTTCTGGCAAATTTTTATTTCCCTGCAAATCTGACGTTTAGTCAGCATAACAAGACACTAATAGATATTATAGATCCTTTCTGCCTGGGTTTTTCCCTGACAGCCATTCAAGTGCAAAATAGAATTGTTAAGGCTATGAAAATAGATCCATAAACTTAACAGGGCTGGAGTCCTCATTAAAACTACCCTGCTTGTTTTCTGTACAATACTGGAGTCTCACGCTTTCCGCTGTTATTAGGCACTTGACTGTGACAAGTTTGATGTAATAATTAGGAACTGACTTGTTAAAACTGACTTGTTATCACTGAAAAGACAGCTCTGATGTCAGCGGGACTTACAAACACTGTGTCACACCAGTTTATTATTTTTACTACATTTACTCATAATGTGAAAATAGCAGCCAGTCTATTCTTTGGGAGTTTATTCAGGTCCAACGCAGCTATAATAGGCTCTTCTTTGAGAGCTGGCGATGAAGCATGAGAGATAGCTTCTGTTTTCTGAACTCATTCATCTCAATCGGCAATCTTTCAACCAAAAAGGGGGGAAAGGGAGATGGTAGCACAGCGATGTGAAGCCCCCAAACATGGATCAATGCATCTGTTAACCTGGAGTTTTTGAGCTTTGTGAGAAAGCAGATACTAAGCATGCCGTTGAAGCAGACATCCCTATAGTGTGGAAGAAAAAGTTGGGGAATCAAATAGAAAGGGAATTATCCAGAGCTAAATTTCTGTTCTGGATATGTGCCTCCCACCTTCTCGTATGAGATCTCCCTCCTGGATCTAATGCTGACAGAGGGTTTGGCTACTTCTTTTCTTTTTTTCCAGTTCTTTGTCATTTTGTTTTGTAATTACTTAAGATTTTTATAGCTCTACTGGAAAGATGACAAAATTGCAGAAATGTTGTTCTAACCTGAAATGAATACTGGGAAGGTCATTGCTCTTTGTATTAGGTAAACCTTAAATGTTATTAGGACTTTAAATTGTTTTTTATTAAATGTTATTGTTCAGATAAATCATATGTGGGGATGCTGGACAATGTATCTGTCTCCCCAGCTGTCCTATTTATTTTTCTTATCTTTTTAAGACTATCAATTTGTCTGTCTGTCCCTGCTCTGTGTCTGCATATTCTCCGTCTTCTAATGACCTATAGCTGCTTCTTGATATTATTTGAAGACCCATTAGGGCTCTTATTGTCCAGCTGCTGTTACAAACCAGATACCTTAAATGGGGCAGCACTCCTTCCCATCTCACGAATTGCAGAAGAGCCATAAGCATCTTACTATGGATTTCTTTTTATTAAAGTTGTATATCTCCCTTTTACAAAGCCCTGGCTTGTGGCTTGGGAAGCCCAGCTGAGGACTGTGTCTCCTGGGGGACCCCTTTTCTTACAAGCCTTGTTGCTCCAACTGCACCCCCGCCTTGCTCCCAGCTAATTTGTCTTTCAATTTGTTGCAGGTGCAGCCTGCTAATGAACTCTCCCTTTGTCCTGACCATGAAAGAGAGAGGAGACCTCAGGTAGCAGCATGGCTTGCAGCTGAAGGCTTCGGGAACTTGATGCTCAGTTGCCAAAAGGCAGACTCAGACAGAAATCCTCGCCTGTGAGTGCCTCGCCACCGCTGCAAGACACAGAGGGAGAAGCAGCAAGGCCAGCGCTGTTCCTGTCAACCCCCTGACCACCCAGCATCCTGCTGGGACCACTGCGGATCTTGCCACCCAACGTGTTTATGTTTTGGGAGGAAGGAATTTTAGCTCCAAAGAGTCTCTCTTGTCAGAGTTGTACTGATGACCAGATGCTGTATTTATTTTACGTACTAACGTTCAAAAGCCCCAATAATCATTTAAGGCAGATCACAATTTAAGGCACTTTCCACAACGACGCATTTGCAGCAGACAAGAAAGTTGAGGAAAACCTGATCCAGCACCATCTCACAGCCTCTCCAATTTGCCCTATCAAATTTCATCAGCAACTCAGAACATGATCTTTCTATTGATTGACTGGAGTCACCTCTAGATATTTTCATGCTGATTTGGAAGCTGTTTCAGTACAGTAAAGGGGGGGGGGGAAATGAGATTAAGGAAGACTTTTGACCACTGATCAGCAACTCCAGCCAAAACTTTCCCAATCAAGTGATTTGCAAAGTTGGCTTCTGCATCGAGAGAAACTTTCCACATCCAAATACAGCGTGCAGAGTGGGATCATTCCTGTTACCGTCTGGATCTCCTTTGACTGGATCATTTTTAGATGAGGAGTTTCCATGCTGATCCCGAGAGCAACCCCTAGCCCAGTAGCTGCCTTCTTCGGGACTCTCGGCACTGCCCTCGCCCAGGGGTCCCACACTTGGCCGCAGCTGCCATGCTCTACCTGGTTGCTCTCCTCTTGCACTGTCTCCCCTTGGCCATGGGACAGTATGACATTTGCAAGTCCTGGGTGACCACGGACGATGGCCCGTCATGGGAGTTTTATGCTTGTCAACCAAAGGCCATGCGGATGAAGGATTATGTGACAGTACGGGTGGATCCGGCAGGAATCACTTGTGGGGACCCACCGGAGAGGTTCTGCACCCATGTAAGTGTTTCCCTCCTTATTTGATGTGTTATAACACTCTGCTTGCAGGTGGCCAGAGGCAGTGTCCTGCCGAGATGCCATTATAAGGGACATTTCAGTTCAGGGTGGCAACGGTGGCTGCTGCCTTGAGCTCTCAGTCTCCTGGTCTGCAAAATGGGGAGAAGGTGTCCTGCCCGTCCTGGTGCTGTGCTGACAGCAGCTCAGCCCTAGAGCAGGGAACGTGCCGGCACGCTGAGGGGAGGGTGAGGAGGAGCCAGGGAGGGCTGAGCAACTCCTGGTCTGGGGTGGTAAGGTCTGGGTTTTGGGAAAGCTCTGCCCCCAGCGAGCACACAACCCGAGCTGCTCTGAGCATGTCCCTCTGCTTGCTAAAGTGTGTGGGGTGCGTTCACCAGTCCCATCCCAAAAGGCTGCACCAGCACTGGGGTTTTATCAGAGGTGGGTACAGCGTCTCAGCAGGAGTGAGGGGCAGGGCGGTGGGTGCCAGCGTGGCCCCAGCACACCGGCAGCTCAGGCAGTTGGTCTGACAGCCACAAATTTCACAGAAGTCCCTGAAAACGTGGTTCTCCCTCTCTTCTAGCCTCCACATGAGAAAACTCTGTGGACAAACACTTGCCCTTGTAGTTAAAATCTTTAACTTATTTTCTCTTAAATATTAATCATTGCATTTCATTCCATGCACCACAAAGCTCAGCAGGAACATTTGATTTATAATTCACAAGGCTTTACATTGTTAAAAAGAGTTCAGGGGTCAAAGCAAAGAGCAAAACAATATGGCTGTAACGTCCCCTCCCAAATATCCTCCAGGAGTGGTCCAAGCACGCAGTTTGGGCACAGGGACCAAGCCAGCCCATGCTGACAGGGTTTCCACTAGGCTGAGCACTGGACAAGGAGTGTCTTCTAAAAATACCTATTTTTTCTTCTATTGCTTGTAATGAGAAGGGGAGTTCTCCCTCTAAATCAGAGGAGGGGAGTCCCATTTTCTATCGCCAGCATTATCCAGGCTTGTATACCCCATGCTTCAGTTTGCCACCTAGAAAATACCCTGGTCCCAACCAGCTCAGGGCATCTCTTGAAAATCCAAGAGAAAAATGCTGCTTTGATACCAAGGGATGCCAAACATTTATGACTGTCAGAACACGCTGCCAGTTCCCTCCAGCTTAAGGGGTCTCATTAGTACCAGGGAAGACATTTTCACTAGTTCCAGATAAGTAGCAACTTTTCCTTTTAAAAGATCATTTGAAAAGAAAGATTAAGTCAAAGGTTGCAAATAAAACAGTTAACTATTGATGGGTCAGTCTGTATTTTCATTTATCTGACTGCCTGCAGAAGGATTAAAAGATGAGCAGCAGATTGCTTTCCACTACATTCACTGCAGCTATTTACAAACTCTTTCTGTCTAAGGATGCTCCACACTTCAGCTCCACTGACCTCCAAGGAAGCAAAAGACACAAACTGCAATCAGCTCTCTACATCTCTTGATTCAGTCAATACTGAGCTAAAATCTTTCTATTCTGAGCACCAGCAGTATTTCCTTGTAGCGTACGCCTGCCATGTGCTGTAACACTTGCAAACACCGTGTACAGCCGTGAATGGGAGTTACACAAATGCAAAACATGGATTTGCCTTCCTGTCCCTGCCTCACCCCGGGGTGCGTGCCTGGCCCAGCTCTCATCTGCCAAACCAGAAACCAGCACTCATGGCAACGTCCCGGAGCAATTCCCTGGTGAAGAATCAAGCTAAGAATAGGAGTAATATATTGCAAGGGGTTTTTTATGGTTTTGGGATAGGTTTATGAAATGCTGCTGTATTGATGGCCCTTTCTCCCCCATCTTACACCAGTCCTGGAGGATTAAAGAGTTTTAAAAATGAAGCAGATGAAGAGCAGCCCTGCTGAGGTGAGCAAGGAGCCCACCCAGCGCTTAGTGCAGAGAGTAGGAGATGGCTGCAGGAGGGGTACGGGCTCTAGTCCAGCCTAAGGACTTGAGTGATCTGTGCTGGGAGGCCATCAAGGTAGATTTGCACAGCCTCTGTCACAAAGAAGGACACGTGGCCATTTACTGCTGAGCATCCCCTTATGGTCAGTAGAAAGTGGAATCAGCAAGAAATGGCCTTTCCATCCCCAGTCCTGGGTGGTGACTTGACACCTATTGACATGCAGAGAGAGGCAAGCGGAGCCCGCAGAGGATGTGAGCGGAGTTCTGCTACCCCTGCGCAAAGGAAGTGCTGGACAAAAATCAATGTCGCTGCCCACCGATCGTTACAACCTCCAAGCCCTGGCCCTTGCTGCGAGAGGGGAGGGTTAGTGGCTCACATGAATCCTGCGCAGCTCCTTGCCTGCCAGCCTGCTCGGATGCCTTTTGGTGTCCTGTTACCCTTTCTCTTCAAGTTTTAATTATTTTTATGTAACAGGTGGGTTCTCATAGGAGCCTGGCTTTCCAGCAGAGAAGTTCTTGTGGTGACTATATTGCTTTCTTAGGTGTCTTTCAAAACAGCAGGGTACTGTCCGTGCAGTTAAACTAATGTTACTCAGAATTAAGCGCAGCCTGGCAGGACGCCTGCACTGCTCAGACAACTGAAGTCAAAATTAAAGACACACAAACATCCCTCCATGCTTAAGGCAACCAGACAGGAGGGAGCTGGACGATGTCCCTGTGCGGAGCATCGCTGCGGGCAGGCAGAGGAGGAGAGTCCTGGTGAAAGTCAGGACCCTGTCAGACAGCGAGTGTTTCCTACGAGGCTGTACCGGGAGCGGGGAGGCGTTGCACAGCCCGCAGGATCGCATGCTGCGGTTGTAACAACTTCGAGCAGCACTCACAGAGAGTTCAGCAAAAGGAGGCGTCTGGAAGATTGCAGGAATTATTGAGAGAATTGTCTTTTCTGTTTTATAGCAATTCTAGTCACATCTGTCTGCTCCCTTCTGGCTGGGAAGCATTTAGCTTAAAGTTCGGGGTTTTGCTTTTTCCACAGTTGCTGAACCTTCTCCTATTCATGTCAATGCCTTTCTGGCAGGGTCACCTGGAAAATGAATTGTACTTTCCCTTCTGGCAGGGCAGGGGGAGTGGTGGGAGCAGGAAAACAGATGGATAAGTAAATACAAGCCTGAATGAATCTAAAAGCGTGACTGAAGACTAATAGGGAACAGATCTTTTAACCAAGAATGTTGAGGAAAAGGTGAGACTTCAGAGATCACATCCAGGGCACAGCACGGAGCAGCTAAATGCAGATTTCAAATGAGAGGGATTTGCAGGACAGGCACGGCTGGGGATCAGCAAAGCTGCACGGGCCGCGTGGGGCAGAGGGGAGATGTGGCGTTACTTCACCATCCCACCCTCCTGCGGAGGAGGAGGATGGCACAGTTGGCAGGGTGCTCCCAGGTATTGAGATATTCTGAGGTGCTGAAGCACTTCTTTGATACTGAGCAGGGACCTTTAAGAATTTCACTTTCAAGCGTCGGCATTTTGCACACAAGTTAAAAAAATATGCAGGTTTTGTGGACAATTTACACACAGGGTAGGTGACGGGGAGCAAGCAAACACCAAAGCAAACACCCCGGTCCCTGCTTCAAATACATTTGCAGCTCAGGTGGTTTCCAAATTATTCTAGCAAAAGCAAGGAGAGCTGTCCGGAGCAGCCTGCCTGTGAGAGAGCGGCCATCACATAATGGTTTTGCTGCTCCTTGACACCCCAGTGAGAGCTTCCCTCACCCAGCCGGCGGCACAGGGAGCCCAGCTTGCTGCCAGGATGGGAGCCCTTTCTTTTTCCCCAGAGGTGTCGAGACAGTATTTCTTGTTTAGACAACGGTCTTTGATGCAGGGCCGAGCTCTTAGCCCGTATTGATGGGTCAGGGGTATTTTTATTTGGCGTCAGCATTGTTTCATCAGCTAATAGAGCTTGTTGATTTTGGCACAGGTACATGAAAGGAAAAGGCTTTATTTATTCATCACACATTCAGCCAAATGTGATGTTTAGTTTAATTCTTAGCTAAACTTTTCTGAATGACATGTGGTTATAAGGCTTGTACTAAAGAACCATTTCTCTTTTTTAGACCAGATGCTAAATCTGGAAAAAGCAGACAAGCTTTTGGGCACAGAAAGACTTTTCCCTACATGCTTAGCCCATCTCACATACAACCCTACCCAACCATATCTTCATACCCCTGTTTAAGTGCAAACAAAGGATTGCAAGTTTGGGGATGGTTACAACTAAAGTCGAAGTTTTTAAAGTAAGAAAGAAAATGGAATTGCTTCAGAAATGCTCTTTGAAAAGCATTTTCAAAGATGCAGCTTGATCTGGTGGTTTAAGGATGGATTCAGCCCTTCTGGTACCCTGAGCAGAGACAAAACCCACAGCCCTTCCCCAGCTCACCCAGCCCAAGGGATGTGTCCGTGCACATTGTTTCAGACAGGAGAAATGGGGGCAAAGCGTGAGCAGTCCTCAGCCTTGCCACTGCCCCAGGGTTCAAGGGCAACTTTGGGCTGAGCAAAGCCTGTAGACAAGTCAAATGGAAAATCCTTTCCAAGGAAAGTGGATGTTCTCCCTCCTTGTATAAATCAGCACTACCCACTGTTGGTTGCAAACCCATCCTTGACCGTAGCAGAGTCAGAGCTCCCTCTGCCCTTCCTTATGGGACCTATATGGCATTGGGAACAATCATTTTGCCTTTATGCCAAAAGTCAGCAGCACAAGAAATCCACTCTCTGCTGTCAAATTGCCCATGACCTCTCGGTCAGGGTTGTGGGGATGGAAAGCCGCATCTTTTCACATCTGTAACGGGCTAACAACCCCCTTTCTCCCTTGAACCCTCCAGTACATTAAATTAACACCTGGAAGATACTCCCCTTTCCTTTGGGGAAAGCCTGGAAGAGGCAACTGCCATTTCCATCTGGATGAAAGTTTCCCTAATCCACCCCTTGCACCCGTCGTGGCATTGCTTTCGAGCATGGGAGAAAGGGCCGGGGCCTTTCGGTTTTGTTCCCACCCTTAATCACTCCTCAGCATCAGGGTTGCTGCAGACAACACTATTTGAAGTCAAGATCAGCAGCTCCTTGCCCTTGGGGCCAGACCCTTGGATTGCATGTTATTAGCTGCTCAGCAAATTACATACTACTGCCACAGAGGCTACTCTGGAGTGCGGCAGGATCTCGGTGTTATAAAAGCAGAGGCTTTACAGAAAATGAAAGAATACAATTCAGCTTTAAATTAGAGAGTGCTGAGCAAACGGGATTTCCCCTCACAGTCTGTAGCAATTTCCTTAAATGCCCAGTTCGGGATTCATCTTGTTGTAAAGTGGGATGCTGCTCCCCTAACAAGGATCATTTCCACTTGCTGATGGAAAAGACGCAGCAATAAAAATCAAGCTGTCAAGTAGATTTAATTGGTACAGTGAGCAGAAAGTTTACCCCCACCTTGAATGAGATGGGGAAGAATAAATGCTTTTGAGAAAAGCTTTGCTCTTCAAAGGGAACAGTGTCCAGATGGGAAAAGCTGGAGAGAAGTGACTCTGAAGACTTTCTGGGGAGCGTGGCCAGAGCCAGGAGAGCAGCTCTTACACTCACTCATACACTAACTCCATGTATCACAGGTTTCCATAAGCAACTTTTCAAGACTAAGGGATTCAGGGAAGTCCTTCCTATTTATTAATTTTAAAATCTGTATTGTATTCTATAGCAGAGATACGATTTCCCATTAAAATTTAAAAGGAATTCTCCCTTCAGAAAAGGCTGCTTGAGTGGGAAGGAGTGCTCTCTACACTCGGGTTTCCCTAAGTGAAAGTCCAGTTTTAACCTTAGTTGAGCCCAGTTACAGTTTCAGACCCCAAACAACCTTTTTACCATGAGAATTTTGAGGCGTGGAGCTTAGGCTGACCCAGCCCCACAACCTGCCCGTTGTCCCACACAAGTGACAGCCGCGTCCCCACTGTTACCCTGTGGCAGCACGCAGGCTGCGAAGCCATGGTCGGTCGGACCAGTTCACTGATCCATCTGAAAATCACCTCCAAAATGACCCAAACCGCTTTGCTTTCTGCTCCAGGCGCGGCTGCGGGGCTGAGCGCTTGGCTGCAGCGCCGTGTGCAGCAACAGCTGGGTCGTCGGCAGCAGCGACAAGCAGCAAACTGCAGAAGTGGGGTTGCAAAATCACGTACGGCACTGGATGGGCACCTCTCCCCCCCACGGTTACGCTCTGGGGCAGTGCAGTGACGAGCAAACAATCCTGATGTCCTCAACAGGCACCTTCCAAGCGCTGCACCTGGTTCACCCCATGGCTTTGGAGAAACCAAAATGGAAACGTGCCCAAGCAGTGCCGCTCCCCCTGCCCACGGCACAAGCAGCTCAGCAGGGTACAGCGCTTGTGGCCACACAGCGATGGCTGGGGGGTCCCCGAGGTTAATGAATTCCTCCTCTGACCTAGATGGTGAGCTCCATCAAGTGTGAGCAGCAGCAGCTCAGCAATGCTTGGCTAGCAGAGCCCGAATTTCTGACTTGCCAGAGTTGTTATGCACATGGGCTGTTGCTGACCTGCTTAGCAGGAGTTCTCCACCGAGATGGTGTGAGCACCGCTGCTGCTGCTGCTCCCCTCTCGAAGGCATCCATCTCCCTGGGCACCCAGCCTGCAGTGCTGAATGTGCCCCAGGCGTTACTGAGACAGTTCAAGTGCTAGAAAAACACCAGTTTTCCTCCATGAACTGCACAGCGCTGCTCGGTGACCATTCAGATGTCCATGGGGAGAAGCTAATGCCTGCAAAGCCCCAGCTAAGACCCCCTGGCAAACAGCAGTTTGGACTTCCAGCCTTCGCCCCGGGCAGATGTGCCCTCCCCTGCAGTCTCAGACGTGTCCCATGAGGTTCTCACAAGTCCCCCCATCTTTCAGGCAGAGTCACCGGGACCCACAGAGGGGCCACATTGCAGCGTTGACCCCGCAGCCCCCCTGCTCCACTGCCCCAGCCTGCGCTTGCTCCAGTGTTCGGCACCGGTGCCTCTGCACCGCTGCTCCGTGCTACGAGCAGGCAGGCTTAGGGAGACCTGCAGCTTTTGGCTCCGTGAGGCCTTCTTCATTTGTCAGCTGTCCCCAAGTAGGCTCCAGCCACAAGAGGGGACTGGCCGGGGCTGCTCGTCCAGGAGCGGAGTGGGCGCAGGCACGCAGCAATGCAGAACCACCAGGTTGGGTCTCATCCCAGCTGGCTCCCACCACTCCTGCTTGCTCACATCTGTGCAGAAGCCACTAATGCAGCAGCCTCCCCTCCCTGGAGCAGCTCCACGCACGGCACCGTGACTCCAGCCTCTGCCTCCGACAAGTGGCAGGGCAGGCGAGCACCAGCGTGTCATTAGAGCAGCGTGGTGATGGGCGCTGGAGCGGGCTGCAGGGTCACACATCCATGAGCGGTGCCGGGTGGCTCCAGCACCCAGGTGCCCGTAGCCCAGGACCAGCACCCATTTTGCTGCACGTTCCAGCATGGGCAAGGGGTCTCCTTTCCCCCAGCACTGAGCTTCACGTGGATGCTGCCACCGCTGGGTCCAGCCCTGCCCTCAGGACATCCATGTCTGCTTTGGAGGGAATATCCCAAAGGGGTAACTAGCACAGATTGAACTGATTTTTACTCTCAGCCAAAGGGTTTATAAGCCCCCATCCCCTGGCCAAGTCAGCTGCTTCAGCTCCATGGTGCTGCCATTAAGGGGGTTTGGGGGAGCTCTCTAAGAGGAGAGGATCGCAGTCCTGCCCTCGGGGACAGCCAGAGCTGATCATGGTCCCAGCCACCAACAGGCACCTGCTGAACTGTTCCCCTAAAACAGAGCATAAAGCAGCCAAATACTTTTCATGCAACAGCAAAAGCAGAGTGCTTGATGCAGCAGACACAGAAGCCCTGATCAGAGGCCGGGGTGGGTGCAGGGGTATCCACCACCCAACCATGCTCCCCCCATAAAGGCTTTGGGGAAGAGCTGCATCTCCATTTGAGGACCACAGCAGAGCCTCCACCCCCAGCCTCTGCATCCTTCCCTCCCCCATTCAAACTATCAGGGCCTCTCTTACAGAATAAAATATTAATAGCGGCGTAGCGAGCCTCTCTGCAAAGGCTGCATGTATTGAGCTTACAAGGCGCACAAGCTTTTAGAGAGCAGGACACTTTTCCTACTTCCTAAGCATTTTCTTAGTCCTGAATCAATAATGCACTCGGAGCCCAGCACATGGGTCGCTGCTGTTGTGCTCCTGCTGGTAGGGGCTGCGTGGGGCTGCGGACACAGATACATCTCTTTAGCAAGATGCAAGGGTTTAATAATCTGGCAGAGAAGGGAAGGGGCAGGATCCAAACAGCTTATTTGTAGACAAGCTTCAGGGAAGTGCCCTGGGAAGAGCAAAGCTTGCAACTCTTGGGTACAGAAAGTCCGGGTTTGGAGACAAACTAAAAAGCAGTCAATGGGATTAAATGCCTGCATCTTTGAACGCGTGCCCGTGGTTGCTGGCTGAAGGGTGTCTGGTTCATCAGCTTCTGATCTCAGACTCTAGGTCACCCCTTAACCTACAAACTTGCAAAAGGAGCAGTTGCAGGGGTGCAGCCCCGGCAGGGAGGTGGGTGCAGAGGTGAGGCCAGGGCACCAGGAGGGACGGGGTTAGAGCGGCTCACTGGGGGATTAGCAGTTCACAGAGAAAGAGCTGCTCAAAAATTATTCCATGGGAGGCCGGGCTGTGGGCAATGTGTGTGTGTGCCCAGAACAGACAAGATTATCTGCTTAGGAGTGGAATTTTCTGGGTGGCATTAACCCTTGTGTCACCCACAAATCGGCTGCACACACGTCTTTTGGGACAAGGGGCTGTGCAGTGGATCCAGCAGTAGAAGCCAAGCTGCTGCCTGGCCATCCTGGAGCTTTGCAAATGGAAGTGCTGCCCCGAGGTCACCCTGCAAACAGTGTGCTCGAGGCCCTTCTTGGAGCGGTCACCTGTGAATGGGGCTGATTTCAGTCTGGAGGTTAAAATTCATCGTGTCACCAGATTTTCTGACCATTTCTGGCTTAACCAGAGTGGGCATGAAGGGATTTGTGTCTGGGCACAAGCAGTGCTGCCTGCGTTGCAAGGGTGGATGGGTGACTTGGGTCGGTCCTTGTGTGTGCTGGACAGTATCTCCCTCCAGATCCTCCCTTTGCAGAGAGAACGCGTCCTGCCTGGATGTCAGCCTCCTGCAGAGGTTGTACCATCTACAGTGCAGAGAGCAGTTCAGACCCTTTTCATGGAGGTGCTGAGGAGACCATGGGGCGAGTTTCAGAGACAGCGTGGGGTGAGACCTGAGAGTTCCTTGACCCTCATGGTTTGCCTTGACCCTCATGTCAAGACTGAGTGAAGGAGCCACTACTTTGCCCAGCTGCGGGTGCCTGGGGAAGCTCAATCTTCAGAAAGGTGGAGCCCTCAACACTCCCAGTGAAGCCTAGACCTGCTCCTGAAATCCCTTCCTGCCTCAGTTTCCCCACCTGGAGATAGGACATGGCACTGCCACCACCTGACCCTGTCTGGCACTGTGATGTTTCCCCACGGCTGGTGGAGAGAAGGGCACAGTGCTGAGCTAGGATGAAATACGAACGAGATGCTTCTCGAATTCAGAAGCAGGCTGGAGGGGGAAGGGGAAGAGCAGCTGCGAGTACGGGTTGAATCTCTTCTCCAGCGGAGAGACGGGCCCAGGGGAGCCCAAGAGCCTTGAACGAGCGGCACGCTGTTCGGTGAATGAGTATCTGCTTCAGGCCAAACAGAAGAGGCAAAAAGCAAAGCAAAATGTCTCGCTGAGCGCGTCCCGGCGTGTACTTGCTAAAAGCTGTGCCACAAAGCCGGTGGTGCCAGTTTCTGCTGACTCACGCTGTCCCGAATCCCGCACGCAGGCAAAGCGTGTCCTAACGCCCGTGCCGAGGGGTGACCTTGCGCTCGGACAATCTCCGATCCGGGGGGAAGGGGCAGGAAGCGGAGGAGCAATCAATCCCCCAGACCACGGCTGGGGGGGAAGATGGAGGGAGTGACATTCAGCTGAGCCAGAATTAGCAGCAGATCTGTGGAGGGACCCCATTTCCACCCTATTAATAATTCATTCCAGCTCTGCCTTTACCTGCTCATAAACAGCAAACAGCTTGTTAGCGAGGATGGTTTTCTCCCCCTTTGCTGTCTCTGCCCTAATAAGAGCCCCTTGCAGATGGTTGGGGGGAGAGAGGCATTGAGGGAAGGACACATGGGTGAGCAAACCACCCCACCAGCCCACCCTGAGCATCCCATCCCATCCCATCCCCACAAGATCCCTGCCCAGAAGCCCGCTGCCTCCCAGCCGGAGCTGCCCTTCCCCTGGGAGGTGAAGCTGCGAAATAACCCCTCACCAACCACAGATGCTTTGCCAGAACAGGTCATTTAAAATAATCTCCTTGGAGGGTTACCATGAAAAAGGGAGCGATGGCTGCGGGGTGTATGGACAAGGGGTTTGCTGAAGCATTCCCGAGCACCCGAGCGGCTCTCAGGCAGCAGCCACACAGGCAGCCCCTGGGAAAACTGTATCTTCTACCATATTAGACAGCTTCTGGATTATCTAAAATATATAGAGCTTGACCAAAGTGGTATTTTTTTAAAAAAATAGAAGAAAACATAGCATCTTGAAGAAAGCTATTAAGATTTCATTTTGAAAAGGCTCATTTTGCATTCAGAGCACCCCCAGCATCTCCGCAGCCCGATGCTGCGGTGCTGGCCCCACCAGGGACCCCTCCCTGTGTGCCAGCAGGCATCCCAAAACGGCGCAGGCAAAGCTGTTCCCGAGACATTCGCTGGGTTCGAGTCACAGCCGTGCTGCGGGGAAAGCCCGCTTGGGCACCAGGGGATGGGGTAATTAGTGTGCAAGAGGAGAGGACCCCGGCCAGGCAGCCCCACGTGGCCTCCCCACGGCTCCTGGTGTCCCCCTGCGTCCGTGCATTGAGTGAGGAGGGCACCAACCTTCACCCAGGCTCACAGGGAAGGGCTGGTGAGCAACTGTTTGGCTCAAGAGGGGCCTCGTATTTCTCCTCAATTATCTGCATGCTCCCAGCCATCTCTGCCTGTGAGTTATGCCACTTGCCAGCTGTTGGAAATAATCGCTGTAAATTAATTACGGTTGTTTCACCCCTCTGATCCCTCCCAGCCCATGAATAGAGTGAAAATTAATTGTCAGAGAATATTTCCAGTTCTCTGGGAGTCCCATCCTGGCCACTGGCAGGTTATGGTTTATGCCCTGAAGCATGAGATTTAATTACCCACAAATGTTATTTTTGATCATAAAATCACCTTGTCTTTTCATAAATCCAGATAGAGCAGTTGAACCCTCAGGTCAGAAGCATCAAGAGTGAAAATACCCCATAATGATGTTAGGACGACCCTGCGTTTTCTCCCGGGTAAAAGCAATTCTGTTTGTGAAAGAGCATCGCATCCTGTAGCGGTTATGGAAAGAAAAATCAAGGAAGTTTCCGCAAATGCACATTGCTCGGTGTGACCCTTGTCAAAAATTTGCGTTGCAGAAAATAGATTTAACTCGGTATCAGTGGGGCGGATAAAGGCTGTTGTCACCAGGGCTGGGTCAGGGATGACATCCTCCCTGCTCGGTGGGTTATTTCCCGGTGCCGCAGCCCAGCCAGGATGGGGACAGGGACAGAGATCCCTGCGAAGTCCCAGCACAGCCAGGGGAGCCAGAGCAGGGGATGGAGGTGAAGCGAAGCCCCACAGCTCAATCCTGGCATGAATCAGGGGAACTCAGTGGAGCGTAAAAGAGCAGGAAAGCAAACGCGCCGAGACAATTGTTTCAGCTTTATCCTGCAGCCTCCTGAGCAAACGGATCCAACTTGGTGCTGGATGGGGAGAAAGAGGGGGAGAAGATAAAACTTAGGGGGAAATGTATTCCAGAATACCCGTGGGAGAGGCAGGGGTGGAGCAGGCTGGCCCCCGCTCCCCTCTACAGGTTGGGGACCCCCATCTGCCATGGCCATCACTCCTCTCCATGACAGGTGGGTTGTTTGGGGAAGGGGAAGCTGCAGGACACCCACGGTGGCACCGGTCCACGGCAGGGACATTAGCAGGGCGGGAGGGATCAGGTGCATGCGAGGATTTTGCCACTGTGGTTGTTTTGCAGGATCTGAAGGAAATTTGATACCAACTTAAGGACTTTGTTGCTGTGCGAGGCAGTGTGGGGACGTTGTGAACCTCATCAGCTAACCTTTAAGTGGAAAATCAAAGGCAGGGTTGTAGGTGCCCTGCAAGAAGCAGAAGGGCCTTGGAACACACCGAGAGGTCTTTAAGCATCATGGCTTGACAGGGCAGGTGCTAAAGAGGGAATTGTCCCCTCCTGGGTGGAGCTGGAGGCTCAGACCGAGGTTTCCTCAGCCACGAGCACTCCTGAGAAGGAGGGAAGGAGGTTTCTGTGCTCTTGCCCCACTGAAATTCCTCCAGCAGCCACCTGACTTGCAGGCCAGCAAAACACTGCTTCCACACGGGGATATTTTCCCCCTGAATTCCTTGTGCCACTCAGAAAACCTACAGATAAGAGGGGCAGCACCATGCAAACCCTCCTCACCCACAGCTCCTCCACCTCCAGCAGCGGTGGCAGGTGCTAGCTGCTGCTAACGGCCCTGCGAGGGCCAGGAGGGACAGCCTTTGGTGGGCACCAGACCTTCTCCTGGCTGCTCCAGGAGCCTGCTCATTAAGCAGATCTCTCATTTCAGAGACTGCAGGAAGCTCCTCCCTGTGTCGAGGGAACCAGACCCGGCTCTTCAGGCTACGGAGGGGGTGATCAAACAGTCCCTGGTCCCAACTATCATCAGTGCTTGCAGAAGAGCCTGGAGACACCCAAGGGCTGAGAGCTTTCTGGTTGAGTTTGAAAGCCAGTTCTTGGGGAAAAAACCCACTACAGAATAAAGGACCCAAGAGCAATCCACACAACAGCGTAGAACTTTGTGCCAGAGAAATACGTTCAACATTTTTCCCCTTCCTATAAAAATCCAAGGATTCCCCCTCCCCCAACTAAAAAAATTCAAAATTTGGATTTCCAGAACTAGTCCAAGTTGATGAGACCTTGTCATTATTCTTATTAGGAGACTGACTGTAATTAAAAACAAGTTGGTCCCAGTGTGACCTGGGTTTTAGCAGAGGCCTTGGCTTAAACACCACAGTTCCATCAAGCAGAAGAGACCCCTGAAAGCAAAGCAACTCCCTGAGCCAAGACACCATTAAACAAATCACACCAGGTTGTGGGAGCCGTGATGAGCATCCTTGGCTGAGCAGTACCAAATTTCACATCATCTACTTATTTTTCCTCGCTCAAATGTTGGGTATTTTTTTCCTTTTAATATTATTATTATTTTTATTATTATTCTTCATTGTGCAGCTAGTGTTTGCAATTGCTTTCCAGCTTCCGTTTGGCATGGAGATCTCCTAAAAGCTGCAGTTTTATTTCCATGCAGCTTTCACCATTGACAACAGATGTCTAGTTTGTTTAAAATATTAAACAGCTTAATGATTAATCAAGTAATTTCACCTACAAAAATATATAATTTTTTGCTATGAGGCTTAAAAATGGCATTATCTGCCAGGAAAAAAAAGCAAAACAACTTTGTGCTCTCATTAAGAGCCCTGGAAACCAGCTGGACTTTGTAAAACTGGGGCCTTTTATTGTGGCTGTTTTCCTCCCTCCCCAGCAAGGTGGGGAGCAGCTTCACTGCAGCATCCTGCATTCCCATCACCATGCCTTGTCAGACCAATATCTTGTTTCTTAAGAAATCCTTCTCAAGAAGCGAGTCCCTGATGTCACCTTCAGAAAGTCACTTTTGCAGCCTTTCTACCCAGCACTGACCCCAGGCACCCAGAGGAGGCAAAACCCAAGGGCTGGGTCTGCAGTCACCAGGACTGGGACACATTTCCAGCTCAAGAACTGGGACCATGTGAACTTCAAGAGGTTCAACAAGGCCAAGTGCAAGGTCCTGCACCTGGGTCGGGGCAAACCCTGGTATCAGTACAGGCTGGGGGATGAAGGGATTGAGAGCAGCTCTGCTGAGGAGGACTTGGGGGTACTGGTGGATGAAAGCTGGATGTGAGCTGGCAATGTGCGCTTGCAGCCCAGAAGGCCAACCGTATCCTAAGCGACATCAAAAGCAGCGTGGCCACCAGGTTGAGGGAGGTGATTCTGCCCCTCCGACCTGCTCTGGTGAGACCCCACCTGGAGTTGTTTCCAGCTCTGGGGCCCCTGGCACAGGAAAGACATGGATTTGTTGGACCGGGTCCAGAGGAGGCCACAGAAATGATCAGAGGGCTGGAATACCTCTCCTGTGAGGACAGGCTGAGAGAGTTGGAGTGGTTCAGACTGGAGAAGAGAAGGCTCCGGGGAGACCTTATTGCAGCCTTTCAGTACTTAAAGGGGCTTATAAGAAAGATGGGGACAGACTTTTTAGCAGGGCCTGTTGCAATAGGACAAGGGGTAATGGTTTTAAACTGAAAGAGGGTAGATTCAGAGTAGATATAAGGAATAAATTCTGTACAATGAGGGTGGTGAAACACTGGCACAGGTTGCCCAGAGAGGCTGTAGATGCCCCATCCCTGGAAACATTCAAGGTCAGGTTAGACGGGGCTCTGAGCAACCAGATCTATTCAAAGATGGCCCTGCTCACTGCAGGGGGTTGGACTAGATGACCTTTAAAGGTCCCTTCCAAACCAAATCATTCTATGATTTGCCCCGTGGAGGCATGATCTCGCTATGATGCCATTTGTTAAGACAACGTCCTCAACGAGGCTCTTGCAGTTTGCCCCTTTGGGCTGAGCTGGGGCTAAGCAAGATTGCAGTGCTCTTTAGTGCACCCTCAAGAAATGAACAACCAAAAGAGCATGCTGGAGAGCTGGAAACCGGCAACATCTAGTTGCCATGAGGACACTCACGACTGATTTAATAGCGTGAGACTCAAAGTGAACTGGTTTATTTTAAGCTCACTGAGACCAAGTTTGCCTGCCTAATGCATTCTGACTTTTAGATTGAAGACGTAAATATCTTGAGACTTTGGACAGATCCTTTGGAGGACACACAGCTTGGAGGAGGAAACCAGATTCAAAAATAATACCTGGAATTGTTTCAACAGTGCTATAACTGATCTTACCCGGACCAATGGAGCAGCCAAAGTATGGCCATCTGTTTCCGCTCCCCCCTGCCCTCCCGGCTGACTTCAAACCACCCCACCAGCAGAAAATGCATTGAGCATCCCATGGAGGAAGAACAATTCAATAAACCTAAAACCAAAAAGGAACACTTCATTTTAGCAGAGGAAGCCGTAGTGATGTGACTCACTCGGTGGCTTTTGAGGCTCTCCCCCACATTTCAGCACTGTCACTTAGAGGTTATTTTTGCGTTTGCCCTGTTACAACCCTGCAGCTCTCGAGCCATGTGCCACTCCAGAGCATCGGAGTGGTTACAGACGACTTTGGGCTTGGTGCCTGCTGAGCTGAGCATGTTTACAGGTTGGGATGTTGTACAGGAGCCATCAGAGATTGTGCACCTCCGTTCCCTGATCTCTGGGACGAGCATATGGGGGACAGGCAGAATTTTGGCTCCGCTTCTCCCTGCTCTTGACCCGCCAGGTCCCCTGCCAGAGACATGCCTGGCTAGCCCTGTCCCTCCAGACGGGACAGTGGGAGGGGGATCACACTTGTCAAACTTGGCTGCTTCCCTCACAGTGCTCCTGGGAAACCTGTCCCACCTCCCACCCTGGCCACCCTTTACTGGTCTGGGTAATGTTTTCTTACTGTGGTTTGGTCACAGAGTCCTTCCCTTGTGTAATTTGGCCACTGCTTAAGGAAGCCTCGATAGGAGCATCATCCATAGCCCTGAAGGTGAAGCTGGCCACTGTGGCCGCTCTGGGGATAACTCAAGCGGCAAATACTCAGTGGAGAGTCATCTTAGACCAGCTTAAGGACTTTGGCAGCCTCGACAGCTGCCACACACAAGGAAAGGAAGCCACACGGCAAGAGCATTCTTGCCAGGACGGCTCTGTGCACGCAGACTCCTGCTCATAGAGAGCCACTCTCAGCAACAAGTCGGGTTTATTGGAGAACTTTTTGCTGCCATCTCAAGCCAATTGCCCACCTGAACCCACCGAGATGCTGCACTGCTGCACCCTCTTTCAGACAAGAGCTGAAAACAGACCTCCCGGATGGTCTTTTCAGGACCCTCCTATTAAGCCATCTGTATGACCACATTGGCAGTAGGACCATACTGCAACACAATATGTTGCCTCAGCACAGGAAATGTACTCAGAGCCCCCAGCGCTTCAGCTGATGGGGATTTTTCTTCCTTTTCCATCAGCCACCGCTGTAAAGCTGCGCTAAGAGGCAGCTACATCCCCTAGCAGGAAGCTGTGTCTCATTAGCAGAGGTAAACAATTCCCCTGAACGTGACGAGTCAGGAGAGCATATTAAATATGTCAATACCTTAGGTTTTTTTAATCCCTGCTCCGGAACAGCATGTCACAGCAGGAGAGGACCCCCCAGCATGGCTCAGAACTCTGCCACACCCCATCTGGCATCTCCCCTTGCTCAGGGCATCCCCCCCTCTTTGGGAAGGGAATGGGGAGCACCTGGGCAGGTGCCCTCACCCACCCGAGCAAGCCTGAACACTCCATTGATTTCCCTTGCTCAGTTGGCACAGCTGCAAGCAAGTAAAAAAGAATAAAAACTATCCAGCCATTTGCTTTTAAAACATCAACCGAAACATCCATTTAGTAGCCACCCTGCTCCGGGGATGGGCACCGCACCGGAGCTCAGCAGCTCCGGCTGCAGCCCTTCCTCCCAGCACACACGGAGACGGCAAAAGCCACACGATGCTCAACAGGCTGTAACAGGGGGAGTAAATCCCAGCACGGCACTCATGGCTTTACTGTCGGGCAGGTGTGTGTCTGAGAGCAAGACAATGTTGAAAGCAGGATGAGTTTTACCCTGTTTTATCAACTGGCTTCTGCTGCTTTCCATGGCAGCCTCATGCACACATGCACGACAACACATGCTTTATTTACAGGAGTCCCCTTTTCTCCCCAAGGCTGCTGCTGCATCCCCTGCAAAGGAGCCTGGTGCTCACGTACAGATCAGCTGCTCGCTATTTTGTTTTATCCCCACTGCTGGTGGAGCAGTCTTCTGCCTCATTTACAGCGTGCTACTCACACACTACTCAGAAGACAGAATTATTTATGTCCTCCTGAGCTTTTCTAGGCTACTCAGCCCTATGGCCTCCACTCACTGTGCAAACAGTTGCTCACATTCAGTGCATGTCTCTGAGCTGCGGGGAGGCACCAGAGGCCCATTTTACAGACATGGAGTGGAGAAGCTCAGAGTAGTTCCCAAGACTTTTGGTTGCCCAGCTGGAGGTAGCAAAGCCCAGATTTTCCAAAGCACCTCATGTTACACAGTAGTTTCCATATTCAAAGTGCAACCCCACAGCCCCACTTTGCACCTGAGAACACCCATTTGTACGAGCCAGATCTCCTCCCCTGCTTTGCCTGGGATGTACATGGGGCACCCTAAAAGCACGTCACAAGCACTTAGACTCCCAACGGTGTCCCAGGCCAAAGCAAGCCCATGGTGCAGGATCAGTCCCCAGTGCTGTGGACACAGGAGCCGCCTGTTCCCACGCTTGCAGCAGGGCTCTCCCAGCCCTGGGACACAGCCAGCCTGCGCAGACCCCAGCCCTGCACCTCCTTTGTTTGAGACCCCAGGTACCAGCATCAGGTCCCTGCACCCCAGCACAGCCCGGGCAGGAGCACGCTGCTCCCTCCACGCAGCACCTTTCCACACTCTCCCAACCACACACAAAGCATTCACAAACCAAACCGCAAAACCCAAGCTGTCTTACCTTGCAAGTCCGCTGCGCTCAGGAGGGCCAGACCTCACACCCCAGCAAGCTCCTCGCCTCCAGCCATCAGCTCTGAGCAGCTCCAGCTGCTTTATCACCTCCTCCTCTGCCAGGTGGCTCTGCCCCCCTGACGGGGGTCCCACCACAGCTGTCGTACCAATCCCTCTCCCTCCCCGATCCTCTGGATTTTGAGTCCGAGAAGGAGGTAAAGCAACAACAAAGAGATGATTCGTATGCAAAAAAGATTTGTAGTGCGTTGCAGAGGTTTTGTTTGCAGATGGTACCCACTGTAGCACAGCCCCACATCATCCCTGAGGCAGGTCTGACCCACATGCTCCTGGAGGCAGGGGCTGCAGGGCAAGGAACAATGGCTTTAACACACGTGTGGATGAGCAATAAACCCATTGGCACAGCTAACCCTGATGCCCGCCTCCAAAACTTCAACATTTGGTGTGTGACCGTGACGATGTGTCCTTAGTGCAGTTCAGCACATGTGGATGCGTGCGTGTGTCTCTGCAAAACACGCAAGCTTGGCCGTGCACTGTCGATTGTGGGCAGAATGGGATGGCTGGACCTTTTCTCCCATTGCCCAGGCCTGCAGGCAATGAGTGATGTAGCAGAAGTAGCAGCAGACATTGTCGCCTGGATGGGATGAGCCATCTTTCCCACCGTGGTCCCTGTGGCTGGGTGAGGACCATTGCATCTCCTGCCTGCAGCTGGGGAAGGCAGCGCGGCTTGGGAAGAGCCTGTCCCCATGGGCTGTGGGGCTGCCAGGCACAGCTACATAACTCGGTTTCTGCAAAGACAGACGTTAACTGATGTTCCCGTCTATTTGCCACGGGCTAAGGGTGCCTGGAGAAGCAGCAAGTGGCTGAGGACAGTGTTTAGGCTGCGGGGGTCCCAGGTCCCTTCTGGGCACTGGTGGGTGGGCGCAGAGCTGCCTGCCCCCTTCCCTTCCCAATCCCCTGTGAGCTCAGCCTCCGGTTAGTTTGGGTACATTGAACTGAGTGACCAGCAATGGTCACCGCATCGGGCTGAGCGGGTGCATCCCGAGCATACCTGCTCTGCGTGTCCCTGAGGCCAGGATGCTGTCGTGGGGACAACGGAGACACTGGGAGCCCAAATCTCTGCTCTGTCTGCTACCGCCCAGTCCTGTCCCAGCTCAGAGTTGGGGAAATTGGGTTTCCCTCCTCTAGCCATGCTCAGAGGCACTGGGGGGACGGTGTGTCCCCTGCCCATTTGGCACCAGGAGCCATGAGAGGCACGGATGTACTTTGGGGATTTTAGCCATTCCATTCTTGCTAGGGAGCAGGGGTGAACGCAGTTTTCCTTAGGCTTGTAACTTGGCCAAGCTTAAGCAAAGTTTCTCAGAGACTGTCTCAGAGAAAGCGCTTTCTATGAACGTTGTCCTCGTGCCAAATTGATTTCCCTTTAGGGAAGGGCCTTTCAAAGGAAACAGCTCAGCCATTCTTATAGCAAAGGCAAAACCACGTATTTCTGTCTTAAATTTATGCTCAAAAACAGCATCATCCAGAGCCAGACCCCCAGCATACTCCAGTTCAGCCCAGCAGTTAACATTTGACACAAGCAGCTAAAACCAGGGTCCAGTAGTGGTGCGAGCTCGGCTGTGTGCCCACGATGCCCACGCAATGCCCACGTGATGCCCAGGCATTGCCTTCTTCTCTCGTGACCGTTGTTGTTGTTCCAGGAGAACCCGTACCTGTGCAGTGATGAGTGCGATGCCTCCAACCCGGACCTGGCCCACCCACCGAAACTCATGTTCGACAGTGAGGATGAAGGGCTGGCCACGTACTGGCAGAGCGTGACATGGCGCCGGTACCCGGAGCCGCTGTTGGCCAACATCACGCTGTCCTGGAACAAGAGCATCGAGCTGACAGATGACATTGTGATAACCTTTGAGTATGGCCGACCCACCATCATGATGCTGGAGAAGTCGCTGGACAACGGGAGGACTTGGCACCCGTACCAATATTACGCAGATGACTGCATGGAGGCCTTCAGCATGCCAGCACGGAGGGTCCGGGACCTCTCCACCACCAGTGCCAACAGGGTCCTCTGCACGGAGGAGTATTCCCGCTGGGCGGGCTCCAAAAAAGAGAAGACCGTCCGGTTCGAGGTGAGGGACCGCTTTGCCATCTTTGCTGGCCCTGACCTCAAGAACATGGACAACTTGTACACCCGTCTGGAGAGCGCCAAAGGGCTCAAAGACTTCTTTACTGTGACCGACCTGCGGATGAGACTGCTGAGACCGGCCCTGGGGGGCACCTACGTACAGAGGGAGAACTTGTACAAGTACTTCTATGCTGTCTCCAACATTGAAGTCACCGGCAGGTAACGGCTGCTGTATTTCTTTGGGCGTCTCTTCTCAGAGGGATGAGAAGAGGGTTACTGCTAGAAAATTAAGCCATCAGCGTTTCTGTCAACCAATAAGATTATCAGTGTTTCTCCCTCTGATACCCTTTCTCCCCAGGCAGGGTAGCATCAGTGATAAAACAGATGTGTCCTTGCAGGGAACGGCTGGGGCACCTCCAAGGCTGTGTCTGAGAGAAGGGCTGTGTGCTCCTGGAGCTGGTGCAGGGGAGCTGGGACATGGCTTGGATGGACGGTTGGGCTCTGAGTTCCCTCTCAGATACCCTGTCCCCAGCTGTGCAAACATGGCCAAAAATCTCAGGAGCAATGCTAGTGGATCTGGGGGGTTGAGGAATGAGGCTCGCCCCACTAAACTCCAGTTCACTGCTGGTACAAGCAGGATGGGTCATCCCGAGTCAGTCCTGCACCTCTGGAGCAGCTCTGGCTCCAGCAGACAAAGTTTGGGGTGAAGGTAAACCCCCCAACGGATCTGGGGCAGGGGAAGGCAGGAGGGGGTTTGTTTCTCCTGGTTTTTGTTTTTCATTTCTCTGTACGATGCCATATGTTACGTTATGACATCAACCGAAAAAGCAAAGTAAGGTGGAAAAATGCCGAGATGGCTAATTTCCCATCCAGCTTGTGGATTCAGCTTGTGTGAGACTTACAGGCGAGAGGGGAAAAATCTCCCCATCACCCACCCCGTGCTAACAAGAATCACCACAGCGACAGAGGAGCTGTTTGTATCGGTTCCAAACTGTTTGATTCTGAGACTTGCAAGCAAAAATGTTTTGCAGGTGCCACCGAGGCTGGCTTTGAACCAGCTCCAAGGGGAAGGAAGCTGCAGCGAGGGATGGGAGAGCCCTTTCCTCCCGCGGGAGCAGGCAGGAGACAGCAGTGAGGGCAGCAGCAGGCAGAGGGGCTAGATCTCTCTCATGGTGTGGTCGCCTGTCAGATGAGCAGCTGTGGCTCTCTGCTGGGCTGGTGGCATGTCGGGGTGCCAGCTGGGGGGTTGGTTGGGGAGGAGCCCGTGGGAGCTCAGGCACACGGGCAGACCTGCGGGAGAGCACCTCTGCGTGCGTCTGTGAGCGCTCAGGTGTCGGTGTAATGTGCTTCTGTATAAATATGTGCAGAGAGACATTTTATACCTGCCCGTAAGAAGTATTGCCAGGTGTACTAAATATCCACAGTCCTCGGACAGCTCAGGATGGGGCAAAATAGCAAAGTAAGGAGTGTGGAAGGGAGGGAAATCAGGCAAAGGTGAGAGAAAAAGCCAGTGTGTTGCCTTCCCCTCCACCCCAACCACAGCCAGAGCTGCCCCGGCTTCATCTGCCGCAGCCTCACTCCCCCTGGGCAGCCGAGCTGCCCGCAGGGATGCTTGATGTTACTGGCAGCAGTGGCAAAGCCTCAGGGATCAATTGCCAGCCAAGGCCCACACTGACCGGGATGGCTGGCAAGAAGGGTTGGAGCTGGTGTATCGAGTTATCTGGGCTGGTTAGATTCCGTAACAGGGATGCAGAGTTTTCAGCTCAGAAAGTGGTAAATTGGGATTAAATGTTTGATGTCAGTGTTTGATGTCAATGCTTGTGCAATGACCTTTGGCTTCCAAGCATGGAGATAACTGTGCAGATAACCCAGGACTTGTTACTGCACCTACAGCAGTTTCAGCGTATTCGATGCTTTAAGGTACATGTTAAAATACTCTTGGTGTCCCGTGAATGCCTTCTTCCTCAGAGCCCTTTACCTTTCCTGCCTGCCTCAGGCACGTTATGTTGCATCAGTACTTTTGACTTCAGCTGGTGGGATTCTCCACAAACCAGCACTTTGCTGGCTGTCAGCCATCTTCCTCCCCCCACACCCAGTCCCCCACCAGCTTTCAAACTCACTGGCCAAATTTAATACCATCTGATAGTAGCAGAGATTGTTTCAAGAGATAAAATCCCTGCAAACTTTGTGAAAAGAGGCAACTAGGGCAGTGGAGGGAAACCCTTTCAAGCACCCCAGGGAGGGGGGACACAACTTCTATGAGACATCTGAGATTCCACAGCTGCCTGCACCCCGAGGACGGTGCTGGCGAGGGAGGGTCAGGCTGCCAATGTCCAGTGGAAGCTGCAACGCTGCTTTTTTGCTGGGGCCAGAATGAGATGGGTTGAGGTTTGTTGGCTAATTCCTGGCAGCCTCCCCCTGGAGCTGATGCACTGCCTGTGAGGATGACTGCCTGTGTGGACGTGTGTCTGTGAGGACGGCTGCTTGTGTGGACAGCTGCCTGCGTGGATAGCTGCCTGCGTGGATGGCTGCCTGCGTGGATGGCTGCCTGCGTGGACAGCTGCCTGCGTGGATGGCTGCCTGCATGGATGGCTGCCTGCGTGGACAGCTGCCTGTGTGGATGGCTGCCTGCATGGACAGCTGCCTGCATGGACAGCTGCCTGCGTGGACGGCTGCCTGCGTGGACGGCTGCCTGCGTGGACAGCTGCCTGTGTGGACGGCTGCCCACGGCTGCCTGCAGAGCAGCGGCTCCTGGTTGCCCCTGCTTCCCTCTTGGCTCTGCTCACCATGAGCTGCCTGACAGCAACTCCTCGGATATAGCAGAGCCTCTGGGAGGCGACGGCTTTTTCTTGGCCAAGGACAAAGCAAACTCTGAAAACTGCTTTTCCAGCCCAAACTCCAAGTCCTAGGCTACAGCAAGACCCCAGCTTTGCACTGCTTCAGTTCTTGCTGGCTGTCCCCGCTTGCTGGGCCAGTCCCAGGAGAGGAGGACACTCATCCTGGGCAGGGAAGAGGGTGATGCCTGTCCTGGGCTGACTCTTCCCAGCTCCGATGGGCACAGGGCAGGGAAGGATGACAGGCTGAGGAGCTGTGGATAACTGGTGTATAAGGTGGAGAAGCTTCATGTGAATTAACTCTGCTCCTGTGATTATTCCAGTCCCAGCAAGCAGGTTTTTTCGCTGGAAAGCAATCTAATTCCAGCTGTAAGCAAAGCCAGTTACAGTGCAAGGACTAAAACCAAATTAAATCTTGCGTATGGCTCAACAAGAGGTGGGTTATTGAGAGGAAGAGAGGAGAAATCAATGTGAGCCTGACAGGAGCGCTGCACGGGGAAGGGGGGAGGCAGGGCAGGCAGGGCTGGGGACAGACACACGCTGCCTCTTCCAGGACGTGGGAACAACCATGTTTGAGGAACAGGAGGAAAGTGCCTAGATAAAATGGGGGGTGGTGTTAGGGATCCACTACAGAGCTCAGGGAAATGAGAGGGAAGATAATTATGAAGATATGAGGGCTCAAAGGCAAAAAGCAGCCAGAAAATTCCAGCTGGAGAGCAGAGACGTGAGCAGCCCCAGGAGGTTGGAGGAGCAGTGCCCAGCGGCAGCGGCGTGTGGCACTGGAGGAGCAGGGCGTGCCATCAGAGTGCGTGGCATCGCCTGTGTCCCTGTACGGTGCCAGGATTTTGGCAGGCAGCTGGCAGTGTCCACGGGGCGCTGAGACGCATGGCAGCTCGTCTCCACTTGATGTTCACAGTCAAGGGAAGAGCAAAATGCTTTGCCCTCAGAGCAGATCATGAGCCTGGGTGGTTTCTCATGCCGTAGCCTTAGCTGGTGGGCTCAGAGAGGTTTCTCTGATCCCCTCAGTCCACGTGCTCCTGGGCCCCCATACAAGTGCCCCCATCCTTCACCCCTCTGCTTCCCACCAAGGAAAACCCCTCATCGCAATCTCCCAGAGTTTTTGGCAAAAGCAGAAAGAGACGGAGCAAAGAACATGGGGAAAAAGGGAAGGAGTTTGCTGCCTTCTCTCCTCTTGTAGGTCAGATGGACCAGGGTAGTTCAAGAGTTTTCCAGGATCTCCAGAGGATCTGGTGAATCCTGAGGGTCACTGCATCCTTCCTGGGTGCTTCAGGGCCTCCTCTGCCCGCTCCGTCTGGATCTCCGCCTCCCATAACCTCAGCCAGGTCCGTTTCTCCGTTCATAGCTGACAGTTTATTTTTATTCTCTTTCTTCTCAGTATCTTTTTCTTTTCTTTTTCTTTCTTCTTCCATCCTGTCCGTATTGATCTGAGGAGTAACTGGAGATGCAGAGGAGTCAAGACAGGAATAGACACGAGCAAGCCCTTGGCCTGTGTGCTTGTGTGTGTGCCAGGCAGGGTGAGGAAGAGAAGCGGAAAGACTTTTCCCCACAGATCTCTCTATTCACAGCTTAGTTTTCTCCTCGGTGCAGAAATGAGCTCGGTCATCTTCTCAGGAATGGGTGAATGAGCTTTTCCTGGCTGCCAGGACTGATGGCCAGCGCAATGAAAGCCACTGGTTCTCTTTCCATTACACACCGTGTCTCTTTGGAGTAATTTTTTCCCCTTCATAACGTCAGTCACCGCAGTGCTCAGCAGGGCACGCTCCATCACGGAGACGTTAATAAGCCATAATTGAAGTTAATGTGCCATGGCCAGGACATGTGGATCCAGTTAGGAGAAATCAGATTGAGCAGAAGTGAATCAATTTTAGGCTGATTATTAAGATTTCTCACCTTCGTCCTCCCCTGCCCCAGTGCATGCTCTGTCTGTCTGTCTGTCCATCCTGCTGATGATGAGCAGTCCCCGGGGGAAGGCAGGAGGAGGGAGTGTTACTCATCACTGAGCAGCTCCATGTAACAGTGCCTCATCTCAGGCTTTGCTCAGGCTAAAGAGGCACCAACAAGATGAGGTTTCCAGTTTTTAACAGCATGTCCTGTCCTCCGTTCACCGGTGGCTTTTCTGAGAGTTTCCTTGGCTTCTCTTTTGCTTACACAAAAGAACTGAAGGGAAAGGCCCTCTGTGCTCCCCTGCTTTGATCCCTGCCTTCCCCTTGTGCAGTTCTTGGTGCTGTGTGTGGATGCTCTCTGGGAGGCTTTGCTCTCCACATGACTTGGAGCAGAGAGTTTGCACTAGCGAAGCAGAACAAATTTGCCCAGCCCATTATCGTGGTGCCAACAGCGAGGATCAGGCACTCCAGACCTGGAGGATCAAAGCCATTCCCCAAAGCACCTCCTTCAATAAATTGAGCTGGTTAATTGTCAGTGGTACCCACATGCAAGGGATATATTTTTCTGCCTTCTTGGTGACTCTCAAGATGTGGTGATGCTCAATGCTGTATTGCTGTTAAAGATGAAGCAATTCCTGCGCAGCCTGGTAGCTGCCTCCCACTTCTGCCCTCCAGGCCAGCACAATAATGGCAGCTCAGCATGCTTCCCCTCCGATTGTACCTCAGCTCAAACCAGGGGTGCCACCGCATAGCGCGTCCCGGCTGCCTCCAGCCTGCTTTACCCTGCTTGGACATTTCTCCTTCTGACTGTTGATGAAGCTGTTGGAGAGCCTCCAGCCATACAGCTTTGCCATCTTGACTTCTCCAACAAAGCTGCCTCTAGAATGGAGAAAAGAAGAAGGTTTGGTCTGTGGAACAGTCTTTTGTTGAGGCTCTTAGATTTCGTGTAATGACCGGTGCCCCCATTGTGCATCTTTCCCTGGGAAGCAGGGTGGGACCTGCCAGCTGCTCCGCTGCTGCTTCGCAGAAAGAGGACAGGCAGGGACCTGGGGTAAATGATCTGTGAGAGTGTGGACTTCCCCAGCTGAGCTTGCCCAGCCCCAGTGATGCCAGAGCATCACCCCCAAAATAGCCATGACCTCACCCAAACATCCCCCAACAACTAGCCCAACACCCCTGCAGAGCGTGGCCAGCCTGCGCCCGCAGTCAGCACCTTTGGGGAGACCATGGAAACTACGGCGAGCACCGCCAGTGCCTGTCCCTGCTCCTTCCCCCGCAGCTCCTGGCAGCCAGACTTCAGGTCCGAGGAGGTAACAGCATCCTCGTGTCAAGGACGGCCAAGTCTGCGCCAATGGTGCACCGCATTCCTCGGCCCATCCTCGCCTCCGTGCTGGGCAGCCCCCGAGAGCTGGATGGCTGAATTTTGCTGGCGTTCTTCCAGGCTGGAATTAGCTGGAGTTCAAGCAAAATTTTGCTCTTGGTCATATGGTTAAATTAAGTTAATGCTCAGCAACTGTTTGCTTGGCTTTCCTTGAGTCTCGTAAAGGTTTTTACTCCCACTGCAGCAAGATGGAGGCGAAACTTGCTGAGCAGGAGGGAGGGAGTTAGCGAGAAACCCAGAGAGCTCCTCCTTCCCCCAGATGCTCGTGACACTTTGTCAATAGCCGGAGACGGATGCCCAAGGTCCTATTACCTGCTGCTGCCTTTGGTTTGTGAAGGTTTTTATTTCCCCTCCGATTTTGTTGCCGAGTTGCGTCCGGCCCTGAGCGGATAATAGAATTTCATCGATAGACTGAGAAGGTGATGTATGTTAAAGCACTTAATATAAAGAGACTTCTACAGGAGCCCAAATTCAATTTGGCCAATGAACTCAATTGCAGGCATTATTGCATTCCAGGAGAAAGACCAAGAGCATTTATACACATTACTCTGCAAATATTTATGTTCACGTATCCGTGTGATGTCCTCTTCACCCTTCCTCCCTTCTGTTGCCTGACCCCCTAATGGGGAAGTTTGGTTTTGTGTTTGCTTTTTAAGGCAGCTTTGAATGTAAATAATGTTCCACCAGTCAGCAGGATCTTGACAGCTGGTGAGTGTCAACTTATTTAAAATAAATAGCCTCTCGAATGGGAACAGCCAGCTAGCGTGCTCTCCACTTTGGCATCTTTTAAATTGTCTCCTCTTTGTAACCCAAACCTCAAATCATTTCGAAGGGCAGCAAGGAGGGTTCCTCCCTGCCAGAAGGACTCATCTGTCCCTACCACACAACCAAAGTGAAAACCCACAAGGAAAAAAAATACTCACAACATGTCCCTCTGACCTAACCCAGGGCTTTTTTCAGATTTTTGGCTCTGCAAAAAGCAGCAAAACCCAGAAGCCTCTCTCTCTGGTTCAAGCGGAAAGAAACAATATGTTAAAATGGCTTTTCCTCCCCCTTCAGCCCCTGGACCGCAGGCTCAGTTACACTCCCAGCCCTGCTCCTGGGATGAATGAGCTGCTGTCACCTTCTTCAGCCCTTTCAGCCCTGCTCCAGTCACTGGCAATAGTGAACCTCTGCGGAGCGATCTCCCAGCAAGGCGAATCCTAATATAACAGCTCTCCACGAAGGGACGGTGCTTCTTCCGTGGCCCGGCCATTAGAAGTTATTTTTACCTGCTTCTGCACGCACAGATGGGCCAGAAACAATCCAAGCTCAGCACCCGTTATGCTTTGCCGAAAAGATTTGCTCTGCTTTTGCTGAGCTGCCAAAACAGTTGCAAAGGAGCGGGTAAAAAGTGGGTAAGTCATGGCCAGGCAGCTGCCGGAGTGTGCTGCGAGCAACGGCTGGGGATGACAATAGAGAGATGGAGAAGAGTTATTCATGTTTCCCCGAGAGCTGAGATCAGTTGAAACATCGTTTTCCTCAGGGACGGAGAGGAAAGAGCTCCCTTCAAACACATTGTCCCATGAGACTCATTAAAGGCTCATCAATTACAGTGAGAGCAAACAATTCAGGGGAAAGCTATCATAAGCCTTCCTTTGGATGGCAGTCATTAGCAGCTCTCTGCTGCGTGCTGCCTCTCCCCAGTGCCAGCTCGGGCAAGCAGAAAGGGAGCAGGGGCTACCACTGCCAAGCCGATGGTGGGGGAAAGCCGGAGCCCGGTGGCCCGGGAGCCAACAGGAGGGGACCAGGCCTCCACAGCATCCCTGGAGCCACGCAGCCACGCAGTGGCATCCTCATGGAGAGCACAGGGTGGAGATGAGAGCACAGGCTGGACTGGAAGGACACTTGGAAGGGAGGTGGTGGCCCACTGTAGTGGACATCTGTTGCCCCATATCCTCGCCCAGGGTTTTTTAAGGAGCTCAGGGCAAGACAAGATTGGGCCACGGTGGGAGCTGAGCGAGAGGTGCACAAGGATGGAGCAGCTCTTTGGGTCTCCACACAGTGAGGGCTTTTTCCAGCCCTACCCAGCACAGCAGTGGGGTCATGGCATCAGGCCTGAGTGGGGGCTGCCAGCACCCCATGGCTGCCTCAGCCCTGCGGGGAGGGATAGGGATGAAAAGATGGTCTTTGCCTTTCTCTGCCCTACTTCCCTGCTCTGCAAAGTGGGAGTATGGACAGAAAAGAGATTGTAAACACATAAGAATCCTTGGAAGGAAAGCAAAGGGCTGGGGTAGGTTTTTAAAATTATTTCAAAATAATTATTAATGAAAGCTCAGGGACAGGGGCTGCTCTCCCACTCCCAGCACGGCTCCTGCAGGTTTGCGGCACTCACCCCCGCCTTCACCCCCTTCCTACGCCTGTGCACGGGCATCTCCTTCCCTCATACATGGGCTTGGCCCCAGACGCCTCTCCAGCCACTCGCTGCTGTGACCTCCAGGATGCTGACCTGGAGAAATGCAGGGACTGTTCTTTATGGCTGTGAAAAAAAAAAAAAAAAAGAGGACACTTTCCTGTAAACTTTCCTTGGCGCTCCAAGCTCTGTGATGTTCCCTGGTGGAGACATTGGCAGCATCAGAGCACACTGCACCACTCTGAGGGAAGGCAGCAGCTGAATGACCTGCACTAAAATAAACTCATAAATACCCCGTCATGCAAACTGTAATGTCTTGGGCCACACGTTGCTCCAGCCACTTTTGCTGGGAACGGTGTAAACCAGTTTCTGTTCAATGCAAAAGGCAGTTGTGTGCACCTAGTACGAGCCTGGCGCAGGGCTTGGGTGTCCCTGGGCCACGGAGGGTGCCTGTGGGTGTTGTAGCTCACGCTGGGGCTGCTCTCCTCCGGGCTGTGCCCCACCACAGCTGCACCCTACGTGTGCTCTGAATCTCACCGAGAAACAGCACTGTCACCGCTAGCCTTGACCCATGAGCTAGAGAGGAGAAACGCTCCCAGCCCTTCAGATCTCCTCTGGCGCCAAGGAGACCATATTGCAACCGGCGCTTTGCTGGAGCGGCCCCGGGACTGGAGCGGGGCCATCGCTGCCTTCTGCAGGACACAGCGCAGGTGTCTGCCCCACTGCTGCTATTTAAGCCTCATTGCTAAGTAGCTCCTAACCTTTCCCTTCATCCTCTCTTCCCTGCGATGGCTGGCCGCCCAAGGAAGATGAGTGGAGGCAAGCAGGACTAGCAGCTCCCACCCAGGGGACAGGGCTAATGCCATTTACTCCAGTCTCCACCAGCTGGATCTTGGCTGGGGAAAGACACTGTGCACAGATCGTTGGTGAGAGCACGTCCTTGGGCTGCAGGCTCAGAAGAAGCAGCCTGAAGAAGGGGTTAAAGCCGAGCCCAAGCAGCAGGGAGGCCCGGATACAGAAACCTTCACACAAAATGGGGTTGGCAATCAGGGCTGGCTGAAGGCACTCAGCTGTTTGCTATTAAATAATGCAGCCTGATTGATTGGGCTGAAAAGTGCTGTGTTGCGGGGTCAGCTTGCTGGGGTTACAGTTCTCTGCTTAGATTGATGATCCTCAAAGGTCAAATTCAGAAAGCAATTCCCCAGTAAAATTGATCCTTTGGATAACAAAACTTTTGCACAGTGGCGAAGGACCAAGCAGTGAGAAATATAAGTGACTCGGGCGCAGGCAGACAGGGTGATCAGCTGCCTCTGCTTTCTCTTTATTTAATTCCCCTTGTTTAAACCAGTTAGGGAGCAAGGGTCTTCTCTGGGAAGAGCAGTGCCCCATCACCCCTACACGCAGTGGCTGGGGCATGTCCATGAGCACCCACCCTGTCCCCATCCTGCAGGCAGGGGAGCGCAGGTGCCTTTGCAGGGGTGGGGGGCAGCTGGGGGCTGTCCTGGGAGCTGATGCTCAGCTCCTGGCTCTCCTCAGCAGCAAGCGAGTGGGGGGGGGGTGTACGAGCAGGCACATCTGACTGCCTCCTGCACGCATCCGTGCCTCCCTCTCCTGGTAGCAAAGACTGGGTCCCACTGTGTGGTGGAGCTTTTGTAGCTGGAGCTAAATTAATGGTGAGGAGGTTTCACCTTCCTGCACAGCAGCAGCTTGAAGCCAGCAGAAGCACCCCGAAATGGCTGCTTGGCCCTCAGCAGGGGATGCCAGGAGCAAGGATGTGTTACAGGCAGCAGAGGGGTGATCGAGGTTGCCATGGGGGACCAGGTGGTGGTCGCCCAGGGCTGACGTCCCCACTGCGAGACTAGCAGGGTCAAGGACAGGAGCCAAGTGCTACATCCACATCATCGCAGACTTCAGAGGAAATAAGGGGGATACCAGGCCCTGCCTTCCTTGTACCCCCTCCCCTGGGGCTCTTAAACTCCCCCTCAGCTGCATTTTAAGGTTGTTGGCTCCCATCGCCTTGCTCCCACCAGAGGGAGGAGGGAGGAGAGCTGCAGCTCCCAGAAGCTGTTGCTCTGATTCAGGCTGGGCCCAGAGTGGCAGCAGTGAGGCTTTGACCTGCTTTAACCTGCTATCTTGCCTGCTTTCCTCCCGTCTGCTCATTTTGAAGTGAGAGAAGGAGACCGTGATGTGTGGACGCTGAATAATTCAGTCTGGCTCCGCAGCACCCCGGGGCTGGGCATCGCCTCTGCTAAAGGGCTGGGACAGCTCAGACGAAATCCTTCCTCATCAGAGGCAGAGGGGACACAGAGCAGTTGAAACACAGCATCCCTCCTGTGTAGGTACCAGCCAAAGCCACTTCCTTCCCCCAGACACTCAAATTCACGGCTTGCTCCCGGAGCACTGGTGCTCAGAGGCTGTTAGTGCTTTCAGGCGTGACATGGCATCTCCAGCTCTCACTAACACACAGATTCAGCTGGAGCATGCTGAGTGTGTCTGCCTCTGCTCCATGGACCATGTTTTCTTCCTTCCTCCCTTTTAAAGACTGCAATATTCTCTCCTCTGCATGGTCAGAAACAGGGCAGAGTTGTAAGACACAAGAGAGACTGTTCATCCAGCTTATGCTTAGCCTCTGAGCGGGGTTTGCCAGAATTAAGGGCAGAGAGGGGAGGGGGAGAAAAAAAAATCATACATGAGGTCAGCTTATCTAGCCATGCGTGAGGAGGAGCACAGCAAAGGCGGCCTCCCCAGGTCAGACGGGCAGCTGGGAGCATCTTTGTGGGCTCCAAGGGAGAGGGGGAGAGGCACCAGCAGCTGGCAGCCAGGAGGGACCCAGCTCATGGCGCCCAGCCTAATCCAGGTTGTTTATCCCAGTGCAGACAGAGCACATGAAGAAGCAGGCCGTGTTTCCTCTATCTTCTCTGCAAGCAGCTCATTCCCCTCAGCTCTGCCTCTCTTGTAATTAGCCCTGTAACACAAAGCGCTACCCAGTCAGACTTCTCTACCCGTTCACGTAAGGCACAGTATTACCATTTTCTAATGGTTCAGCTTCTGAGAGTGTAAATTATTGCACAAAGCAGTGAAAAAACAGCGGGCTGTGCTAGGGATCCACTGTCTGGAATTAAATCAGAGGTTTTGGTCCCTGAAGTCTCTGTCTGATGGCCTGAGCTCGGGCCCAGGAGTCACCAGAGCCGCGTGTGAGTTATGGGCTCAGCCTCTGTGCTCTGCGCAAGTTACCTCCAGAGTCTGAGCAACAGGAATTATTGTGCACAGAGATAATTATTCCCTGCGTACTGCACTACAGCTCATTAAAAGTTTGTTAATGTTTGCAAATTGCTGAATAGTGTTTTTCGTTGTTGCCTTCTCTGATGAGGCAGGGACTAAAAGGCAGATTCTGATGGTGACTTGTTCTCTGTGTTATTTTGGTCCCAGCAGGCTGGGGCTGTGCTGCACACAGGGAAAAAGGTTTGTGTTGTGCCACTTCACACCATGGGAGAAAACGCTTTTGACTTCAGTACAGTGTGCAGGGGTCATGGGGCTGAGTCCCACCAGTGTTAGCCATGCTCCTCCATCTAAATCCCCAGGCTGTCCTCTCTGCCTCCAAGTAAAAGCCTCCATCTGAGCTAATCACCCGGATTTCTGTAACAGCCTGAAGTCTGTGTGACTCCTTCCTGGAGTCTCAGCTGGAAATGTTGACTTACCATTAAGTGGTCTGTGCTACTGCGGTCGGATAGTGGGAGTCAAGTATCTTGGAATAGAGACTGCAGATCCACCTTGGGCAAGGAAGTGGACATCATAACCCCAGCACCAGATACCCAGGGAAAACAGCTGAGTTCAGTGAAAAAGTCCTGCAGAAGGACCAGGAAAGGCGTAACCAGCCCAGCTTCACTGCTACATTTTCATGCACACAGATGGCACTACACCAGGGGCAGGGAGGAGTAGCAGTAATACCTGACAGCTCTTGTCCTGTCTTCCTCTTCCAGGTGTAAATGCAACCTCCATGCTAACCTGTGCACCTTCAAAGAGGGCAGCCTTCAGTGCGAGTGCGAGCACAACACCACGGGGCAGGACTGCGGCAAGTGCAAGAAGAATTTTCGCTCCAGGTCTTGGCGAGCAGGATCCTACCTGCCTCTCCCCAACGGGTCCCCCAATGCATGTAAGTAACCTGCAGCGAGCTGGCCCTGGCCATAGTCCCACCTCGGGCTGCACAACGCCCACGAATGGGAGCAGATTTTCATCTTGTCCTTCTCCATCTTGAATCAGTGCAGGATACTCTACTTTTGAAAGGGAAGTGGGTATTTATCTGTGTCTTTGGTGCACAGAGAAAAGAGAGAGGATCTGGGTGGATGCAGAGGTGATTTGTTGGTTACTGGTAGATGAGTGATGAGTTGAGATGGTTGAGGATAGAAAGGATGACGTTGGGCCAAGATGTAGGTCCATGGCTTTGTGGCAATGCAAATGACTCTCCTTTGAAGACATTATTTAGCCACAGTAGAGCACTGGCTGTCAAGTAGGGCTCAGCGCTGGCACTGCTCAGCTGCGGGAGGGCAGGTTGCTTTCTGGATTGCTTTCTAGGTCCCGTTCTGCGTATGTCGGTATTTCAGGCAGGCGCCGCGAGCTGCAGTCCCTCTGCGCAGCTCCAGTCTCATCCAATTGCCTGCTGGAGCAAGGCACTGACAGAAGCAAAGGCGCGCAGACGAGATGAAGGATGCATACCCACCGTCGTTCGAGCAGGGGAATTGGGGCAGGAATCATCACAGATGGGCCAGTTTCTCCTGGGTTTCTGTCCAGTCCACATTAGCGGATTTGTTTAAATGTCACGGAGCCACAGTAGCCACTCCAGCCTTTCAAGCAGCAGCTTTGAGCATTACCAAAGAGAATCTTTTCCTTCCCTCCCCCAAAATTTTTTGAAAGATTTATGTGCTTTAAGATGATCAAAGCTGAAATTCAGGCTCCGAAGGCCGTGACGGGAATGTTTTGTGTGTGCCAGGGCTGGTAGACGAGCAGGTTCTTTGAAAGGGAACGAGCTTGTCAGCTCCCACCAAGCGGCTGCATTGCTTCAAAGGAGCCTGGGAGAGTTTCTGGTGTTGACAGGCACAGACATGCTGTTCTCTCTCTTTCCCTCCCCTCCGTTCCTTGTGTCTCTTCCTATTTCTCTTTCTCTTCTGTTCTTTCTTCTCCCATTCATCTCTCTTCCCATCTGTCACTCAGTCTTCTTCCTCCCCCCAACCCCGACTCTCTGTTACTTCCTCCTTCCCCCATCAGCATCCTCTTCCTCAGCAACAGAGGCAGTTCTCTGAAGTCCTCTCCTCTTGGTGGTCCTGTGCTTTATGTTCATGCAAAGCTGAGACTTTTCATGATTCATCCACTTGTTATAACAGAGAGGAGCATGGCCATTAGTCTCCTGCATGCTGAAAGCCAGAAGCTGCTGCTTGGATGCCCTTTGACTGGCGGGTTTGAAGCCGGTGGCTTTGCAGCGTCCCGTTGAGCGAGTGCTACAGGGGGAAGGGTCTTCAACCCTTCTCACTCACAGAGGTGCAACAAGCTGGTTCAGACCCTACAGGTTATACTTAGCACAGTGTATTACACGTCAGCAGATGTGCTTGTCCTTTGCTGGGCTTTAACTGTAGGTCAAGGAAATGGTTAACAGAAAAAACTATCAGCAAGGACCAAGCTGGTTTTTCTTCCCCAGGTGAAAAGCTGGAGATGCCAAGACCCCAGACAGCACTGTCTGGTTGCCTCTGTGGTTTGACAAAAGCAGCTTTTGAGATGTTGCAGCAAACTGATATGCCTATGAGCAAGACCCCCGTTAATTAGTTGCTGTTCGGTCCCATGTCATGTATCTGTTTGATCTTCTGCTGGTATGAGAGTTGATGGCGTCCTGCTTCCAGTGACCCGGCTTCTTCTTGTTTTTCCAGGTGCAGCTGCAGGCTCAGCCTTTGGCAGTAAGTAAAAACATAACTGAAATGCTGGCATTTAACACCTCGGTGCATAGTCCTTGTGGATGTCACTAGGGGAAAAAAAAAAATGGTTATTTTCTGTCCATTATCATTTTCCAGGCAATAAGTCATCCCTAATTGTGCCTCATTTTCTGTCCTGTCAAAGAGTCTTATATTTTCTTTCTTTGACTTCAGTAGCCTCATTTTGCCTCTTCCTCTGGCATGGTTTCCCCCCATGAGGTTCGTTAGTATGGCAGCCGGAAAGGAAATAAAAAAAGACTCTTCAAAACCACCAGTGCTCACTGTGAACTTCCCCCCCCCCCCCCCCTTCAGAATTGCAGAATTCTGCTCTGAGAAGGAGCTGGGTTTGAATTATTTGGCATAGCATCCACTCTGGGTCACCTTGGGCTATCGATAAAAAAACATGTATAGAGTTTGTGTACATCTGTATGTACACGTGTATGTATGCAAACAGATGTCTATGAAGTGTCAGTAACAAAGACGGTAGAGCTCAGCGGGGATTTCTATTGAAAGATTGATGGTACGATAGGACTCCTTATTTAACAAAGCTGGAGGTAGTTTGATATCAAAGAGCCTTGAGTTTTGGGTAGGCAGAAGCCTGGGTTTGAATTTTGTGGCTTGGAATTACCCTCCAGAAGAAACAAATCGGAGAGCGGAATGAATAATGAATTCTTTGGTTTGCAGGCAAGTGGAAAAAATTGGAGGAGAAACAGTTTCAGAGAAATGCAAATGCAGTTAAGAAAAATGCACCTAATTGAAACATGGAGGATGGTTTTTCTGGGTAAATGAACCACACTTAGATTTTAAGCAGTTAAATTTAAATGGTTAAAAATACAAATAAAAAGTCTCCCTCAAGTAATTTAGGATCAAAAAATTTAAATGTTCTAACAGTCCAAAATATTCTTTGCTTTTCTGGTCAAAACCATTTCGATAACTCTTTTTTTCCCCCTTAACAGAGCTTGGCATCCTCACTGGTACCTTTGTTTCACTGGAAAATGTTTCCCATCAAAATTTTCTGCTAGGAAATAGCTGGGAGGGTGCTGGGAACGACGCACAGGAGGTGGACAGAAGGGATTTGTGTCCAAGGCCAGTTAAGGAGAGATTATTTAGCCCACATAGGAGACTAGAAGTGACCTAAATTAAGTATTTAAACTAGCTCAGGGCTATTATGAAATTAAGCATGATAATCTGCATGAAGCAGTGGGACAAACAAGGACAGGAGGGCAGCAGGTGTAAGTTAAGTAGGAATTTGTGTTCTGAGTGTTATTTTAGTTCAGGCTGTTGTGGCGAGCACGGGGGGTTGGGCACCGCACCCAGGATCGGGGGGGAGCTCGCTGACATTAAGCCATCAACTAATTTGCCCTGATGAACGAAGGGTGCCAGTGGAAATTAATACATGCCAGCGGTACGGGTTGGTTTTGGTGGTGCCAGGTAGTTTGCTGCCTGCGGGGTGGCAGAAGGGACGGGTGCTGTGCAGGGAGCCGGGGTGGGCAAGGCCCTGCCAGCTGGCACGTAGACGTCAGGCAGTGGAAGCCCACCTGCAGGCAGGGCGAGCCGGGGGCTCCTCTGCACCCCCCACCCGCTCTTCACCCCATCTCTGCCCAGGTGTGCTTTCATTTCCCCTTTTCAGCTTAATTGGCAATTAGTTTATGATAGAGCTGTAAGTATTTAAGCTGGTATCTGCACCAACAGAGTAAGCTGGTACAGCCCCCGGCCCCTGCACGCACCCGCCGCATCCAGCGTCATCGAGCCGCCATCGCCTTAATCCTCTTGGTGCCCCAGTTCTAACCGTGCTGAGAAATCGGTCACCAGTTCAGCCCCAGCAGCAGCCTCGTGGGTGTGTGGGCTGGCAAGGAAACCCTCCGTTCCCCCCCCAGTAAGTGCCTCCCGCCTCTTCTCTTTGCTTGCCAGCGTATGAGCGACGGCAGCGGGTTACCACTGCAAAATCCACCACCACAAAAACGACCACTGCAAAAACAACCACCACCAGCACCCCCCTGCCTGCCACCACCACCCAGCCAGGTGGGTGCCATGCTCCCTGCCTCGCTCGGAGGGCCAGGACTTTGCCGTCGGGCTCCTCTTTTCAGCTGCTTCCCATCCCGGCTCCGCCGGTGGCAGTGGGGAACGCACGGGGCTGCCGTGTCGGTGGCCCTGGTTATCTGCTTTGTAGGATGATAAAGGGACATGGATAAAAATCACCCTGACTCTGTTCACGTCCCCAAGCCTCTGGGCAGTCCTGGTTTGCTGTTCTCCTTGTTCAGTCCACGGACACTGACACGTGTAACATGGGCTAGGACAAGCATTATGGCCCCTATAAGCAGGGAACCAGCCACAACGGGTCCACCTCAAAGCCAAGAGAACCACACCATGGGTTGACATTCCTCTTCACTGGCTGATCTCACTCTGCTCTCACTCTGTTATCATCAGGGCAGCAAGAAGGGAAGCCAGGACTGGATGCGGGGGAAACAACGCTTTTCCCTGTTTTATTTCAATTTTGTTTTTTTAAAAAGAAAAGTTTTTCAAAATCCATCCCTCCTAGAGCCCCTTGGCAACGTTGTCCTGCACAGGGCTGGCACAGCTGTGAGAGATGCTCTCTTACAGCTCCATCACAAGGCAGGGCAGGAGAGCAATGAAGGCTTTACTGTCCCACCGTAAAATTAAATGACGTATCCAGTCTTGCCTGGCTGGAAAGAGAGGGAAATTGTACCCCATCCTGCTCTATCCCTGAGCACCACATGCAATATCAGAGCTGGCAGGAGAGTTGCCCACACTGTATTTGCTGGGTGCTGCTCTCAGAGCACGATGGGGAAGGCTGGGTGCTGCTCTGCCCCCCCCACCAGCCACTCACTCAGGTGAGGAACCTTCCCCATGGGGGGCTGCAGCCTTGGCGTGCGAGCAGCCACCTCCTGCCACTTGCTGCCAGACGCAGAACAGCCATGCCAGGGACGGGAGAAGCTGCCTCTGTCCTTGCTGGCTCTTCCAGCCCCGCATCGAGTCCCTGTGGCCAGACTCAAGGATGTAATGCAGGCTGGCTGCGTCTTCAAGGGCAGTTTTCCTAGAGCAGAGCTGCACTCTAACATTCCCCAGGCAGCTGCTGTACAAGCAGCGAGGGAGCGTGCAGGGCTGGAGCTCACACACATGCCAGAAACACCCTCTCCTAATTTCTAAAATCACCCTGTGGAGGAAAACTTTTGTCCTTTTTCCGGGGGTTCCTCCTTCCCTCCCCCCGTGAACAAGGAGACAGTGTTTTCACTTGTCTTTTGGAAATGAGCAGATAAAACTTAACAGCAGGACATTTTTTTTTTAAGCTTCTCATGGGGGAATTAGACACGCATTCCTCCCCTTGCCATGCTTTCTGGGCCTGATATTTCCCAGGAGGACGTTTTACACCCACAGTATGTTAGTAACAGTCTGTCTGGGGGAGCTGCCAGAAGCCAGTCAAAGGGATGAGGAAACTTGATTGCATGTTTATGCAAATATAGATATATTCATGGAAGTACCCTGCTTGAGTACTTAATCAGGAAGCCGAGGGTTTAACTCCAACTTCCATGGAGTTGGAGTGACCCCGGGCAAAAGAGTGCAAGTCTCGGGTACGTTAAGTGCTCCTCACGCAGGTCTACGTTGTACACGTGCAGGAGGAGGTTCATCCACCACCCCTGCCCAGGGCTCACACCATCACCTCAGCAGTGACAAGGGATCACATCTACACCTGCACCACACTCTTGGGGTCATTTGATTTTTATCCATGCTCACCCATAGCAACATTTTAGGTCTATTTTTCTTGCAAGTGCTGTGTGCGTGTGGATGGCGTGTTTAGTGTCTGTCCTGTGTATGATTTGCAGTGCTCTGCATCTCTTGTGTCGTACATCTGGGGCGGGCAGGATGGCATTTGTGTGGGGTTGGGGCTGGTGGGGTAGTCGCTCCTGCCAAACTGCCCTGAGGGACCTGGCATCATGCACCTCAGGGTTTATTGCTTCATCAAAACCTGCTTCGGGCAGAGAAAATGTTTTCATAGTGCTTTCATATTAACTGATGCCAAGGGACAAAATAGATAAGTAAATTGCAGTCCAGCCATCACATCTCTGGTGTGATACGGTCAGGCTTGAGCTCGGAGCTCCTTGCCCCCATCCAGACCCCCATCCATGCTTCTGCAGAGCTGGGTCCCACCCCAGAACGGTGTGCTTGGGGATGGAGACAGTCCCTGGAGGGGCTGTTCCAAATAAGAAGGTAGTCAGGGCCACCCCACAGCTCAGGGACCTGCTCTTTTACATGGGCAGCATGCTGGGGTTGATGCCAAAGGTGCACTCTGTGCCTTTGACCAACAATAGGGAATCAAGGCACAGCCTAATTCTGATCTGCTTTTGACCAGAGATGTTCCTCCCTCTCCTGTCCCGCAAAATGTAAAGTACTTCTTTAAATACCATGGCATCCCCAAGGGGCTGTGAATCTAACTCATCTGGACCTCAAGGGAAACACCTTGTTAAAGAGATGACCCTTCGAGCTCCTGGTAAGACGCTCGTTTGCAGAAGATGCAATAACCCCAAGCTGGGTCAGAGTCCCAGAATGAGGTACTCTGTTGTCACCTCCCTTCTGACTTCTAGACGCTTTAAATGAATCCCTCCTTGCTTTAAAACCAGCTCAGCCAGCCAGACACTTAAAAAAAAGTCTTGTTACAGCCCTACCCCATCCCTGTGATGTTTCACCCTCTAATTTACACACTGTCTTCTGGCTTCTGAATTTCTGCTTCCCACCATAAGCAAGCATCATCAGACCAGCCCCTGAGTTCACTGCCTCTGTGCCCGTGAGAGCAACACAGAAAAAAACAGGTATTTAAATCCAGACCGATGTGTTTTTCCCTTCTCCTTCATGCCTCCGCACACTAGTGGGTAGTGGCAAGGCAGAAAGCAACATAGCACGTAGGCTAGAGGAGTAGATTAGATTTGGGTTGTCTCTGGGTTGCATGAATCTGCTAGACATCTGCTTCCTTTGGCTGCTCGTGGTGTTTTCCGTGGTCAAGGTGGAGCTGTCGTCATGTTCGTAGGATGCTTTTGTGCCCGGTCACCTGTCGTGTGGTGAGAGGTGGGAGAAGAGTGAGTTGGGCACGGTCTGTGGTCTGAAGGCAGTCGAGGCTGCCAAAATAGGTAGAAAGAAGGGAAATCGCAGAGTTACCTTAAGGAGGATGAATTAAGTGCTATTCTTATTTGCCTTCTGCAGTTCTGTTATTTTGAAACCTTCCTTGAAGTCTGTCAAATTCTTCCTTGCCATTTGTTACATTTTTCCCACATTCAAAATAAGCAGAAAAAAAAAAAGCTTTTTTTTTTTTTTTTTTTCCTGCTTCCATGTTTCCCCCTCTGGTTTGTAGCACTTTCATCAGTGCCAGTTCACCTCCGGGAAAAACAAAACCAACCTGCACCCTGCTTGATGGTTAAGAGCTCCAGCAGAAAGAGAGCACCAAAAGCCTGGCTCTGTGTAGGTCCTGCAGAAAGGGGACCCCGTGTTTATGTTTTGAGAAGGACTTTTTCAGGGTCCTTCCCTACTACTCCAGCGCTGTTTGCCGCAATGGTTTTTGCTATGAAGTGTGACTTCTTGGTTCAGTTTATTCTACTCCCTCAGAAATCCACCAAGACCAGCAATTTTCATCAGGGCTGATACAAACCCCCGAGATAAGAGCTGCCCAGTGTTTCTCATTTGTGTGAACTAGGTCTGGGGGTGAAACATGTCTTTCCCCCTCCCAAAATGTAAAACTGTCCATTAATGTCCCAGAGCTACAAGGGAAAGGTTCTCAGGATAATAAGCATTAATAATTTTCCTGGCTCTGTAAATGCGATTGAGTGGAGGTGTATGTGAATGACTAAAAAGCAAAATGCCTCCAGGGCTGTTTTTTATTGTGACTCTAATTAAACCCTTGCCAATTTGCACAGGGCTTTTTTCATATTCTCTTTAACACCATATTAATATCAATTGGTTTCCACTTTCCAGCTGAAAAGGACAATGTCTATCACCTTCTCTTAAAGCTCGTCATTAAAAAAATAATTTTTTTTTTTTTCTTTTTTTATTCTGCATTGTTTATCATCCCCTTGACGAGGCTGGGAAATCACATTTCTCTCCTACTCGGGTTTGTCCTTTGAAACTTGGCAAGGATCAAGATTTATTTTTTTTTTTCCTCCTCCTCCTTATGTTACCCAACTGGAGCTTGAAATTAATAATATGGCTTTTAAAATTTTATCCCTTGGTTTGTTTTCTAGCAAACCTGAAGATTGTTACCAATATTGAGGAGACGGGGAGGGGTATGGAGCCAGTGGGGGTGAGGGTTTGCAGGGAAATCAAACGAGTGATCTATAAATTTCTTGCTGGTTTAATTTCTCTGCAGTGGCTTGCAAATTCTTTAATTGGTATTTCTGAGGGAAGAGCAGAGCCTGAAGGAGGGCCTAGAAGTTTGGATTAGAAACCAGGACTTTGTGCCTCCATCCTAAGACACCTGTGCTGTTTCTCAGTTCCATTACTTCAAAGCAGAGGGGTGCAGATCAGTCGCTGAGGTCTTTATGCAAACACACCAGCAAAACGCCACGCGTTCAGGTGGGGCTGAGAACGGGCAGCTCAGCACACCTCTACCCTCCTGCCCTTCGCATCGCGAGGGCTGCCCGCCCTCTCCAGTGCCCGAGGACGCACCAGTTGCCCAATACCAGCAGCGGCACTGGCACGGAGCAGGCGTGGAAACCCGCGTGGCACAGGGCTGGGTTGGTGCGGTTCTCCAAAGACCTGGCCCTCCAACAGAGCGCTGCAGAGCTCCTCGCTGCCTGCCAGCTCCCCTCAGCACACCCGGTAACACCGTTTTCCCCTCTGATCACTGCAAGACTACACCGGCTTGTCGGCGGCTGCCCCGCTGCAAGTGGGCAAGGCTGGCCCGGGAGCAGAAGGTAGGAGACACGCGGCTGAGCTGGGTCCTGCCAGCGAGTCCCAGGTCCCGACGCTCAGCGAACGCTTTAGCTTCTAGTTCTGCATCTCCGTTTTCCATGCAGCTCTCTCCTTCTCCCACCTGGGAAAAAGCTCTGGGTTTGTCTGTGCCCGACACACAGCTGGGAATCTGGTAAGGCTGGATTGAGCCTCAGGGTTTAGTTGTATACATGAGAGATGAGGATGGCAAGTGGTAGAAGAAATTGTTCACAGCTTGCTGCTGGGGTGAATGGAGAGGATCATGGAAATGCTGTCGTCTCCTGAGACTGGAGTCTGTTTGAAGAGCAGAATAACTTTGTAAATAGATAGGCCTGTGTCATTTGTAGCATAGACGCCTTCTTATGTATTTCCTTGCTTCAGGACTCCTGCTTGACTGCCTAAGGTGAGCTGCTCCCGGCAGGACCCTTGGGAGGCTTCATGCTGGCTCTTGAGGCTGAAGTTTCTCCTCCTCGGGGTTCCCACCAACACACACACTTCGGCAGTTGCCCATTGGTGCTCAAGTCCTGTTTCCCAGCCGAGATGCCTGTAGCTCGCTCCAGCCATAGACATTAGCATCCCTTCCAGTGCAGAACATAACGACTGCTGAAGCTGGGCCCAGGGTGGAACCCAGTGTCTGGAAATACTCAACTGGGGGGCAGAAAGTGCTGAAATGGAGGCTTTTTGAAATTGCATGGTCAGGCCTGTCTCTGGCCTCACAGAGAGACAAAATCTGTCTCTGATACAGTAACAAGAGATAGGCCTACACCATGGGCATCAGCGCCAGGTAATGCTGACAGTCTGTGCCGAACAAGGTGGGGCTCCTGAGTCTTGACAGTGGTCTGCAGATTCAGCTTCTCTCCATGCTTGGGCAATGTAATGACCACATGCCAACACTCACCCATCCAGCAGCTCCCGCACCCTCCCCTTAGGAGTACTTTTTCTGTCTCTCTTCACACTTAAAGACTCTAATTTCCAGGAGACTTTGTCTCTCATTCCTGCTTCAACACATCCTCAACTAGATATGGCTCCACCAACACACCCCAGATACCTGCTTAGAGCTTCTGCCACCTTTTTAAGCAAACAAGAGGGAGATCTGTATTAAATCTGATGTTCTCTCTAACTGATGCCACCGTAAGCTGTTCAGCACCCACCAAACACAGCAGCACTTGGACCCAAGCCGAAGCCACTAGATCCTCCTGAGAACATTCGAGGTAAGGCCGTGCCTGTTCCCCAAGGACAGAGCAGGACAGGTTTCTCCCCTAGTGTCTGTAGGTCAGGACAACCCACCCATCCTCAGCACCAATCACCATTTTACAATCCACTCTCCTACTCAGAGGGTCCATGTCAGCTCAGTTCTGCTTATCCAGCCCCACAGAGATCTTTTTAGAGATGTGTTTAGGGCTGGGATGGCTACAGGGGTGTCCCTGGGCCCCAGGAGAGACCATGGGCAACTCAGCTGCTTTGGGAAGGGGGTCCTTGCCATGGCATGAGGGGCACACACCTTCCCCCAGCCAAAATTCATTGGGCAAAATCAATTGGGCTGATCAGCTGATCTGGCCCAGCAGGGCCAAACCTTGTTAGCAGATCACTCTGCTCTCAACACCCCGTGGAGCCTCCTCATGGCCATGGCCCCCTCCTTGTGAGGGATAGGGACAACCGTGGGGGCTTCAACGCAGGGATATGGCCCCCAGGGCCACCTGCAGCACCCACTGCAGAGATGTGGGGCTCTGAAGCACCCTGGGGACCTAGTGAGCTGCTCCTTCCTCACTAGGCTGCCCCACTTCCCTCACAGCAGGGACAACAGGCCCTGGTCCCCCTGAGCTGTGCCAGTCTGCTGCTGAATGCCTGTGAGGAGAGGCTGCCATATTCCATGCTTGGCCATCGTGCCAGGGGATGGAGGAGGCCGTGGTGGTGAGCAGGGCCTGGGCGCCACGGTGGCCTGGCTGTGGTGGCTGGAGAGGCCGTGTTGGCAAATGAGGGTCTGGACACGGTGCCAGCCCACCATGGACCAGGAGAAGCCATGGAGACCTGAGGAGTCCCTGGTGCCTCACAAATGGCGTCAGAGGCAGGGGTGGGCCCTCTCTGACCATGGCTGAGCCCTGGGGGTGGGGAGCATGGCCACCTCCTGCCATTGCTGTCACTGTGGGGATGTGACCAGCACCTGTGGGATGGAGGTAGCAGTGCCCACCCAGCACCTCCCTGAGCACCACAGCATTGTGCAAGGGCTGGCACGCCACAAACACTGGTGGGACCTGTTCCTAAACACCCTGTGGGACCTCAGTGTTGCTCAACCTTGCCCCTTACTGGGGATAACAAAACACAAAACCCCCCAAGCACCAAACCCCATCAGCTCAATTTGGAAGCAATGGCCTTTACCCCCAGCACCCCGGTCATTCTGTGTGGGACAGGGGTCTGGTTGGCAACACAGCCCCAAGGAAGCACCATCCCAGCTGGGGCAGCCCCTTACCCTGAGGAAATATCCCAGCCCAACCATGCTGGGAGCCCTCTCCCCACCACAGCACTCAGATATGTTTTATCATCTGACGTAGCGGCTCTGAAGAGCAAAGCAGGGCGCGCAGCACACTCTGCAGGCAAGAGGCATGGGAAGAAGCCAGGTACGTGCTGGTGGGGACGAGCCGGGCTGGAGTGGCGCGTGCTCTGCAGGACCCTGTAGCAAGCCCTGCCAGATACCACCTCCGTAGCATTCCTCCTCCTAGCTGCACTCCTAGCAGCTTTTTGGGTGCCACTTGGCGTGACCTCCATCAAACTGAGGCCATGGCCAGTAGAATTTTTTTTTTTTTAAGCTGTTCAGACTTGTAGATCCTTATCCTGAATAACCCGATTCACGCCACAGAACGTGCATAGACGGGGGATGTGTCAGTAGCTCCTCCCGGCTCTGCGCATTGCAATAGCGCTGTGCATTGAGTTTTTCCATACATCACACTTTGAGGAGGGGAGAAGAAGAGAAATTTAGCAGCTACCAGCTGTCTGGTGCAGAAATAGATGCCAGTGCTGCCAGAGCGGTGTTCTTGGCTCAGCTCGGCATTGTTCTCGTAGCAGAGCTGCTTGCAGTAGGGTAGGACGCGGAGCGGTGCTAAGCGGTGAGAAAAAACGTGTCTCTGATTTTTCTCAAGCATCCTCAAAGAGCTCAAAACTCATCCGACTCGAACCAGACTCTGGCCCAGTGGCTCCTATTGAAACATATAAAGGTAAGAGGAGGGAGCTCCCAGTCTTTGCCCAGGTGATGTGGTCCAGCAGCCTCCGACATGGAGAAGATGGGGAGGGTTTGTCTATCTGAGTTGTGGTTAGCTGTATGTAGGAGTGCATCCCTAGGGTGAAACAACGCTTGGGAATTGCAGCAGCAGGAAGTATTTGAGCTGAAATTCTTTGGGTATTGGTCAAACAGGCAGAAGTTGTTTCACAGAAGGTCAAGATTACAGCGGACTCAGCTCCTCCTCAGGCAGCTGTGAACCATGGGGAAACCTCTGCCCTGCTCCATCTTCCCTGGTCTTCATTTCATTTAGACAAGTCTCCTCCTCCAGTTGCATGTGCATGCCAACCCACACCATCCCTCTGCCATCCTTGAATGTTTAATGCTAGAGCTTGGATCAGAACCACAGCTCCGAGTCTCCCTCCTCCTCTCCAAAGGCTGGGGAAGCTCAGACCTGGCTGACACTGTTTCTGCTCATGTTATCCACTGGCCTGGGCCACCTCCTGGCCAGGACAGCTGGGCCACAAGGCAACTAGGGTAACTCCTCCCCTCCCACATTACACTATTAAACTCCCAGAAAGATCCAGCGCCCAGAATCTAACACTGCAAGGTAGTCACCATCCCAAGTCACAGTAATAAAAAACAGACACAACAATCAAGTAACCAAATTCCTCTGGCTACAACCTAGCTGGTTGTTTGCTAACACGTGCCCACAGCTGAAAGAGGTCAGCCCTGGGGACAGGAGCAGTGCTTGGCCAAGCGATGGTGACATCTCCCACCCCGCCAGCAGCCTTTGCAGCTGTCCCCGTGCTGTGCCAGGCAGCCCTGGTTCAAACCCTCCCGCGCTCATCCCCCGTCTGTCGAAGGGCCCCACACAAGCCACGCTTCCTTGCATAGACCCATTTTAAGCATTTAACCTGAGAGTCACCGTACTTCACAACCAGCTCTGGTTTGGGAGGTACAACAGCAAGGGGCACGCTGAGAAGGGACACAGAGGGGGAAAAGCCAGAGAGGCAGCAAGGTTTTACCTGGACACACAGCAGCTTCAGCTCCACCTCAGCTTTGTCCAGAGCCTTCCCACTGCTGGAGGCAGCAAGTGCTGCTGCACCCTCTGCCAGCCCCGTCCCATGGGCCTGGGCACCCATTCTTGCCACAGCGAGGCCGAGTGCAGCCTTGGGGCTCTGCACCCCAGCAGCTCCCTCACAGGTCCTACAGCCCCACCAGCACCAAACCCAGGCCCCAAACTGAGCTCTGCTTATTAACAAGGCAGCTCTTTAATTAACACCTGACTCCCCTCCACTGCCTGCTCCCATGATTATGCATTTCCTGGGACAGCTGGGGGCTGGCTCCTGCCTGTCCTCACCCCAGGGGACAGAGCCCCCCAGACCCCACTCTGCTCTCTGAGCAACAACTTCCAGCCCGATCCCCCCATGGCAGTGAGGAGCAGCAGCTGCTCTGCGCACTCATCCTGCCCAGCCCACCCCAGCCCTTTGTCAGCAATGGCTGTGGCATTTCACCAGAGCAGGATCCTCCTCCAAAGCCTCGTGGCTCCTCACCTCTGCCTGGCACGAGGGAGGATGCTCCCGGCCCAGCTCTCTCCTCCTCTCCGCAGACTGCGAGTGCTACGGTCACTCCAACCGCTGCAGCTACATCGACTTCCTGAACGTGGTGACCTGCGTGAGCTGCAAGCACAACACGAGGGGCCAGCACTGCCAGCACTGCCGCCTGGGCTTCTACCGCAACAGCTCAGCAGAGCTGGATGACGAGAATGTATGCATAGGTGAGCGCTCCGGGGGCCTCGATCAGCGGCTCTGGATGTGGGATGGCTCGTATGGGACCGTGCTGTATGGGATGGGCTTCAGTTCAGCCCCTCTCTGGAGGGTGGTGTGTCCACCTGCATGCTTCCCAAGGACAACAGCCATAATGGTCTCTGTAGCTTGCCAAGGCTTCCCTGAGAACAAAGCCCAAATAATATCTTTCCAACTTGATACAGATGAATTGCTCTACTAAGAGCTGCTCAGCTCCTAAGGGGAGGTGGTCTTTGCACTGTTTGCACCGTTGGAGCCTCTCATGCAACCATGCAACCATCCCAGCCCCTTACTCTCTAAGGCCCCTCCAGTAGCACATAGCCAGGCTTTTCCAAAGTCCCCAACACCACCCTCGGGGCATTAGCAGACACAAAGCCCCCAGGCAGGACAGGCACTAACAGCCCTGTCTTTGGCCAGAATGTAACTGCAACCAGATCGGCTCCATGCACGACCGCTGCAACGAGACCGGCTACTGTGAATGCAAAGAAGGTGCCACAGGGCCCAAGTGCGATGACTGCCTGCCCAACTACTACTGGAGACAGGGCTGCTTCCGTAAGTACCTGAGCCAGAGGGACGGAGGGAGGTGCGAGATGGGTACAAACAAGAGGGGGATCTTTAGCACCACCTGTCCGGGAGCCCCGTGATGCTCAGGGTGTAGAGTGAGCAGACTCCAGCCATTCCTCCTGAACCCAAAATGACTTGATGGCTTTTCACTTGGAGTTTTCAGCCCTCACTGTGTTCCTCTGCCTTGGGGCTGTTCTAGCATTACGAGGGTTGGATAATTTAACCCCTAGGAGCTAGAGAAGAAAGCCAAAAGTTTCTACTTGCTGCTGCAGTCAAGGGGTTTAACATACCCCAGCCTAACACCCACGTTCTTCCCTCCCTCCCACCTTGTAGCCAACGTCTGCGACGACGAGCTCCTGCTCTGCCAGAACGGCGGCACCTGCTACCAGAATCAGCGCTGCGTCTGCCCCGTGGGCTTCAAGGGGGTCCTGTGCCAGCAATCCAGGTGTGAAGCTGACAAAAAAGACTGCAACGGTGGCCCCAGCATGCACGGCAGCCTCGGCACCATCCTCCTCGGGGTGCTCGCCCTCCAGCTGCGCGGCTGGGTGGACCTCTGAAGCCGCAGAGGAGGGAGCCCAGCCCAGGCATGTCACCCGAGGGACCTGGGGAGACTAAGGTAACGGGTGGCTCTCCCCACCGTCTCCTCCGCCTTCCTTCACGCTAGGACTTGCACAACGTCTTTTGGTCCACTTTCCAAGCAGAGAGGTATGCAGAAAATCAGGGGCTGACTCCTGCTCACAAACCTGTCCCGGCAGCAGCCGGGGTGGCCGCAGCGCGGAGCCGGCTGCCGAGCAGCGGTGCGGGGACTGCACCAGCCTGTGCCGGGGCCACAGTCCCGCAGCCCAGCGCGGACACGGGCCCGTCCTTCCCTCCGCCCAGTGACTCTCCTTCCCTGCTCCGCACAGGGCGACCTGGGGCCAGGGCCACCGGGGCCCTGATGAAATAGTGCCGCGATCTAAGGGATATTTTTTTTATTATTACTTTATTTACTTTGGTATAGGCTGGGGTGTTCTTATTTTTCCTCTTCTTAGTGTCCCGTTTTGAAAGAGCCTGTCATGACAGCTCCAGAGCCCCATAACACAACTGGCAGGGGAAGGGGAGGGAGGGAAGGGGGGACTCTGGTCCATCCTTGCTGCATAGTCCCACGTCCCACCATCAGCCTGGCCTGGCCACGCACATACTGTTGCCTACAACTCTAGTTGCTGCATTGATTTTGTACTTTCATTGCTGGGTTTTGTTTTCTTGCACTTACGGAGAACGCAGGGGCCATTAGGCATATGGTACGTGAGGAGTGCAGTGTCTTATCCACACATGTCCGTAGAGTGTACGGTTCAAATACTTTTTTTGGTAGAGACTTATTTTTGTTTGGATTAAATGTTATAAAAGAACCACAACTTAAAGGGACATTTTGCCATGAGCATTTGATTCTGGTGTATCCTCTTCCAGTAAAGCAACTATTAATGGCTGCTTGATCACCACGTTTTCCTTTTTGTGTGCACAGTTAATTACAGGTAAAGACTTATTTTTTGATTCATAATGTCCTCTTGTGATTTCTGAGTCAGTACCAAGGTGCACCACATGGCAAGGGAGAGGGGAGGGAGAGAGAAGTTGCCTCATCACTGAGAGCTGTTAATTATTTCTCCTAATTACTTTGCTGAACCTAGGTTAGACTACTAACTGTAGGCAATGAACAAAGCCTGAGTGATATATTAAGCACTGGTCTTGTGTAGAAAGGCCATTTCCAAATGAGCCTGTGGCAGAAGGCTGGATAGTCCAGGGATGCTTCTCCAGGGGGACCTCAGCTATCCAACACCATTGCATCCCCCCCCCCCAAGCTGGTGCCATGATGCACCTTGGCAGAAAAAGCTGTTTATTTGGAGTATTTTTAAGCAGACCCAGCCTGAAGCTTCAATATAGAGGTCACAGGGACTAGATCAACTCATTTAAAGCTCATAAACATGCCACTGCCTGAGGAAGCGTTTGCAGTCACGCGCATAAACGAAGGCAGGAGAAACCAGAGACATGATGTAACTCAATCAGAACAACAGGAATGTTATGAACACAAGAGCTTTAATTGTGTCATGTCCAGATTTACCAAGCCAAGAGCTGATTGAGTGGAGGATTAGAAGATGAGAGACACCCCCCACCTCCAGCTCATTCAGTTCTAGGCTAGTTTTCTGGACAAGGGAGCAGCCCTCGGTCACCGCCCCAGCTCTACCCAGCCCACTTGCTCCCTGAGCTAGCCCAGGAGCCCCCCACAACCCACACTTGAGCCTCCACTGGCATTTCCAGGTCTGGTGTCCTTGCCAGACGACCTCAAGAGCTTCTTTACCAATGCCTGTTCTGTTTCAACACTGTGTCTCCATGGTCCTGTCCCTTAGAGCCCATCCTGCTCAAGGGGGCCAGTGCTGGAAGCAGCCCATGTTTCAAAAGTGCAAGAGCCTGCAGCGCCTTCCAGCCTGACATTGCAATTACTGCGTACACAGCCAGTGCCCCCGAAACGCAGCCACCTCCACGGAGAGGAGGACAGTGAACTTGTACTTTGAAAGAGGAGAAGAAAACAGGAGCGAAGGTGCAGGACAGATATTCAGATATTGTCACATCAAAGAGCAACACAAATCTGGTGCACGTTTTGAGCAGTGTTTAACATCTCAGAGACAGGCCACAGGGTTTAGTTAATCCACCATAAAATAAATGAGGGTTAAACTCACCCTGCTGAGATTTGGTCTTCAAGGGACTGGGTTGGCACAAGCATTGCCTCCCTTTAATGCAGCTGGTCGCTGTCTGTTGGTATTGACACACTCGCTCTTTGTACTTTCTGACTGCAGTAGGTTTTAAAATCTTCATATGTTGCTGTTCTTACAAGTAATAGCATAAAAAAGACTGTAACAAGATCAAGATCTCTAATGGTCCTTCTGGAAGGTGAAGCAACATTGTCCTTCCCCTGCACTAGTGTTTTTCTCTAGAATATTAGATTAAGCAACTGAGAATTTACTACTTCATAAAGCTGTGTCCCAGACAAACTCTGCACCCAGCAGATTCCCTGCAAACACACACTTTTATTGCGATGCAAACAGAAATGTGCCAAGCAGCAGCACCAAATTCCCGTAGAAAATAACCTCAGAAGGGCACAACAAAGCTCAGAACAGCCCAGGAACAAAGGCTGCTGAAGGTGATAGACCACTGCTCTAGACCTTTTTAGGTTTAAAGGATTTTCTCTTGGTTGATTGGGTGTTGGTTGGTGGGTTTTGTTTGTTTGTTTTTAAGATAAAACAACCCTGGCTTCCTAACTCGGCTCCAGAGATGGTGTCACCTCCCTATGAACCCAAAATACCAGTAATGCTCAGTCCTGGACCTTCCTTAACCAGAGCCTAATGAATAGTTCTGTAACTTCAACCAGAAGCAAAAAGCTGTGGTGCTAACCCTCCAGCAGCTATGCCAAAGGAAGCCTGAAAAATCTTGGGGAACAAAACACAAGTCTGTCCTCCACACTACATATACCATTCTTAGGCTCTTCCTAGTCGTGCAGAAGCAAAGCCCTCCGTGAAACAGTAACTGCAAAGGACAAACGTGATGTGCTTCATCTCGCAGAAGAAATCAAATGGCCTTTAGACCGTGAGAAAGGGCAGAGTCAAGAGAGGGAGTTTCAGACCTCCCTCCTGCGGCTCTGCCTGCTGAGGGGCCGCGCAGCTCATCTTCAGGCCCAGACACAAAGCTAGCCCGGCGCGTTGGAGAGCAGGGTGGCACTTTATCTGGCCAAAGGTGCTGGAGAACTTGCAATCACATCACACAAACCACTGCAAGACAGAAAAAAAACCCTCTCACACAAAATTTAAACTTAAACTTGGTATTTAAGAAAATAATTCAAAGCTTCTGAAGGCTTCAGCACTGAAGATCCATTAACTGCAGGCATCTGTTAGCACATCGGTGTCTACACGAAGAGAATAGAGCAGTATTGAAATAATACAGAGCGAAACCATCACAGCAAGTGTCTGCAGATCCGAAAGTTCATCTTCTTTAAGATAGAAACATTTGTACATCAGTTAATGCTTCCAAATGGGAGAAGTTGTCCAATGAGCCTGATACTTTACTTGTGGAAAGGTTAACCAAAAGGTACTTCTCTTTCCGAGAAAAGCCACTTGCGCTCTTTCAAGAGGTTTTCATGTGTATCCTGTCGCCGGCACACAGCCAGCATTTGATTCATTTGAAAAAGTTTTAAAAATTACACTTCTGTCTGCACAAAATGACCTCTTCAAACAGTACAAGTAGAGCTTTTGATTTTTCCTTGTTTACCTCAAATTCTACTCTGATTTTAACTATTTAGAGTACTAGCAAATCTAAATAACCAAAGCCCCAGAGCTACAAAAATGTGCCTGATGTGACAGATCGCTGCGGCCAGGCTGAGTCCACGCCCCAGCTGCAGAGGAGTCAACAGCAGTCTGGTTTTATGCCTATTTGCTCACTCACCAGATAAAATGTTAAGTCTACAGTCCCTGGGAGCTGGAGACAGAAGGAGGGGGGGGGAAATTTCCATTGGTACTTACCAGGTATGTTATTTGTTTTTTTAAAGATGAGGAAGCAGACATCTCATCTACAAGAGTGATTGGTAAGGAGCCTTGCGGAGGCTGGAGTGACAAGAGAACCAACACTTTAGTGGTAATAAAATTAATGGTCTCGCCAACCAATTCTGTTCTATAATTGGCTTTTGTGAAAAGTCCCAAATGTAAATAAAACAAAGTATAATGGAGGAGCTCAGCGTTCTTGCTCAGAAATAAGAGCAGAGCTAGGTTTTGAAGAGCTTTGTATCACCCTCTTCTCAGCCCTTCTGGCAGGGAGTTGGAGAGTCTGGCCACTATCATGCAGAAACTGGCTAAAAATCCCAGGCTGATTTGAGATGCAGAGAAGAGCTTCAGACTGTCCTAAAGGCTCCTTTATCATTTTGATTCTCTAGGTGTTGTAACAAGTTTCACTGCAGGATGAGACGTGTGAGGAAAGCCTAAACCCACCCATTTTTACCATGTAACTACCTTCTCTCCTGGCCAGGAACAATACTGGGCTCCAAAAGCTCCATCCCAACCCCACTCTGTGCTACTTCAGGGTTTAAAATAAAGAGAGGGGAAACTGATGGGATTTCCTTGTAGCAACGGGAGTTCTTGCTTGATGCAACAGTGAAATCAGTGACAAAACTGGACAGCCACACCAGCGTAGCCTGTCAGGCTATAAAACAGGGTTTTCCACGTTTTCCCAATACCAAATGTCATGTGCACTCAAACCACCTTCACTTTCATTTCTATCACTATTTGCCTGGGAGTTTGTGGCAAATTAGTCGAGGCCTTAGCAGACAGGTACATATGGCTAGAAGGTCTCATGTGTCAGCGATATTCGATGTACAAGGCTGCTTAGCTTACATTTATTTGCACTAAAGAATAAGGCATTGGGCTCCTTTCCAAGCAACTTAAAAAGACGAGAAAGACTTTATATATGACTTGGGAATGGACCCGTTGTGGCAAGAGACTGTATTGTATCATTAACATTATAAATTCCATTTACAGTACAGCAGTCATTTCATCCATCATTTATTCATGCAGACTAGAGAGAACGTCTTGCATTTTTAGGACCGTGATTCTGTGTATCCTTGGTATTGCTACAGTCACTGGGCTGTGAATGAACAGCCCAGCTCCAGTTGTTGGCTACTCCAGTCTCTCCCTTTTATATGCAAAAGTAGAACTCAGCATCTCACCACACTTCAGTAACTGAAAAAAGAAAAAAAAAAGTCTCAACTCTGAAATTACTGGGGTTCTGTGTTATTTTTCAGATGTCACCTGGGACTGGGAATGCCGTTTACTCTCAATCAATACTTTTGGTCACTACAAGTTTTTTCTTGCTCTGGAAGCACGTGCTGCTCAGCGCTTCCCTAGCCTCAGCAGAGCAGGGGTGAGGGATGCTTCCATTTTACGGCCTCGCTGGAAGGAGAGGCAAAGTGCCTTGCCAGTCTGCACACCTTGCACAACGCCATCTCCCAGCTCCTGTGCCTCCAGCTCTTGGACCCAGCTGCTAATTAGTTACTGCACCCAGCTTAGCTAGGAGTCAGTTCTGTAAAAACTCGTTGCCCCACCAGCATTGAAGCAGGAACGTATCACAAGCGAGCAGGAGGGGAGGCCGCTGTGTTCATCCCCCAGCAGCATGGCACAGCTCTCCCGGCTCCCATTCCCCACCCAGAGGCACCACCAGCTCTCAGCATCCCTCAGGCCCACCGGCTGCCACCAACCCCCCCAGGAGTCAAGGTCCCCCCTGCCACGCATCCCGGAGCGGGGTCACGCTCCTGCACAGTGCTGGTTTTCCTCTGGGTGCTCAGCACCCGTAGGTACAAGGGATAAAGCCACCCTTGGCGAGCCAGCACTCCATAGCATAGTGCATGTACAGTGAAACACAGGTAAGAAAAACTTATTAGGCGAGTACCTGTTTGGGTATCATCATTATACATAGGGCTCTGGTTTGTTCTCACATCACCATAATTTGGAGTAATGACATGGAGAACTATTACAGTAAACCTTAAAGGGAAAAGGAATAACCAGAATTATATTCTACCTTTACTAGAAAGCTTATTTCATGTACAAAGAATAAAATAAAAAAAGCCAACAACTTTGAACAAAATAGTCCAACACTTAGAAGAGCCTTTCCCTTCTTACTGATACCAGAGACAAGTAGTACCACAGAGGGAACTGGTTTTGCACTGAGAATTAAGCTGCCAAGCTTGGAAGAAGCATGGAAGCCTCTGTATAAAAACCCAAATACTGCTTCTTCCAAAGTTTTTTGGCACAAACTTCAATTAAACTGTTTTACATTAAGCTGTGTCGAATATGTTCTTTACTGATTTTTCTGACTTTAACACTCAGAAGAGAGCAATCACTGATCAATCTCCTCCAACTGTCACTCATTCTAAGATGATACTAAATAAAGCAAGTCTGCACTCAGCTGACCACCAGACTGTCCATCACTACTCAGTATTTTATAACAGACCATGGAAACAGCAGAGAAGTTAAGTTGTACCCTGTTTGTTCCCCAATGCAGGTGTTATTTGAATTAGTGAGAAGTGTACTTTGGATTGGAGTTGACTGGTTTTTCCATGTTATGGGTATAAAAGAGAGGGGAAAAAAAGTTAGTTAAAACTACAAGCCTACTCTGAGTGATGTGCAGAGAGGGAAAAGTGTTCTAAGTGCAATAACCCAAACATTTTTTTATTAAACACACAATTAACAATACAGACTGACACAGTAGCATTAAGCTACCACTGAAAGACTGACAACTTAAGTCAGATAAATCTAGTATTAAATAAGCAAAAAAGTCTGAGCCACTGACCACGCCTCAAAGATGAGTTATGGAAAAATACAGGCATTAGAGAGTACATGACCTCTGTGCTGAGTACAAATAAAAATGAAATGTTGAAACAAAATTCCTTCCAGTATGTGATAAGTATAACTCTCAAAACATGTTCTGAAATGAAGAAAGAAAACTAGAAGTTTCAGAGAAACATTCTTTTGACAAAACTGTATTTAATGACCAGAAAAGCATTTTCTCATTCACACTGTTGCCAGCTTCACTTTATTTACATAAAGACAGTCTAAATGGCTTCCACAGCTATAGGATCCTACAGCCGTTCGCAGAATAGCAGCCTTTTTAATGTGCTAAGTAGGAACAGCAGGCAGGTCAGCACAGCCCTGCCAAGAAGAGCCAAGAGGTTTGAAAGATGACAGTATTGAAATATTCCTATTAACATAAGAGGAGGTAACACATAGGACACGGATTCTGTGATGTGGGGGTGACCAAAATGTCCAATTCGTGACAGTCAGATTCATTCAGGCAGCCTTCCTTCTCACACAAGGTACACAACGTCAAGGAAGAGTCACGGCGGTTTTAGAAGCACCTGACAAGAGGTGCTCAGGGTTCACTGAAGCGATTAAGACTGCAACATAACGAATAACTAAAGGTAAACAATGCACATATGCTGATTTCACTTCACAGCCATCTCAGAGATTCTTCTTTTATCTTAAAATGCTCTGTACTACGCAGCACAATGAGCTGGACAGTCACAGACAGCAACTAAAAGCCTCCCAACACACCTACAACACAGTTGGTACCAGTAAGGCACATTTGTTCTGGGCTGGGACGCGTTAAGGATTTTACTGGAACTTACAGTTTGAACTGCTACCTGATGTTCTGTATGGTAAGGCACCTCACTGAGCTGGACTTTGGCAGGGGGTTGAAAGGACAAAGCTGACACTAATCACTGCAATCAATGTGTCAGGACAGAAAACGTAACTAAAGATTGTGGTTAAGTTCTGGCCAGAGAAGTCTGGCAGCTCATTTGTTTCGGGGAAGCCGCTGCCCTTACCCTGGTTAAGCACAAGGCAGTCAGTGAGGGACAGCAGGGTAGTGCCCGCCTCAGAGCAGGCTCTGTTCTAACACCGACGCATGGAGACAGCAACCCGACCCACACCCCCAACCAGTACTAACACAGCACGGTGCTGCCTTCTCTGGCAGAAACGCTCCAGACTATCCCCACGCAAAACTCCATGCACGTGAAATGCTGCTCTTCACCTCCATGAGACAGACACAGACTCCAGAAAAAGAAAGTGACACTTCAGTGACCCAAAAGAATGCTTAGTAGAAATAATTCTACTTTTATTGTGAAATGTTGTAAGAGGAAGGCTTTCTTAAAAACAGTTCATTTTTCCCCCCCACCCCATTTTACTGGTTATATACTCTTCATCAACACAGTGGAAAGAATCCAGTAATAACACCTGGAATGAACTGCTCACCCTTTTTCTCCCTGTAGATCTCCAAAAGCTCTATACAAAGAAAGTGTCATTACCAGTTAAGTGTTAACTAGATCTTTGACTAAGATTCCACAGTGCTGTTGATTATTCCTCACACGGACTCACTGGGACCAAACAGATCTCGTAGGCTTTAATCTGCAGTTTGTGTTGCCACTGCAACAAGAAAAGGATTCCAACTGATGAAGCAGCAGCAAGAGCAAAACTCAAGGCACATTTGTATAAACGAAAGCTCTTCTGTTCCTATAAGAACAGGCAATAAAAAAATACAAAATAAGTAGAATTCTCTCCATTCAACCAATGTACATCTGCCTTCAGCCTTTCCTGAGGCACTAGTGGAGCATGAGGAAGAATCACTGCTACCACATTTTCAACATTCACTCTTTGCCATCAAATAAATTAGACTTACTAGTGCAAAGGGAAAAAGAAGTCTAGCTGTTTTTTGGATTTGGGGTGGGGTTTTTTTTGGTTTTTGTTTGTGGGGGCATTGCTGGGGCTTTTTTGCTTTGCTCTGGTTCTTCATAAAAAATTACATCACTAAGAAATTAGCATTTGCACAAGGAAAGAAGCAGCTACGTATTTGCCAATTTAAACTTAAAATAATTTTGTATACTGTACAAATATACATCATTAAACATCTACAACCATAACTTCCTAGATTACAAAATTCACTGCTTTTCCAAACAATGCAGCTACCCAGCTTTTCTTTCCAAAAGCTCAAAGCTATCAACTCAGGTACAAAGTCCCCTTCACAATTAGGGACAGGATGGGAAAGAGGGATCTACTGATAGTGGTGGTACCAATATAAGGGAGTTCCAGGTGTACTAAATAATTTAAAATGCAGTCCTTGCTAGACAGAAATCTGTGAATAGATTTTCAGTAATGAGCCAATACTGAAGTCACTAAGAGGTCTTTCTTCGCTTGGCACTGATTGATTCTGTGTTCTCTGGTGATTCCTCTGGCGTTCTCCTCGTTAAAACACGATAGTCTTTGTCCCACTTACTGCTATTACTTTGACCTCCTTCACTGGGGGCTCTTGAACTGCTTCTCAATACAGGAGCTCTCCAGTTGCCCTCGTGCCGAGCTGCGTAAGGCGACGTGGAAGCCACGTCACACTGTCCCATTGTTTGCTGGGGCTTCTTAGACATTTCTGTTCCGGAAATCTGATCCCTGGCAGCTGAGGACACGTTGAGGCCCTGCTGTGACGTTGACCCTGGGTTGCTCTGTGCTGACCGACTGCTGTCCTTTGAGGCCTGCTCCTTCCCTTGCGTTTCAGTTCTAGTGGCCATACTCACCAGCCTTGGGTCCCGCGGTTTCTCTTTATCAGCAGGAAGCGCTGCAGCCTCCCTGGGTGCCAAGGCACTGCCTCTCCTGGAGTCTGCAGCCTGAGCACCCTGCGCCTGCTGGGGCCCTCTGCTTCCCTGCGGTGCTGCGTGGCCAGCGGCGAGCTCCCGTGGGCTGCTGGCCTCCCTTGGATTTGCAAGCTCACCCCTCTTGCTACTGGAAGAACCAGCCTGCCACAGAGGAGGTGGCTTTGTCCCTGCTTTGGTTGGGGGCTGTACCGTTGCCTTGAGCTTCAAGATCTTAACAGCATCTTTCCTGTAGTTTTTTTCTGATGTCTTGATAATGGCACCTCTCTTCTGAGCATCCTGAATCAACTGATTCCAGTCCTTATTTTCCTTTAAAGAAAAAAAGACACACAACCCCCAAAATAGAAGAACACTGTTATCAGAAAGAAATCAACACACAGAGGTGTCACGAGGATGCACAACCCCTTTAATCAAGGTACCTGACACAACTGTCATGGAAACCACTGTTATGTTCCTTCTGGAATGGAAGAATCTTATGTTTCACTTGCAAAACAGCAATAGGCACTCTGGCTGCTGTAACACAGGGAAGGTACTTTCAACCATCACTGAGCTACTACTCAAAATGACAATTTCTATATTTATGAAGGCCAGAAGAGTGTTCTCATACAGAGAGTGGAACAGAAACAGGGCTTTAATGGCCTCTAGTGGTACAGCTAACATCCCCACCCTTAGAAAAAGAATAAAAATCAAATACTGTAAGATATTAAGTCTATTCAAGAGCACTCCCTACACATTCAGTGGGACTTTATAGTCCCCCAAATATGTAGTTTTGTTTCAGAAACACTGCTTGCAAAGAGTACAAGCAAAGAGTATCCTCAGAAACCACAAAGTAGTGTCAAAAACAGTAATCTGAAAATTGGAAGAATGTTTTGGTGTGGTTTGTTTTTTTTAAATCATTTTCCTTGCTCAAGTATCCAGTGACAACTTCAACAGCTGGAGCTGAAGAACAGTAAGGATCAAGCAGGAAAGTATCTTACCAGTAGAAAAGATTTTTCACAACCCCCACACTTGAACTGTAAAGGACTCTGTTACAATTTAGTTACTAAGAATATTGTGAGAGTAATTTCTAACTTTCCTTCTTAGAAGCAAGGAAAATAGATTTTTTTTTTTTTTTTTAACAGCTTTTATGACAGTTACAGCCAAAGCTTTCAAAGAGAACCCTTCCAAGGCCTGGATTGTACCAATTTAACAACACACTATAAAAGGGTCCCCTTTCATGGACTGGGGCAGTCTGAGGATGGTTTTCACCTCCCCAACCCTGACTTGACCTAGAAGGGTGGATCACAGGAGATCTTTTGATTAACACTGTACCTACCATCAGCGTTTTCAGTCTTCCAAGGATGAAGAGGCTGAATCTGGCTCGGGTAATTGTAACGTTCAGACGCTGAAGACTTGCCAGAAACCTAGGTGACAAGACAAAACTAAGCTCCTAAACTACTACTTCCACGAGGTTTAAGTGTTATGAGAAAAAAGAGATTAATATTCAGTTTCAGGGAAATGAAGATAACAGAAGCAGTTACAAAGGCGGCGACAGTTCATGACCCATTCCCGGATCCCGCTGCAGCAGCCCTGCCTAACGTGAAGGACTTTGTATGAATTGTGTTTTCTTTCTTTCACCACTCTGACTCCTTGCAGGGAATTCCAGTTCTTTCCAGCTCTTGCCGTTGATGTTTCCTTTCTTAGAGCAAATCCCCCCTTAATGCCAACCACTGCTTCCTTAAATGTTCCTCAAAGTACAGAAGACATCAACCTCACTTCACCTATCAAGACTTTAAGCTTCTTTTTGACTCAAATTGAAATAGATTAATATTTGGCATGATTAATGGGAAAAATTTCTATTGAAATACTGAATACTGGACATGAATATTTAATTTTAAAGGTGACCTGCACTGGAAGCACATGAAGACAGACTTTTGCTTTGTCATGCTTCAAGAGTAAAAGTATATTCTTGCAGAAGAAAGTCTGTATTTGCTCTATGAAAATTGTCTAGTCTGTTTATGTGGGACCACAAGCCAAGGTACTGAAACCTAAACAAACAAATGCTTAGTGTATTCTTAAAGGCTGATTTGTTACAGCTTGTTTACCAAAACTCAAAAAAACATTTGTGAAACTAATACAAACTATTTCTTCTCTAATGCAAAAGCCCCCAAAATGCATGGCTTATTCTATACTAACAAAGTTTGCAATACAAAGTCAAGTCCTTGTTCAACTTAGCTTGAGCGGGACCAACATCAGTGCCTGACACGGTGGTCATGGCACCAAGACCTGCTCTTCAGCAAATTCACAACCACTGCAGTAAAGACCGCAAAAGTCCCAGAGCCACCCCAGAAAATTTGGACAGTACAGGAAAAGCGAGAGATGCAGGAAGCAGACTGGGGGAGTGGAACCAGCAGCACAGATATTATAGTTCTCTAGGTCTTGGGGGAGGAAGGGAAAAAAAAAAAAAAAAGGGCCTTGAAAGACTACTAAATATTCCTAACAGCTTTTAAAGCTGAAAGACAAGAAGACTATTTTCTCAGGAAAGGAAAAAAAAAAAAATCCATTGTCATTTCCTCCTCCCTTTGCATCTAATGCTGGCCTAGCAACCTTGGAGACCAAAATACTTTGCTCAGCTACAAGATCATAGGTAAGGGTGATGCAAACTTTCCCATCACACCTTGCCAATGACACCTGACCCTGAAACAGAGACATCCAAGTCATCAGCATGTACAGTTTCTAAGGCACGGCACAGCCAAAGCTTTAATATATAAACCTGCAACACAGTAAGCTGGAAAGTTTTCTTCCAAAAGAACATATAGAGGTTAAGCCCGGTGTCAGCCAAAAGAACTGGCAGGTTCTAGCTGCCTTCAGTTTCCAAACTCAACAAACCAGATTATGAAATCTCCAAAGAAGCATCACTGTTGTTTACTACAGAATTTGGATTCTTTCTCTTCCCAAAGTAGCATGAATCAGCACAATCAAAAGCCCTTTATCTAGCAATCAGAAAGTTACTACCAGAGAATAAGTAGTTTAGTGAAAGCTGGTATGTAGAAACAAAGACTTTTGTTTATGCGAACAGACTTCCCATAGTTTAACATAAAAGCCAATGAATTCTATATAAGGCAACATGTTTCCACTGTCATTTTTTAAACTAAAACAATCAGTAAGTTTCAGAAACAGATCAACGATTGAAGCGTTCTCGGGGTAAATATCACACCCAGTATTTAGTTCCTTCTGTTTCAGACAGGAAAAACACTCATATAAAATTATTAAATCTGTGATCTTGAATCAAGACTTCCTGTAAATCTCCTCCCAACTCAAAACGAGCACATTCATCTACAAATCAAAGATCCAGCTCGTCTGCATCACATTCCTAGCAATGTATGTAACTTAGTTAACAATACTTTTACAGACAGAATGCTATATTAATAGGATAGCAACAGTCACAGAAAACTGATTTCATTTTAAGAGAGCAGCATTCAGAAAGTCACAATATCTATCAAAAGCTACAAGAAAAATAAATGCGTCAGTACTAATGCAAAGAGCCAAGTTTCCAAGACCCATCCTGCCAAACCGAAGGAGTGACAGGCTAAGGCAGCCATCCAAATTCACCAGCACGCAATGCAGAACACAATACTTGGCATTTCCATGTGCCTTTTGTTCGGAGATCTCAAACCAGAAACATTAATTCATGCGTTACAATACCCTTTAATTTGCTGGCTATGACTTGTTTTCTGTAACTTTCTTACTGGTTATATTAAAAATATGACAACTGTATCTAGAGTGTCACTGGAAACCAGAGTCACAAATCGCTGAAGAGAAACGTACCCAATGGACCCTTTGGTGCTGTTCGCCCGGACGCACGTCACTATGATGCAGTCTTTCTCTCGTCCCTGGAATGCATCCACTGTATCCACTTCTCCTGGGCTGTTGAAGAAAGAATTAGCAAGCTATTACATTATGTTAGTTGAATTTTTAAGCAACGCACTGATGCGAATAGCCTAAACACTATCCCTAATGATCATCTGTCAAAATAACCCAGGGTAAGTTTCTGCTTCAGTGTATGAAAAGATTCAGTTTAAGAACCTAAAGCTAAATTTACTTTTCTGAGGCCAGCATCGTTACTGAAAAGCTGTTCAGGTCCATGTAGCTTGGAATTTTAGGTTTCCTTTTGAATCAGCTTTATTCAGAACAGCAATATAATCAAAGCATGTATACAAGTAAGAAATGGAACAAATAGGTCACGCCTGGTTTAGGCAAAAGGCTTGTATGCCCCCTTTAAAGTCATGACTAAGTACAGATTTTAGCAGTACAGAAGGAAGTTTTGAGAGTTTTTGCCATTATTTTAAAGAGGATAAACAAAGCACTAATATGCAAGAGCCAAGTCCCATTTGAAAACTCACAGTTTCTTTACCTGTTATTTCTAAACACTCTGTCCAGTTGTTCTTGAATTTTCTTTTTCTGCGCGCTGTAAGGGGTAATGATTCCAATGCGACGAACTCCCAGATCCTTCCTTTTTTCTTTAATTGTTCTAATTAATTCCATCACAAGCTTCACTTCCTGAGGATTACTAAAAGAGCTGAACAAGACACAACGGAAACATTAAATACGTTTGACAGCTCTTTCAAACTCAATGCTTCAGCCCAATTTGTAGGGGGGATTTCAAATCAAAGCCTCCATCCTGAATTCCTGCAGCCCCCTTCACATAGCAGCTTAAAGAACTTTGCGAGCAGGCCCTGACAAGTGGCTAACAACGAGAAGTGTTAGCAGTGGAAGGCTGCACTTCAGATTTTGCTTTCCTTACAGAACAGGCAAAGGGGAGGACTGAGCCTGCCACCTTCCGGTGTTACCTCAGCATGCAGCTGTGAAAGGAAAGTCACCGATAAAAAAAATCAGGAACTCGTAAACTGTTACTAGAGTTAGCCGAGATTGTAGGCATTCACTGGCATCTGACAGATAGTCAAACCACAATTAAAACCAGTTTCAGATTGAAAAAAAAAAACCAAAAACACCTGCTTTTTTGTAAAATTAAATGAAGTTGAAAACGCAGTTCTGGCTACTTAATGCGTATTGGGAATAACAGAGGAGAGAAGAGAGCTCTTCTGCAGGTAATTGCCAGCCGGCTGAACATGAGCCAGCAGTGTACCCAGGTGGCCAAGAAGGCCAATAGCATCCTGGCTTGCATCAGCACTAGCGTGGCCAGCAGGGACAGGGAAGGGATCTTACCCCTGTACTCAGCACTGGTGAGGCCACACCTTGATGAGTGGGTTCAGTTTTGGGCCCCTCATTCCAAAAAGGCCATTGAATGAGCCGAGCGTGTCCAGAGAAGGGCAACGGAGCTGGTGCAGGGTCTGGAGCACAGGTCTGATGGGGAGTGGCTGAGGGAACTGGGGGGGTTTAGTCTGGAGAAGAGGAGGCTGAGGGGAGACCTCATGGCCCTCTACAACTCCCTGAAAGGAGGGTGCAGAGAGGGGGGATGAGTCTCTTGAACCAAGGAACAAGCAACAGGACAAGAGGGAATGGCCTCAAGCTGCGCCAGGGCAGGGTCAGACTGGCTCTTAGGAAGGATTTCTTTGCAGAAGGGGTTGTTGGGCGTTGGAATCGGCTGCCCAGGGCAGGGGGGGAGTCCCCATCCCTGGAGGGGTTGAAGAGTCGGGTTGACCCAGCGCTGAGGGATCTGGTGGAGTTGAGAACGGTCAGTCTGAGGTTCATGGTTGGACTGGAGGATCTTCAAGGGCTTTTCCAACCGAGATGATTCTGTGATTCTGTGACATGGGCTGGAGCTGCAGGTGCCCTTACACCTGAGCCCAGCACCTAGTTTTAATGCTGGCTGCAGCTCCTTGCAGGGCAGGCACAGAGATGAGGAAGGAGGCAAGATCTTCCCAGCAATGGTTATGGGAATTTGGGCAATCAAGCTGGGTACAAGGAAAACCTTCCAGGAGTGGCTGGAAGGAGCAAGTCATGATACCCATTCTTGTGATGGGAGTGTCAGTTGCCACTGTCACTAGCTAACACCTAACTCAGCCAGGGTGGCATCAGCTGGTACCAGGAACCTCAGGGAAAGTTCCATGAAGTCCTGCAGTCCACATCCAGGCTCTTCCTAGAACCTGTTTCCAGAAAAGGTGGTCTCTACTTGGGAAGTCTTCTCCAGCGTGGTGCTTCATAGGCAAAACAGCCCGAGCGGTTTTTGGTGCTTGCGTGTGGTTCACTCGGTGGGCTTTCCCCATTTGTATGTAGTTTATTTTTTGGAGTAATAGAAATACCCAGGGTCAGCTCAGCAGTTGTTTGATTCCACAAGTCCTTGCCCTTGGCCGCATCATATGACATTGAGTTCCCCAAGGCAGATTGTGTGAAAAGATGCTTTTTTTCATCACTTCTGAATTTACTGTCTCTTCATTTCTGCTGAATGCCCTGTTGTTCAACAAGTGTGAATACAAGCTCTGTCCCTGGGACCGGGATGGCCCCAACCACTGGGCACCAGAGGACCTCAAAGACGCATTTTCTTGAATACGCTGATTTTGAGAAGGGCCCTCCAAGGCAGGGCAATTATCCCGGCTTTGTGCAACAACCTTGGTCCAGGAGATGGTCCAAGAGGAAGATGGAGACAGAGGCACAGAGAAGACACACTCCGAGGGGGGAGGGAAGCTAGCCAGCTCTATCGGGAAGAGCTCTGAACCCCTCTTTGTGTTGCTGGACTCGCGTAGCAGTGACCCCGTCCTTCCTCTGCCCTCGTGTGAGTGCAAGTGCTGCGAAAGTGCCTGGGAACCAGTGGTGGAGCAGGGGCTGGGGATGATGGGTCTGGTATTATGCTCATTCTCTCCTCGGCCCTTTCCTCCCCTGCAGCCCGGGCTGCTCTCTCCCTTTCACTTTTTATCATGCCGTATCTCTTTATCCAGTTGGAAGCTCAAGCACTCTCTGCTGCTGCTCCCAAGGTCTGACCATGCTCGCTGGGCATACCAAGCCACCAGCTCCTCAGCCCCAAAGCAGAGCCCCATGGTGTGGATGCTCCCTGGGGCACACAGCCTGCTTCACACACATCCTGACCCCGGTCTTCGATCAGCTCATGTTTTGGCATGTCCTTGGGGACCACTGCACCCTCAGCTGCTCCCTGCTGAGCCCAGGCTGACATGCACCATCTTGCTCGAGTGCAGCTCTTGCGTCTGCTCGTTTTCTACAGCCTAAAGCAGGCCACGTCCCCCGACACGTATGGCAATTACCTGAGAGGCTAAGCATCCCTGGGCTCTGTGTCCCCCCGGGCTCCTGTCTGGAGGATGCCTGCATAGGTCAGGATGCTCTGGGGAGGCAACAGTTCCTCAGTAGAGGGTTTCTGGGGGGAAATCCCTTCCAGAACTATTGCTGACTCACCTGAGCAGAAAGGGAAACCTGCCTTCCAGTAAAACGGGAGCCAAGGGCCGATTAATCAGAGGAGGATCGTATGGCTGATGAATTTTCCATCCCTTGGACTTTAACAGGTACATGGGCATCAGGAGGAAGAATGCTCCAGTGCAGCTGAGAGGGACAGATCAGTGGCAGGGAGGCTGGGGGACAAGCCAGGACACCGTGATGGGGATCCCCTTCCCCATCCAGGACCTGCCAGTGCTACCCGGGAACAGCAATGCCCCCACCAGCTCAGCTGGGACTCACTTCACAAGGTCAGCATCCCTCATGGTAGTCTGTGGCCATGTCTGTGTCACCTCTCAGATGTGGGGACTGAAAAGTGTCCCCTAAGTGTCACTAGAGGTCACTGCTGCACTGGCTGGTCTCCGGAGCCTGCTCCTCACCCGGACAGCCAGCAAGCTGAGGAGGAGCAAAGGCAGAGGAGCCTCAAGGAGCTGGGGTCATGCTGTACAGCCCCGCTGCAGCTTTTGCGGGAGCAGGTGCTGTCAGGGAGATTTAGGTTGGTAGAGGAATTGTGTGCTGGAGATGCTAAGCAGGGAGGGGATGCTGCTGGACACTTCCCTTGCCATTGGGCTCTGTCCCAGCCCTGCTCTCCTCTCGCTGGAGCTCCAGGACCCAAACCTGTCCCAATGCATGGCTCCTAAGGGAAGGAGTACAGAGGGCAGGGAGCAGGCAACGCGCTCCTCAGCAGCAGAAGCAAATGACTTGGTGGCTGTCACACAGCCCATCTCCCCTTCTTACTGAAGGAGCTGGGGCAAACAAACAGCCAACTGTTGGACTAGATGATCTTCAAGGTCTTTTCCAACCTAGATGATTCTGTGATTCTGTAATTAATTCTCAGCAAATCTAAAATATCTGGCTGGGTAGAATTCAGGACTTACTCATTGTCTCGCTCCTCACGACCGTCTCCTACATCAAAAATAAGGTAGGGCTGGAATGGCCAGTCTGAAGAACATCTGTTCTCTTCTGTTGCTCTGTAAATAACATTTTTATCACTAGGTAATCCTATAGAAACTCTAAGAACTGATACTTCATTTGTTTACACCATGGTTATCAAATAGGAGCAGCTTTCAGCTCCCCCCCCCCCCCCCGAGTCCTTAGTTTTCACTGCTACCAGCATATCCTGAGGCCTGAAAATGAACTCTAAGCAGGAAGTGCGCTCCATCTGAAGTGAGCTACCTAACTCACGTATCACAGCCAGCACTAACAGGAGATGGAATGCAAGTTTTCTCCCATTAAGCATCTTCCCTCAGCACACCACCTCAAGAATTTTTAGACTCAAAAGAATATCCTAATACAAAAAGGTTTCTTTGAAATACCCCCTGCTCAGAGCTACTCACTTGTCCGTCTTTAGAGTCCTGCCATAAACATAATTGGATGGGAAGAGGCAGATGTCGGGGTGCATCCTGTACTGCACCGTCAGCTGCACGACCGGCAGGCTTCTCAAAACGTTCTGCTGCACTTGCTCCTCCAGGTGCCTGTGCAGGCGTGCCATCAAGGACTGACCATAGCCATATTCCTGAGCTTTCTGCCAGAAAGAAAACATGAGACTGATTTCGGGGGAGTTAGGTCCCAAATTAACAATAGGAATTTGCTTTCTGGACTTAAAACTATTCAGTGTTTTCTTTTAAACTTCTAAATCACTGACAAAAATGACAACTATGTGCACTTCAATTTTCTATTTATTAGTCTTACTATTTCAGTAGAGATCCCTGCATAAATCTGAATTTTTCAGTGTAGTTTTAGCAAGACAACTTTCCTTTGTTAGTCACAACATAGTAAAATTTTACAGCAACAGCAAGATCTTCCAGGTGGGATCTCATTAAACAAGCACACAGCCTCCAGACAGTTTACCTTTCCAGAGCAGCCAGTCTATTTTAACTCCTTTCTTTATCAGATGCTTAAAACAGTTCTCCTTACTGCTGGCTGCAAGAAAGTGCTCCTATACGTTCATCCTTAGAACACATCTGCAGGGTGAGGCAGTCCCCATACAAACAGGCAGTCTTCATCCTCCGTTCCTTAAGGAACGTGACCTGACCGAAGCTCACGTAATGAAACACAGCGCCCCTCACAAACCGAGGGCCGAGCTGCACGGAAGTTTGCATTGCCACAGCTACTCCTAATGGTGCACGAATTGGTTCCAAGCTACACCAGGAAAAGTCTCTAGAGGCTGCACTCACATCTGTGTTAGCTTTTTTCACACATCTGAAGGCAGTATTGATATGGTCTCCACATAACAGAGACTAAACTTGCAGGGCAAAAGTTATTATCTGATACACATCCTGATCTGACATGGAAGTGCCTTTTTTTCCTTTTACATATTTTCTATAAATACTGTTCTTATACTATATCCACTATATAGCACCAAAAAAAAAAATACAGTTTGAACACTTACTACTGATTTTACAGTAGGAGGGAGCTGTCTGGGATCTCCAACAAGGACAAGTTTAGAACAGTGATGCAACAGTGGAATCAGCGTTTCAACCTCACAGGACTGCCCTGCCTTTTGTATATGCAAACAGGACAAAAAATAGAAGTTGTAAGCAAAGGAGTGGAGGGAAATATGTTAAATTTCCTGTAACAGAGCCAGAATTACTCAAATGCTTTTTAAGTCTTCCAAAAAGAGAAAAAAATTAAAAAGAGAGAAAAAGAAGGACTTTTCCCTAATAAAAAAACTCCAAACAGATTTTTCTTTTATCATTAAATATGCAGAGCTCTCCAAACACATACAAATATAACCCAACCATCTGGAAATCTCTACAGCAAGAACCACACTTAAGCCATGATTTTTAAGTAAATGCTGTCTGCCATTAAAGCACCAAACAAGCCAGAAAAAACAGGAATTAAGTGTTATTCTTTCTTCTCATGGCTCTACATAGCAGGACAGGCTGGTTAAAAGGTGAGGATAGGGCAGTGAACCTGCAATATATTACACCAGCAGCCAAGCAACCACAAGCAGCCTAGGGCAGACCTTAGAGGTGGAACATGCTGTAGTTCTAAATAGCTTTACTGACCTCATCCACAATGACACAGCTGAAAGGACCAAGTCTTTGCCGCCAAAAAGCACATTCCAGCAGACTTCCTCCACTTGTGCTCAGAGTGCAGCAGATGATGTCGGACTCCAAGATGATATCTGCCTGTACTTTCTGAGAGTGCCCCCGAACCTTCAAGTGCAACAGGACACCATGTCTCCTCTTCTCTTTTAGCTTTCTTGAACTACCTTAGAGCAATTTCCTACTGCCTGGACAAATCTAACTGGCGAACAGATCATGCATAATGCATCATCCCAATAAAACTATCTCCATTACTACAAATGAAAGTCACGACTTAACTGAAGTGTTACTTTCACTTACAGATCAATGCCACTGAGGTGGCAAATTGGAAAGCAGCACTCCTTTATCTCTACCACTATGCAACTAGACACACTAACTGTGAGCAAAGTTTAGTCTGCCATCACATTTGTAACTCCAAGCCTCCGTGACCACTAAGGGTCAGCATATATTCATTAAAGATGAACCTTCATTCATATCATGGTTCATGCTACTCAGTCTTAATTACTGGCTTTGCTATCGGTGCCTATTTCTACTTTCAGTTCTGTATCTCCACACACAAAAATATTCTTCCACCTGTCGCTTTACTTCAAAACATTTAAAGGTATCTCAGTTCCAGTTGGACTGTAAGGGGCATGAAAGTAGTGATGAAGATACATCCTAGAACACAATGACATGCACGTTTCCATTACCTCGTTTGCCAAATAGCCCACATTTCGTTTAAAATTCACCCTTAACTGTAAGAGTGAGTATTCCCATCCATTTGGGGGTTTTTTGCAATATGAAGCCAGAGTACACCTGGATTTCACACCAAGCTGTCCATAACTTACTCAGCTTATGACCTTTATCTATTTACCTACTACTTTATAAATACTCCCAGCCACAAAGCCAAATCTTCACTACAATTAAAGGATACCAAGTATATAAACACTTTAGCTGAGGTTTATTAAAGAGCTGCCTTAAAGATAAATTCCTACCTCCTTTAGTTGAGAAGCAAGCTGTTGTCTCTCCTTTGAAAGTCTGCCAATTTCATCATCTAACATTTGACTCTAGATGGGGGAAAAAACAGAGAAGCCACATATCAGGAATAATTAACACCACACATTTCCCATACACCTTTTTCCTCCCACACCTTAATTCACTTCCTAAACATTTAGACTTGTTCAGACTGTCTTTTAATACCAAATGTGTCTGACGAAGCTGATCAGTTTCTTAGAAAGTTGTCAACATATTTAGACACTGCAACACACAATACTTTGTGTTACATTTCTGTGCAACTGGGAAAACGGTTTACCATCAGAAATCTGTAATCTGAGCACAAATGTCAAATTTTTAGACAAAAACCTGGAAAACTTCAAGTGCAACACATATCCAAAAATCTCAGATCACAAGGTATCTTATTATTTCTAATTAAACAAAACCAGAGCTTTGAAGTATACAATCAAATTAAATCATTACGATTTATAAATACAGTTACCCTAGAAACTAACTGGTGACAGAACCAAACAAAGTCTACTGAACACTAGAGCAAGAAGTGGCATGATCAACCAGTTGAAAATGCTAGAATAAATAAAAAAAAATCTTGATGTAAAGGTCATCATTCCCTTTCACAGTGCTAACCAGCATCTCCATTAGTTGAAAAAGCAGGTGAAGAGACAGCTACTTCTCAGAGATGGCATTAAAATACAGTAGAGTTCTTCATGCATTCAGTTATGAACACAAACAGGATTAAAAAAACACAAAAACAGGATTAAAAATACTATTATCTTACTACCTCCCTCCTCTCACATCTGTGCATGGCACGCTGACGAGACAGCATGTCCAGTTTTTGATCCAGAGCTGCCTTTTTCTTCTGAATATCCTGGTCACAGTCAGTTGGCTTTCGTTCTATAATAAAACAAAGGAAAACATACAGGAGGAATAGAAAAAGATACGTTATAATAGTACTTGCTCTCAGTCGTGCATCTTAAAAACAAAGGGACAAACTGATTTTCTGTTGCATTTTCCCTTTTTCTATTGAGGTCTTATCTTCCAAAAACAAGATAATGAGACTTGGTTCCAACTGTAGCTCTCAAACACTGCACAGCCGCATTGCTTAAAAATGATGGCTTTAACATGCATTTATTATAATTTCTTTAAAAAAAACAAACAAGAAGTCGTCTTATTTCTTCATTTTTGCTTAGATTGTAGGCCATATGTAAGCTGACACTTTCCCACTAAGACAAACAATACTTTATGAAGCACTGTTGCAGAAAAATCCTTTACCAGATCTTCCTTCTTAAAGGACACATAGTCCCAAGTGTAAAACATCATCAAGCTCTTAAAGAAGACTGAAGAAAAGTCTGATTTGCATGTTACTTACTCATTCTGTGTTCAACTTGCTTATCCAGGCTAAACCCCCGGACTTCACTGTTGATTGCTTTTTCAGCACCAAGTCGCACTAATTTGATATCACCACAATTTCCTGTTTAAAAAAAAAAATCAAAATATATTTAGATTGCTCCAATCATCTCTGCACTGTGGTATGAGAGGGGAAAAAAAAAATTTAAACATCATGGATATCAAACAAGGCTTTTCCTTTTCTGGGTTTGCAACAATTTAGTTGTACTTACCTAAACGCAGCTACAAAAAATTCAGTAATTCCAAACTCAAAAAAAAAAAAGACGTTGCCTATGTTTTAGTGGTGGCTAGCAGTTAAGAATGTTATTTGGAATAACCTCTTATTCTTAGGCTTCTTTATCTAAAACATTCAGAATTCCTAAGTTAGAAAATTACTGAGTACCACTAGTAATGAAGCTGGTAAGTCAATACCAAATTAATGTTTGGTCAGAATGTAGATTTTTTTTTTCCCCACCACAGACTAGAGGCCTTGTTCAGAATTCACCTACTTTGTATTAGTCACAAACTAGGAGGAAAAAAACGAGTCTGTTTAGCATGATCAGCAAAGTCCAATTTTACTCAAAATCAAGGTAATAGTCTGTGTTCCAATCTTTAAGAAGTACTTAAAAACTGGTGAACTGAAACTAAACTATGAGAAAACGGTCAATGTCTATATAGAGACAAAGTGCAATTTAAAAAAACATAATACACCTTTTAGAAAAGCACATTAAAATTAATAACAATACGAGGATGTACCAGTCATGTTCCACAAGAGAAAAAAGCTGCTTAGAGTAGCATATAAGTATTGTATGTAATCAGCTGTTCCAGTTTCTCCTTCAGGTTTTGTCTATTTAACATATAAACAGAATTTTAAAATAAACCATACCCAAAGGCTCCTGCTTGTTTTGGCATTTTTCCTTAAATGCAATGATGATCTTTTTCATGAGTTCATCAACAGCAGCATTTGATGGTGCACAAACTAGAAACCGGTTTGGCTTGATCTTGGAACTCACTCTTTGAGTTGTCTTCTCGTTCCTAGTGTTCTATAGATTAATTAACAATAAACCAAGATTTAGATTGTTGTCATTTAAAAGCCAGACTGTATGCTCATCAATCAACATGCAGAGTATGAGGACTATTACACTTGAATATCTCTTAAGATACGTCCTACGCTGAGTAACAACAAGTCAAATGTATTCGTACTATTTGCATAAATACCCTTCAACATTATATACTTGAATCTACTGGATGGTAACATGAAAACCATTAAATGGGACAGGCCAAATAAGATTCTTTAACACATCAAAATATTAAGGGTTTTTTTATGTAACAAGTGTTTATACTACCAATAGCACTTTTTTCTTGATTTTACTTTTTAAGTTCTATAAAATAAGTGTTTTCCAAGATGCCCAAAAGGTATTATTTCCACCTTTACACCCTATACAGTACAGATTTAATTAAGTCATCTTAATGAATTACACTCCCAGTAAGTACCCATACTACACTCCACTTAGTTTAAGGTATTATTGACTCCCATTGGCAAACCAAACACCAGCACGTAGCAATCACATCACGTTCACTCACTTCTCTCAAAACACGAGACAGAAGTCCAACAATAGTTTTTGATTTCCCTGTTCCAGGTGGTCCATGGATGAGGCAGATCTTGGGAAGCTGTGGATGTTCCTTTACCATAGCATAAGCTGTCTCAATGGCTCTCTTTTGATCTTCATTGTATTCATTCATATCTGATGCCTGAAGAAACAGACAGGGAAACAAAATAATGAATTACCTAATGTTGATCAAACCTTTCGTGTTCATTTTATGTATTTTCAGAATGTCCCCCACCCCTCTAAGCTAGGACTCAAACTTGGAAGGGCATGGAAGCTTTTGATTCTATGTTTGCTCTAGATGCACACCTTAATCCTGACTCAAAAGCCATAATGAAGGTTTCGTTTACTCTACACACCTTTATTTTGCGTTACCTTTTCCATCATACACCTTATTTCCTGAACAGACACCTCCCCAGTAAGGAAAAGAAACCTGAAAGCTGCTTAAAGTGCACTACTAATATCTATGTCAATAGAGCAGAAACACCTGAGCAACTTCAGACTCGTCTCTATCCACCCAATCAACCAACTCTGAAAAGCACAGGACCTCGGTGCTTTCGAAACTTGTCTGTTTGCACTCGGTCACCTCCAAAAACAACACACAAAGCCAGTTTCACAAAACTCAGGAGATCCAAATGCCCCCTTTGCCATCCCTAACTATCACTTCTAGATGCAGGACTTACAGCACTTTCTGAAGCTACAGGCAAACCTCTGGGACAGAAGTCACTGTAATTTGGATCCATGATGGGTTTAGCCAGGAGACTCCTGGGCAGTAGTATTAGACCTTTGAATGTTCGGCGTGTGGTAACTAGGGAGCCAACCACCACACACTTCACTTTTTTATTTATGAAGAGTGACAAATTGCCTTGAGTTTGCACAGAAAGATGACAGACGGTATGCTGCTCCTTTTCTCCTATAAGGAGGGGCAAGGGAAAAAAAAAAAAAAACAAAACACAAGTTGTTAATTCAAAGAATATCTAAATTATTAACTGAAAGACATTCAAATAGGTCTCTCAAAGAATTCATCAGAACCAGGTGCTGCCTTTTATTAGGGAGTCAATAACTAATTCTTGCAAAAAACACAAACACCACCCTTCCATCCCCCCCCAAAAAACAACCCAAAAGAAAAAAACAGTGCTCTGTAAAACAACTCAGATCACTGTTATAATCAGGCAGCATTAATCTTGATATTTGGTAATCCTGGTAATTCACAACTCCAGTTCTAGAAGAGTGGAAATTTTAGTCAGTGAGCCCACTGAAGTTCATGGCACTTCATATCTCACAGCAACACACTCCTGAAGTTGTATGCAGAGCACTTACTCATCATTAGTTTCTGTTCTTACACAAAGTATTAACATCTGTATTGAAGGAAGCCCCTAGAAAAATGCATGGAAAACAGGCCTGGAGCTTCAGTTCCTGGCTTTTAATGAAGCTTTTAGCATGGAACAGACAGGCTACAGTGGAAAAACAATTCCATGTCCTCTGAGGTAAGTGGTATATTACAACTATCAACAGCCAGCTATGAAGAAGCTTTTTACAGTACCCAGAAGAATCCCACTTTTATCCCAAGCCCATTTACTTACTAGTTGAACAGCCAGACGCACGAGAAAATCGTCTCACAAGACCAACGTGATTCACTGTATGGCTCTCCATCTCACTTTCTTCCTTAAAGGTGTCTTTTTTCTTTTGTACCACAAAAAAAATTAAGTCATCCTCCTTTGGATGAAGCTGCTTTGCCAAATCACTTTCTTGAAAATGAGCTACCCAAAACACATTTTTAAATTAGAACATTAAAAGGAAAAGGGTTACAATTACTTTCTGACTACAGAAGTACTACAATTAACATATTGCATATACTTCAGTAATACCCATCTCTTAACTTTTAAAGTTATTAAAGCTATAACAAAACGCTATGAAGAGTTTTAACTCCATCCTGCACTCTAAAGCCTGAACATAGCACTGTATAAAAATAGAGCAAGTCAAGGACTATTTACCAAAAGCTGAAACAAAATCTCAAATGAGATGGAAAGTATTTCAACAGCAATCAAATAACTTTTTGTACTGAACACAATGCACAAATTCCCTGCAAAAAATGTTATCTGTTACGTGCGTTCTGTAAAATAGCAAATTCAAGATCCTTTCTGTATGTAAACCAAATAAAAAAAAAAATCTACTTGTAAGTGCTGGTTCATTATAAGGCATTGTCTACTTTATATTAAAAAAAAAAAAACCCTCTTACCTGTAAAATTTGCCGTATTCAAGTCAGCCCAGAAGTTCTGTAAGTAGAAGTAGTAACTCTTCTCTTTTGCTCTCTGGTTTTCTATCCACTCTTGTGCCAGCTACATGTTGGAAAGTAAAAGTTAAATAAAAATACTCTGAAGGGTTTAGTGTATCAGAATATCTTATCATGGGTCAAGAGGGCAAAAGTACTGAGCAGAAATAAAAGAAAGCTAACAGACTGTCAAGTACAAGACATCAAAGAGCCTTATCCTTTTTTTTTTTTAATATAGGCACAAATATATTAATGTAATACAAACACACAGGGCAAATGAAAGCGCTTCCCCCCCACACCCCCCATTTAATGTACTTTCTTACAAAGCTCTTCAAAACAAATTCCCCCAATTGCATTTTCACCTGAAAATACCAGTATTATCCTGGTATTGACTTAATTTTCTACTTTATTTCTACAGGAGAAGTGATGCAATGACTGAACTTGAAAGCATATAGACTTTAATTGAAGGAGCACTGCATTCTCCCACCATTAAACTATAAACTATTAAAGTTAAGCTGTTTGGAAAAAAAGTACTTCTCAGATTAACCTACCCTCTCATGTAAGTTCTCAACATAAACCAAAACACTACATTCTTATCCTCTTTTTACAGACGCTGTCACTGAAAGACCTCAGGTTCTTAAAGATTTTAAGCTTTATATGCTATAAAGAAAGAGGAACCACCTCCTTTTTCCCCTCATTTTGCATGCTACTGTGGATGCATGCTCAAAAAAAACTTCACTGAGGTAACACTGACAGTCCCCAGTGTTAAACGTAACTGTCAATATTTCCCCCAAATCATTCCTCTATTCAGATCTGTACCTGAACACTTTCAGAAGTTAAATATAGGACATAAAACAGTTATTTAATCTCTTGGTAAAATTTGTAAGGGTTGATGAAAACAAACCAAGAGGCAGATACCTACTTACCGTTTCAAAGGCATTTAGCATCATCAAGGGGAAAAATGTATTAAAATACTCATCGTATCCCTGAAATCGGACAGGAACAGAGGCTACTACAGAATGCAGGAGATTAACTGGAGGTCCACACTGGCTGGAGTGTGCAAACATTTCGTACGTCCACTGTAGAACTCCATTAATAAAAATACTCTCATCACGCTGCTGAACACCAAGAAAAGAAGAATATGGTTCTGGGGCAGGCCTTCGGGCAATATTTGAAGCATTGTCATTCTGTCTATTTTGTGACTGCAGAACATTATTAGAAATATGGGGTTGAAGTACATTACTGGAACTTGGAGACCTGCATGTTTGATTTCCTACTGGTAAAGCCTTTGCAGTTGGTGGCCTGGCCACCACTGGTTTTGCTGCCTTCACTTTGCTTTTTGAAGCTGACGGTAGCTTTTTAACATCTTCGAGATCCTTGCTGAAGGCTGCATTCCGTGAAGAATTTGGTGAGCTGAAAGTTTTGGTAGTGGAAGGCTTTCTTGTTTTAGAAGGTGGCAGGAGAGAAGGTTTGGCGAACAAGTGATCTGCTTCTGAGCTGGTGGCTGGATGCTTACTACAGTCCTCTCCTGCTTTTTCCACACAGTCTTTGTACTTAGATTTCACAACAGTCGAGGATTCATCCTGCTGAAGGCTTTCAGCAGTACCCATTTCCTCTGGTTTTTTACTAGCTACAGTATCTTGAACACTTTCCTCCTGAGAACATAATTCCATATCTATAGGATCTAACTGAGTTAAAAATAAACCATCATCATCTTCACTGTTTTCATTTGGTTTACATCCATTTTCTTCTGAAGTTGTCTTCTCACTCTCAGGCTGCACAATGCAACCTTCTCCTGAAGGTTCATCTTTATCTCCAACAAGTGCAGCTGAAGAGAGACTTGAATGCCTAGATACAGGAGGAACCATCATACTGCTATCCTCTGATTTTCTGTTCGAGTCCAAAGAACAAGGCATTTTAGAGACATACGTCTCCTTCACGGAGAGGCTTTCAAATTTTCTCTCACCGGCAGAGGGACAAACCGTCTCCTCCCTTTTCTTCTCTCTTTGGTTTTTGACAGATCTTTCAACAGATGCCAGTTCAAAACTTTTAGGCTTTTGTTTCGTAGATTTTGTATCCACTTTGCTAACTTTTTTACTTCTACTCTCAGAACTTCCTGCAGGACTTTTCACTCTGACACTCTTTTGGGGCCTTATCTGCCTTAAAAACTGACGGTCTTGGCAGGCTAGCAATTTTTTATTGTGCTTTACGGACAAACTCTGAGGAGCAATTAGTTTAGCCTTCTGTTTCTGTGCAACTCCAACTCTCCCTGCAGCTTTACCATAGCTGCGCAACTGAGCTAGACTGTCTAAAGAGCGCTGGGATAATTCAAATGCTTTGCGGGGTGCCTTCTTCAGACCAAGTTTTTCTACAGTTGATGCTGGTGCAGGACACTGTCGAACTTTCCTTGGAGGAACCACAGCAGGCATTAACCTACCAGGTTGTGAATTTTTTGATGTAGTTTGAAGTAGTTTTTTATTTTGTGCTGTTTTAAGAACAGGAGGTTTTTTAGGACTTCTTTGAATATTTCTTGCTACCTCAGATTTTGCTATTTTCTTCCGTGGGCTCATGCTATTCCTCTTAAGGGCCAATTTTGAAGCTAATGAGATGTTAGATGCAGATGCTCTGGGTTCAGTCACTTTTGAGTCCAGGGTGAAGTCTTTAGCAACAGTACCTTTGTCTGCAAAATCCTCCAGTTGACCTTTTGGATTTCCCTTACTAATAGATTCTTCCAATGTTGAATTAGTTAGTTCTTTTGTATTATCAGCTTCTTTCTGATGAGAAATGTTTTCGACCGGCTCTTCTATCAAGTTCGCTGCTTCTTCCACGGTATCATCACTCATGTAATCCATATCATAACCCCATTCATTTGTGTGATCGTTCAGTAAGACATCTGAATTACTACTATCAACCGATGTCGAAACACGGTCTTGTTTATACTCCTGAGTTGCTTCCATACTATACGCTTGAGTATCTTGCCAAACTGAAAAGACCTCAGCTTCTGCTTCAAATTCAAAGCACTGAGACTCACAGTCTTCCAGTAACATGACAAATTTTGGAGTCTTTGGTTCTGTTTTGTTACCGCTATCAGAAATGCAGCTGGAAGTTGAAGGCTGCTTTTCAGAACACACACTTTCATTCCTTTTTTTTGTCTCCTCCTCATCAGTCACACCTCCTTCTTCATCGGAAGAGTCTGAAATTATAATGACTTGATTGTCAAGGCAATCCGCATCACAGGGAGACTTGGTACTTTGGTCATCATTGGAAGATCTTACTGCACCTTTCACTTTCCTTTTAATACCACAAATATGATGCGCTGAGGTTTCTTGGCTTGAATCAAAATGAAAATCGACACTTTTGGCATATGCAGCTAAAGATAATTTACTGAGTTCTCTATCAACCTGGGAATCTGTTAAAGTATTATCTTCAGAAACCATCTTCGCAAAATCCTCCTCCTCCTTCCCCCCTGAATTGTCTTCTCTCTTGAAATATTTTGAAAATTCAAACAACCTGTCACTTGATTCACACTTCACTGACAGTGGCCTGATCTGAGAAGCAGAGTTGGATATATCCCTCTTGTTTTCAGAGCTAGATGGAACATGACCATTTCCTGAAGTTTTATCCATACAAAATGTCTTTGAAATTTGACCTTTACAGTCATAATTAACCAAGTCATTTAGATTAGGCTGTCCCTGGTCTGAAGTTTGCATGTCAGTGTCTTTCTTAAACACAGACTTCAACACTGAACTTGATTTTTCTTCAGTGGCTACCTTTTTCAGTGAGGTGTCACTAATTCCTGGAAGCAAAATACTGCCATCTTCATTTTCCTGCACACCAGGTACATTTTTAGAGGAGCTAGAAAAATCTAGTGGTGTTCCTTTTGATACCTGTTTAGTGAGGACCAGTCTGGATTGAAAAGCGCTGCTGACGCTTTTCTCCCGTGTACTTTCATAACTCCTTGAAGATGGAATATCAACAGAGACTTCATTTCCACACGCAGTATTCACTCCCTGATGTTTATGACAATCTTTGCTTGTACAAAGATAGCCAGTGCAAAACTTAGGTTGCTCTACCTCTGCTTTTGAAGCACTTGTTGCTGAACTGGATTTTTTTAAGCCACATGGCTTTGCTGGCTTCAATAATTCTGAGGGCCATTTGATTTTCTGTACTTTGTCTTTCAAATTCGCAAGCTTATCCACATCTACTTTCAACTTTGAAGAGGAACTGGGAGACGTATTGCTTTCTTTTACATCTGAGCTATAAACACGTTCTGGAGAACCAGTATGAGTTTGAGCAGCCAGATGCATTGGTGCTATGGATCCTGCTTCACATTTGTTTTCCAACTCTCCTCCTCTTCTGAAATCTGAATGCTGGGCACTTGGATTAAAGCACTGATTATCTGTATCACATTGCCCTGCCACAAGGTCACTGTTTCTATTTTCCTGAACTTTCCCACATACTTTAGGTGCCAAAGAGTCCTGCAGGGAGACATATTCCCAAGCTGTGAAGTCATTACATTCCTTTTTAATATTCGTATCTGTGGATGTCCAAGATCTTGAACTTTTAGATGCATCTCTACATTCCTCTTCCCAGGCAGTCTCTCTTCTAGGGAAAGGGTTCTCTTGATAATCTCCACCTCTGCCTTCCTTCGATACAGCAGCAAATGGTGAACAAAGGTCATCTCTGCTGTGTACACTCATCTCAAATCCATCACTATATACACTCCTCTCTTGCTTTATAGAAATGGTAGGCAAAGCTGTAGAGTTTGCATTGTTTCCTACAGACATGGAGGTATTAAATACTCTGTCCTTTATACTTCTTATAACTTGCTTTAAACACATTTGTAATTCCTGGGTTTCCTGGATGTTCAGCTGCCAACCTGAAGATAGATTTCCTCGCAGAAGAAGATTGAGTTTGTCTAGGTATTGCTTGCAAAGAGCATGCTGCCCAATTTGATAGCCTTCTTTAAGAAGGCTGCGTATCAACTGCACGCAGGCATGCTGCACAGAGTTAGAGGCTTGTAAAGATACTGCTGATGAACCTCTTGCATAGTGTCCAGATGCTTTTTCAGTGCACCGTGTAAATGCTACAGCTGGAAGCTTAGCGCATCTCACCACTGCTTCCACCCATTCTTGGGAGCTAATCCATAGCAAGTGCAGGCACTTTTTATTTCTGTGTAGTTCAATAATCGACACCAAGATCAGGAGAAAAAATTCAGAGATTTTGTCACACTGCTGCATTCTCTCATTGAGAATACCTCTGATTTCCGAGCAGAGGTAGTGAATGACCTCTACTATATATGCTACACCCAAGTCCTTGAGATCCATAAGTGACTGAACAAAAGGGATGAACCACAGAAACATGCTGTGATGGACACGCATCTCTCTGCCAATATCAGACTGAAGCACATTAGCCAGTGTCTGCATGTCTTCGTACATGTTGGGGCAGTAGTCTGGACAAATGGCTGTCTTCCAGCCAGCATCCTGAAAAATAAATTCACCACACATTATCCTCATTATGCACATCTGCACAGTTTTATCTGCCAGGTTTGTCTTCTAGCTATAAAGGTTACTTTCTTTCAAATATATGTTCGTTAAATGGTAACATCTTTAAAGTCAGTCAAAAGTAGAGTAACATCCTGAAGTCAAAAATCGAAATTTTTAAAAATGCAAAAAATAAAGATCAACGCATAACACATGTATAAGGAACTCACTTCCTAAAACATAACCTACGAAATAAGTGTAAAGTAGTATTTCCTTTAAAAACCATTGTGAAACCCTCCAAAGACGATGTTATGCTGATATAATTTAACATTAGATAATCAAATATACATTTAAAGCCTTTAAAAGACATTTCATAAATACAACACACCATCAGCAAGAGAAGAACACACTCAAAAATGTTTACTCTGCTTTGTAACAAGAAAAAAAATGGTGCCATTTTGGAGCATAATCTAACATTTGAAAGTATATCAAAGCATACGTCATTACTCCATATTCAATGTATTAGTTTAAAATATCGAGAAACAAAAAGTAAAAAGAAAAAAAAAACAATCAGCAGCTTTTAAAACTTAATTCAGAGTTTTCATTGAGGTACCAATGTTTGTTTCAATCTTGATAGAAATTCTTGGGCTTTAATACCATCTCTGTCTAATTCACAAACGCATTCTTCTTTCCTCTTACAGCCTGAAAGTACCAGCTGAACAAGTGACCAGACTGGCTGTTTAAAGGCACACAATAGTGACATACATCTTTTCTTTACAACATAGCTAGGAGAAACAGTGTATCTTCCCCTCTGTATTTTATAGATGGTTTAAACTGACAGTGTCATTCAGTGATCAGAGTTCAAAGAACAGGGAAATCAAGTATTTAATACCTTTTGAGGCTTTTCTGTGTTATAATTATACACCATCTGACTGCAAGTAACCATGTCATCATCATAGTCTGACTCCGGTTCAGATTTTGTCCTAAAAAGAAATACAAACCATTACAGACTCCACACAACTGACTTAAACTATAAGAAAGCCAACTGGCCAAGAAAGATTTTACTTTTCAGATACTGACCATGTGACTTAGAATTTGTCAGTGATAAAACATACTGATGAAAAGATATCATATCTAAAATTGTTTCAGTTCTATCCTGGTCATTAAGAGGCAGGGGAAGTGACTGAGCTTTCTAGTAAGCCATGGAGTTGACTACCTAGAACAAACACCCAGAAGAATTGCATTTGCTTTGAATTTTCTGCGCATAGATGCAGTTCAGTCATGACCACGTACTCAGAAACTTTGTATGCAACTATTTGAACATAACACTCAAATATCTTGTTTAACTGAAGGAAGTTTCCTTTACTATCCCTTCCTCAGCTACCTGTAACATTCCATATATACATATCTGTATCTATCTATAACATTATAGACTCTGTGTGTATAAAAATACTGAATATTTAAGTCATTACCAAAGTTGATTCATAATATATCACAGGAAAACAGTAAACAACTGGTATGGCTGTCCAGGTACTATTTTCCACCAACCTTTTAAAATAAGGCACAACTTCAGTTTTTCAAAATCAGAAGTGTTCCTAAAGTCTTGGGACCTTACGTAGCAAGATTCTTTTCCATCAAAGCTATTTCTAGCTTTCCCAGCAGTGTACTGACTTCTGCACAGAATAAACACTTTACTTAATTAACTTCCTGTTCAATACTAACAATATTGTCACTCAGAAGTGATTCCAAAAAAATCAATTTTATCTTAGGATGTAAGTATATGAAGACAAAACCCTCCAAAGGAGTATCTGATGCCTGCTACACGTTTTAAAGCATTTCCTTTCCAGCAGTTCACTATGTTATCCAAGCTATTAGAGAACAGTTCCATGCACTTTATTACCTTCCCTGACAGGCATACATTCAGAAAAGGCATAAAACTTTTAAGACCATACAGCAGTGTTAACTAAATCTAATCTTGAGAAATATTTAAGGCTTAACACGAGCTGAAAGTAAACTCAAATCAGTTGTCACCTGGAACTGCAATAAAATGTAAAACAACGTCAACCACTGAAAATTCAGAAATTGCCATAATTTTACCAAGAGTCTCAAACATGGCAATCTTCGTTAATCTTAAGTGCAAGTTGGTTATAGCACTAAATAAGCACTAAACAGTTATCAGCCTTCCTGATTAAGGAAAAAAAAGAAGTAACCATATATTTTTTGGAAGAACTTCACAATTTTAACAGACCTAGTTCATCTTTTCATTGCTTCAAGTTGGCAACATCTGATTTTTTTTCCTTGCCATTTCCCTCCCTCAACACAAATTAAGGCAACACTGACAAGAAAACCAAGACCAAGGTACTACACTACCTTGTATTAAAATCATAAAACTGTTCTAGTCTCTTAATAAAACTGACCTCTTAAAGCTACTGCGTATATTTCTTATTTCATTGTTGTAGCTCACACTGTTGATAATGGTTTGAAAGGCTTGGACAGGATCAATAAGCTGACCCCATACTTTAGATCCGAGCTGATCCAAAATAACCATGAAACAATGCAGCGCAGGCCAGAAGGGGTCAGCAGAATCATCTGAAACATAACAGTAATATTGGGGAGAGTTGAAATGCAAGAGTCCTGTACATTCTTAGACTAAGCTCAAGTTGAAAGTAGTTGGTTTTCATTGATTTTTCTTAAATACTAATGTAAAGATAGGTATTCTACTAAGCTGCAACTATATTTTTTAACCTGGAAAAAGAGAAAGGATGGAAGAAAAGTCAACCTCACTCACCCGTACAGACACTGCTCCTTATGCAGTCTTAAATCAAGAGGAACCTGGATAACTATTACTAACATTTCCCAGCTCTGAAACTGATTCTTCCACACTGATTTTTGCAGTGCTGTTCTAAGAAGTGGGTACAACTTACACTGTTATCACAATTTACACTTCAAATTCAAGCTAGAAGCAATTGGTTTTCCTTCAAGTGTGTTCTTCCTTCTTCATATAAGATAATATCATATCCTCAATAAACACACTAAGCTTATAAAGATCTAGTCACTTAAGCAGCAGCTCTGGTCTTGAGTTCATGTGCCATTCCCGGGCTATGCTGTGGCATGTGGCCTACAAGAATGGCCACAAGAAGGGCTACTAGTCTGAAGTCTAAATTCCCAGCTGCAAAAGGGACTCCCTCAAACAGACGGACAGAGGAGTCAAATTTTAAGCAAGTTGCAGCAATTCAGAAGAAGGTATTTCTTTATTTTAGGACTCAAAATTCAAACTTCATGCCACAGTGAAATGCACATTCCCATACAACCTGTACATTAAATGAAAACAATACAGTAGAAATTATAGATCTGTCCTCTCAAAATCTCTGTCAGCCTTATGCAAAGCACTGCCATCCCTTCTCCACTTAAGTTTGTTTGAATGTCATTTTTCAGTATTTGTCAGTATTGCCTAAATATTGTGCAATATTGTCCATCCTCCAGAAAATAAACAAGCTTCAGTTAAAATCAGCTCAGTGTTACACTACTAAGAATTTACTCCATTAAACAAGGAAGTTTGATAAAGATGAAAAATAAGCTATGAACTGTCCTAATCTCAGTATCAAAACTAGTTACCAGCTGCTTCTTTCTCCATGGTGTGAAGTATAGACTGCATGAAATCATTTTGTTTGTCTGGGCCCAGTAACAAGGAGTCCATAGCTTGTTCTTCCAGCACTGTCAGCAACATACAAATCCCTATCAAAAAAAAAAAGCAACCTGTCTGTATATTTGCAAAACTTTGTTCTAACTTTCAGCAAATCAAGGATCACTTCCCGAATGCCATTACCAGTGTAACACTTGACCAAAGAGATCAGCAGCAACCTGAAACTAATTAAATGCTGCCTCACTGCTGCAGCTGTGCAACGTTCTATTTTCCCATTTGACATGCCCCGAAATAAACAGCACCTATGAAATAGAAGAACTCTGACTTTAAAGAAGTGCTTAGAAGATGAGAGACTACACATACAAATTCAGTTCTGATCATAAATACTCACCTAGCCAATAGTTCTTGTAGTTGGCAGTATCATATAAATGAGATGGCAGAAGGACGAGTTTACCCTTTTCAACCACTGAAGAGCTGTAAATATCTGGCCTCTCAAAAAGCCCCAACTCAATAACTTTGAACAAGCAAGTCAGCACTTCCTGTAGGTCATAGTAATCATCCCTGTCAACCTTCCCTAAATTCCTTGCTGTTAGGATGGCCCATCGACGAATCTAAGGATTGAAACAAAGAAGTTATACATTAATAACAAATAAAATCACAATGCTGTAAGATTAGGAATCACTGCTACTAAAAATTGGACAAAAGTGTATTTTTACTACAGTAAGATCTCATAATTGCAAGTAAGAGTTAGCCTTTTTCCAAAATAACCTTAGAAACAGGCTTACTATACTTATGAGATGTTGGTAACAAAGTAGTTAAAATTCAGGGTAATATATAGAAATACAACTGCTTGGGATTCATGTGACAAAGGGGCAGCATTTGGTTTTGTTCTTGCCTTATACTTAGGACAACTTGAAATTTTGTAGTCCCCACTGGTGTTTAAGTAAGCCAGTCCTGGAAACCATACAGCCACAACCTGCCCACCAGCCACAGCAAATGTAACCTGACTCTCCAAAGCAGGAGGCAGGAAAACAATAGCATGAACTCACACTCTCTCCATATAAACAAACAGCCCACTTGAGTTACAGTTCAGTGCTCCTTTGACAGTTACACACCCAAATTCAGTTTACAGAAACACACCACACAGGGACATTTCTAAACTCATGCAAAGAAAGCACTCCATTCCCCTTCAGTATTAATACAGTGCATGAAATCAGGATTCACTGTTTCAACAGGCCCTCCCAATTGTAGCAGGGTGTATATGTTCCTAAGATCTCTGTATTATCACTATTTTCCAGTACTCTTCCCTGTTACTGGTATCAGTTTCACTTCTAGGATGCGTGTATGTAGCCTGAAGGAGCAGCCTTCTTGCTGGATAATACATTATCTTCTAAGCAATGTAGAAAAGCAGGAACTCTGACACATCTGTACTGCTTTGAGAAACTCAGGGGTGGGGTTTTTTTATAATCTCTCAAATCCTTTTAACCAACAAAAAACAGAACTGTTGGTAACAACAACTGCAAAGCCTCTCAACCCTTCCAACCTAGACACTTTCAGTATTCCAAAATTTCTCTTTTTGTTACTTTAAGAGATTGGATTGAAAAAGAGAGCAGTCTCCACTATCTACACCAACATGAATCATACTAAGATCAGCTGATACTTCTAAATACCACAAAGAATGGAGCTTTCCTGTTTACGCTTTCAAATGAACTTTTGATCTCTGACCGTTCAATATGAAACTATCCCGTATGGATTCAGGCCAAATAAAAAGATCTGCAGAGTTTTGAGCTGTCCCACCACAGAATACACAAATCCATTAAAACATGGTATTGCCTCCTTTGTAATGACAAAATTCAGTGACAATTAAAGAGCATTTCAGAGGAAGTACACTGCTGAGCATCTCCTCTTGCAAGTAACTACACTAGTTTCACTTTTTCAAGTTTTAAGGTTCTGAATATTACTAACATGTGAAAGCTTCTAGGGATGGAGAAAGAACAGGGCAGAAGGGGATTAATACACTAAATTACAAACCCTGACCCACTTAAGAATTCCATTTGGGAGTATAGGGCATAAATTTACAGTTTGGTTGAACATCTGTAACTTTTGCTGACTAAATGCAAACAGTGAAGTGATTCAAGAAGTTATTACAAAAGAGTCTTCTCTCCTTCAGCAACAGCAACTACATTCCTACGGAAATCTCATTTATATAAAGACTGTTAAAGAAAAATACAGAAAATCAAACACTTGAAATACTGAATGCTACTATTTTTATATTCTTGTCATTAAAAATAAGAATCTGTTCTGATACTATTTAAAACTAAGTTTTAGTGGAACAGAAAATGTAACTTACCAATTCATTTGGGTGTACCAAAAAGAGATAAATTCCTGCGTATTTCTCAAAGACCTGAAATGAGCAGTGACTTTGTTCCATTCTACAGAGCACTTCTACACACAGCTCAGCTAAAAGGATAAAAGAGTTATGGTAAGGACTAATTTACATGCTCACAAAACCAAAACCACACTATTTAGTGTCAAAATAAGTATAATACACACACACTTATTTCTGTTTAACTACTATTTGTTATTTTCACCTCCTTCAGTAGAAACACCACCATTCCCTGCCAACTGTGTATGATGAGATACATACCGACTTTCTCATGCAGCAGCAGATATGGGTATTTCAGCATTTCTATAAGGGGCACTCGCAGGTTATTCTCAAAATCCGGGCCCACGTAACCAGATAGTTGTGTGTCTCCATTCTCATCCACTATAAACAACTCGTCATCTTCTCCAGCTTCTTTTTGCATGGATTTCTCAATGTGGGCAACAAGACGGGAGGTTTCCAACTCCCACAAGACCTATTTAGTGGGGAAAAAGAACCAATCAAAGTGCATTTGGGAAGAAAGTGATTAAGGACATTTATTATCACACACCGAAACCTTAACTAGACTTTCAAAACTTAATTTTGAAAAGTTTCTTTCCAAGCATGGTGTGAAACAAAGTTTTGACATGGAATTCAGATTGTGCAAATCACAAAACTCTCACTTCAAAGTTAAGCTTATAAAGCAATGTTTAAAAGAGTGGCATTCAAACCAAAAGCATTTTTATAATTCTGTTAAATATTCATAAACTATTTCAGTAATTATTTCAGGCCATAGGTTAGTCACAAAACTTTGTTCCACTGGCCAATATAAAGAAGTGCATGATACAGAAAACAATCATATTTACAAAGATGGGAAAAGCAATTTTTAAATCTTGCCTTCTCACCTGTTTTGCAATGTATTAGTGGAAGGGAGTGAATGTAAACAATGCAAACAGCCTGGCTGACTTGCTGAATATTTGTAGGGGATTCAGCTCATTACTCATCTAAAGTGCTCCAAATCTCAACTAGAAACCAAGGTTATTTCCAACATTTAATAGACACAGAAAGGAACTTTCAGCAGCCCAGCCACTCATTTCCAATCTATGCTCAGGTGGGATTGCCCTCTGGAGAAATCTAGCTAAATCAGCTAGATTTTTGACATCTGTATTATGATCAATTAGCTACAAACATTCATTTTACATACAGATACACATAAGGGAAAATCAGCTTTTCAAAATACAAAATTGGATACTAGTGAGGGAGCGTTACAAAAGGCTTAAAATAAAGTTTTAAAACTTTTTTGATTGTTTTTAATTACACAGTCTCACAGGCTTGCAAGATCAGATCTCTGAAATTCAAGCATAGTACAAAACTACTGATGAGAAATTAAAGCATACAAGAAGAGGAACAAACCCAAAGCTGAACAGAAGCCAGCGGAAGGAAGAAAATACATTAAAGAAATAAAGCTGTTAGTTTGTTTGGCAGGTGTTCTTTCTTTCAGACATCAAACCATCACAGCATGAAAAAAGTTCAAGCTATAATGGCTAGTCAGCAACTTCCCACTACTGTTTTAGTTCTCACCAATTTGAATATATGCAAAACAAGATTCATCTTGGTTTACAATCAGCTCTTTGCAATTCAATATAAAAAAAGCAGACAATTAAAACCCTATTCCCAAAAACCAATAAAACACAATCCCTGCACAAAACTCCCCCCTACACTGAGGCTGGACCACAGAAGTCTCTTCTGAAGTTCTCCTTCTGTCCTCCCACTCAGTAATGGGCAGGAGCCACATTTCTTAATTACCTCATGCAACCTTGGCAATCTTTCCTTTGCTTTGTGGTATTCAACCACACACTCCAAGCAGTAACAGAGATCATCACTGGATCCTTCAAGATCTTCCGGGGACAACCGTTTAGAAGCATAGCTCTTCAGGAACTCAGTGGTGTCAGAACCACTAAGTGTGCACCATCGACATGTGCTCATTCTTTGGATAGAAAGAAGAAGGAATTAACAGAAGTCCAAAGACTGAAAGCAGCAAAATATTCCCTTTCAGCCACAATAGTACCTAATTTTCAAACACGACGAGTATCAGGACTTAGGTAACTCATTAGCAGCCTACATGCTTATGTTCTTGGATGTTCTTATATCGTATAAGTGCATGTAATTAAATGAAGAAATACAGATTAAAGCATTAAATGAACATTACAGAAAAATGCCTGCTGAATGGCAAACAAAAGTAAAGCACCAAAGTAAAATTATATACGAAATGTGAAAATTCACTTTACACACAAAAAAACCCCCTCAACCACACTTAACACAGAGTTTCCAGAACTACAACGCTTAAGTTCATTATATTGCTTTACTGGTATTGTTGTAAAAGAGAGCAAAAATTTAGCAAAAGACAAAAAGGAAATGTTTCTCATAGAATCTGCAGCTGAGAATCTAAGGGGTTTTTTGTAACCAGGATCACTATTGCTATAAACAAATCTATGGTTGCTTAGTTCTATTGTATTGTTAAGATTTATCACCAAAGATAATCTGAAAACATGCTGTAGGAAGTAGCTATTTTTGTGTCCTTCAGGTGAACTTAGCTCATTATAATACAAAAACCACACCTCTATAACTTAAGTTACCCACCTCTTCACAGAGCCCCTTTGAGCTTGTGTACATCAATAGGTACTGTGACTTTAAATGAAAGTGAGGAATAAAACTAACCAACAGATGATACTGTGATGAAATACTAACCAATACGAACAGAGGTGTGTGTTTGTGTGTTCAGAATCAAACAAATATGGTGTGTGTTTGTAAGTCGGTGTGTTGGCCACTTGGATGCCTAGCACCCTTTTCTGTGCAGAACTGTAACAAACACAAATATCTCAACTCTGTGTGTTAATTGGCTCTTTACACACTAGGTGAAGAACCCTGTTTTGCGGACAACAGTATCTGCAGAATCTAGGTCTAATGAGAACAAAATTTAATTAGGTTTTTTGCTTAATCTCTTGCTAAAATTTATAGGTCAACAAATCCCTGTTGCTAAAAGCAAAGGATATTTATGCAGAACTTTCCTGTCTTCATTATTATAGTTGGGAAGCATCATAAAATTCTCACCACAGATTGCTTCCTCTAAAAACAAAACTTCTTCACTAAGCAGCAATACAGTCATCTCAAATCCTGCTAGTCTGAAAAAGTCAACTGAATACTGGGAAAGCATGAACACTTGAAGTAACTATGTAAAAAGAAAGACTGAAATTGCTTCTGTTATTTAGCATAATGACGAATGCAAAGGGGAAATCTAGGTAAAGCAAAACCATACATTTCTTCATACATACGTACTGAGGGAAAAAAAACAATTGTGGTATCGACCTTTAGAAAAGGAAACTATTTGCTGTGCAGGTGTGCTGGGTCACATGGTGGGAAAGAGAAAAGCGCTGCCCTGCTGCCAGGGAAGGGGGCTGACGCCTTCAGCCGTACATGCCCTCGAGCACAGCAGAGCAAAGCACTATCTTCAGTAATCCATCCCCTGGTAACCGCGTCTTGATGGTATCTGGCGCCTTGATTGTATTTCGAGGATCTAGAGCAAAACAGCAATCACCAGAAATCGGTTCAGTTCACACGTTATAGACTACAAATTGTTTTGGTATTTAGATTAAAAGACTTCGGTATGATTTGCAACTGAATCCCTTCTGTCATTCAAATACAGTGTATATCGCACCTTCTTCTAACAAAAGGTGTTATCTACGCACATTAAGTAAGGAAATCGCTTAAACAAGCGCGCACGGATACAGAACCCTTTACCTGCAACGCTTTAACGGCTGCCCACTGATGAGTATCGACGCCTGCTCACAGAAACACCCGAGCGGAGACGGGGCGAAGGGTGTTTCTGTTTCCCCGTTCAAGCCGCCGCAGCCGCTCCCAGTTACTCGTTTCCCCGCCCCGCGGAGCTCCCCGGGCACTTACCAACCGCTCCCCCACGAGAGTCCCAGGCGCACCCGTCCGAAGCACCGCCTGCCCCGCAGCCCTGCCCGGTCCCACCGCCCCAGGAGGCCGCCCGAGCCGGGGAGCGCGCCGCCGCCTTCCCGCCACAGCAGGCCCGGCCCAACCCGGCCCGGCGGGGCAGCGCCTCCCCCGAGGCGGAGGGAGAGAGCGGGACTGAGACAAAAGGGAACGCGAGAGGAGCCCGGCCTCCTCCGCCGGTCACGGGAGGGAGGAAGCCCCTTCTCGCCCCTCCCCACTCACCTCACGCCGCCGCCGCCGTGGTTCCTCCGCCACAGGCCTCCCGCCCCCTCCCCCCCGCCCGGGGCGGCGGCGCCCCCCGCACTTCCGGTCCGCCGGCGGAAGTGGGCTCCAGCCTGCTCCGGGGGCGGGGCCGCCCGCCGCGTGCGGGCAAGCCCCGCCCCTTCGGGGCCTTAAAGGACCAGTAACGAGGGACGAGCGGGGGGCGACTGCGGCGGGAAACTGAGGTACGGGGCGGGCGGGGCTGCGCAGAAACGTCAACGCAAGTGGTGTCTGAGCCCCAGGGAGCACAGCTAAGGGCACTGCCTCAAGGATAGAATTATGTAAGTACTAAAATAATAAAGTCCCACCCCAAATCCATGCTCAAGCCAAGCGCAGGGCGTTCCTCAGAGGTCTGAAGCAATAACCCCTGGGGGGAAGCTGCCTCACAGCCTCCACATCCCTCTTCCCGCACACCCCAAAGAGGTGGGAGAATGTCAGTCATGGCTCAGGCTTGCCCCGGGCACTTGGGGATGAAGCCACCTCGCTCGAGGCTTGTGTCCCCACCTCAGCATCTAGTGACCCTCCAGGTCGCAGGGACGATGCTGTCCCCCAGCCTGGGAAGCTCTGAGGAATCAAACAGAGATTATTTGCCTTTCTTCAACTCCTTGTTTAAGACTTTACAGGAGAGGGGGGTGAAAAAGGCAAGTCCCTGTTTGATCTTCAGCTGCTGCCACCATAACATTCCTCAACTTTGAAGTGCTTCTCTGCTGCAAACGCAACTCTTGTAACCTGGCTGTCTCAGTCTTTGATAACGGCACACAGCCAAGAATTTTTTTCTATAACACCATTCAGGCCATTAACGCACCAGGAAAATGCTTGAAGCGACATATCTGCTTGAATCACCGAAGTTTTTAGGGGACTCACTGTGCTTTTTAGACGTGAAGGATCTGTCATGCTCTTATTTATAATGCAGCCTGATACACAAAGCTTTGTCAATGGTATTTCCATCACCATTCCGTGGAGCCTGTTTGTTTTTTTTAAACCTCTCCCTGGAGCTTGCTCTGTTTTCAATAATATTCAAACGCCCACATGAAACACTTGCCTCCCCCACCTGCACTCCCATGCACCTTTATAAAATGACGGAAAAGGGAAAAGCTGCTTTCTTATGCCCTCTTAAGTGCCGTTAGTCAGCAAATGTGAAATGATCCCTCCTCCTCCAATTATTTGCCCATGTGCAGATCACGTTACCCAACGAGATGCCGGTAAGAAGCTGTTTCTTTACTCCATTCCCAGAGCTGCAGGGAGGACGGATGCAGTCTCTCCATTTTTTCATGTGTGGCAGAGGTCAGGTCTGTGTCATAGCTCCAAGTTTACAGTTCCCACCCTGGCTTGCTTATGTTTTTTGTCAGAGAAACTGCTTTTTTAACAAGCAACAGGCCTCACGCCCTGCGGTGAACCTACGAGCTGGAGAGCTCCCAGGTCATGTACAAGGTAGCAAAGATGCGTCAGAAAAAAATTTCAAAAGGTGTTTTCGAAGCCCAAAAATGCAAGATAACTAAAGTACAGAACAAGATACCAAAGCTAAAACGAAGACATCCATCTTGTCTATACTACTGACTAGCAGCCAACTGCTTCACTCTATAAATATTGCCATCAGGATGGGCCCAATTTGAGCTCTCCCTGCACTGCATTCCAGGTGACTCTCCTTGAGCAGGGACACCTCTCAAGGTCTGAGATTCCTTACCTGAGACTAAGAGATCCTTTCTTGCCCAAGGCGGAGAGAGCTCTTACTCGCAACAAATCCTTGGGAAGTGACTGACAGCATGCTGAATTAATACTAATGAAACATTACTAATCCATGTAGCTACTCAATATCAATTACTATGAACTTTGTACAAATAATTCCATTAGACATAACCGTTGTCCAAGTCTGAGACTAACATTGGACCTAGCTGCATCTAGGGTCCATCAGGAGATTAGAAAGCAAGGGGGTCCACTCTGAACCTTGTGACTCGACGGAGAGTCTTCCTTACCCTTTGCGTCTCCAGTCTCTGTGTGAATCATTCTAACTCGATTCTAACTCATTTTCCTTTGTATGTTTTTCCCATGAAGTAATTAATAAGGTGAACCTTGCCATCAAACTTACTGAACCTTGGTAAACCACTGTTAAACTTTCTTAAACTCCACCGAATTTACTGAACTCTGCCAAATTATTATTTTACCTCAGTAAAACATATTGCTGCTTCTTTTTTGAGTGAGGTACATTCCCCTTATCCGTGTTTCCCTTTAAAGCAAAGGATAAAATAAATCTCCTTATGGAAGTAGAAGTTGATTTCTGAGAGATCTACTCTACAAACTCTACAACCACACAATCGTTTGTGCTCTAGCCTGCAGAAAATTCAGAGGATCTCCATCTTCCAGGAAACAAAACTTGAAAAACACAAATGGCTTAGATTCAAAAATTCAAGTTCTTCTGCTTTTAACCTTCATACCTGTAAGGCAACAGAGGCAAGTCAAATGCCTAAGTGCAAGGCAGCTGGTACATTTTTCCTTCCTTCCAACCCGGTTTCATCTCTTGCCTGGAAAACTCATCCTTATACCGGTGGCTGATCTCATGGGGTCCTGCCTGACTCACAAAAGTCACACTGTTTTCTATCTTCAGAGAGACTAAAGCCAGACACAGTTAAATATGGGAAGTTCTCATTTAACATTCTTTCCTGTAAGTCACAGTCCAGAAGAACCTCCAACAAGGCCTTTATTTCAAGCCGTTGAAAATTCTACATTTTCAGTAACAATTTTTAAAATTAAAGGAGGAAATTCTCACTTATCAAAATGACCATCAAAAAGTAGTATGTCAGAGACCAAGTCTTCTTTCATTACTTTCTATACAGCATATAGAAAATAGAAACAAGCTACACAAATACTTTACACACAGATTTTTTTTTTTTTACATTCACTCGGTCAATTTACAATTAATCACTCTAGGCAGAGAGTTAAAAATACCGAAGACATGAGTACAACCTCCATCTTATCTCTCATTTTTCTTATTGAAATGTATAAATTCTCCTTGGCACAACAAAAAAATATATGTATGTATGTATATATATACACATTGTCTATTTTGTCTTTGTATTCCAAATATTTAAAAAAACATTTTAAATGCATTGTTTGGTTAGCATGATATGACATTGCAATTTATGAATAGTAATGGACAAAAATCCATTTTCTCTAGAAGGGCTGATAGAAGTGTAAGTCTACATCAGAAATAAAAATCAGTTGCTTTTAAGAACAAGACACCTGTTAAAAAAAACCCCAAAGACTCGAAGTTGTGCTGTTTCCATCAACACAGATGTCTTAAGATTTATTACAGAGATTTAAAAGCAAATGGAAAGGCTTTTCCCAATTCCATGAATTTAGGTTTTTTTAATGGTTTAAAACTCATTAAAGTTCCGAAAACCAAGTTCATGTACAAAGGGTAAACAGCAGCTTTCAACTCCACAGAAAAAAAGCAGTGGAAAAAATACTGGCTTTAAGACATTCAGAAAGCAAGTTGGGATGCTTAAATGAAGACTTCTAAAACCAGAGCTAAATTAAGGTAATAAAAGGTGGCACAAAAGCTGTATTTACCTCAGTCTTCAATATGAAACAAGAAAATCAAATGTGCATATCTTTACTTTTTCCATTATTAGACAGCCTGTGCACCTGCAGTTGTTGTTGATCTGCATCCACTGACAACCAGATCCATTTTGCAGTTCAATATGCAGACCAGGAATTGCATTTAGGGCAGTCAATTAATCACTCTCTTCACTGGAGTCAAAAATGTCACTGAGCTGGAAAGCCTTCTTCTGTTGACTGGCTGTTGAATTGTCAGAACTAAGTTGTTTCCCCTTCCTTTTTTCTAAGTTTTCTTCAAGTTCTGGAAGTTTCTTTTTGAAAAGATAATCAATAATTTCTTGGGGGAAAAAAAAAAAGAGAAAAAAGTAGTCTTAATTGGATCTGTAGAAGAACTGGATGCCTAGGGGAAACAGGATCTCACAGACAAAAATTATTTTGTCAGTGTTAAATGCAAAAAATCTCACTGTTCTGTAGCCACACATACATACATGCAAAGATAAACTAAAAAAGCAGTCATAAAACTTTAAAAGCTAAAGTATTAAAAAGAAGACGTTCATAAGCACTGCATGAAGGTGACATTAAAATTAAACTCTTATTTTAAAAAAAAAGCATTTAGTAAATTAAGTATAAAGCCTGAGATTTTTAGCCAATTTACTTAGGGAAAGCTACCAGAAAGACTTGAACTAGAACACATATTCTCTTAGATTCAAGCAAAAACCTTCAGGAGTATATACAAACAGCTGGGATACTGACCAGAAAAACTCTTTTTTTGCCAAAAAGGGACACAGGAGACTTTTAGCTTATAAAATTTTGCTTGAACATAGGCTCTAGGGACATCTCTGAAAAGAGAAGAGTTCAAAGATTTAGTGGTGCTAGGAACTATTACAAAGTTTAGTTGTTACTGAGTTATCCACTCATGAAAGTGATGCCAGTCAAACAATATCTTAGCTTTAGGTAGAAAGAATGGATTTCAAATCCTAAGTAAAATAGTTTTTTAAGACAGCAATTCCCCTCGAAGGTAAGAACCTAAACCATGCCATCATACATACGTATTATATGTTTAGTGAAAAGAAATAGTAAATGAAACTGAAAGCATGTGGAGGGGAAAAAAAAAAAAAAGGCACTGTAGAGAAAGTATAGTGTTCACAGTATTGGTAATTTCATATTCAACACTTACTTTGTATGGAAGAAGACTATTAGATTGTATTACACATAATTATCTCTTTTTTCCTGTGTGTTGATTAACACCCAGGAAAGTCTTTTATCAGAGACTTTAGCACAGACTACGTAACACAGTCGCAGTTCTAGTACACAGAACGCACTGGGAATACGGTCAGGGTTGCCTCAAGTGGTTAAACATAAGTTTCAGAGCTTATAGGCATGGTTTACTGCTGAGTACTATGCAAGGATATACACCTGTACATTACCAAACTAAATGACATTTTCTATAGTTGTAGAGGTCTAAGAACTTTGATTCCTTTGTGGAATTTTTAAGACTGACTGCTTCAACTATCCTTTGTATCCATAAAGAGAGGAAAAAAGCTTTACCCAATCGTATTACTGAGTTCTTCCCAGTTTATGTCATTTGCATCCTCCACTTTCATTTCATACAACCTATGAATATAAATACAAAAGCAGTTTGTAGCAGAACTCAAGAAATAATTCAATAATGCTCACAGCTCCCCCAGTCAGAAGTCACAGGACATTTTGTCCAAAGAAAGAGTGGTTGTGAAACCGATATGAAACCGCAGGCATGTTACCACCCTGCAAGCTTTTATAAACACAACTCAGAACAGTAAGAGATAAAAAAACATTCCAGTACTTCTGAACTATACCTTTTAATAAGATTGATCTTGGCCTGTAATCCTTTGGTCCCCCTATATAACTGCTGCCCTTTGGTCATCTTGTTTGTTAAAATTGTAGTCCTTCGAAAACACACAAAAAAAGGTTTCTATCATTTCAAGAAATTCCAAGCATCAAAAGGAAGAGTCTTCAAGATGATACTGCTGCTACAGAGAAGCAGGAATCAGGCTTCACTATCACAGCAAGAAAACTTACCACAGCTAGCAAAGAGTTATTTATTTGTCTGAAACACATTTGCAACGCCTCTCCTATAGTCTACAAGCTATTTGTTACCTATATTACCAAACAACCATCATGGTACAAAGAGTTTCACCAAATAGTTAAATACTCCTCAGAACACATTTTGCTATTTCAGTTTAGTATAAAACCTTACCATTTCTGTTTACATTGTCTCCAATAGCGAGTTCCCACTTTAGCTTCAATCTCAGTCCATGGTAACTTCTGGTACAGTTTCTCACGGTCAATGGACAGATCTCGATTCGACTTTTCTGATGATGAAAGAGAATTTCCATCTTCCATTTCCATTCTTTTCCTAATCACCTCCTCCACTGCATGCATTAACTTCTGGGTCTCTTCCTTTGACCAAGGTCCATAGTTGATAGCTAAAATTGAAAAATAAGGTTAAAGCATAACTTATCATAAATGATTAGGAAAAAAGGCAAAAGAGCAAACGCTTTGCTTTGCATTATTCTTATTTACAAGACAAGCTTCATAACACACTTCCTAGAAACTCTTCTGCATACCAGATTTGAGAGAGGAGTTCAGCCCAATCACTGAAGAACAGCACTGATCCCTAGTTTCTATCTTCTAAAACCTGGTTGTCAAATTCCTGCCACACTCCCCCTAAAAGCACCTATTTAGATGTCAGTTCCATTTAATAAAGAGTTGCATTTATTCCACTTCTTTTCCCTTTTCTATCAGAGGCTGCTCTTATCCCTTATCCCCTGAAAATGCAATCAGTGGTCTGAAAAAAACACCACCACAAATTAATTTAAAAAAAAAAAATCCACTCTGTGGATTTTTTCCAAAAGTTTAGGGCACGTACAACATGCAGTTAAAGTAACTTCTCAAACTGCAATACACAGAATGAATTGTCTTTCTTAAAATTACATACCTGACTTGATTTCAGAGTATTTCATAGCTACTGAGAGGTTAGAACGGGACATCATCTCAGAAATCTTCTTCCAATCATTGCCATGCATAGCATGGTACTTCTTTAATTTTTCTTTTTCTTCCTTAGTATACCTAGTTGAAGAAATGGGCACAGCTTCAGCTGTAAATTCAAACCATTCCAATATCTTAAAAGAGCTGTAATCTTTACAGGCGTTTCAATGTTACTCATCACTACCATTTCAAGTCACACTTTAGAACAGAGGAATTGATAAGGACTGCTCTGAATAATGAACTGTCAATTAAGTCACAGTAACTGGCACAAATGGGAGAGATGACCTTAATTTATATCCATTTTTAATGTACTAATAAACATCAGAGACTGATACTAGCATTTGAAAACTCTCAAATGACTCGCTTACCTCCCTTTGTAATTATTTGGGTCAAACATCTTCCTTGCTCGATAATATATCAGCCTCCAGGGTCGTGGTATACCCTCAGCTAGAAGGTAAATGATTCATTTTTGAAAAACATTTCTCACACTGGTGAGGCCACTTTAAAAAAAAGCCAAAATGAAACCAAAACCCAACAACATACATTTTCATGACTGTGCTGTCAACGACAGATTCTGTCTGTTCAGGAGAACGTACTCTACAGCACTTCAGTAACTGCACAGGAAATAGTCTGACCAGAATCTCTCGAGGAGTTTCAAAGATATAGTTGTTACGACCATGGTGAGACTGTGAATACTGACAGTTGGTAAATAATTGTGTGCGTGCCTGCATATGTGCGGGTAAATATTGAAAACTGAACTTTTCAACTCTCAAGCACAAACCTGCTATTCACTAGCTACAAATTGTACAGACTGTCTGCACATTTGATCCAGATGTAATTAAAATTTAACATACCGAATACTCCCGTTAATAAGAGAGACACGAGACAGCCACCAGTCAGGAGGCTGATGAGATATTGTGCGTCTGCATCTAGACTATTTTGATTGGGAAAAGCGGGGACTGGGGACATCCAGAAAAAAAAAAAAAGTGCATATCGTGGCTGAAGGGAAGATTCTTGAAGTGGGGGAAGATCCGCAGAGACCAATACCTGGGAACACATAACAATCGTGGTCAGGATGCCCAGGAGAGGTGACTGCAAGCAGCTCGCCTAACACCAACATGACCTTCTGCCCAGTTTTCCCAGGCAAGGAGCGATCTCCCAGATGGGAAGGGAAGTCAATGTCAGGCAAATGTGACGATGCAGAGGGAATCACTCTGTGTGAAATAACCAAGGAGGAACAAATCTGTAGCCTCACTGATCCTTAAATAAACACTAGTATCCAAATCCATTACAGGTTGTCATTCACTCTGTCTTGCCTACGCTAATGATACAGAACACACACAGAAGGGAAAGCCACTGAGAAGGTGCACAGAGTAGCTTCATCAGAGATGTTACAAAATGAGCATGTCTACTATACGAAGTGTGAACGTCTTCCAGCCAAGAAGAGCCCAACAAAATGAGTAAAGAGGAAGAGATGTTCCTCCTGCAAACAGAATCTTAGCCATAAGAATTTTGTTTCCCTCAAGTCTTGAAAAACTACCTGCTTTGGCTAACAACCTACGTTCTTGCAGTTCCTGCCACCACTCAGTCCTAAATGTACCACCTATTTATGTGCTCTAAGAACAGTTGACAATTTCAGATAGGACTTCATCACACCTTCCATTATTAAGTCACTATGCTTAGCATATGCCTAGCAAATAATGCACCTTAAGCCATAAAGCACAAATACAAGTTTGAAAGTCTGTAAGTGCTCCTAGTCATGATGATATTTTAATCTCTAAACTCTTCACACCCAAGGTAAGAACAGTATACTGTATAGATCATCAACTACATCATCTCAGCAGCATGCTCCTTTTTTGCCAAATTTAGCAACATTAGTGCTTTTCAATAAAAAATTATTTTAGAAAATACATCACCATGTCACCAGATTGTGGAATGTAACATTCAGCTATTTGAGAAGAAACTTAAATACTTACAAAGTTTTTCACAAAAAAGATGTTCTGCTTTTAGGCGATTGATAGTTTCTTTATCTTCTGGATACCTCGAAGTAAACAGGAGTTTTTCAGCACTGTCTATTCCAGTAATCGTTAAGAACTCTTCAACATTTTTCCGGATTTGATTATTTTCCTTCTGGGAAAATCTGCCAAACTTGACAGCAATACCTAAAACACACAGAAAGTTTTATTTTAAATTTAAAAAAAAAAAAAATAAAAAAAAGAAATCAAACCTCAAGTACCATCTCTTTTACGTTACATTTCAGGTTTTACCAAATGTATAACAAAAGATCAACAAATTCAAAAGGTGAAAACGGAAAACTGGAAGAGACAAAACAAGAGCTGGGAGCAGGTAATTTACGCATACGCTTTGGACTATAATTTGACAATGAGGAAGTAGATGTTATGAAGCAGAGAAACAGAAAATATGTCCATTGGAATGAAGTGAACCAGACTCCGTGGACATGACAGACATGATACAAAATATTTTCCCTCTGTCACAGCATTCACACAGCTGCACAGTCCTTCCTCGCTGCAACAATATTTTGGAGAGCTCACCTTGTTTTTTAAACTGTTTAAACCTCATTAGGTCTCTTCCTGCCATCTTCCTGATTGAACTGTCCGATATATTCCTCACATGAGGAATAAACTCTTCCAATTCTTGTTTTGCAGTATCCAAATCCAAAACTGAACACGTGCTATAGTCCAGGCACTCTTCATCATCCAGACTAAGCTCATCGGAGGCTGCCGTTCTGGTAAAGGAAGTATTCTGGTCCTCCTTTCTATTTGATGTCAAGGTTTCTGATGTCCTGATTTTTTTTTAAAAAGAAAAGCATAAAATAAAATACACCACCAGAGCTCCAAAACAGATATTTTGTTTGTATCTCTACCATTAAAAGAATAAACGTATTTTGTATTTCCAACCTTTTAACACAGATGTAATTTATTATCAAATTTCTATACTTACAACGTTCAAAGAGCTTATTGAAGTTTTGACAATCTGCACCTTTCCCACAAAACTCACAGGTGGACATACAGAAGAAATAGTGTCTCTTGCTACCACTGGCAACACAGAACTTTTCCACCTGTCTCTTACTAGTGCTCTTACTGTAGGTTCTAGACACTGCAAAAGCACCAAGAGCTACTTACATGAGTATTTGTTTGCACAGAACATTAAAAATCTTTAGTTGACCTTACTAGCTGCTTAGTAAAAATATATATTTCACTATAAATACCAAATTTAACAAATGAAATCCCTTTTTCCCTGCTTTTTTTTTTACTAAATATGAATTGCTTGCACATAAATTATTTCCATACCTAGTTTTTAAATAGGAGAAAAATATTCTACATTGAAGGCAATGTTGGTGTATTCTTAGAAAATTTCATTGTATCTTCACAAGATCATTAAACTCTTTAAGCTCTTAAAGTAGGTCTCTATAACATCTTCAAAAACCTTGACAGTATGTTGTTTTTAAAAATACATACTGAACAGACTAAAGAAACACCTGGGACCCAGATAACGTAGAAACATATCTGGGGTATTGGGGGAAGGGGAAAAAAAAAAAAAGAGAAAACCACAAACAAAACGCAAACTTACGGTACATCAGATTCTGAAGAGCTTTCTTCCATGACAAAAGCGCGGCTTTTTATCTTTTTAGCACGAACTGGAGTTTTTTGAGATCGATCAGCTGCTTTAGTCAGCTTAGAAGAATTAGCAGGTACCTCCATGGAATCTTCACTCCTGGCAGGAGAAGCACCAGAGTCACCATCTTCATGCCACTGCTGGGGTGTGGCTACACCACCCTCTGCTGTAGGTAAGGGCAGAACTGTGCCTTCCTCTTGCCTGTTTTGCTCTGGAGATGACAACAGCGACTGGTCAAGGGTTACATCTGTCTCTTCTTGAGTACCTTGGGTACTACCACGTCTTTTCTTCCTCTTCTTTTTTGATCTTTTATTGTCATTTTTATCACATGTTTCGGAGGGAAGCAGCTCACATACCTCATCCTCTTCAGGCAATTTTTCTTTTCTTTTCTTCTTAACAGATTTTTTTAAATAAACGTAATCAGCATTGAGCTCCTGACAATCAGTGCTATGGTGATTTACTGTGACATAAATTACATCGCTTTGCTCATCTGTACTATCACTATACTTCTGCTTTCTTTTTTTCTTTTGGGAAGCATCCTCTCCAGTTTCATTACGAATTTCATGTTCCAGTCCTACAGAAGAATTATCTAATGAATACTGTTGCTTCTTTCTCTTTTTTTTTGTTTTTTCCTTCTTTTTACAGCCTTCATCACTCTGTGCTGCGTGTTCCTCAAACAGAACTGGAGAAGCACAGCTGAGCTCTGCATTTTGTATACTTCCTCTTTCATCATTCTCATGTCTCTTCTTGTGTTGTTTGTGTTTTTTTCTCTTCTTCTTGAGAAAATTCTGAACCTGAAAGTCATCTGCATTTGCTTCTTCTGTCATATTTTTTCTTATCTTAAATAATAAAGATATGAGTTTTACTCAAGTGCTATAATTTATGTGCTGTTACACACTATTACACAGTCCAAACAAAACCCACCCAAAACATTAAAATACTATAGAACTACTCAATATCATCTCAGAAGCATACAATAAAGATACTTACTTTTCAATCCAGCTAATTTTGTGAAGTGACTATGAAAAAGCAGCGCTTTCTTCATCAAACAGATGTGCATCACAGCTGTATTCAGCCTTAAAATTGCCTTCCTGTAACAACAAAGATACACTTTCACAACTATCAGCTTTAAGTTGATTTTGAATAACTAAGCAGTGACAGACTGCTTTCAGCACTGAAACAGCAACAAGCTAAAAGTAATAAAGAAATATTAAACTAATCAGCACTAAAAACAAGTTCCCTAATTAGAAGCTTCTGACTGGCTTTGCCCGTACTCCAGCAGGCCCAAGCCTAGCCAAGGCCCACCTGCTCCAATGGACTCTGTAGCCAGAATAAATCTATTCCTGAAAACTACAGAGTTACACAGAGCAGGCAGTAAGTATTTTTTAGCACATTTTCTAAGGCCAGCACGTACAAAACACTCACAAAGCAACACCCTGTCATCTCTGAAACACAGGACTTTGAATTCTCTCCAACACAGTTTGAGTGCTGCCCGGTACCAGACATCAACCTCCCCACGGCTGCCGGGAAGCGGCTGCCCTGAAACCTCTGGGGACAAACGCCGAAGCCCACAGCTCTGGGGACACACACCGAACCCCACAGCTCCGGGGACAAACGCCGAGCCACGCCCCACCCCACAGCTCCTGCGAACAAAGCCAGGCCGCGGGCCACAAGCCGAGGCCGCGGGCACGCCCAGGAGGGACAAGACCGCGCGTCACCCCCTGCGCGGAGGCACTTCCCCCGCACCGGCCGGCCCGCCGTTACCCTCCGCCTCCTTCCGGGGCTATGGAGGGCGAGAGAAGCACGCAGAACAACCCCAGGCCTCTCGGTGGCAGCGGAGTGGGCCGAGGCGGGGAAACCGCAGCGCCCTCAGGGACCCTGACACCTTCCCCGCCAGCCTCGCCCCCTCCCCGGCCGGGACAGCGCGTCCCACCGCCCCCGCGCGGAATAACGGTCCCGCCCGGCGCCTCCGGCCGCACCTCCGCGCCACGCGGGTCCACCGGCGTCCGCCCGTAACACTGCCCCCCCCGCACACCCTGATACCGGACTCTCCGTTCCCTCCCCCACCCTCCCGCCTGCCCCAGCGGAAGCGGCTCCAGCCGGACCCACCAAAGCGACGGACCCACGGCGTGGAACGGCCGTTGCTAGGAGACGGGGCACCGCCACCCGTCCGCCGCCCCACGCTCACGGGTGGGAGCTGCAGCTCCACGGCCGGATCCTCCCGGCCGCGCCGGCGGGGCCACTCGCCCACGGGGCCACCCGCCTTAGCTCCGACTCCCCCCAGCGCGGCCCGAGCGGCGACATGTCGGGCGGCGGAGCGTTGCCCCCGCGGCGGCCGCTGACCCTGGCCGAGGTGGAGCCGGGCAGCGAGAACGAGCGGCTGGGGGTGGCTCGGGACAGCATGTTGCGCAACCCGCTCATCCTCAAGGTGAGCCCCGGCGCCCCCCGGTCCCTCCCCTCCGCCCCCGCTCCTTGCCCGAGCACGGCCACCCCACCCCATCCTAGCGCCGGTACCGGCGAACAGGACCCCGGGGAGGGGGGGGGGGGGATGTGTGTCATGGTCCCCGCGGGAGCCGCAGCTACATAGCAAAAAAGTTTCCCGTTAAAGCACCCGAAAGGTGACAGCAGTTGAAAACAGTTTTTCCCCCCAATAATTTGTAGGACAAGGAGGGGAAAATGTGTTTTCTCACTAGTCCTTCGTGTTTTATCACCGTTAAACACCCGGTAGCCCCTGGATGGTGACAGGCAGCAGCGTGGGATGGGGGCGTTTTTCGGGTGTTTTTTCAAGCACTGATCCCACGGCTTGAGGAGCTCTTGGGGACAGGGACCAAGCTGTCACTGGTGCTGCTCTCTGCCAGCCCCCCCCGCAGCAGAGGGGGGACGCAAACTCTAACGGCCAAAATGAGGATTTTTATACTGGCAGGGGAGGTTACGGTCACTTCACAAACTCCTGACGCTTCTCATTTTACCGATTCCACTTGTATCCCCGTCCTGTGGCTAGGCCGAGCTCTGGGCGGGCCTTAGAAAGCTTCAGGCATCTCAGTTCGGTTCCCTCCTCCTGATCAACAGCCACAACCACAGAAAGTCGCGCTTTAACCCTTCACCTTCCCTCGAGTCGTGCGTGTGCCCCCCCCACCCCCCCGCCCCAGCCGGCAGCTGAAGTACAGCTCTCGTCCCCTGGATGGCACTCGCAGAATAGCTTCGTGCCCTAAACCAGCTCTTTCCGACCCCAGTCCCTGTCAGGGACACGCCGCCGGGCCGGTACTGACCCCCCCCCTCCAGTGCTGGGGGGCCGGATCGTTGCTCGGAGGGTGCAGAGGGAGAGAGACGGCGGCTGCAGCCCCCGCCAGCCCCCCCCCCGCAGCGGGCTCCGAGAGGTTCGACCAGCTGCACTTTCCCTCTTCTCCTGGCGAGGGCAGCCAGTCCTGCTCAAAAGCCGTCGTTGTTTTTCCACAGCAGGCAGCGGTGACATTTAAACCGCGGCTGCTCAGCCTCTGCTGCGGTAGTTACGCTCCTGAGTTCCCCCGGTAAGAGTACCCCGGCAGCGGCAGGCTTGGAAGTCGGCCATAAAATGTTGGAATTTGGAATATCACAGAAAATTTGAGTCTTGCAACACTGAACGTTTTTTTTTTCGCCCCTCATGAAACTCTAAAAATCGATTTGGAAATTATATTAGGAAAGCAAAGGGAAAAAAAGGTAGGTTTTGCATCATAACTCAAAACCAGCTTCACTTTTTCAAATCCAAAACTTCTTCCTTCTCTTTTTTCTCTGGATCCTGTAAGTTTGATAGGAAGTGGCGGTATCTTTGCTTCTAAGTGGGACCGGGGCAAGACCTCCTCACCCAGCTGCCCCCCAGAAAGACCTGGCGTGGACAGACACAGGGCAAACCCCCTGCTGGGGGGGACGGGAGGCAGCCCCACGTCTCCCCCATCCCTCCAAACTGTTTCTGCCTTTCTTAGAAAAGTGTGCCAGTAAATACATTTTTAGGTGATGCATGAATATGAATCAGAAGAATATGTAATTATATGGCACTTAAGGTACGATAAGGCATAATTGCAGGGGTTGGGTTGATCCTACTTATTTTCATGATGCATCTACGTTCCTTAAATTAAAATAGGTATAAACCACCCGTCAGCGCCGTAAATCCCAGGTCTACGAGTATAACACTGGGGTAATCCTACAAAGGGTGGCTCCTCTCCTGTAGTGTATATGTTGCAGGTAGATTATATGCGGTCATTAAGATTATGCTGATTTATGTGGGAGTTTTGCCTGTCTGGATGGGAGCATTCGGCCGAGCGCTGCCTGTCCCTAGAGCTCAGTTGATGTCTTCTCCCCTTGGGTCCAGCAGTTTGCTCAGCCTCAGCTTTAGGGCTTGAGTTTTTTCTCAGCGTAACTGTTGCAGAGCATCCCGGCAGGGGGAATTGTGAGCAGTTATAAATCATGGGATGTTTTAATAAGACCCAATCTGGATTTCTGCTATCTGACCAGGTGAAACTCAAATTTGAGCAAGTTTTGAGAAAAAGTAGTGTTAAATTTTAGCAGGCTGGACGACTTCTGTTCCCTCAGGGCTTCTTTACAGGAGGGTGTCCTTCACCCTGAGCCAACCAGTAAGGATGTAGAGATCTGCATCCACATGATGCAATCCTTTCCTGTGAAGTAACTGGGCTATTAACAGGGATCCTTTTACTCTTGGAACCAGTGGTAATTTCACCTCATGGTAAATTATATTGTAAAGTTTTCGCAGTAAACTGCTGACCCCCTGCCAACTGCCTTCCCACCTTGCATCATGCCCCACTGAATGCTGAATTTACCAGGATGTCCTCTGCTGCCAGGAGGTGACAGTGACGGGATGGCAGTTTACTGGACAAGTGCTGGCACTCGGCCAGTCCCGGTCACTGGTGCACACACCAGTAGTGGCAAACTCACAGTGTCAGCCCTCTGCCACGTGTCCTCTTCATGCTTCCAACTGCAGCTTGGGATCTCTTCCCCCTCCGGCGGAGGGACCAGGCATTTTGGAGAGAGCTGCCAAAGCGGATGGCCAGCAAGTGCCCACCCTCCTGCTCTGCAGTGCCACCTGAAAACCAAGGACATAAAGATGGTTTAGAAGAAAGGGACAAAAGGTTTTGAGACAACTGCTGCTTGGACAAGTGCTTCTGGCAGCCCTGGGAAGGCACTGAGGAACGCACAGCTCCAACAGCTGTCACTAAGGTTCACCCAACAGCAACTGCACAAGAACCTGAGGCCCAGAAGCAATGAGTGGGACGCTTAGTCCCTGATCTTCCTTCAACTAGTCCCCAGAACCCTAGTGCAAGTGTGACAGACCTCCTACACCGCAGCAGCGAACAACAGGATCCCCTACTTCCTCTCCCAGTTCTCTCACGTATCTTCTAAATGAGGCATCACGTATCCAAACGGAGACCACTGCACAGACCGAGTGACCCTCCTGCCTCAGCTCTGCCCAGCCCCATCCTCCTTCTGCGATGTGTCTGCAGACGCTATCACAGATTAAAAACATCATCTTTTCACAGAAAGATTTCTAGGGATCAATGCTCTATTTTTCTCTGGTAGAATGTATGATGTGTTTCAATTAATCAAGGAATTAATTTACTTTATCAATATATATTTGCTTGCAGCATAAAACAGGCAAGTATTTCATCTACTGAAGCCAGTAAAAATCTGAGCAAAGCATTTTTGGTTTGTTTGTTTTTACCAGTAAAAGCCTTAGCCAAGCACTTTTCTCAGTACAAACTTACTGAAAACTACTGTGTTACAAAAATAAGCCAGCTCTGGGCAGGGAACAAAACTTCTCTACACTTAACCCTCAGCATGCCTGACACACACTCCAGAAAAAGTGGCCCACACCAGTTTGGTTACGTTTATATTAACATCTTTTGGATAATATGCCATAATTAAGTTCAACATATCGCTGCCAAAGTCATCGTTGTCACCAGCCTGGAGCTGGTGGTGTGTGAAGATAAATGGGAAATCGCCGCTGCCAGACCCACATGCCAAAGCATCCTCTTACCTGTTAAAAGTGTGGCCAGGGGACACGCAGAAAGCAGGGAACTGCTCTCCATGAAACACCTTCAGAGCTGAGAGGCATCCAGCTCGCCTTCAGAGCCCCAACCGCAGCTCTCAACATTAAAAAGTTGTTTCAGAACTGGCAGTTCTGAGGAGGAGGATGGTGATGGCGCTTTGCTGGCCGGGAAAGGCTTGTGCCAGGTCTTAATCCAACTCATCCAGGCTACTGGAGAACCAGATTTAACAAACAGAAGTTTTCAGCACTGCTGGAATGCCCAATATTTGTTTTAAAAGCTTGTTATTTACATGACAACTGGCTCTTTTTATTGGTCTGAATGCCAGGCCACTTAGGGTTCATTTTCTTAAGCTCTTATCTCCAGCCCTGAGGGCTGGAATTGTTTCTTTTTTCCAAATAAGATTGAACAAAAGCTACAGGACTCGGGCAATAAAATTTCAGCAGCTACAGTTTGCAGAAGAATAATATATAATCCAAAAAACCTCACAAAACCACGGGAATTGGCACACTGATAGCTTTGGTTTTGGCAATTCCAGCAGAGGAAGGATTAGCTAGGCCAGGGAGGCTGAACTGGCCTTTTTAGTGGAGGAAGGGGACACCCGGGAGCCTGCACCATGCCCAGGGAGAGCAGCTCGCTGTGGGTGGCAGCAGGGCACCAGTCAGGTGGCCGTGGGACTCCACTCACCATGTGGGTACCAAGTAAAGGCAGAAATCTTTTTCCTTTCATGCCTACTGAACCTTATCATGAAGTATTTCTGAGCCGCCTGACTTGTCACAGGGCAAGGCACTGCTGAGAGTTGTTGCAAACTCATTTTGGTTTCTGGAATAATCCATAGGAAGGGCAGCTAAGAAAAGCAAGTAGAGGCATTTTATCAAACTAAAATTGTGTCACATCGTGAAAAAAAGCTCTAATTATGCAAGAGACAAACATGGACAAATGCATGGTGTGAAAAAGAATATTGCAACTTCCAGTCGTAAACTGCATGCATCACAAACATCTCTTGCAATTACTGAAGGGGCAGGTTTTCCATCCATGAAGCTTTTATTAATAGACCTGCATTGTGGCTGTAACAGGGCCTTTACATCTGAATGTTGTGCTCAATCTTTGGGCCTTTAACCTTCACCTTCCTTCTTTTTTTTTTTTTTTTTTAAATCTTGTCTCCGAATCTACTCATCTTTGGCTGTCGCAGCACTGCTGTAGCAAGGAGCCAAGGTGAACCTCGAATGATGCTCCCATCTTGCCAAGCCCTTTCTCAGGACAGAGCCAGGGTGCACCACTCACCTTTGCAATCCTCATCCACCTTTATTCAAGGACTGTTAACCCTCACAGGAAGGGAAGATGATAAGATAAAGGCTTCCTTACAAACATACCCATCACTGGAAGCTCAGGGAGCGGCTGTACAAGCCTCACAAACCGTGCAGGTGGAGCGTCTGTGCGACAGCTGCATGACAGAAACCAAAATCATTCCCTCTGAGCATGCCGAGGCAGCGCAGGGCCCTGTAGTCTCTGCAGCACACCTCTGCTCTCCTCAAGTGATCTGAGGGGTCAGCCACAGCCAAGATCTCACAACAACTTCCGTGTTGGCCAAGAGCCCCAGGTGTGGCAAACACTGCTGACAGCATCTCAGCCCTACAACACATCTTTGGATAACTTCCCTCAGGTGTAGCTTTGTTGATTTAAATAACTCTGTTGCCTTTCCTAATACATGCTCTCAGCTGTTTGGAATCAATGCATCTATTGAAAACTTGGTCGGGGTAACAGATTTTAGCTTGGCTGTCTCATGTAAATAACCCCTTAACACAGAGCAGAGTAGCCACAAGTACTGTGAGCTCTATTTGGAATAAGGTCATCTTTTATTTGGTGTTAATTATGCTGTTTACCTCAAATAACTAGGTGTGCTGAGCATCCTGCCTTCTGTGCTTGCTGCTTGGGGACACTGAGGATTAATTAGTGTTTATGCAGCATTTTGTGTGCTTATTACTATTATTATTATATTGCTACTACTATTACATTTTTGCAATCTAAGGCCAGTGTTGTGCTTTTAAAAATGTATTCTGAAATGTCTACACAGTACAGCTCAATAATTCATTAGAGAAATAAACTAATGAAGGGCTGGTTAGTCAAATAATCATTAGGTTTGGTTCTGAGCTTTGTCTTGCCAATGCTCTGACTTCTAAGGGTTTTCTTCTCAGCATGAACTCATTTAAGATTTTAAATGAATTATTTGGTACACTAAAAATTAAACTCCTTATGAGCTTTAGTGCCCTCCCATATTTTGCACAGACACCACTGAAATAAATAAGGCATTTCCAAGAGGCAAGTAAACATTCTGCATGAATGAAAGTAGTGGGTTTTTCTCCTGGTTATTTGAAGACAGGACTTAGGCTACAAACTGCCAGCTGTGATTCAGTGGACAGAGGGATGCCACCAGCAGCACCGGGCACTCGTAGCTGCTCACCCCCAAGATCGGCATGCAAAATGTAAAAGCAAGCAAAAGGGCATTTTGATCCTTTATGTGAACAAAACAATGCAAATTGGTGAGACTAATAAGCCCAGAAACATTACAAGGTGAATGCCTTTTATGTTCGTGAAAATCTTCTATGTTTATTTGTCTAATACAATGGAAATAAAGCTTCAAAGGCCCTTTGATTTAAAAGTGCATTATTGAAGTCAGCCAGCACAATAATAACCATTAGACCGAATTGCTGCATTATGACCCTAATAGCAGCGTTGTCATAGCAGAGAACATCTGTACAGGCTCTTGCCTGAGTTGTTGGTGATATAAAAGCAGAAATTAAGCCAAAGGACGAGAGAATGTAGGCAGAATAGAAAAAAAAATAAAATGAGAAAAGGTCACACATGGGTCCATGCACTCACAGTGCATCCAGAGCTGCAGCAGGCTATAAATTTTTATGATGAACCTAAAACTCAGGCTTTATTGTCTGAAAGATTTAAGAAACTTTGGGGGAGAGCCAACACCAGTTTATGGCATTGGCCACAAACCACGTTAAGCCAAGATACGATGTTCAGACTAATTCAAATCAAAGACACCATGCAGAAAGTCAGGGGTATTCCAAATCTCAATAACATGCTCTTACCCACAAACCCTTCGGCAGAGACGCTGAACGCAGCAGGCTGAGAGCAGCACCAGAGACCCAGCTAAAACTTGTAAGAGCACAGGAATATCTCTGCCCTGCTTCCTCTCTGTCCTCAGCTTCCCACTCCAACAGTAACTATCCCTCCTTCTCTGGAAGAGGCACAAGAAAATGACCTGAGCATAGAGGGGAAAGCTGGCAGAGGCTCAGTAAGGACCATCCTGGATAGGAGGGCATGGGGCAGGCAACTGATGGGCAGCTGCCCAAAGAAAAAGTGAAAATCTCTTCATTTTTAAACCTTTCCCACAATCATTTCCCTTCTTTTTGAGTGCTGCCTAGCAGAATATAGAGCAAACGAAGCATGTCCATGGCAATCACAGGGACCAACATTTCAGTTCTGCATTTTTGCAAGTTTTTAGCCACACTTTCCCCAAGGGCAGATCGCTTTCCACGCAAATTCTTAGAGATGCTCTTATGCTTAATTATTGAATTTGAGAAGCCTTTGTCATCTTGCAGGGATTGTTTTGTTCTTGCTTGGCTGCTCACATTGTAAAGATTAGAGAGAACCTGCATTTGGAGGATATTTTCTTTTTTAACCTCTGGAACTTTACAAAATAAATTACACTGACTTTTCTACTCACATTTATTTGAACTAGTATAGATAAATGAAAGTGGGACCCTATTACTAGTTTTCCAACAACAACCTTTAAGAAAACTTCACTATCAGGGGAAATATCTCTAGTCTGATTTTTTTAAGCAAACCGCCACGGGTTTTATGTCTGAAAATCTTACAAGTGAAATCTGATTAAAAATAATAGTGTAATTCCCAGGCTGGGGATGGGGGGGGGGAATCAGAAAAGCAAACACAGTGAACCTCCTATTGCTTAGTGAAGAGCTAACTAGCCTGAAAAATAAAGATGGTTTTAATCGCGAGCTTCGGGCTGCTCGCCCAGGTAGAAGAGCCCCTTTGTTTGCAGCACGCTTTTTAACTTCCCAACGTCCCTTTACATTTGCTCTCTCCCATCACCCTCCTGCTCGCTGCCCAGCCTCTTCCGTGGTTCCCAGGAGATACCAATCAGCTGGTCAGGAGGCGACTGTAACTACACTAATTACCATGTATTACGGTGTGTTAAAGCTCTAATACATGCCGAAATGCAAGTTTCCCCACACCGGCGCGGCTGCATCCATCGCCGCGCTCTGCCCCTCTCTCCTCCCTCTCCGCAGTGCCACGGCGAGGGGCTGCCGTGCTACCTCTGCCGCCATAATCAGGGAGCTAAAATTGTTATCAGATTAGCCCCAGCAATGAAAAGCACAGTCCCAGATCACACTCGCAGTTAGTTAGCATTTAGATAGGCTGGGACGGGGGTCTGTACAATAGGCATCAAAGCTGAACTCTTGGTGCAGCGAGAGGGATTAATTTCTTTAACCAACATGCCTGATCTGGCCTATCTCATTACCCTGCCTTGTCAGTGTCGATGTTAGATTTGATTGAAGATTATACCATTTAGGCCTTTCCCCTGTTTTCCACAGAAATCAGGCCTATTGAATTGCACATTCTTCCATGGGCCCCTGTCAATACTCAGTGGCCTGAGCCTCTAATTCTGCTTCATTTAAACTTCATCAACTTTTCCAATCAAGTGGAAGGATCTGAAATAGGCTCCGTAAGCAGAAAGGCCCTTTTTCCTTTTGTCAGATAATTTATTCTGTTTTCTCTTTCTCTCCCCCTTGCTTCCCCACCTCTTTCTCTTTTTCTTCTTTTCGCTCCCTTTCCCTGATGCTGAAAATGAGATTACAGTATTTAAATGACTATGATAATCAATCGGGGGACCTTGAGCCGAGATTGAGGTTAATTTTTCTTAGCAGAACAAAGAAGCGTGATGCCATGGGGGATTTGAAGGTGCAATCTGTGTTTCATGCTTGTATTCCTCCCCCCCAACCCAAAACTGCAGTTTTAGGAGTCTTTTCTTGTTACTAACTAGGCAGTTGTTGTGGTTTTTAAGAGGCAACCCCTAGGAGAGGAGAAATGTAATTTTGGGCTGATAAATAGCTAACGGCCTTCAATCGACAATTTTAATAGGAAAAAAATAATTTCACTTACATGGTGTGACTGCAGATCTAATGAAAGTACTATCATTACCTTATTTATTTTTAAATATACTCAGAATAATTTTCAGCAGTGCTATGAGTAGTCCTTCCAGCCCGCACAGCAGAGTTGTGAACTTTTAACTGAATACCCCTCTTTCATCCAGCCACTCTTTCTACTTAGCAGCTTTCTTGGTTGCCTGGAAAAAGTGGAGACTTTTGTCATGATTTTGCTAATCAGAAATTGAATCGCTTACGTTCATCTTAAAGCCTGCACTGAAATGGCTTGTTAAGTCTTTAGATGATTTATTTTTGGTTGTAACACGCCAGCATTCGCTCACCTGGATCTTTCCCCTACCCTTCTCAGGAAGAGAGAAAGAGAAAAATATGCATTTCTTTGCTTCCATCCTAGCTGTCTTGTCAGTGCTGTTTTACATGCTGCCACCCAATGTTATCTTTTATTTGTGTCAGGAGAGAGGATTTGACAAGTTCAGTATACAATGTTCATTTGGCAAGGCAAATTTTTCATACCAATTTTGAGTAGAAAATGAAACCATCTTTCAACACAACGAGCAACATCATTTTTGGACAGACTTATTATGAGAAGAAGAATTGCAAAACTTTATTTCCCTGCACGATCCAAAAAAACCCTGGAAATGAGACATTTAAACAAAACAATAAATACATGTATGAATGTTTGAGGCCATCAGTTTGTTTTAGAAATAAAAAATAACCACCGGCTGCTGTCAGGTAGCTGTGGCCTCCTTTTTGTTAATCAGATGCTGCTGAAATTGGTTGCATCATAATGTAGCTTTGTTTCAAATCTTTTAAGCTGTCAGAAGATTGGGAAAGGCAGACCGACTTCAGAAGTTTGTCAGCGTTCACCAAGCAAAACAGTCATTAGTCGACAGCATGTAGGCTGAGGTTTGCAAAGATGCCCAAGGCCTGAGCAAGGGAGGGACTGGGGACATTTCAAAGGGCTCTGGGTGCTTCGCCTCCCTCCAGAATCCCAAATGTAACTTCTGGTGGTACTAAATACTCCAAACAATACAATTAATGGAAAAAAATCTCATTATAAATTCTGCTGTCCCATGTATGGCACCAGTTACATGGGTACAGCAGGTTCCTTGGGGATCAGGATTTTGGTTTTGACAGCCCCCCACTACAATGGACTTCTGGTCCGTGACAAGGTCTTGATGGTGCGACTGCATAGCGAGGACCCAGGGCAGTTAAATATTTTCCAAGGAAGACCATGCATTGTAAAAGGGCTGTCAAACCTTCACTGGGTGACAAGTTCATTTTAGCTCCCAGGACCCCTGCAAGGTTGAGAGGTGCAGCCTGAGAGCCATGTAGGGCTGTATGTCCTCCATGTTCTGCAAGTCCACAGGAAACCTCAGCCTGTGGTGGGAATTGGGATGCTTTTTGATGCCTCAACTACGACCCTCTGTGAATTTTACCCCCGTCAAAAGAAGCAGTGGCCCCAAGATGCCTGTTCAGCCCCACAGCTTGGAAGAAGCTGTGCTTGTCTCAGGCAGTGGTTTGCTCTAACAGTCTTCTCTCTTTAAGCAAATGTTGACTCACCACGGGGAAATTAAAACTCCATTAGACATTGCTACATTGTAGAGCAGACCCCATTACAGCGGTCGAGCTGCAATTAATTGGTTTCCTCAGATATTACTTAATTCTGGGAAGGCACAGATAGATGGGAAGGACAAGGCTGATCTAAACAATCATTTCCTAAAATAACATAATCTAAATAAACTAATGAAATGATTACATAGTTATTAATCTAAATATAAAGAAGAGTCCAAGAAAATATTGGGTATATAACAATTTAGAGAAAACAGTAGAGTTAATACCATTCTGGTTAGACTCATCATGAGGCAATCAGCATTTGTGCTTAGGGATGGATGCTGGTTTAGCAGATTAATTACATTTCATGCCAAAACCTGCCATTTCAAAGCATCCCGTCTTCTGCTTTTGTTCAGTCTGTTGTTCATGCTACTTAACTTTTCAACACATAGATGGAAGGGGCCACTGCAGGTTTGGGGATTGTTTTTTAACTAAGGTTTGTTTTGGATTAGGAAACGTAGAGCAAAATAACCATAAAAAGAGATTCGCTTGTGTGGAGATGAAATAATTAGTAATTTGGAAATATTCTGGCCCAGGGAGGGCCAGGGAGTCCCTCTGCAGAGAGGCAGCAGGGAGCTGCATGCTTGGGGCGCCCACTGCATCAGTGCCTTGGGTGCCGTGGGGCTCCCAAGAGTGGCGCAGCATTCCCCCAGCCTGCTGCCAGTGCAGGGAACAGATCCAGCCATCTCCCATGTAGCGCTTCTGTGCAAAGCTCATTTGCTTGCATTATCAGGGTGAGAAAGTATTTGGCTTCAGGAGAATAAATAACTAGGCCTTATAAGTCATTAAAAATGTATTACAAGAAAAATACGGTGCGGTTATAAATAGAAAACAAAGCAATTCCTATATAAACTTTTACAATGACTGTTACTGAGACTATTCATCACTGTCTGTTTTTAAGTGAGTTTAGCATCCATGATCTCTGGAGACTGATACCCCTTGAAGCTGCAGTTCTCCTGCTCAGGCCCTGGCAGTGCACTGGCCTCTGTAAGCCTCCCCCAGTTTTGATGATGAGCTTTTAGTGGCTCAGGTCTGTGACCTGCTCAGTCTGTCTGAGATGGGGCAGAGGGGCTGGTCAGTCCCAAACTGGAACTTTGACGTTTTTCCCTCCCCCCCGCCTTTTTTTTTTTTAAGTGGAAATATTTTACTTATTTCTAATTCAGTTACATTTGTGACAGTCTGACACATAGCAGTTACTTCCATAAAAGATACCACCTCTCCCTGCAAACCTCCACACATACATATCTTTGACTTAATGTGAGATGAACTCTATGTAGCAATACATTAATCATTCAGTGATACATCATTACTGTCTTCCTTTTTGTTACTACTTAAACAGCAGTTCATGTAGGTAAAGTCAAGTATACCTAGTCATTTTTAAACCTTTCCTGAGGAATATGAACATTTTTGAAGAAGCTGGTATTATCTCCACATTCTGCTTAGTGCTCCAACTGAAGTCAGGGCAAGCTTGCTTTCAGGGGGAGATGAACTCCACTTTGTGTTTTCAGACTTCAGTGTTAAGAGTTTTTGTCCTCTGGTCTGATTTTTTTTGTCATGTCAAGCAATAAAGGGGGAAGAATTAGGTGGCTAATATACCTTACTGCAACTTGGCACCCACCAGCAAAGATAACTCAAAATTTCAGCTAACTTCAGCTGTGTGATGTTATAACTTTAAAAAATCAAATCCTGACTGTGATCCCAACATGAAAACTCTGTGGTAGAGTACTTGCAGTGCTTAAACTCCTGTGTGTAGCTAATAGGTTGCTCCAAGGGAAACACTGGGTTGCCTTGGCTGGACAGTGATGAACAATTAGAGATCGCAGCACCCAGGTGTACTGAAGAGTCCCTAGTTACATATTCAGGTCAGGGAAAATAGGCCAGAGATCTAAATGGTGAATCCTAATAGTCTGTGGTTTCGTGGTAAGGAGGACATTTTGTGCAGCTTATGTCTTAAGAAATGTGATGTTTTCATCATTATTCTGCTGGATGCAAAAGAGGAAGCTGCTGCAGTATGGTCCAGAAGGAAAATGTTCTGTTTGTTTGCAAGACTACAAAATAGCCAGGGGCTGGAAGGCAATGTTCTGATCTTTGCAAGTGTTGGGGTGTTCAGGATCTGGGGTCACGCTGTCCTGTTTGTTTCCATTAATGTGTCTCTGACTCAGGACTCTGCAAGAGGGTGAGAGATCTTGGTTCACGTCTAATTCCTGATTGAAATGTGATGACTCAAACTGGCTTCAAAATAAGCATGTGCACTGCAGTGGGGTCATTCACACGTTGCAGCGTGTGAGGGAGAGCAAAATTGCTCTTCTGCACAGACAAGTACTCTGGTCTGCACTGCCTGGCATGGAAACTGCTGGCTGAAAACACTGGCTGAGGGCTTCTTAACAGAACAGACCCATTGGGCTCATTTCTGCAAAAATGTGAAATTCAGCAAGCGATGACTGGAAAAAACAATTTCCTTTTCATGAAATGTGGGCATTCACTTTGTTTTCATCCTAAACTCACAAGTACCTCTTTCTAAAATACTTCACCAGCCTTCCCTGGTTGCTCACCTCCCTCCTGCAAGACTGTTAGCGTGCAGCAGTCCCTTTAATTTGGGAATTTAACAAGGAATTCTAAATTGGGACGTTGGAAAACCTGTGATCCTATCTACCATGTCTATCCTATCAGATGTGGTTCTGTGCTTTCACTGCCTTGAAAACAAAGGGGAAGAAAGTTGAACACATGGTATCCTCAACTAGAAAGTGCTTCGCTGTAAGAGGATATTGAGTTGTTTTATAAAGCCCAATATTACGCTTGAATTATGCCTGAATAAGGAGAAAGAACATTGTTAAAGAGCCCTAAACATTGACCATAGTGGATCTTCTTTCTTCCAAACCCTTCAGTGGTGTTGTTTTTGGCTGTTAATGATTTGGTATTGTATTTATAAGCCGGCAGGGTAATCCAGAGAGCAGCAGGAGGGGCAGTTGCCTTAAATAAAGCTTTACAATGCTGCTAATTAAAATGATCCTTCCTCTCCCTGTGATGACTAATGAGACAGAAAGAAGAACCGGGGAGGGTTAATGAAAATGTTGCCATGAGATTCCCTATTTTTAATTGGTCTTTTTAATGTTTTAATCTTCTTTACAGTGTGGGGGTGGAGACAGAGAAATTTTCTTTCAACCTTTCTTGTACCGTGCCCAATAGGTTGTAATGCATGGCATTTGAAATGTGCATTTCTAGCTATACATTAAGAGTTGGTAACTGAAAGTCTGAGAAGGAGTTTAGCCTTGAGATGGAAGGAGCAATTTTGGACTTAACTGAGAACAGAAACAAGAAACGTGAAACATGTTTTTAAGCTCGAGCTTCCAAAACTCCAAGGGAGCATTCGTACCCTGAGGACTGAGACTAAGATCTATTGTGAAGGATTGGCACTGACGCTCAATAGTATTTAGAGCTTTAGGTCATGATGCTCTGTTAAAAGCAATATTTATCCCATGAGTATGTCACAGTTCACCTCAGATGTCAAGAATTCAATTAATATTCTATTTAATAGAACACACCATGACCTAACCTTTTAATACTCTTAGTGCGTCTGAGCCCTCCTTATTAGTGTCGCTCTCTAACTTTCCTTCTCAGCTGATGCATCTAACAACAACTGGGATGGGGAAATTGGGAGCAAGGAGAGAAGGGAAGAGATTTAAATTACTTTTGGACCTCACTGTGAGGATTCAGCAGCGTTATCCCTTGTAAAACCCGGTTTGCAGGGGGTTAGCACACCTCGCTTTCCCATTTTTATGGGGTTGACATCTTGCAAGTTTCAACTTTCTGTCAATTCAAAACCACAAAAGGCACTGCCAAATTTTTCATGGTTTGAGCCCGTCCAGTTTTTCATTGAAACAGCATTGCCGCTGCCTCACACTGCATTATCAAACTTAGGGTCAGGGGAAACCATTCATGTGAGTAACACCTGCAGGGTTAAATCTTTGGCTTGAAATTTTGTCTGTGTACTGTGATGGTGGGTTATAAATACTCAGAGACTTTGAAATCAGCACTGCAGCAATTTCCCTGCATTGCATCTGAAAATTGTCTCTGGAAGTGAAATCCCTTGAATGCATCACGATTTTTCAGAGCAGATTAGAAAATTACAGGACTCCTCCTGGCTTTGAGTCTATGAGTAAACAAGGCTGCCTTCCCTCCCTGTCACTAGCAGCAGTGCCACAGCAGCCCAACTCCACTGGTTTGTTGCTGAAATCAGAGGTGCAGAACCAGGTTTTGCCATCCTTGTGTCACCTCTAGTGGACTACCAGGAGAAAGCCATAAAAACACAGTAAATTGTGCATTTCAGATCCTATGAAATAGAAGACAGGCTTAGTAATCAGATCATTTTTATATCCAGCTTTTTTAAAAAAGAGAATGAATTTTAAAAATTCCTAATTGGGATCTGCTTCAGCCCCACACCTTTCCTGTGCAAGACCTGCATAATGAATGCATTAGAAATGGAAAGAGACTGAAAGCGAGTGTTTCAAATTTTTCTGTATCGTGTAGCCTTTACGTTATGAGAAGTACTAAATAGCAAAGGCTTTTTTTAAGGCAGCATTTCCCTGACTCCAACCAGGCGGGTAGGATGGGGTTAGCACGGTGGAGAACACCTGCCTGCAGCTGGGAGGGGGCCACGCTATTACCACACCTGTGATTTCAGTAAGATTTGTTGGGAAGATCAACCAATAAATACAGAGTCTGTACCGCAGCTCCTTAGAGTGGGAGGAAGAACAGACATTGTGCCAGATATTTTCATGCAACTATATTCATTATTTATGCAGAAGAAGAGATATTTCAGGAAAACAGAGCTGAACCATGAGTGACAAGGTATCTTTCCAGAGCGTAGGGTGCAGGAAAATTGCACTGAAGTTGACAGCTTTTTAATGTAGAGTCTCTATTTCACTGAATTACTGCATGTTGGCATTTCGAAAGTACAAGATGACCTATTTATTAGCTGTGAATCAAACAGAAATTACATGCTAGAAAATAAAAAAGTTGTATGTTTCTTCCAGCTGGTAAGATGCTTATCCTACAGAAATAATATATACGTAAAAGAAAACCTGCAAACAAAGGATCATCAATCACAAGGCACTAAATTTAATGTCATAGGACCTATATTCATCTTGTAATATTGCAATCATATGTGCTTGTTCCCTTACATGTGATGTAATATTAAATGTATGTGTGTCATAATACTTTAAAATTTCACTGTCCTTGCTCCGCTTAGGCTCCTATCATCCTCTTCCCTTCTAAAGGGGAAATTCTGGCTTGCAAACTTGGCTTCAACAGAAACATATATCCTAGAGCAACACAATATAGCTCACTGAGATCAAGCTTTCCATATTCCTAGCTGACCTCTTCAGGCATGTGCCCTCCCCATGTACAGATGGAGGTCAGAGATGTCCCCAGTTTGGGGATGCCAGGCTGTCTAGTCCTGCCTCTCAGTACATGCAGTGCTTCTTTTAGCTCCCAAAATCCTAGCCAAGCTTGAACAAGAGCTGCTCAACATCACCTGTAGTGCAGAAAGCAGCAAGTTAGGAAGTGAGAATGTAATTGCTGTGACCAGCAGTAACGGACTATTTTATACAATATGAAGTAGCCATGTTGCTCTGCCACTGGATCTTCCAAATCCAGTCATCTTGGGAATTCCATCTGCAATTCTTATATAGAGGGGTTCCTACAACACATGGAAAAGGCAGGTGAACATCACCCATCCTATGTCTCTCAATCACACGTGGATATGCTATTATCATCCATCTAATCGATGCAAAAACCCCTGGAAATGCTACTGTTCTTATTTTTCATTTGATAATGATGCTGTATTTCATTATTTCATTAGAGATGGCATCAGCCCATGGCTTTCAGCCAATACTTGTGGGTCAGCAATAGCAGGTGAATCTCAGAGCCTTGGTTCTGCAGCAGTCTTTCACAGTCCACCATTAGAAAGGCAGCCGGTGCTCAAAGCATGCTGTTTACTGATGCTTTAAAAGTGCAACAGAGGCACAGCCAGCTATTTGCTATGATGTCATGAAAGAGTAGGGATTTACCCACAGCTTCCAATACAGGGAAACCACAGGTTTCTCTATGAATATCAATGTACAGTAGAAACTAAGCACCACAGGAATGTGTCTGAGCCTGGAAGGAGAAGGAGATGTCCTCTCCTGGCCCCTCTTTGCCTTCACGCTTGTAAATGGGCAGTGCCAGAACCTCGGGAGAAAGGCAACCGGCTACAAAACTAAATACTAGAAACTGCGGGGTCACGCAGATGGAACATTTCCCTGGGGGAAAGGCAAAAGCAGGAGGAAAAGCTGCCAAAAGTAGTAGCCCTGCAATTTGCCAGAGAGGCAAATGCCACATGTGAAGGAAATTCCCTTACAAAGCACAGCTTGTCATTTGGAGAGTGGAAAGTCAGCTTTCCCTGGGAACTTTAATATTTAGGATCTGAACAAAGGCCCAGAAAGAAAAAGCTAAAATTGTTGGATTTGACAAGTGATATTCAAATGAAGGTGGAACAAGTTTCTGCCTTCTCTTCCCATGTGTTCTTACGTAAACAATTTAAGAGGTAAGTTGCAGGAACAGATGTCCAAGCCCAAACCTAGAGCAATATTAAATACATTCATAAAGCTGTATTTCATATAGCTTTTAGCTCAGAAAGTAAATAGTTTTATTTACTTTCCATTTTTCACTCCAAGTACCACGACCATCAATATGAAAAGTAATCCCCCCACAAAAAAAAGGCCAACACATGGAATATGAAAGAGTGTAGAGAATCATTCAAGAGAGACATAGACACACACAGTTGCTACAAGTATGTAAGAGTGTAGAAGTAATAATCTGATGTACAGGTTGATGCAGGCTACCAGCAGTCCATAAATACAAAAATCTGCAGTATCACAGTGAGTAGATGGCCTCATTTCCTTCCTTCGTCAATCCCTCCTGTTCCCCCACCTCTGTAGCAAGAGCACAAAGTCTGGGTGTCTTACTGCGTGGCCTGGATGTTGTTTTCCCGATCAGAGCAGCAGGCTTTGTAGGGAAGATGAAATGATTGCTGACTCTTTTCTTCTCATTAAGTTTGTTTACACTGTGGACCATTGAGGCTTCACTGGCTTTGTGTCTCATGTACTCTGCTTTGAGAATCCCCAGCATTCATAAAAGTGAAGCCAGCTAAACCTGCACAACTCTTACATTACTTAGAAAAGTCCAGTATGAACTTTTATCACATATGCAGCGGTTTTCTTTTTTTTAAAAAAAAAAAAACCTGAAAACCACAAATTGGCTGTGTAGGAAGAAGATCACTGATAGGTTTATCCTTAAACTTGGCAGTTATTGTACCCAAACCCATTATGGACCAGCATCCTCAAGAATCAGGGCTCCATTATACCCCAGTGACTATGGCCAAGAGCACCAAACTCATCCTGACTTTGCAGTAACCTAACAGGCACTTGACCCATGTCCTGAAGAGGGCAATGAGCAATAACCTCCCAATACAATTATCATTTCTGCTAATCCATCCATGTGGCAGGGAAGGGGAGGACAGCGTTAAAAACTGCTGGTCCAGCTGACTACCCCAGAAGGAAATGAAGAGAAAGAAAAATATTACAAAATTCCTGTTGACTTATCTGAAACCCGTTAGCAGAGGCATGTGGTGAAGTTTATAACTGCACCTTTGGCTCTGCCACTTTGCCCTTCTGAGACTGCAGAGCAGTGTCTTTCACCAACCTTAAATTCAAATCAGCTTTGCAATTAAGCACTGCTTTGATATATATGGATGTATAAATTCTATCAATATAATTTTCAGACTTATAAGTATAGTGTTTACTTCCTCACAATAGCTGGGAAAAGAGTATTTTTAAATACATGCTGATCCAAGTACATTTGCAATAGAAGCAGGGCAGTTATTTCAGTGTTGCACATTCATTCCCAGTTAAGACATAGGATATCTTTGGGAAAAAAAAAAATCTATACATTAGAAATATTTAATTGACCACTTGATATTATTCCAGTCCCTCTGTGTTGAATCCTGAATGGTAAAACTTAACATGACTCTTTTTTGCTTGAATTATCCTCCTGCTCTTGCATATATACAAGCTACGTGCTGTAATGCAAGACTCATACATTCGTCTTAGTAATTTATCTCATTTCCTTTGGAATGGTGTCCCTCAGTGGCTCAGAGAAAGTGGAGCGGTTGTTTTAATAGATTTGAGTTTTATCTGCCTCTCTATTTGCAGCAGGGCATAATAATAATAAATTATGATACTAATAAGTAGGTTGTGCAGAATGGACTACAGTGGTACCGCTTCCCTCCCCCTCCAAAAAAGTAATTTATGGGTACATTCTTGTGACTTTAGGGGTGTAATAAATTATCAGGGTTCGTTTTTCCATCCAATTTGAGGCAGTGCAGCTGTGTTTTGCAAGCAATAAACTCTCTTGTTGTATTTCTTAGCTAAGCACTGAAAAACACAGTGTGATTTTTTTTCCCTCCCTTCCCAATTATTGTTGCAACGCCTGGTAGCTTCTCTGTAGTTAAGGGTTTGCCAGTGCTTCTATTATAAACCACAATTTTCAGGGGCCTATAACTTTGCTCTTTTAAATCATAGAGGGCTAGAACTTGGTGTACATCTCTGTCAATCTATATGCTTTTTTAACTGAGGAAAAAAGCAAATTTTTTAAGGAGTCCAGAACTCCCAAATTGGAGCCATGTGTGGAAATCAGAGACACATGGATGTGAGTAGCTGGTAATGCTTGGATGCCTCTTCAGCTCCTGAAAAGCCTATGAGTGCCTCTTATTTTGGACACATCTTGGGGTAGTATTCAGACCTTAATTAATTTTTGACGCAGTGGACAGGAAGGGTAGCACCGTGTGCCACTTGCTGCCAGAGGTTTGGGGATCAAGTACGAGTTAGCCATTTGCAGAAGCTCCCTCCTTAAAGGTGATGCCCTGCCGTTGAGTGCTGGCCCAGTGGTTCAGCATGCTGAAAATACAGGTGTAAAGGAAACTGCAGCCGTTCACCCTTCCCAAGCACCAGCTTGCAGCCTTAGCCAACCGTATCGACCAAAATACTGTCACAGGGTCTCTGAATTCAAGGAGAGGTTAAGAGTCTTTGTGAACCTGGTTCCCATTCCCGATACCTGCCCTCTTTGCATTCAGCCTGACATGAGCAAGTGTCGAAGAAGGAAGGAAGAAAATGAGAGGATACAACAGCAGCACTAGAATTGTACAATCTCTCTACAGCAACTTGGAGACCTGGGGCTGGGAGGTACAGAACATGTTCAGCTCTGCCAGGAAAAGGTGCATTCCTTCCCCTCTGCAAAATCATGGCAAATGGAGAAAAAAACCCACCTGATTTTCTAATACTGTTTTGTACAGGTACAATTATGTCCTGCTTGTATCGTGCAAGCACTGCTCTGCAACAGGGCACCAAATATGCTCTAGCACAAGGGAGTAAACCAAGAGCAGAGTAAAAATTACTCTGGGTTTCCAGGGTGCTCTTAGGGGGAGCATCGTGGCAGGGAAGGAGCAGCTCACAGCCCCTTTGTGCAGGCTGCTATTCCAGCTGCTCTCATATCAGGCCGTACAGCACTGCCAGACTAATGCTTCTGCTAAAGCAGCCTTCTACGTGATCAGCAATTAAGCTGTGAAGTCAGCCCCTTAATATTATGTTAACATAGTTCAGTATATTAAATGTAAAACAAGTCATAATTTTTAAAGGTACCTCGGCTTACTGAGCTTAAATGAAGGCAGCAGTAGGACTATCACAGCCATATGCAAATCACCTGCATTTTAAAGCTAACAATAGATTTTGCTTTATTGTTTTGGCATTTAACGAGTGGGAAAATAATAAATTAAGCCACATGGGGAATCCCTGGTGCTTTTACAAACTGAAGCAGTGCCCATTTGGAGAGAGAACATTCCCCATTTTTCTCCCTAGCTGCATTTCTCTTAACCCACCATCTTATTAAAGCTTATAGGGCAAAATTCTCCTCTCATATTCCTCTGGCAGCTCTTAGTCCACATTCAGCTCTCCCTACCTTCCTAGCTGTCTTTCATCCTGCAAGCTTTCTCTGCAGACAGCAAACAGAAGAAGAGTAAAGACTGGCTGGGCCACAGGGAGTCAGAAGAAAGATGTTGTCATAGTTTTAGGAGGGTTACAATAGCTATTAGAGCATGGACAGCTTTTTCTGCCTGTTGTAGTAGGGGATGCAGTCAGCAGCTACCAGTGCAAGGTCTATGGAAGAGGTGGCTGTGTTAGGTTCTGGTCAGCAGTAAGCAGGATCCATGCAGTGAAAATAATAGGGCCTCTGCAGCTGCCTGGTGTGCCCCCATGCCAGGTCCCAGCTACAACATCAGTGCCAGACTCATGGCTCAGTGGAGCGGTGTTTGCCTGGGGCTATATAGTCAAAAGGAGGAAGGGGATGAACATCTTAGCAAGATGATCTCTCTGGTTTGAAGCATTTTTGAATAGGTTGTTAGATTGAGTCACACAGGGCACGAGGGGGAAAAAAAGGTGGTATTTTCATTTTAACTCACTCAGCTCTTACTGATCAAAGCCCTGAGCCAAAAGTCAGGCTCAGCTGTGAGGATTATAGAGTATCTCAAGGTAGAAGAGACCATAAGGATTATAAGGATCTTGGTCACCTTAGACTGATGGAATGGGCAGGTGTTGATCTTGCAAATGGCCACGTTTAGTGCTCTTATCAGTAGTCACGAAATGGAGCTGAAGGCAGATCACATCATATGTGTTCACTCCTGAATGCCATCCTAGATGTGTCTTCTCCAGGCCATGTTTTTACAAGTCACCAAAAGGAAAATACACTGCTTCATTGCCCACACTGCTCCTTTTTGTGGCAAGCACAGACATTCCTCGTGCAGAGCAGACAAGTACGTTCAACGTGCGCTTGCTTCCTGTGGTATCTGCAAGTTATACATGTCCAGGAAGGTATCCCTGCACCTGCGTTCCCCCAGGAACACTTTTACCAACGCCAAAAGATGCAACAGAAGTCAGGAACCAAGGTAAGCCAGCCAGCCTAAAGTTAACACAACACGGCAGCATTAACTGGCAACGGAAAATTGCCAGCAAGAGAGAAAATTTAAACAAGACAAACAGGAATGTAGAGAAAATACTTTGAATGGAAACCTGCAAACCTCAGACAAGTTTGGAACATGCCTAGGGATAATTCGTCAGCTTCCATCTCCTGGCTCTGTACAATCTCTTAGAAAAGCCCGTGCAGTCTTGCCACACACGTCTGTTTTCCATCAAATCTGCTGTTTGTCCTATTCGATGCGTTTCATTTGTTGTGTATAACATTTGCACTTACATAAGCGCTACATGGGGAAATTGTAGATAGAAGGTTTGTGCAGCCCTCTGAATAGACGAAGTGCTGCACAAGGATTATGGATATTTTCATAATAATTCTCCACCACTGCCTATGTTTGAAGTCAGGGATGTCTGGTGGCTGAACCAGACAAGCAGAACACATGCAAAAGCCCAATTAGCTTCTCATCGCTCTTAAAGCTCTTACAAACACTAATGCATTAATCATTGTAAAACTAAGAGATGAGCGTTGTTCTGTACCCCTGGGTCAGTTCAGTCGGGATGTAACTCGACTGACACTGAGAGTTCCATGACGAATCTTGTCCGTTCATCCCCACTGTGCAGGAGAGGAAACAGAAACAAAGGCAGAGCACCTCACTAGCCGCCTTGATCGCAGCCCACAACGTCCCTTTGTAAAACCTGACCAAGTCTCAGCTCAGGAACAAGCACATCCTAGGCTCAGGTCCTCCATGCAATGCTTTCTGTTTACGCCGTTAGAAAATCTAGATACTGCTTGAAAGATGGAAAGTCTAAAAATGACACAAGAATAGACAGGGAAGGGCTAAACAGCAAAATAAGTGTTTGGTTCTGTAAGAGATGCACAAACACACAAAAGCAACTGGCTCTAGGAAGAGCTTTTCAGATTACTTGAAAGTCTCTTAAAAAAATGGATTAAAATACAGATTCCCCCTATTATTTTTCAATAATAGAAGTGCAGCACAGAACAACTCACTAGTGCCACAAACTACTTTTTCATTTCTGTTTTTGTTTCATGCTTCAATATCTTCTTCCAGCTGCTCATGTCTCCTTTTCCTTCTCCTCACTTTGATCTATTAGTTTTCCCCAGAAATGGGGTTTATAAATCATTGTAATGCAGCCCTGGGAAAGACGGTGCTTAGTGCAGGGAGAAATACATTGCAGCTAACAGCCACGGCAGGGAGGAAAACTCTCACCTCGTAGTGGGGCTTTGGCGACAGGTTACTGATGGCGCTGGGTTATTTTATGTCTGCATTCGTGCCATCAGGGGCAAGGCCGCAGGGAGCGCTGCCTGTACCCCCTTTGCAATATTTCAAGCTTCCTTCTGCAGGCAAAAACAAACTGCTCAGGGACTCGCCAGGGAAAGGGGGGAGGAAAAATTGCTAGAAGAAGGGGAGGGGAGGCAGGACAGGTGGGGATGGATCACTTAGTTCCTGCTTTTGCACGATTGCATCTTTTTAAAAAGAGCCATTTGTCTCTAACGCACCTTGAAAAGATGCAAATTTCATGCAAGTCCCATCTATTGGCAGCGGTGGCAGGATCCAGCTCGCCCATGAACATTTCCACCCCTTTGTGCCAAAGCTTTTGTGTTCCCATTTTGCTCTTGGGAAACTATTGCTGGAGGCCCATGGGCACGGCTGACCCTGGCGCCGCTGCACGTTGAAGCCCTGGTGTACTACAGGAGGGGCCCCCTCCGGCACTGCCCCATTTGACCCCCAGGAGAGTGGCCACAGCTGGTGTTCAAAAATCTTTTTGTGCTTGAAACCTAAGGTTTGGGCTTCTTTTTCCAGTCAGGCTTTTGAAAGTTGACTACAATGTTGGCTACATCTAAAATGTGAAGCTGGGGGCAGTGCAAGGCTGGGCACCAGGTTACTGAGCAATCTCAAAACAACCTTTCCAGGTCAAGTTGGTGGAAGGGCTGCTGTAGTATTTGTGGCATGACACTGTGGCCAGGCTGGGGTGAAGGTCTGAACATCCCCCCAGCAAGGGGAGTTCCCCTGAGTTCCCTCTTGGGAACAAGGGTTAGACCTAAATGCAGAAAACCCAGCATCATCATACAGCCAGTGACACAAACCTCTGTCAGCAGAGGTTTAGGTACTTATCTCCTGCCCTAGAGTGCAGCACGGATTAGGGGAACCTATCACCAGCCCAATTTATTTAGGGAGGAAATCTTCATAACCTCCTAAGAGCAGCACAATCACACACAAGCTACAGGCTCTTTGAAGCCCTTGCTGTGGTTTTAGGATCACCAGCTCCTAATAAGACCACTCCAGGCAGACACACCATCCTTTAGTTTCGAGAGCACACAAAAGAGACACCATGCTGGAATCTTACCTCTATCTTTAACAAAGCATTACCCCCTCCTCACCCTCTTCCCCATAATTGCCTTGTTATTGTCATTGGTGCCATTGTTCATTGGCTCGGCCATAGAGAGGCCCGAGGGAGCAGTTCTGCCTTAGCTAAACCAATATCTCCTGCAATAACCCCCTGCAGTTTCCCCTTTGCTATCCCATGTTGAATAAATCCTCCATCTCTGTTTGCTGAATGATCATAAAGATATGATTGAAGTTTCAGATTTATGGTTTCCTTCGAATTGAGGAGCAACTCCAATAATGCCAGAGCCTGTTTGCTGACTGCTTTTGACAGGATATATGTAAAGGGAGATTTGTAAGAGCAGAAACAGGAATGCAAAGATTAAAGCAAGGTATTTTCTAGACATGCAGTGCACACATATGCAGTCATGTGTAGGGGCTGAATTCACACACACGCTTCCAGAGCATCCTCCGTGCAAGGACCTCAGCACGGTTCCCAAGCACCCTGCAAGGCAAAGTGTGCACACAATATTTTATTCTAGCAGCGAATCTGTCTTGAGTAACCACACAAGGGACCCACAAGAATTGGTTGCCTAGTAAAGGAGGATCCTAACTGAAGAACTCACACAACTGTACTGAAAACTACTCTAAAGTGGTTGCTGAAGGCTGGGAGAGGGCTGTACATTAAGGTGTCGGCTGCACTCTCCATATCCCATGAGTTCCCTCTGAGTGCAATCCTCTGGGTGCCCAGGATGCTCTTTGGAGAGTGCAGAGAAACCCTCTTGCTCCTACGGGAGAACATCCCAGCCGTTTCCTCTGATCAAAACACCAACATCCAAAAAAGCAGCCAAAGGGGCATTACGCTTACAGACAAAAGCAGCTGCCTCCCGAGGACACCCAGCGCTGCACCTTCCCCATTAAGGCAACAGCTTCCAAGAGCAAACCCAGGGAATCTGGGGCATGATTGTGAACTTCAAGGTGGGGATGGTTATCATCTTCCCCAGTGCTGTTGTCTTGGCCTGGGTGTCAAAAACCCCCTTTCCCATCCCAGCAGCATTTAGTGAGCCATTTCTGTCATACAGCTGTACCCCAGGAATGGGAATCACACAGCGTGGGGCACATCGCTATTCAGATTCAGGTCAATATTCATCTCTATGAATAAGCCACCACAAAGCTGCAGTGAAGTCAAAGTTTGTGACTTTGGTGCCAAAACCTGAACAGAGTATCCAAAATGCATTCCCTCCAGCCCTGTGGCTGCAGCACATTTGCTTTTCCCTGTTTCACAGTCATTTATGCTCATTCTCATTTCAACAAAAACCTATAAAACTCTTATAGCACGATGCAGTCCTAAATTAAATGCACTTTAACATCCCTATATAACAAGGGAGTCTTTGCTCTTCTAAATTAATGCATGTAGCTGAGAAGGGGACCTTTCCTGGAAAATTTATTTCACTATATTTGGAGACAGAAAACCCCACCTCATTCCACCTTCTCTGAGAGCAAAGATTATTTTGTGTGTTATAATGAGGAATTTGTAATAACGAGAGCGTTGTGTGTTAGACTAACTACGAAGCGAACAACAGAAGACTTCTGTGAACAGCAGTGTTTGTGTGATGTATGGTAATATTTTTCCTCAGTGCATTACAAAAGAAAAAAGCAAGATAAAAATATCTTCCATTTTCTCCCTAATTTGTAGTTTTCTGGTGTTAGCAAGGCTTATAAGACACATGCTCCCAATTAGCTGCTCCTCTTAATTTAAATGCTTCATAAATTATCTCCTGCGCTTGTGGATTATCACTTCATAATGCGAGTTAGCATTTAAATAAATAGCTGCGATGTAGGAAATTAGAGAGGTTTACAGTCTGAGGCAGCAGCATAATGAAGGAAAATACCACAGCAGCTGAACAGGGGTTGGGAGAGATGTGATGAGACAGAGATTTTTTTCCCTTTACCTTTTAGCAACCAAATTTGGACTGCAGCAGGGAAAATATGGGTCAGAACTCCAGCAGAGCAGGAACCTTTTGTAATGGCTGAGCACAAAGGAAACACAGAGAATTCTTAAGTGCGTAAAACATCTGATTTAGCAAATATGATGCAATTATGAAGTGACTTTTTTGAGCCAACTCTTGGTTGCCTCACAAGGTAGCCCCTTTGAAAGCAATTGGGCTACTTGTGTACGTCACCTCAGCAGTGTCTGACCCCTTATGTTCTACCCTTTCAAAAAAATATAGGACCAGAAAGAAAAGCAATAGAACAAAACAGAGCTGAGATTGTGTCGAGAAAATTTGGTGGGGAAAGCAATGAAGGAGTGAGATGTAGGATTATGGGGAATTTTAGAAATAGATATCTTTCAAAGATAACGAGCATCAATTTGTAAGCCAGATAACTTTTGTCATGTTTTTAGCACCATTAATAAGATCAACCCATAGGCAACAATAGTTTTTAACCATTGGCAGCAACTTCCCAGTGCTATTTCAGCCAGGTTTCACAATTATTGTCATAAATGTAGAAAATTAGGAAGGCAGGGCAGAGAAAAACCTCATGACAACTCCTTGGGGGACTAATGCTCTCTCCAGTGCTTGCTGGTCTTGCCTTTGGTGTCACTGCTTCTTTTTCTGCCACAGGAGAAAACTCTGGGCAAGATCCTGCCAGCAGTCAATCACACTTGACTGCCACTGACTTCTTTGGGAGCTGAAGACATAAAGGCACTAGTGGGTTCAGGACCCTTTGGTGTTTGTCTTGCAGAGAGCCCACGGTTGAGCACTGCAGCTCTCGGGGAAGTTCAGCTATTACAGCTCCCTCCTTGCTCATACACAGAAGTCCCAGCGTGTCAAAATCATGGATATTTTTTAAAAAACACATGAAAATCATAGAAGCCTTGACAGCCTTGACCAAAGTCCAGCCTTAGGCAGGAGTAAAGTTATTAGTTACCTTATTTCCCAGAGAAAGTCTGACACATTAGGATTTCACAGTAACTGGCTGTAAATGTAATGGGCAGGGTGTGATTTTGCTCACTAGGTTTTGCAGTTAAATTTCAGCATGTTGAATACATTTTGCTGTAGGACAGAGCAAATGATTCAGGCAGATTCTTGCATTAGCACAAGACCCTCTGTGCTTAATGGGAGTTCTGTCTAACTGACAGCACAATTTGGGTCTTCATTGTATTTAATATACTTCAAGAGCGGGGGTCAAATTGTCTCGTCATTTACATCCATACAACCCTGCTAATCCCAGGAGAACTGCAGAGTGGAAGCTCAGGACAACCTGTAACCGACTCAATTTTCTCTGCTTAGCACCTTCCAGTTAATTTTTCTAGCAATGTGCCCCAAAATGCTCTTGGTTACAATCCCAGTTCTTCCCAGGTTGATAGGGCTGAACATGGGCAACTGGACTGAAATCTGTTGGAAGGAGATTTCTACCTGGACCCCTCAGGACACACTGGTGGTGTCTGTAGCTGTTGCTTGGATAAGATGCAGTTCACCCTGCTGAGAGTTCAAGGCAGCACAGCAGGATCCCAGTTTCATCCTATAATTTTCTATTCCAACACGCAGCATTTAGAAGGTGAAAAAGGGATTCATCCCACTCCAATCAACATCTGAAAGGGTACAGAAGTTCTTCATCCCTCAAAGTTTCCAGGTGGAAAAAGAAAGGCTGTGGGCCAAACTGTACCTTGCTTACAGCTCTGCAATGGCTCTGTCCTCTGTGCCACATTTGCATCAATATTACCATCACTTTGTCTTCTGCACCAAGCAATGAATGGCCACAGGTGCTACTGGCTTCTTCTGTGCTTAGAGCCTGATAAACCTCTATTTTGCTGGAGTATGAGGTCACAGAAACCAACTCTTTTGTCCTAACTGCAAGGGCTCTTTAAGAAAAACCTGGCAGATGTGTTGGGTGCTGAATGCAGGAGACAGGACTGGAAACCCAAGGACTAGATTCCTTCAGTGAGATGGTGCCACTTTTTACAGAATCACCATTTCTTCTAAAAGGGCATTTTAAATAATAAAATTGGAAGCTGCACATATATCTTTCCAACTGATCTACTAATCATATTTCTTCAAATTTTATATCCCTGACCCTTGTAAAGGGATTGCAAGGAAGGCGTTTTTTAAGCTGCATTTTAATAAGTCAATATGAAAGCTCAAAATTATTTAAAGCTTCTTAAATAGGATTATATTTGATTTCTTGTGGGAATAGTGGGGGATAGTCTAGTAAAGACATTCTGTCCTGCTGAGGTTTTATTACATTAAAGAAACAGCATCCTTTTTTAACAGCAAAAACTTTATCTATTCTCTAATGAAACCGGAGATTATTCTGTACATGAGATGACTGAAGTTGGTGAGTTCCTGCATCTGTGATCAGAGTTTCTCCTTGAGTGAAAGCAGAGAGATTCCCGAACTAGAGGTTTGCCCAATTAACAAGTTGTCTGTTAGTCTGAAATATTTGAATATTTTGTTCTAGGAGGTACCACAAGTGTATTTTCAGGAAAAATCTGCTGTGAAATAACAGGTAGCTGTCAAGGCAGACAGTATTTCATTTGCAGACAGGGATTGAATTTGGCCCTAAGTACCAGAGTTCTGTGCTACAGGGGAACTATTTTGCTATACAGGGAATGCGGCCACATTCAGTCTGCTTGAAAAGGCCCACAGTCAAATTCTCACTTGCATTCAGCTCCTTTAATGTCACTGTGGCTTATATGGTTGCTATGTTGGCAGCATTTAGCCTAATGTGTTCTAAAACACCCAAAGAAATTCAGGAGGAGAAGATTAATACTACCTGTACAGAGTTGGAAGAGCCAGCAGCAAATTACATGGCTTCACTAAGTTGAGTTGTGCTGGACGTAATCTGGGACAACATCTGGCCTTGAGAACATAAGGGGATTCTTCTTGAAGTAGCAGATGGGGAGGTTTATAGAACAGGTATTACTAAGGAAGAAACACAGAGAAAAGGTCATAACTGCTGGAAGAGGACAGAAACTTTTTTTTTTTAAAAAAAAAATATTGTCCCATCTCTTTAACATTTAAGGAATGTTCCTTCTCATCCTCAGATAACCCACATCCTGCTCTCAGCTAAACCTCAGTGCTCCCACTGAAGCCAACAGACACTGAGCAAAAGCATTCCCTGGCAGAATTTGACTTCAGGGTTTGCAACACAGTGGGTATCCCCAAGGCTGCGGTTCTCTGGGAAATTACAACCCCACTACACCCTTCCCAGCCACTCTCTGGACACCCCATATCTCTCTGGGGAGTCAAATGCAAAGATGTTAAAATAGTGGGTTTTGTCAAGGTGTTATGCACTATTCTGCCCGCATTCTCCCCAAAGCCCCCAGAACTGCTGCCACAAAGACAGAATTATTCCACTGCTTTTCCCACCCTGATCTGTCCATATACACTCCATTTTCCCCTGGTGTTGCCTATAGGGAGAGCAAGGATTCAGCTGCTCCAGGGCCACCCCATGCTGTACCAAACCTCTCTGCATGTCCTCAAATCTCTCCCAGGCTCACTCTGCCTCTTAGTAGGTGCAGAGCCGTTGTAGCTCAAGAATGATCAGGCACAGGTAAGACCTCAGTCTAGCAGTAACTGTAAACTGCACCCGTCCTCGATTAGCCCGAATAACCTGTCCTTCCTGCCAGCAGCTTTTTCTTATGACCACAAACCACACTGCTTCTTCAGGGCTTGCAAGCAAGCGGAGCCTGATGTGAACTTCACAAGCTGTGACACCCACTACAGAAACACATATGCTTCTTTGACCTTCAATGCTGGCACGAAACCTTACACAGACACAAATTTATCTTAAAGTCAGGAGCAGATTTAATAGAGCAGGAGAAGATCATTTTCAATATTTCCATCTCAATTATAGTCAAACACCTCGGTGAGTCTCAGCCTTTGGGGCTGTACGTGGGCTCCTGCTTCCAGCGTTGAAACTGTCGGCAGAATCAGCAGAAATAGCACAACTGGGCAAGGTGTTGGTGATTTATCAGTGCTGAAGTAATTCATACTGACACAGAGGCGCCGAGGAGGAGCTCAGGGTCCAGCAGGTGCCCCAAAAGACCCGAGAGTTATATGGTGCCACACACCGACAGCAGCAGACTTGGGATCTGACTCCCTAGCAAAAAGCATTTTTTTTTTCCAAAACCAAACAGCAGAAAGAAGCAATCCTGTTACAGAAAAAGGCAATTTTAACAGTTGTGATACACTACTGCTAAAATTGTCCCTGTAACAGCACGTTATCTTCTAACTCAACAGTGACTAGTATTCAGAGTCCCAGAATTTTGGGGCAAACAGGATTTTTCAATGGAAAATTAGAAGGTGAATACACTCATGAAGACAAATAAAAATATTGTGTACACAAATACTTTAATATCTGTCTGGCCCTTTAAAACCAAAATGATAGAGTTCATTTGCATTTAGATCTCTTTGGCTCCCTCTTTTCATCTAAAGACAAATCCTCACAAAGGCTGCTTAATTAGACCAAATTAGATTTCCACCTAGTGGCTTGTCATTCATTAGAAAATGCTGTTCTTTTTTTCTGTTTTGGTAATTATAGGCTGGTCTCGCAATGTTCACTTCAGGCTCAAAGTATGACTTGCATTCATGATTTTGTGCAGATGAGAGGAAAATTATTCAGTCGCATCAAGTCTGCCCATTTTACAAGTTGGATAAAGATCATCGCTGGAGTCTTTTATGTAATGGGGTATACTCTTTCTTAAGTCTTCAATGATTAATTGTAATAGCATATCTCATAGCAATTTTCAAGACTAAAAGCTAAGTACAAACAGTTCACATGCAAAACTACTCTAGCAGACAGCGGGTGTCTTTCCTTAGATATGGGTTTCTGTGTCGGGGACCCGTGTGCGTGGCCCTCAATTGTTGGTGTCACAGCCCCACCGTGAGCAGAGAAGATGGGAAGGGGCAGGCTGGTGTCTGGGGTTGGGTAGGTAGAGCTTTGGGCTGGAAGTGCTGTCTGCTTTATCTAACCGCCGTATCTAACGCAGTGAGGAGACGCCTGTGTCCCACCCCTCCTCGGAGTCCTCTGCTGCCGGCGTTACGCAAAATGTAGCTTCTAGAGGGGAAAAATCTTTCAAATTCAGACTGACACTTGTATCTAAATAAGGCTACAGCTCCCAGTGCAGGTCAGTCAGGAGCACAGGTTAGTGTGGACTGCGTGTGTAGGCACTCTCTGGGTTAGCAGTGTCTCTAACCCTGTCTGGAGTATTTGCAATGAAGGGAGTTAGACTCACAGTAAGATCCTTGAGCTTTACCGTTCCTGACTCTGAGGGCAGCAGTTTGCCCAACCACCACCCTTTTCTCTGAAAGATTCTCACCCTGCTGTGGAACACTATAATAATTTGGTCTCTCACTCTGAACACGAGTACCGGAACGGTCTGCTTCGCTTCTCTCCCCAGCCCAAACTCCATTCCCTTTGCTGTCCTGCATGGGCCCATTAATTCCCTGCCTCAGTTTCCCCATTATTACAGCAGGATTTATGCTCAGTGGCATGTTTTGAAGCTTAATAAATCAGGGCCAGATTTTGTAGTCCATCAAGCAAAACTTCCTTTGACTTTATGAAAATCTTCGAAGGTAAGTGCCAGCTTATTATTATTAATAATCTTCTTGGGATTGGAAGTTACAAGCAGTTAGCGGCAGGCAGCCCAGCAGCCACCAGCCCCTGCTAGGATTTCTTCTGCACTAACAAATCCAGATTTTCAGGTGCGTTTTTATAACATTCTTGTTTTCCCAACCATTTTTTGTGAGAGAGGGAAAGTAAGTTTTTTTCCCTCCACCTTTAAAAAATAAGAGTCTGATCAAATTTGCCTTTCTCAAAACACTGAACATTCCCTTTCTCATCTACCTAAACCTGATGTTGAGTTACTGTCCCCCAGAGGCTTTCAGTAGCTCAGTTCTGATGTATCCCTGCACTTTGTAGCTCACTGCCTTCTTAGAGTGTAATCAAACATCAAGCTAAGTAGCAAATAAATCTCCCGATCTCATAAGCTGCACAGCAAGATCATGTAAATGCAAATGAAGGGCTTGATTTCAAGCTGTCGCGGGGGGAAGGAGGGAAAAATGCTGGGCCTTGTCACTGCAATCACTTCACTCTGCAAGTGCAGTAAATCTGCAATAATAATAGTAATGGCAGCGTGACGGGAGGCTTTACTGTACAAGGGGGTGTAATGAAAAGGGGAACAGAAGGTAGGGAAGGAAGCAGGGCCTGGCAGGCTGAAAATGCACCGGCGTGGGGTTTGCAGGTGTCCACAGCGCAGAACCATCAAGGAGGGGACGGGGCAGCCCCGGCTGAGTTGGAGCAGAGAGGATTCATGGATTTGACCAGCATTCCCTCCCAGTGGAGGGCTGCCTTAGATGCAGGGATTAAAAATCCATGCCTCCATCCCTCGCTGTACATCTCCGCACAGACATGTCTCCTACCTCTCTCGCAGCATCAGTTGTCTTTAGAAAATTGATGCTGTGTGTCGATGGGCCATAAATACCAAGGGATGAAACACAAATATGTCTTGCAACAAAACCTGGAATCCGTAAAGGTTTTGTTCTTCCTTACACCTTTGCAACACACCCACCTCTTATAAACAGACCCATTTCTGAGCCTTCCTCTTCCCTCACAGCAAAAATTTTCAAACACCATTAGGCACTCAAATACAAATCCAGGGCTGCACAAATCAGAAAGTACCTGGCAAAGGCCAGGGAGCTCGATACACCCAACACCACTCGCTCTTCAGCCGACCAGGGGATCCTCACTGATCAAACACCTCCACTGCTGTGCTGCAGCCAGTCTGAGCATGGCACCCTCCAAACCTGGTTCAGACACACCTGCTTCAACCGTGAAAATTATCATGTCCAAGGGGAAAGGATGAATGCATAAGCTGAGTCCTTAAAGACAGTTTGAGAGCGCAAACAAAGCCTCAGCACACATTTCTCGCAGCCCTGGGAGGAGGTGATGATCTCTGCAGGATGCTCTGGGAATGCTTCGGGAAAAAGTCTAGAGTTGCCTTTTCCGAATGGGCTGGATAAACAGTATTTAAGATGCCAGATTTCCCTCACTGAGGTCGTAAAGGGAGAAAACTTGCAGAAGGTACCCAGAGAAAATTAGGACCGCCTGGGATGCAGAGAGAGACGGTTTTAATTAGAGCCAAGAGGTGGGAAATAAGGCAGAGAAATGACATCTTAATGAGGTTTAATGAAGTTGTCTGCTGATGGGCACAGCTGTCAGACAGATCTGTATTCCAGCCAAGCAGCTTTGTGACAGGCTAAACCTGAACACAGAAACAGTGCTGGAGCTGGGGAAGAAAAAAGGGACCTTCTGCATCAACTTTGGCTCGCTCTCCCCACCACTTTATGACACAGCACATCTACAGTGCCCCAGGACAAACAAATTAAACCAGCCCATGAGGTTGCCACAGCGTTTTGCTAATTTATGAATGAGAAGGGCTGTAATCTTGGATTACACTTAGCAAGATTCATTCCTGCTACCTCCTTCCCCTTCTTTGCTTTTGTGGGTAAGAGATGTTGGCAGATGACCAGAGTCCTCTGAGTCCATTGATTTTCTTCAGGCACAGGTTCTCTCCATGTTCAACATATTGGACCAGATTTTTTTTTTTTTTTAATTAATTATCCAGCACCTTCAGCTTTATTTATTCAGTGCAAAGTGACTGTAAAATGCCACCTGATCATAAAAGGAAACAGCGTGCACTCATTTTGCAACGAAGTAAACACCCAACTGTGTTAACTTCAGGAGCTCTACAAAAAGGAATCTTTAAATCCCATAATTTCTTCCATTCTACAGAGTTCTGCATTCAAAGGTCTGGAAGCAGCTTTGCCACAGGTTACAAACCTCTCTCCTTTCCTGCAGTTTCTCAGCAATTTTCTCCCACCTGCCACACCTTTGCCATCATAGCAGATTTCTGACCTCACTTAGCTGATCTGGTATCAGAACGTGGCCCCTGGAAAAAGCCTTTTCTCATGCATCTGAGGAACATTGCACCATTTCCCTTGTATATCAGTGACAACTAATCTAAAAATAGCTAGCATACAAATGCCTGTAAATACAGGAGAAAGATCAGCACTGAAAGCTACTTTATCATCCCTGGCACCGGTGTATACGCTGTGTGCGAGCTCCCCAGCTCACACACAGCATGCACATATGGTTTAGCGTTGCTGTGTGATATTTCAGTTGCAGCAGCACTAAAAGCCGGCTCACTCCCATCGTGCTCGGTGCTGGACACATCTGCAAGGGACAGTCCCCTCCTCTGGTAGCAGTTCATGGGAGGCAGCTGGGGGAATGCAGCCATGTTACACACAGGTTGTATCAGGCAGCCGAGTCGATTGCTTTCAAAAAGGTCTGTTTGCAACAAAGGATCTGTAGCTTCGCACAGGACAAAGACCCTGATGAGGTTTTCAAGTTTATCAAAGGATCTTAGCAAGCCCAGAAAATTTGTTTTCTGGTGAACTTGTGCTCCTCAGAGTTGTGGGAATACCACAGCTGCTTTATAGTGTCACAAGTGCATGGATTTAACGGGACTAAGGTGAAGCACCTCCCTCCCAGACCTGAGAAGCAAGACCCTGGATTTACCTGAAAGCATCACTTGCAGGCCCTGTGATCACAAACTGGCAAAGCTGCCAGCCAGCTTGCCAGGATCTGCAAAGGAGCACACCCGTTGTCACAACATGGACAAGTTGCTCAAGCAAGCAGGCACAATCTCACCCCTGGACACGCTGGTGAGGATCCCAACGCCACAGCCACTGCGTGCTTTTAAGGTTTTATGTAGCTGCATATAGAGACAGGAGCTGAGAAACTCCAAACTGAATGCACAAAAAAATAGCTCCAAGAGAAAAAGTTTGAGGAATTACGAGCACATTCTAGAGACCTCAACACAGAGCCCTCTGCAAAGGTACCTGTTTTGGGCAGGGGTTACTAACCCTTGCTCTCCAGGCAAAACTGGCTCAGTGAGAGTTTTGCCTGAGCTGAGAATGATGCAGAACAGCTCAAGCTGCTCGGCAGCATCATGCACACTTGGTGAGTACCCTTTAACAGCACACTGGAAAGGGGCCACCAGGCTGGCAGGAGAGCTGTGGCTGTTTGCATGGTGCTGGCTGGGAGCAGAACATAAATTTGGGTTTGGATGATGTTCCTATACAAGCAGATCCAGTAAGCAGCATCCCTTATCGACCACTGTGCAGCCTCAACCTGCCATAATGACAAGCTGGAGGTGGTTCATTTTCAGCCTCGCTCTTTTCACTCAATCCCTGCAGAAAGGGCTGAATTTGATTCAGCATCTCCTGATCCAGAGAGTGTTCACTCTGGAGCATAATAATGGTCATCTCAATGTTAATGTTCAATGATTCACCCCTGAGAAGCATTAGAGTAGGGTTTCAGCACTTTCATTCTCCCAACAAGACCTGCCAACACCTACAACCCCCTAGCTCCTCCAACACCCTTCCCATGGAAAATAACCTGTCCCAAAGCACGCACACCATGCCTCAGGGCTCCGGGGGACTTGTTGCCTGACGCCAGCCCAGCTTCCCCTAGCAGGAACACTCAGACCCAGGCTGCCAGGCCCTTTCCCTCCTCTGCCGCCTCCCTTTCAAGCAGCAATAAGGTTTCAAGACACACACACCCTGCAGTGACTTCACCATGGAGATGGGAGGGTAGAGACAAAGGGGTGAGGAGAGGTCAGTTAATCCCACAGACACCACCAGGCTGGCACACACATGGGCTGGGGAAGAGTTCATTTTAAAACTAAATAGAAATGAGGTTATTGAGCTCAAGTTCTTTTCTGTGTTATAAACCCCAGGCTCTCCTCCCCCTTCTTCGTCCGCCGTATCCTCCCTCTACAACATGCCTTGCGTCTTGATTATCCCGGGCAGGTGTGGCAATGTGATCGTGCTTGGGGAAGTTTACACCATTTTTCTAGGAGGATGCACAACTTGGAAAGGAAATAACTGAAAGGAAAGTTAAGACTAGCTGCAGAGTCTCTGCAGCAGACACCATGGCTGAGCATCCCAGCCAAAGGAGACATTAGCACAATAAGGAGACCAAGTCCATAGATATTGAGTCAGGATCCCTATTTCCAGCAAGGCTGGGTCTCTTTATAACTCAGGTAAACTTGTGTGAAATTCAGCATCCCTCAGGCTTCAGCTCTGGTGAAGCATCAGAGCTGTGAGTTCTCCTTTTGCACTGTGGCACTCACTTGTGCAGTGGGATTCAAACCCTTGCCAAGTGGAGTCACAGCCTTTCCTGGTACTTGTGGCCATGTTCTGTTACAAGTTTTTATTTTCAGGGGCTTTAGCTTAACAGGAAGGTTCTTTACACTTCTCCTTTAACTTCACTCTTCTGCAGGCAGAACTGGGGAAGCCCCAGAGAAGCTGCTACACCCTGCCAGGCTTTGATTTTTCATATGGGCTGTACATCCACAGGACAGACGGAGGAGTCCCTGAAGGTATGACACCGCCACTAAAATATAGACCTACAATGAAGTCCTAATGCTAGTAGGGACTCTTCTCTCCTTCCCAGCACTCTTCAATACTTCTCATTGAGCTGGAGGTGAACACCAACATTCACCCACTTTCGTTAATACCACCCAAATTGTGTAGTGACTTGTAAAGTTTCTCTATCATATTGGAAACTTCTATAGAATCACACAGAGCCCAGGCAGAGAGGGGTATGGCACCTGCAAAGGGTGATATACATGGCCACTTTCATAACTTTGTTTGAGTTCCTGCTTTGTGCTCTCAGGGACAATTCCCCTGTGAAATCAAACCTGTTGAACAAGCCGGGGTGGAGGCTGGGAAGACATCCGATTCAGATGGAAGATGCTCCCATATGAAATGCAGTGGGTTAGGATACAAAGTCACTCCACAGTGAAGCCATGGCAAAATACATGCAAGGCCCTTGTGCGTGGTGCACTAACATCAGCCTGCCTTCCCAAGTCAGTTACCCAAGATGCCTGATCTTTTTCTCTTTGCCTCTCATGTTTCCTTCCATCTCCAGCAATAGGCCACTGGAACACAGTAAAGCCCAGAACTGTTTTAGTTCAGAAGATGCCCCGAGACTTTATCACCATGAACCGTGGTGCTCTGAAGGCCGGTTATACCACAGCCCATGAATTTAATTTGTACTACAAGGCCAAGGATATTCGGCGCAAAAACGAGGAACACCGTCACTTCAAGAGATGTCCTCCTGAAGTACCTGCAGACTTGACTTATGGCATCACAACACGGTAAGGGGGAAGGCTTGGGGCCCTTCTCAGAATGAAGAATCCTCATTCTCCTATCCTCACATCTACACCTCCCCCACATCTCAGCTAGCACGGTCCCCAGAGCAAAAGTGTCCTGAAGCTGGACATACTGCAACCGAGTCACAGCATCACTTCCTTGTCAGATTGCACATGTGTGTCAGACAATCACCTATATCTAATGTACATGCCACAACACGTGCCCATTTCTCCTGTGGCACTAAGGGCTTGGAACCTCTTAAAAATACATTCAATGCCAAACCTTTAACTTAAAGGAACATGAATAGTTGTAAAGCCAGAATAATGGCTTTCCAGGGTCAGAAAATCAGAGCAACAGCATTTCTACCTGTTTGCACTGGTTGGAATACTATGGTGCAGTTAAGGATCAGGTCAAGTTCTTTATCTCATTCTCCCACTTGTTAGTTCATCACCCTGCATTGGGCAGAAACTGGTAAGTACAGCAAGATGGAGGCAAAAAAAAAGCCAAACCCCACCAAAAAACTTTTCACTGTTCTCTCTTCCACTTGCTTGGGCTCCCTCCCAAGGACTGGAGAGGAGTTGGTACCTGCTACTCCCCAAACAACCCCTCTAAAAAAGCATACGCCTACCCATTCATCCCTTGCAATGCAGCAGGATGTTTAAGGCTTCACACCAGGTTAGGTGTTTTGCATCACAGTGTCTTCCAACAGACTTTTACAAAAGCATCCAGCATACATGAGCCCTGCCTGAAGGTCAAACAGGTACAGCATTGAGAAGTGACCCCTTTAACGTCCCTCTCATGTACCAGTTCCCAACCGTCTGCTGTGCTGCTTTCTCATGAGGAACTGGGCAACAAGGAGTCTGCAGGGGAGAACACTGGCACCTTAGACTGACTTCGAGGTCCTTCCACTGCCTGTCCTTCATGGGAGCGCGGGGCAGGCTGGAGAGCACAGTGGTCCAGAAAAGCCAGTGTGAGTCCAGCACAAACAAGTGCTCAAAGCCTCTGAAAGGGGCTCCGAAGCAGCCCCGCTGCTGCTGGAGCACAGAGGGTTTTCTTGCTCTGTGCAGGTCTGGACCAGACATTAGGTTTCATTTTAAGAGCTGGATAATAATCACTACCAGAAAAATAACAGCTACAAATTCTAGAGAAAAGACATGATGAACAGCACCGTGTATTTTACATGATAGTAAATGGGCTTTGCATATGCAAATTGAATGGATTTTAAAATGGTATTTAATGACAATTTTCGTAGCAGACATTAACATTAATTGCATCAAAATGAAAATGTAGCATTAGCTTGCTGTTAGCCGCAAATGCCCCAGCTATAAAGCTTTATCTTTATCAGTATCAGCCCTCACCAATGTGACAGGGCTGCTCTGCAAATTGCAGGCAAAAGGGCTTTTATGTTGCAAAAGTATCCCCCAATGTAGACCAAAATCAACATCAATTTTGCTTTATTTCTTCATAAACGGAGGTTAAATGGCTGCCTGTAAGAAGTCTAGACACGTTTCAAAAGTTTTAAGGAAAATCTGCAGACCCACAACAGCAGAAGTAGTGGGAAAGGGCTTTTAATTTAAAGTTATTATTGTACAACTTGCCTGCTCCTTAATAGCTACCTTTTATGCAGACTGATTGTATTTATCCCTTTACTTTAAAAGCACGTTATAGACAAAATCAAATTACTGGGATTACCAAGGAGTTGTTACAGCTATTTTGGTAAAAGTGGGAATTTAACACACTTTCCCATGACTGGCAAGTTAAAGATACCAGCTTTGGTGAGCACTCCCCAGCCCAAGCCTGTCCCTAGTCACAGCTGGCCAGGTTCAGCAAGACCCGCCCTGTTAAAAATGTCTTGGTTGTCGATGGATTTAAGTTGCTCCTGCTTTTGGACTCTAAGCCTGGTACGACTGCATTCGTAGTGCTGCTAATTGGGAGGGCACTCACAACTGAAATATATGCTTCTCTGGGGGCAGACGAAGAGAACGGTGGCATACAGTCTTTTTCCACGACTCCAAGCACTTGCTTGCCTTTAGGAAGGCCAACTTTGATAAACATCTCAGGCACAGTGAAGTTTTTCAGCAAGAACAGAACCTTCATGTCATTCCCTAGCCCAAGGCGGAGCACAGACAGCACAGCTGGGAAGGCCAGAGAGCAAAGGTGCCTTCCCATCGCACTGGAAGTGGCTGCAGCCACTCTGCCCCATGATGGCGATGCTCTGGGACAGCACCCAGAACGCCAGCACGAACCCTCCCAGTCTGCACCCACAGCACTGTAGGAGTTCTGCACAGCTGGCATTGCCAGCACGCAGCCTCAGGGCTGGGCTGCCTCCCTGGGAAGAGCAGCACAGGGGGTTATAAGGCCCAAACAACTCAGTGGCTGTCACAGGAACACATTTGTGGTCTTGCAGCTGTCAGTGGGTAATGTGCAGGCGGCTTCCCAAGCCCTGGCAACATATTTCCAGCCCCTTCTCAGGCCCTGGGTTGCACTGCTAAAGGCTCCTGTCTCCTAAAGACAGCAAGGTCAGGAGTTCTCCCCAGGCTCACAAGTACGAGCTCTCCTGGATCATCCCACATAGAAATGAACACAAATGCTGTGGTTGCTATTAGTGCCTTATTAATCACTCCCTGGCCCTGCTGCTCCCTCTAGCACGGCCGATGGCTTATGCCTCTGCTTTCCGTTCATGGTGGACGTGTGCTGCATGGAGCATTTCACAAGGCAGCGTCAGACACTGGAGTGAGCTTTCTGAAGCTCTGAGGCCCCTTTCCTTTCCTGGGATATTTACCTTCAAAGGTCACCCATACCCCTCTATTAATTCCCCATGGGCATCTTCCAGGGGAGAGAAGCAGCTCTGCTTTTTTGCTGATTCTCCCCCGTTCTCTCCCTCCCTTTTCCCAGAGAAATGTTTGCTACGAATCATGTGGCCAGCTTTGTTGTGAGAGTCATAAAAAGGACATTTTTCATCTCTCCTTTTTCCTGCTCTCGCTCCCTTCTCTCTCTCAGTATCAGACAGAGATTTATTCCCTCCCTGATGCCTGTGGCATTCAGAGCTGGGAGGGGTCAGGGGAGGCACTGATGGGACGATAATAGATAATACAGTGGTTCCCCAGGGTCTTGTCCAGCTCCGTAGCCGATCCATCAGCAGGCAGCGCTCGTGCCAAGGTCAGCGGTAACGAGGATGTGGTAGGGTCCCAGCCTCCCCCATGGGGCATCCTCCAGTCAGGCTCCCCTGATTCGTGCTCCAGCTTCTGATCTCTACAAGAGCTGCCTTGTGCAAGCCACAATTTGCAAGAGAGCACGTGTCCACTGAGTGCAGGCACTGGGGTAACGACCACATTACCGTGCATGCACGCTCAGCTTCACCCGCCCCAGCCCTCATCCCCACCGCAAACAGGTCTACAGGTTTTCTTTCAAGGAAAAATGCCCATCATTGGCAATACCTCCCCTTCCAGGAGCTAAAACCATCCCCATCCACGTGCTTTGTGCATGCCACATTACACAACTGTAAGATGTGTGCAGAATAGGGTTGCTGTCCTCCTGGACCCAAGTCCTAGATCCTTTAATTTAAAATAACCCCACACCACAGTACTACTAACAGGTGTATTCAAACCCCATACTCTTTGTGTAATGACCTTGTTTTACAAGAGGGAGGATGCAGGGCACTGAGTGGGCTGGGTGTTGTTGATACCGGAGATCTAAAGACACTGAGGGTCTGTGAAGGCCTCCAGGATCTTCACTGGTGTCAACACAGCTTGTTATTCAAGGTGCATTTGAAAACCCCAATAGATGACCAGACACACATTTATCCTCCTAACCAGCTTTTCTGATTGAATTTCACTGTGCACTGAAATTAGCAGACATTAAATGGTCATTTTTGGAACTAGAAGTAAGCACGAAGATATGGATTCTATCTACAGCTAGGTTTTAGATTATATTGATTTGCACAAGGTCACACAAGGAATTTGAAGCCAAAACATACCAGCATACAGTACCCCAAGCACAAGTTTTCTCCCCAGGAGCTTGCAGTGCAGAGTGCATCCTCAGCATGAACACACTGTCCAGCATTTCTAGGGCTGCTTTTAGAGAAAAGCTTTCATTTGCCTCTTAGTAGCACAAGTTTCCTAATTCTGCGTACTATGTCCCAGAACGTATTCCTGGACACAAGGACTGCACAGTTGTGCCATTCTCAGCCATTCTACACCTGTACCTCCTTCAAAGCCTGCACGGCCATAACCCTGCCTCCAACGTGCTGCCATCCACTTGGCAGTTGGCCTGTAGGTTGGGCTGACCTTGGGTGTGCTGGCAGGATTTCCCTGGCACTCTGTCATCCCCATGTCTCCTGCCGGGTCCCCCCCTACTGTCTGCCTTCGCTTCAACCATCCCTTTCCCGAATTTTACATCCCATTTTCCTTCTAACTTCGTCTCCTCCTACCATTTCACCTCCCATCCTCTAAAACTGGTCTTAATCCTTTGGCAGCTGCTTTCACCATGTTCCTACAGCAAACTCACCTCTCTAAAGCATTTGGTCACAGCAATCTCTCTTCTTCAAATTGTTACAATTGGCCAAGGGCATCAGTTATCCAGTACCTCCCCTTTTCTTTGTATCATTTGCAATTGTCCTAAGGCTCCATTGACAGTTGTCTCACTGGCCTTTAGCAGCTCAGCTGTTACCTTGGCTATCCTTGCAGCTTCTGGGCTTAACTGGCTGCTCTGTCCTTATCTTTCACCTTCCCCAAGAGGGGAGGTTGCGGTGCTCATGCTCTGCTTTGCAAGTGGCCTTTCCACCCAAAGTGTCCATGCTGTTTGCACACAGCCAGAACAAAGTTTAGAAAGTTGCCCAAAAGGTGCTGAGATATTTCCAGCATCTCTTTGGCACACAGAGTGCACTGGTGGGTTTATTTTTGAGGCACTTAAAGAACATTTCAAGACATTAATATATGGCCCTAGGAAAAAAAGCTAATCTAGCTATAGACCAGCTGCAAAGGTATGTCAGAAAAACAATACTGAAGAGCTGAGGGTGTTCCTGGAAAGAACCCACCAGGAAAAGCTGGACAGGCAAGAAAGATGATTATTACAGCAAGCCCACATCTGACCCACGATCACTGGAAGCCAAACAGAGTTTAAAATTCAAAAGACTGGGGCAAACAAAAGTTTTAGGAAAAAAAAATCTGAGCACTGACAAAACAAATTGTAAAAATATAACACAGTGGCTGGAATCATTGTGAGGCTGAAGGCACCAGAAAAATGCAACCAAGTTAAAATATAGAGGACTCCCATCACTTCAGATAATTGCATATCCTATCCAGTTCCACAGCAAAAGGCACTCTGTGTATCTGCCACCGTTCTCACATCACTAAGATAAGAATTTCTATTTCAAGAATAATTTTCTTCTACTGGAGACGTCCCAGGCTGGGTATGTGCTCGCATCGCCGTGAGTACAGTAGCTACTGCAGAGCTCCCAGCCACATCTGCCTGGATAGTGCTGCCTTATGCCCGGGTGGCCACAGCATCTAGTTGGGCAGAAAGAGCTGTTACCCCCTTCAAAAAAAAAATCCTGAGTGCACCGTGAAGATACTGGTTCTCCTTCAGTGTAGTTATTTACTGCAGTTGTAACAGTTTCTGACTACTTCAGGCTCCCAGCTTAAGAGAAAATAAACAGCCAAGTCATGGTTTGGCATAAGGTTCAGGTCCTGCATGTCAGCCACAGAGCTGGGGAAAAAAAAAAAAAGATCTAAAGAACAGATTTAGATCCCTTTTTTACCAATTGCATTGCACTGAATAGGAAAGTAATATACTCTGTCACACAGACTGGCTGTTGTCTGTGGGTTTATCTCTTTACAGCTGGCTGAAAAATTTCTTCCAAAACTTTTACCATCTAAAACTACTTGCCACAAGTGGACTTTTTCCCTTGCAAACTTCTGCTTTTGCAGTCTGTGCAATGAAAGCCTGGGTCAGGGGGAAATAACCACGGAATCCTTTTTGTGACAGCAAATCTTTTCAGCCCTCATTGACATCTTTTCCTTTCAAACGAAGTAATGTTCCCACCCAGCCAGAGAAATTCAAGCATGGGATGGAGGTCAAGGGGAAGACCTTGCTCTTTGATTTGTTTTGCTCAGCATTGTGGGGGTTTTTTCTTGGTTTTTCACTCATCGGGATGTTTTGCATTTGTTGATGGCTGCAGACTGAGCAATGTTCACTCTCAGACACGGATTGGGACCTCCAGGCAGAATAGCTCTGCCCCGTAATCACATCCCACTTGAATTTCTCAGAGGGTAGCAGCAGCTTTCCAGTCAGTAGACAAATGTGTTGAAGACAAATCTAAATCTTCAATTAAGTCAGCCAAAGGGTATCTCCAGACCAAAAAAAAAAAAAAAAAAAAAAATCAACGCTAATGCACAAATTCCAGCTTGTGAAGCCAGTTATTTAATGGGTGAGAGCTGGCTTGGTATCTTCACTACAAGACACATGTTTCCATGTGTACATTTAGGACCGTTACAAGTATACATCTCACTCTTGGCCTGGGAGGGAATAGTAAAGCAAATTGGTGCTCTTGTAACCATGTGTACTCCTAAGTACAGCTATGAGCATCTGATAAATCTTTTAAAGTGCATGTTTACAATGGATTTTATTCTTTTTACTGTTCTATACATACGAGCCCTCTGAGCAAAATAACAGATCCTCTGACACTTAGAAGAAGCCACTGCCTCATTGGTTGCCCACGGTGAAATAATTTATATTGTTATTTCCTCATCCAAAATTACAAGGATTGTAAAGAAGCTTCAGAAATTCAGAGTAATCAGTGCTTTGACAGCACAGATCCTGCAGCTGCTGCGTGGGTGAAAGACTCACTATTTCAACTGAGAGTTTTGCCAGCCCAAAGACTGCAAAAAAAATTGGTCCCTGAGTGTTTTCTACCAATTTTTCTCTTGTTATTTTCGTCAGTGTTTAATGGAAAGTGAGGACAAGTGGAGATCATTTAAAAATGATCTTTCAGGCCTCTCCATGGGTTTATTGCCAGGACCTATTTAGAGGACCATAAAGCTGTAAGGGGCCTATAACTTTACTGTATAGTCCACAAGCTTCTTAGCCTTTACATTCACGCCCTGCTTGTTTTGCCATCTCTCCCTCTCCTTAAAACACACCCGCAGGTGTGTGCAGGGACTGCCGGAGCCGCTAATTGAATTCACTCTTGTGAAAGCGTTAACAAATTGTAAGTGACCTTTTATACAAATTTCAAAGTCAAGAATTCACCACTAACTGCACATCCCTCTTCTGCCATTCACTGTTATGCAAAACCCACAAACAATTAAAAGAAATAACGAAGAGCCCAGCGGCCCTCTTTCCTAATTAGCTGCAGGAGGCAATGCTTGGGAGTGTGGCTAAGTGCTTCAATTACCTCGGCCCTCCTCACTGCCCTTGTTAGAAGAGACAGGTCCACCGGCCAAAGGGGAACAATTAAGGCAAGGCAGAGCCAGGCAGTTTGCAGGGGGATGCCGGGGCCTTGCCGGCTCTCACACAAGGGCCAGAGCTGTAATCATACCCCAGATTCCTGCTGGGCTACACAGAGACAAATTAATGGTAGATAGATTGCTAGCTCCAGCCCATCAGTAACGAGGGAGGAAGGGAGACAATATAGCAGTACAAGGGAACTGTAATCAGAATTTTCCTGTGCTATCAGCCCCCTTTCAGGGCAGAGGGACCTGAGCATTAATGCCTTACCGCTGCCTCCGTTGGCAGTACCCCAAGGCCCCGAGCAGAATCACAGACCCCAGCTTATGCTTTATTTGCTGAAGATAATCTGTGCTAGCCACACCGAGGAGCCCTGCTCTGGAAGCCAAACTGGTTCCCAATAAGAAACTGAGCTGCTGGGAGCTGGTTCAGCTGACCCAGCCACAAACTAGGGGTAGATCTCTGTATGGACACTACTACCACAGGACAAATCCTTCCCATCACAAAGTACACAAGAAAGGAACACAAAGGTGGTGCCCCCTGGGGCTGTCTCCCCTGTGGACTGAAGACCCCAAAGACAGATCCCAGCTGTGCAGCAAAAGCACATCATTTTAGGTGGAAGGACACCAGCAAGGACTAAACACCCCTGAAACCTCATTAACCTTTCAAGGGTTAAAGTTTCAGGATAGGCAGTGGCGTTGCAACACAGTTTTAATACCACAACTGTAAAAAAAGTCAATTATATAATTTATCCGTTGCATAAGCACCCACGCAGGGCCAGATCCTGCTGCCACTGAAATCAGAGCAGTGTTCTCAGCACAGCCCAAACAGCTGCGCAGCCACCGGGGAGTCGATGCCCGCGTGTGTCCTCTGCTCCCTCGCTCCGCTCCCCGCCGGAGCCCATCCTGACCAGCAGCAGGGTGATGCTGCAGGAGCCGTCTGCACTGGCTGAAGAGCTACCCAGAAAATTCAAGGGCTGAAGTTTCCGCTAAAATATTTACAAGCCCCTGTGCTATTGAATTATACAAGAAAAAGGCAGTCACAAGTCAAGTTTTTACCCTTTTACAACACAACTTAGCATTCAAATTGATTGCACCTTTTAAGCTGATATAAACCCCTTTCCTGAGCAAAATCCTTTGTATCCACTTTTGCCAAGTACCTTTTTTTTCAGTTGATATATAAGCCTTTGAAAATAAGGTTGAGGGGAGACTGACAACCTTGAAACCTCAAGAGCAGCATGGCATTGACGGGTGCTGCTCCCTGAGCCGTGTATTATAGATAGATTTTAATTTCATTTTAACAAAATAGCTGTCTCCAGTGGAAGAAGCATCAAGAGCTAAATGAGGACCCGTCTTGAGCTGAATCACGTTGAACAGGCCTCGGCACTGTCATTGATTTTCTGGGAAGAAAAAAAACGCCTCTGGCTACTAAACCAAATTAGTAGTCACTGATGACCAATTATTTTGCCCCACTGTGAACGGAGAGGCGTACTAAAATTCCAGTTTGTCAGACCCAAGGCTCTCTTCTCAAACACCTTTCAACAAGCGTGTACCAAAAGTCCCTCAGATGGTTCTGACGCCTTCCTGTTTTCGGCAACTTCTCCTTCTCCAAAGTTTTAATGAGCTGCTGCTCTGAGGATGGCCTGCCAGAAAGGGAGCCCTTCCCAGCCCAGTGGAACACTATTTGGCATGGCACAAATCACAGCTGTCAGAATTTATACACACATACACAAAAAAGTGTCAGCCTAATGTTTGCAAATTATAATTACCATTTCTCTTGCATGTCCCTGGTGCCTTCATTTTAGATAAATCCCAGCTCTGAGGTATCAGCTGCAAGGCACTGAAGGCTCATATTGAGCAGAATAGATTTAACTAGTTTGTAGCTCATTTAAGGCCTACACTGTTTTATTTTAATATTGTTAATACTTTATTATACTTTTTAACATTGTTTTCACAGTAAAATAGCCTATTAGGAGGCTGCAGCTTCTTTTCCAGGAGATTTCTGGCAGACTAGCATACCACATTGTATAACCAAGTTAGCAGGCGCTTGTCATTTCAGCTGAAACTAGGTCTGTACCCTGACTCTTGAAAGTAAATTAGAGAGAGAGGCTATTAAAAAGACAGGAACTGTTTCAAGGATAATAGTTCTGAAAATGTGCACAGATAAATTTTAAAATATTTAGGAAACGTCAACATTAGAAGTGGCTCCTATTTGACTATAAAAGCAGCTGATTATTTTTTCCACAATTATAAATAATTTGTTACATCCTATCAGAACTTCTTTCCCTTTCCTTTCTGTGGCAGGGTGCTTGTGCCAAAACAAGGAGATCTGAGTTACTCTGAATGAGATGGATTTTAATCCTCAATAAGCGTTTTCAGTGGATGCTTCCCCTGCTCTCCACACAGCATCCGCAGACGATAACAGCAAAATCCTCCCAGTTCAGAGGAGTGACATCTGGGCAGGGTGACAAAAGGAAACAGAACACACAAGCCCTTCATTCCTGTCCTTAAGTAACACTAAGGCAAGAGGACGTTTTCCCAAAGGCCAGCTGCAAATGAGGAATACTGTCACGCTGCCAAGCAGCACCGATACCGGGGCCAAAATTCCCCATCCACTCCGATGAGATCAGCATTTGACCTACAAAGAAAAAGCCACCTCACTGAAATCTCTCCAGTAACCTTAGTCAACGCACGTTACCTGATACCCCCTGCTCTTCCCCACTTTCTCAGTATTTCTCTCAAAGCAGGCAGGAAGTGACAGATGAAGCCTCACGTCCTACAGCCCCGCCAGAGCTTACGTGTATAACTAAGCACACAAGCCATTCCCACAGATTTCAAAGAGGCAGTTCATGCATGTATCATTCCAGGCATGATTCTATACTTTGCTGGATCAGGACTTAAATGCGATTAATCACACGGCAGGGAAGGATCTCTGAAGAGCATCAACCCAAATGTGTCCTTTCAAGCATTTACTTACAAGCCAGCTGTGGACTAATCAGTCACCAACTGGCTGGTCCACTGGAGATGGTAAAAGTCACCTCCATGGAGATGTGAAAACACACACAGCTACCACAAAAATCAATAATCAAACACTACACACAAAGGCTCAATGTTTTTCTGTGTCCCTACCTGCTATTCCTGCACACCAGGAAAGCTCCTGTCTTGGAGGGCAAAGGGAGAGGCCAAGGAAACAAGCCCATGTGTAAGGCTCACCATGTGCTTGTGCCAGGAATACCAAAATTTACACCATGCAATGAGACTGAAGACCCACCTGGACAAAAAGACACTTGACTAGAGGTTTGCCACATCTTTTATCCTTTGTAAATATTTTGCCCAGCTCTGATCAATAAGAAATGCCAAACTGGAAGAGAAAGAGGGGAGAGAAGAGGGGACAACAAAGGGTAAATGTTGGTGTCGCCTTTGGCACTGGGTGTCTCCAGATAACGGTCTGGAGCAGCACAGCTGATTTGTAAGCAAAGCCTTGAAAAGCCCTGCAGCATGTGATCTATGAAACAGGAGGTCTGCAGAAGGATGTCTCCTCTGATATGAATGCCCCCTCGGGATGTATATTGCTGGATTGCACATCTAGTATCATTAGAAAACACGACCATAGATTAGGCTGTTTTGAAGCATGTGGTGTGCAATAATTAAGTAATAAAAGTCACCACAGGGGTGAAGGAACAAGAAACAGAAGAGTTACTATTTGCATACGTGCCGTCGGCACCCTCCGTGATCGTCAAAGATGCTCCAGACTGCTAAAAGCTGGCTGCTACCAATTTTGGACTCACTCCTGCCAAAAGCTGTGAAGGACCAGCTCACTCTGTGGCACATGGGCTCTCTTTGCAGAAAGCAATCTCCTGGTGGAGCTGATGGCCCAGAAGCAGCCCAGCAGTTAGCCCAAGTCTCCAACATCTCGCAGTCCATCCGGAGAGGCAAGGAAAGCACTGCCTTTCTGTTCCAGGAGCTGCAGCTGAAGGCACTGCGGGCTACAGGTGGGAGCAGAGCTGGGGACAATGGCTCCACAGTCGTTGGTTGCTGCTGAGATGGGAAAAGTCCCTCACCAGCAAGGTGTGCAAGAACAAGGAGCAATAAAACTTGAGGTTGAGGTCCTCCATCACCTTCAAGTGTTTGCTACTGGGAGAAAAGAATAGCAGCAGGACCACAGCAATAAATGATATGCTGTCCTTAAGGCAAGAACCCTGCTGCGGCTGCCACTGCCAGTTCTGCCTCCCATGGCGGCTGATGAAGTTAAAGTATCCTCACTTGCAAGGAGCAAGGCTCAACAATTTCAGGCTGCAGATCTCCCACAAGCTGGTCAGGTTAATGCCAGCTCAGAGCAGGTGAACAGGACACTGGCCAACAACTAACTGCCTTTTATTTTTACTATTTTTCTATAACCATGGTCTCTGCTGCTGTCTTCTCCTGGCCAAGAGGCTCCCTGGTACCCTGTTTCAGGGGGCAAATACATCTGGTCTGTGCAGCTGAGGTGCTAGACCAGGGCTCAGCATTTCAGCTCCCCTTTCTGCTGCAGACACCTGACCATCTGCGTTGAGTCCATTTTTATCCCTGTGCAGATTGCTTAGGACAGCACTTACTCCTCTCATCCAATCCGTCATTGCATCTGTTTGCAGCTTTTTGGTATACCACAGTGGTGATATTTTAATAGCAAAAGCAGAGTTATTTAGCAAAACACACTTTGCACCCAGTGGTTCTTCCCAGGCAGCTGCCATGGCTGTGTCAGTCTGGAGGGGACCCAACCAGAGCTGCATTGTCACCCTGGTGCTCAGAGGAGCAAAAGCCCAGCTCTCTGCTTCTGGGCACGGCCCCGTTCAGTGCTTTCATTGCCCACCATCGGGTACCAGCTGGGAAATGCTCTCCTGGAGCCATAGCAGGGCCCAAGGTTGAGCCACAGTCTGTGGTGCTCCATGGTCCTTCCAGCACACCGGGGCTTCAGCAGAGGTGGTGATACAGGCCCTATAAGAGGTTGTGCCCATTCTGGGCAATGCCCTGGCACAGTCCTGCTACAGGTTATCACAGGCTGTGGTGTATTAACTGCAAATCAATGTGGGTTTGAGTCTTTGAAGAAATGAAAGCTTTTCCCAGTGTGAGGATTTTATTCATGTTCTCACCAGACACGCTTTCCAGGAGCGGAGATATGAATCAGCACGGGGAGGTAAAGAGAGGTATTAACCCTGGAGATTATACTGTTGTCTTTTCAATGTTTTCCAGGTCTTGCACTTCCTTTTCTGACCTCCTCCAACACAAATACAAGGAGCTGTGGATGGAGCAGCAGAGAGCCCTAACAGCAGCCCTGAGAGTGGAAAAGAAAAAGGTGATAATACACCTTCAGTGCTTTCCCTTGCTTTCCACAGCACTGCTACCAGGCACAAGCCCCACTGTCCTACCCTACGATGGACAGACTTCTCCCAGCTGGGAGACATCCTTCCTGACTACTAGAAGGCTGGTGAAGCCTGACAAAGATGAGCAGCTTCCCAGCCAAGATGGGCCTGGCTTCAGCAAGAGCATGTCCTGTGGGGTGATGCTGTGGGATATATCCAGATATGTGTGTGTTCATTAAAATACTCTAGAGACAAAAGGGAAGGGGGGGGGGGGGGGGGGAGTTTAAGTATTTTTGTATCTGAAGATATGCACAGGAGCTGAGCAAGCTCTCCAGGGCAGCAGTGCTTTGGCCAAGGCCTTTCAAAGGCGACACTTGTCCTGTAGACACACCATTCTAGCAATCATCAAGCATCTGTCTGCATCAGTGTCCCTCTAGTCACAGGTAAACTCCTGGTATCGATCAAAATGGAGGCTCTGGTTCTCTTTGCATCACCACAATAGTAAAACACCCTGCTGTAACAAAGAATTAAGTTTCAAATTATCTTTGGTATTTATGTCATTCGCCTGACAGGAGCCCTGCAGACTGTCCTTTGGACCGCATCACCTCTGTTCAGGTTACCTGTGGCAGTGGACAAAACAAAGGAACCACCAACAAATGTTCCTGGGACCAGCACCAGCCCTGATCCTGGCATGGTGTGATGCCAGCACCCGCAGCAGTTGTTAGAGTGCAACGCTGTGCTGTTAAACACACCAATATTGTAATAACATTTAAAAGGAGCCAATGACTGTTTTATTAGTTAATGGCTCAAAGAAGAGTCAAGCTAATATGGTAATGACCAATTTCAATGGGCTTACTGCCATCACAAACTATGCTTTATAGTTGAAGTGCAAGAATACAGTGTTCTTAATTAGCAGCTACTTTATGAATACACAAGCCTAGGATGCTGGAAAGTGCATTCCTACCTTATCTATTAAGGACTGATGTTTTTAATCACTAAGTTCCCTCCATCAAGTTCCCAAAGCCTGTAGCCACCAATTACTGAGTTAAGCAACACAAACCTACATCCTAGACCACAGAGCAGACAAATTCCCCAGGGTTTCACGCAGTGGCCAAAACATTCAGCAGGTACCTTCACTATCTTGTGTTGAGACTATGAAGCACTGCAAGCTGCAGTTAATCAGGAGAGCAACACACACCAGACATCCAGGAACGCCCCCATGGTGGGGGTGGTGGAAGTGACTTTCCCAGCTAGTGATGAGCCATTGCTGTAGCCCAGAGCACAGGGCTTCCTGCAGGCAGTTGGCATCTCACTGGGATGCTGGATAAAGCAGACACTCAGAGCTGGCAGCTGCTCACGTTTTTCTCATCACTATGTTTTAGATATCAATATTAGCTGCATGGACATGTAAACTACTCAGATCAGGCACTTGTGGTCATCAGTCCCAAGTGATTTTTAGTCTTGTTCATCTCAGTGTCATTACATTGCACGGCACCAGCCTGATGTATATAACTGTGCAGCCATTTCAGCCCATTCTTGTTTACCTTTAGTTACAGGAGTACAAAGTGTGTGAAACTCGCACCACATTTCTGCGAAAACACCCACCACCTGCAAAGGAGGAGTCCTTCTGGCACCTGCCCCACTTGGAGAAGGTATGGAGCACTCGACTGAACTCAGGGATACCTTCTAACCTTGCCCACATGCCCTGATAACACCCTTAGCACACAATGAAGGTAGACATGAGGCTCTTAGCTCAGAGCTCCCCAAGACCCAGACCCTAAAATGGTCCCGCACTGGATGTATTCAGATATCAGCCTCTTTTTGGTCTTCAGGGTGGGATATTTTTTGCAGTCATAAGCCCTGGAAGAGAGGCAGCAGTTGCCCAGATAAAAGCTTAATGACTTTTTTTCTATCTAATGTGAACTTTCATGAGATGAGAAGCATCTTTTTACATCTCCCCATTAGTACTGGGGTGGCCTTGGTTCTCTGCTGGTACTACCACAACTGCCCTACACAAGCAAGACAGACAAACCTGCATTTTGGTGGCCTGACATTTTATCAGCTCTCACCATAACTAATTCAAACCACACCAGATGTTTCAAGAAGCATTTTTGCCCCAAGAATTAGAGCTTTCCAGAAAGCCTGCACTCTTGATACCTCTCTAAACTACCCGATTGACAATGTTCACCCTGAGACTGAGCAAAGGGTCTAGACAGGTTGCAGACGTGCATGACACTTCCTTTAATTGATCCAAATAAGAGCCAAGGTGAAGATTTCTTGTTCTAGCAATGGGATCTAAACATCTCCCTGAATTCAGCTGCGCATCCTGCTGTGCTCTGGGGTATTTGGTTGAATTTCGTTAGCTTTGTTTGTGCTGTAAATTATAGGGAAACTTCAAGTGAAGAGCTAGGGGGCATTTTAGGAGAGAAGGGAAAAGAGCTGGGCAAGCGGAATGGAAAGGAGACACCAGAAAGTCTGAAAACACTGAAACCCTGCAAGGAGTTTACATGGCCAAAATCATATCTGGCATTGATAGATAACACTGCAAAGAGCCTCTCAGCCCTCCGCCCCAGCCCTTGTTCTGATGGGGTTATTTTTTTTTTGCCATGCTGTTGATTTTTAACCACAGTTTAAACCAACGAAGAAACCTGGTGACTTCCTGAAGCTAATTTACTTCTACAAGTTGGAGAGTTTTGACCAAGAAATGTGTTTTGCACCACCTTGATGTATTCCTCTTAAGTCCTGTCTAAGACTGTCCGATTAGCATATGTCAGTAATCATTTATCCCTGCTGCCTGTCAGCACAGAGCTGCTGCTGCGGCTAGTGTCAGGGAAAGAACATGACCGATCGCTGTTAAACAGATTGTGTAAGTCACACGAGATACTGGGGCAAGCCTCCTCTTTAGAGCTCCTCTCACCCCAGACCTTTCCATCACTATTCATTTTTCAGCCTGTGTTTTTCTTCATGCTTTCCCTTTTGTTTCATCCATGACTGTGGTTGGGTTCCTCCCCCAGCCACAGCTCTCAAACCTCTGAGTCTTTTCTTCCTCTTTGACTTTCTCCTTCCTCTCCTCTTCTCTTCCTTCCCAGAAGCAGCATCCAGGGGAGGAGGGACAGCTCATTTTGCACAGCCTCTGCAGATTTTCTGTATTTGTCCTTTCTCATTACATTAACCTGGAAGGTTTGCCTTTCCCCAGCTGCAGATCTAACAGGCACAGCCCATGTCAGAACTTGGATCAGGAAATTTGTTACTCAAGTTGAGTTTCAGTGCATGGTTTCCCCCATGGAAAAAAAGTTCTCTTGAACATCCATAAATGTTTACCCAGTTAAAAGTAGTAACAACCCAGAGAAAGTTGATAGTTCCCAACGACACTTAGTAGCCTCCAACCTTTGCTTTAACTATCTCTGTAAAGTTGGGTTCTACATAGGTAGTGGTGGAAGGGTCTTGAAAGGCAGTGGCCTAACTCTTCAACCAAACCCACAGACTCCAGCAGTCACTCTATCAATCCCTCCTTTACAAGGGTGAGAATAGAGAGCAGTGTTCCAGAGAGGTGAGGGAGCTTGTTCTTACAATGTTTCTGTCCTCGTGAAACCTTTCTCAGGCTTTTCCACGGTGGTAGATAACTACTTTATGGGTTTTTTTAAGTCTCAATGGCCTGGGGAGGCCAGCTGTTAGCACTGACCACTGTAGGCAGTTTACCAAAACACTGTCTTTAATCCATATAACACCCTCATCCTACTGCACAAAAAGCAGTATGAAAAGCAACCACAAAAATATCACTTTACAAAAACCTTTTAGCAGACTTGCATCTGCATATTATTTCCTACCAGCCTTCTCTGACATTGTCCTGCTCTGGCCATTACAGAAGGTACTCATAGGAACAGCTTCAAACTCTGGGCAAGAATATTCAGACTCCATTGTCCTGACCACAACCCCACTTTGGACTATTTTTCCATGTGACCTGAGGCTGGTGCAAGGTGTGGGGGTGTGACGTGTCCTCAAGCCGCTCATCCTTCGTGTCACAGTCACCCCCTGTCATGTGGCATGATGCCTTTCAGTCTGGCTCGTTTGGGGGCTGGGGGGAGCAATACAGAGCACCCAGCTACCAAGATGGTTGTGACCCAAAGCAGGAAACAGGAGGAAGATGAGATTTTTTTCCTTTAGACCCATAAAAATCAACAAGGAGGATTTTTCTATTCCCACCCTGATCCCTTAGAGAACTGCAGAAACTGGGTGTGGATGTCACTACTGGCTCTTAAACTGGACTTTCCATTCAGCCCCTGCAAGACTATCTCCTGGCACCATGCTACAGCTTGCAGAGGAAGTTTAAGAGAAGAAAACAAAGGAGCTTTGCCCTCCCCACTAATTGCCTTTGCTTGCTCCCTGCATTGACAGGGCTGCATGACATTATGTAGTCATTCAGTCAGTAAAGTATAGACAAATTGACTACATTTTCATCTGGATTTAGGTTTCAGCCCCACTGCTTTAGAATAATGGCCCACACTATTAAGCTAACCGGGTGATTTACAGGCTCTCCCACACCGGGTGATCGCTCCTGCTCCACGTCTCGCTCTGAAGGACCGACCTGGCATGTGGTCTCCTGGGCCCTCCAGCTCACTGAAGCAAACAGGTCACAGGGACCCAGTCCTGTCCTGATGGGCAGTTCATTAGGGAAAGTTGCTGAATTGAAGTATTTCATTATTAGTATTTTTTTTACAAAACCAAACACAAGTTAACTCCTTACTCACCTCAGCAAGACACTTCTACTGCCCTCCTCTTCCTCAGTCACCCGCCAAGGCAAATGGCTTCTGCCTTGCTCTGCCTGCAATGACATGATTCCTGAGCTCAGGTTTTGCCAACACAGCTGGGCCTGTGCACCAAGACTTTATATATTTGTAGATGCAGGACTACCTTCCCTGGGGGCTGTACCTCAGGCACCCAGCATGGACATAAATACTCCTGCCCACCATGTTCACGGGATGTGTCCTGTCCCAGCGTCACTCATCACTAGCATCATGCTGGCCCAGGCAGAATGGCATCCCTGGTGTCAACCAAACTCTGGAATGGGTGTTGCTGCCAAAATACAGCATCCCCACAGCCCTGTCTGTGCCAGCCCAGGGTGAGGCTCCAGCTTACCTCCATCCGAATATTTCACAGCCACAATCCATACCAGTAAGTCAATGCTGGCCATTCCGCAATAGATTCCCAGGGCTCTGACAAGTCAATCCAGAAGAATTCAGGTAGCAACACCTCACGCAGCAGTGATGTAGGACAGAATTCACCAATATGTCAAAATAGCTCCATGCACCACGTGTCACTGACACACACCAGGGTTTTTCCTTTGCTCATTAGAGAGTTCCAACTTGCGCAGATATTCAAGGTGGCTTTCCAAGGAGAATAGTCTTGTTTACTTGACCAAACAGGGGGAGGAAAGAAAATGCAGCAACTTTGGACAACACTTTTGTCAACATGCGCTGCCTTCCCGAGCAGATGAAACGAGCTGCACTCGATGCGCAATATGAATAAGCGATAAGCAATTGACGAGCAAGTGTTCGGGTACCTTGGCAAAAGACTTAATTTGCAACCTGGCACAAAATCAAAGGCTCTGTCAACGACTGAGCGGCTCTCCCGCGTATGCCTTGCGTTACCTGGGAAAGCTCTGTCAGGTAAATTTCCACTGAAAGTAATTAGAGGAATCCCCACTGTATAAACTTTGCAGCAAAATTCTGGGCTCCGGAATTTGATTCTCACCAGGGATCCGATATCTGCTCACAGCCTGATCCTTCATCAGAATTAACAGTTGAGGTTTAACACATACACACAAAAATGTTCCACATTTCTTTTTAATGCCTTACCTCTATTTTTGTCTAAAGAGCTGAACTGACAAACACAGCTCATGTAATCTTGCAACTGTTGTCTTGTCAGAAAAGCCATAGTCAGTCTCTGCTTAAATAACCTAGGCTTGATACGCACTGTGCACGGTGAGCTGGCTTTTCAGATACAGCATTTATCCTCCCAGGTTTGAGGGTAGCAAAACTTCATGGAGTTAAAGTGTTATAAAACTTGTCTCCTGGGGCCTAAATAGTGCTTAAAGAATAAAGCAATGAGTTCAAGAGCTTTCTGTCACCATGGTACCAGATCAAACCTCCCTTCAGCTAGGATTTTGGCTGACCAAAACTAAAAAAAAAAAGTGTCACCTGATGGCTGTTCATTCACCCTAGTGACATGAATCGGTGGGTCCCAGCCCCACAGTGACAATCCAAAGCAGCACCGCTGGCCCTCAGTGGTGGCCAGCCTACAATAATGCAAAAAAGAAAATACAACACCCCGCAGGGTTCCAAATGGGCAGCAGAGACCCAGCCATCCTGAGCATGATCCCTGCACGTCTCCACTGGGACCACAGCAGAGCTGTCACCTCCCACACCGCAGCCATTCTGTGACTAAACACAGGCTCCAGGCCCCAGTCACCATCACTACATTTTCTTGCAGATTCTGGAGGTTTTCTTGTTTTGCCTAATAGCTGAAGCTTCCAGCAATTCAATTGCTCAAATCACAGCCTTGCCCAGTATCCCTGTGCATGTGCCCTGGACACACTCAACCTCTCCATCACACACTAATGCTGCTCTGTCATGCTCAGCCCTTCCTCAGAAACGTGGTAACCCATCTGCCATCTCTGCCATCATCTCTGTCATTTTTATTGCTCTCCAACATCTCCCAACTGACACAAGAAAACCCCAGCCCTCCCTGTGCAGCCTTACAGCCTGGACCATCTCCAGGGCAGTCCCCACCTACATCCAAGCCCTGGTGTCCAAAGGCAGCACAAGCAACTGTTGGCAGCTAATGGCCACTGCGGTTATGGAGATATTCACCTGAGAAGGAACAGATTTGGGGTGCTTGCAGCCTCACAGCTTGCAGTAGAGTAAAACCACACATGCTGTGTTGGGTTACAGGTGAGCACCTACATTGCTTTCAGTGCTCCCTACTGTTTCATACACAAATTCGCAGAATTCCTTTTTAAATGGACTTGGGGTTTCGTTCATGGACTTATTCTGCCTTCTGCAGAGATGCTGTTCACCAACAGACAGCTCAGTTTGAAGTAAAACTCTTGCCTGGCATGAAAAGGGTCGGGATTCAGATCTCAGAAACGTGAAGTTGGTGTGAAAGCTGCCAGCTCTGGTCTGACCCCTGGACATCTGCCAAGGGGGGGCACATGTTAGGTTACAGCTCCAGTGGGTTAATTCTCCTTTATTCACTCTGTTAAACAGAGCAAGTGACCAGTGAACTCCAGAAAGCATCTGTGGCCCTTATTTTCAAGAAGGAAAAAAAAAAATCCCAAAGCCCCGTGGGGCGTTAAATACAGCAGCCAAAAATTGCTGAGCACTTTTTGAAATCTTCTTGGGTTTGAAGCAAATAAGGATCATTTACCCAGACCCCCTTGTCCTGCATTTCCCTATGTCCTTAGAAAAGTGGGGAGAGAAAAATCAACCCCATTCATTAAAATGGTTAAGCGTGCTACTGTCAGGAAAAGCCACAGTATTTGTAACCCTAATAATCCAGCATACACCTCCGAGCACAGCTCATCTTGGACAGAATAACGTCTGTTTTAAAAGTACCTGCCTCTCTCTAACTTGTCATGGCATTTGTTGACAACCCTATTGAAAGCCGCTCTCAATGCAGCTGTGAAGGATCTTTCAGCACCTCTTTCTCTTTCCTAGACAGTTTTTGAAAGGGAGGGGAGAAAAAAAAAAGCCATCAATACAGGGGGAAAAAGGCATCAGCAGCCAACATCAGCTGATGAAGCGCCTCACCTGGGCCCCCAGCACACCGCCTCCAATTAAATCAAAATGGTTTGTTTTTAATGGTCTTTTACACTGACAAGTGGGCTATCATTCCAGGCCTAGAGAGCTGTCAGGGAGCCGAGGCAAATCCTCCGTTGATAATGCCCAATGCTTCCAATTAGGAGCCGAGGCCGCTCCTGGCGCACTAACGATTCCCCAGCCTCCCCCAAGGCCCCTTCGGCGCTGGCTGTTTCGTCTTCCCTCTTCCTCCGCCGCAAATTACTGACACAAAACGGAGGCGCCCCGGTGCCTCCTCACCACGCCGGGCCCCGGCCCTGTTGGATTTAATGAGGCGATGGAAGTTTTTGCGGATCTTTCGCTAAATTCTTTTCTTGTTTGACAGCTGCTTGAGTGTTGACCTTATAAAAGATTTAGTGTTTCTCATTATTTTCTGTCAAGCTTTACAAGTGATAGCTTCACGGAAATCATTTGCATCTCGATGTGCGCGCGCGCGGGTTTTGTCTGTACGGGGATGCTCGGCGCGGCGTGCGTCAGTGTGTACACCCTATCCCTCTCCGTATTGTGGATTTTATCCCCTACTCCCCCCCACCCCTGAAAAAAAAAAATCTACAAACATGGCACTGTTTTGTGTTGTTTTGAGAAAAAAAACAGGAGAGGACTTAAAAGACCCAGGATTTGTTAGACTCCTGTAAATAAGGGAGGTTTTGAAAAAGGAAAAGAGATTGGTTTCCTGTAAAGAGAGCTCAAGAAAGTGTTTTGTCACCCACTAAAAGAATTCGATCAAATGGATGATGGAAAAACTAGGCTGAGTCTAGGGGCAGCTTTGTTGTTAAAGTGAAAAATCGTACAAGGCTGGGAAGCTGCCTTTGAGCAGGCGCCAGAGCCAGGCAGGTGCTGGGAGGAATGGGTACAGCCACATCTCCCTGCAGCCAAGCGTGGACCCTTCCAGGGCAGGAGAGCCTGGTGCTGCTTATGCCTTACATCAGCCCTTGTCACAGGTTCTTTCTCAACACCTTCTACAAATCATCACAAACCATTTAATCCAGCTATATTAATTAAAACTTCCCCCCAGAAACTAAACTTACTGACCACCCAAGGGTGCTCACAGTCCTCAGCAGCTACAGCACACACACCCCAGCACCCACCTCGTCATCGACAAGCCCAACGCCAACACCACCCACAAAACCCTGGTCAGTCTCTGGGGTACATGCTCTGCTGCTGCCAGGGGAGCTCTGCCTTCCCTGTACCAGCTTAGCCTTTCTGCATCTCACATCAAGTTATTAGTCCTGTATTAACATCCTGCTTCTGCTTGCAACACACATGTGGTGGTACTAATGCTTGACAAACAATCATTTACAGGCCTCCGATTTAAAACATTATCATAACTGGGAAACCTAAATGAAAATAACCCCCAAATACATATTTAAGGATGAAGAGCGATAAGGATTTTTTTATTGCCCCTCTAATTCTTTGAAGCAAGCACTGACATGACACATCCCAGTTGCAAGTATCCTGCAGGTTTTAATTTGTCAATAACAAATGCAAGAAACAACAGCAAAACATTGCTTCTAATCTGCAGCTGAAAACCATTGCAGCTCCATCATCCTGCAAGAAAAACCACCAAGGCTTGTGCCTACAAACTATATTCCTGTCCTGCTACAGCCAATGCTCCAAATCCATGACTCAGACAAAATCCTGGCATAACAGTCTGTACCCACATCGGAGTAATGGTAAAGATCATCAGCTCTCTCTAGAGGAAGTACCTTTGGGTTCATCATTTAAAATGTGAATTACAAGAATCAGAGATGAGGATTCATCACTGGCAGTGACTTCTCAACACCAGTCTCTGTCATAATAAGACCTTTGACCCAAGGACACCCTTATCTTGACTCTAATCTAATTACTGGCCCTCATTATGAGAGGGTTTCTCATTTTTTAAAATAGCACTTGTCCCCTGTCCTACACCTGGTGCTTCCCACTTACTCATGCTGAGGGCAAAAGCTGGCATCCCTCAACTTTGTCAAGGCTCTGCTAATTTTAATTACTACCAGTTGTGGCTCAGTGTGACATTTCTCACCTGGGAGCTTTGTACCAAGACTAAAGTGAATGAACTGCTGTTTCCTCCCCTGCAGCTTCAGCCCAATCCCAGGCAGAAATTTCCCTCTGCCCAGTTCCCAGCAGTGGTGGGCAGTGAACACGAAGGCAGAGGCACATTCAAGAGAAGCAGCTCAGCTGTCCTTACCTGCAGGCACTGGATTTTTCTAACAATCCCAGCTCTGAAGGAAAAACTCCTGCATCTTTAATGGGAGACTGGAGTTGGCTCAGCTGGGGATTGTCCCTGCCAGCTCCCAGGGGCTACCCACCTACTATAGCAGCCCTTGTTTCTGCCTCCCCCACCTTTCCCTCCCGAAGAGGGCTTATGTCACTGCTGCTGCTTGTGAAAAAGCAAAAACATCCAGAAACAACTGTCTGAAGTTAGGCACTCAAATGCATATTTAAGTACCTGAACGCCTTCCTCCAGAGAGGGGGAATAGCTAAATATGCTTTGTTTGTCTTGATTAATGAGATCACTAGCAAGCTTTTCAGGGCAGAGACTGCTGTGTATTTTTACATATGCAAAACCCGACATCCAACCAGCCTGAGCAGGGTGGGGGAAGCGGGAGGCAGCTCCGCACATCCCCACAAGGCAGACGTATGGCACAAGGAATTGTGTTGGGGCAGGTAAAGCCCGTGGCCCCCCATGGGAAACCAGCTTCGTAGATGAAGACACTCACACATCTCAGTAACTCTGCATCTACTGTAGAGCTTTGCTGCATGCAGCTGTGTGTAAACCCCCCGCTCACCCCAAAAGGCCCTGGGACCTTTCTCCCCCAGATGACTTCCCCTTTGTTTATTTGTCATGGGTATTTGTTCACACCCCCACCCCCCCCTCCAAGCTGCTTCCTGGGGAGAGGCTGCTTGTCTGTTTGTTGGGGAGGTCATGTAAGAATCCCTGACCCCAACAGGGCCTTCTGAGCCCATCCTGCCCCCCTCATTGAAGCACGCAAGTCCTGTGCTGTAGAAAACAAGTTGCATTTATTTCAGGGTCCATTTTAAGGCATGCCAGCATTTGAAAACATCAGACAACCAACACACCATAGCAAGACTACAGGATCTTGTTGCTAGAGCAAAATAAGAATCTCCTGAAGTCAATCAGAAAACCAGTCCTCATTTTAAACAGGTTAAGTGTTTAACTTCGGTTGGAGCAACATCTCCTAAACAGGCAAAAACCCTTGTGCTAATCTGCAGTCTCTTCCCTGCTTGTGCTACAACCTATTTTCTTTGGCTGGCTGCTCCCTGTAACCAATCGTCTATCTGCTCCTTTCCTTATAGGTTGGGCCTCATCTCAGTACTTTTCCAGACCGTGACGCTCGTAAAAAGGCGTTCAGTGCCTCCTATTGAGAAGTGCCTGCGAGAGTGGTCCCCTTCCCCAGAGCATCTCTGCAGCAAGGGCTGAAGCGCTGTGCTGGGCACCACAGCCCCTAGACCCTGCCATAGCCACAGGCAATGGGCTTTCTCTCTCTTTTTAAAGAGTTATGCAAATGCAGATATAGCCAAATAAATCATAAATACGAGAGGAATGATTGTCTCAGCCTGTTCACTGCTTCATGTCAGATGCACACCACCTTACTCAGTCTGATCACCACAGTTCTAATCGTGCTCAAGGTAACAACACTCCCAGCAGGAACAGGGCAGTGTTCGCACCAGTACAGCCCCAGAGGGAAAGCAGAACAGTCTCCTTCACTGTCTGTTCTGAACACATGTATTAAATGCAACCATCTCCCAGGCGATGTCAGGTCTATAATATCTCATAATCCATCAGTCCTTCTCATTTCTTTGCCAAGTAAACTTCCCATCACCACCTGATGCCACAAAGCCCTTACCTGTGTGAAGGCATCCATACACCTGCTTTAGGGGCTCTGCCAAGCTGAGGCCTCACCACAGAGCAATGCCACCACTTGAAGATGGCTCCAGCCAGTCCCACGCTTACCCTCGAAGAGCTGCTGGCACCTGGTGTCCCTCAGGGCTGAGCCTCTCCAAGCAGCTGCTGAACAAACTCAAACTGCACCAGCACCAACTCAACATCACAGCACCCAAACCCAGCTTGGTCACCAACAGGTGACACCAGAGGCTCAGACAGGTACCGACACATTTAAAATCCATCTCCAACCAACAGGGCATTTCACCTTAAGAAAATACCGCTTGCTGATAACCATGATTAACTGTGCATCTCCAAGATTGCTAGAGGAATAATTAATTACTCCTATGTAGTCAGCCTCTCAATCTACTGTTTTATCTCCAATTGTACCAGGTCATATTTAAGTCCAGTTTTCAGATTTCATGTTCATCATCCTGTTGGCGCTTGGAGAGCTCAGGTGTGTTCACCCTGGGATAGCCTGGGCACCACAGGGCCATGCTCCAGGAGATGGGATCTGCTGTCCTGGGCAGCCCCAGCTCAAGAAGGGGCCAGTAACAAGCACTGCAGAGTGGGTGGATGTGCCCAGCATGACTTTGCCCCACACACCTCAGCACCGGGGCTAGTCCAGCCTTTCTACATAGACCCACCAGCACATGAAGAAGCTATTCTGAGCCCTCCCAGGGCTCATTCCCCATCAGATTTTCAATCAAACTTTTAAACCCAAACCTCAAAGAGCAGAATCCTTCATAACACTCAACTGCATTGCTCAGGACACAAGAACAAAGCAAACTGCAGGGGCAGCTTTTCTTACCCCTGCCAGGACAAGGAAGGCTCCACAGCAGCTGCTCTGGCACTTCCCACATCCCCTCCTTAGGAGCAGCTTGTGCCTCAACCTGCCCTTTATATAAGGAAGCAGTGGTAGCAAACTCCACCCTGCCCACACCTGAGCTGAGGGAGGAAAGGAATCACCTGGTATGTGGTTCCCTCTTTTTAGTGCAGGCCTCTAAATAAAACCCATCTAAAATAACTAGGGGGATAACAGTAGGGTCTGCCATGCTGGCAGGGGTGGATTATAGCCGGAGACCTTTCCCACCTCCCCAGAGAGGGAGGAAGCCGGGCCTTAAATGACTTTTGCTAAAAATGACACTGTTCACGAGTGTGTGAGAAACCCAGGCACGAGGTTTGCCCGGCTGCTTGGTGGGAGCCACATCCAGCTCTTGCTCCAGCCACAGCATCGGTGTCTGCCTGCAGCAACTGCTCAGGTCCTTGGGGTGTGCGGGGTGGGGGGGGAAGGAAACATCTCCAGCCAATCCCGCATAGGCTGGAAAAGCGCTGGCAAACAAACACGGCATGAACCAAGCCCATGCAGATTCGGGACAGGCCCAAGAAGCCACCAAAGAGACCAGAACCCCAAAAAGCAACAGCCGAGTCAAACGAAGTGTGTTCAGGAGGAGACACCACTCAGTGGGGCTTGTAGCCAACAGCCCCGCTGTGCCCCGAAATCCTGAGCAGGGTCGTGCCCCGAAACATCCCGAATCTTACAGCTCGGACGGGCTGTCCGGCGGGAGCACGGGGCACCCACTCCCCGCTGCATCAGCACCCACCTGCACCCCGTGTGGGGCCGGGCACCCCCCCGGCCGGCCCCGCCGTGGGGGCGAGGGATGGAGCCGCTTGTCTCCCGTCCCCCCGAAGTGCCACCTCGAACTCGTCCCCACGGCGGCTCCCGCTCCCCACCGCCCCCAGCCCGTGGCGAAGCTCACGGGGAGGGGGCCACAACCAAGCCACAAGCGGGGCGGCCCCCTCCTCTCCCCCCTGCCCCGGCCGTGCCGGGGTCCCGACCCCCCCCGCAGCCTCGGCCGCCGGACGCTCCTTGTCCTGCAGTGACACCCACTGGTACAGGGGATTTTAACGCTGCTGCAGGTTCCCCACCGCCGGGCCCCGCTCCTCCCCGCCACTGCGATCCTCCGGCTGACTCTCCCCCCGCTTTTCTGCCGTTTCCCCCCACCCCCCGAGCCTCTCTGCCCTTCTCTCTCTCATGAAGATACATTCGTTTCGTTACCGGAGCATCCCACCGAAGCCTGTCGCTGCTGAGCATCTCTCTGCGCCTGCCTGGGCACGGCCTTTCCGAGCACCCAGCTTGGGTTCAGAGAGAAATTCAGTACAACTGAGCCTCCGGGGATCTTCCTGCCTAAGCCAGACCCTTCCAGGATACTGGCCTGTGCACCGCCAGCAGATACTTCTGGACTAACTCTTGCTACAGCTCAGCAGCCGCAGCCCTCCAGCCCCTGTCCCGGCTGTGGAGGTGCCCCCCAGCCCTGTCAGAGCTCTCCCCACACCCCAAACCTCTAGGAACGCTGGGGGACAGCTCTGCCCCATGGCTCCAGGGCCAAACCTCACTGGGCATTGGTGCCAGGAGAGCATGAAGCACCCGGTGAGGTGGGATGCACAGCAGCTCCCAAAACTGTCAGAGTCCTAGAGCCAACCCCAGCGTGCGACTGGGGCTTGTGAGGAGGTGACTGGAAACACAGCTAGCATCGGGGGTCTGCTCTTGTTTGGTGCATGCCTGTGTATTTGTGAACAGGAACGGTCTAGAAAATGAGGTTTAAGGGCAGACAGACACAGAGGAAAGGCAGTGTATGCTGCTCAGAGTCTGTACCCAGGAATTCCTACCTGTGTTGGGAGCCACAGGGAAATCATTTGGACCCCTCTTGTCCAGTGTCCAGTGATGTAGTGGGGGACACCACATGTGAGCAGAATGGGGCATGTTTCTGCCTTGGGAAGTCTAGTTTTGAAACAACTTAGTAATAATAATATTAATAATTCATAATAATTAATGTCAGCCACACTGACATTAAAACATGAGTAGCAAGTGCATCTGTAGCTGCTGGGAGCCCCATCCCCAGGGCCTTGGCTGGGGGTGGCACAACTTAGTGTCTGCTCAGGGATGAAGATTGGGCCCCACATACACACCTACCCCCCAAAATCTTGCACAGCATCAGAGTGGGCTGTTTGAAGGCAGGCACTTTGTTCAAGGGAAGGAACTACAGCAGCAGACCCACCAGCCCAAACCTGTCCCTGCATGGCTGATCCAAATCCTGATTCCAATCCCACTTCCAGCCCTGCTCCCTCTTCTAGTCCCATTCCTGGTCCCAAACACAACCTCAGTGCTGGTCCCGATCCCAGTGCCAACCTCCATCCCAAATGGGGTCTACTGGTTGGGGAGGGAGGCTGCCAGAGCCCGGGAGCCAACACAGTCACACAGCAAAGAGCTGGGAAACCCCATCGGAGTCTCTGCCCCATTTCTCACTGGGACCAGTTCCTGCACATCTGTTGCTCTGGTCCAGCCCAAAGTCACGCTTGGCCCGACCCCGTCTGGGGGGACGGATGCTGCAAAACCGACCCCCGGCAGACCAGGACCCTTCAGCCTGGCTCCCAGTCCCTGGCACTGGGACAGCACCTCCGTGCTGGGATCCTTCACCCAGGGACCCCCCAAGCCAGTTGCACCCGCAGGGTGGGGGCAGGCTGGGACCGGGTCTGATGCTGATTTTGTCCCTGGCCTTCTCCTCTTATAAGACTCTTTTGTTCCACTGCCCCGATCCCAGCCGGCCCGAGCCTGCAGGGCCGAGGGCAGGAGGTGCTGGGGGCCCTGCCTGCGCCGCTGCCCGACAGCTGGCAGCCGGGCTTCCCGGGGGTGGTGGGGGGGGCTCTCCCCTCCTTGATCGCCTCCAAGCTGCCGGCCAAGGGCGGCTTTGGAAGAAGGACAAGATGCAGCTGCCTGGGCGGGAAGGTGGGGAACAGAAGAAATCGAGTATTTGAGAAATAACCAGCGACGTCGCTTTAAAGTGGCGCAGCTTCCCGCACCCGGGTGTGGACATTTTCCTCATCTCCGTGGCGAAGGGTCTGCCCCCAGGAAAAGCCCCTAAATAAACCCTCGAGGAGGCAGGAGCCAGGCTGACCGGGAGAAGGTGGGAGTCCTGCGTGAGCCGGTCCCCCTGAGATCAGCAGCAGCAAAACCCCCCGACGGGGCGGGAGGGAGGAAACTTGGTGTCTCCGGGAGAAACGGGCAGGCGGCGGGCAGGGCGGGCAGCCCGGGCTGAGGCCATCGCGGTTTTATTTAAACCGGGGTTGACGGCAGGAAAAAATCCACCCTGAGCGTGGTCCCTTCCCAGTTGCACCAGTAGGTACCGCCGCTGGGCGCTGGGAGAGGAGAAGAGCGGCGATGCCCGGTCCCCGCCGCGCTGCGAGGGGGAGGCGGCTGCCCGGTGCCCCCGCGGCTGCTGGCGCTGAACCTCTCCGCTCGGTCACAACCGATTTCGAAGGGATTTAACGAAATTCGCAACTCCGAGGCTCACCTCGGGCTCAGAGCAGTCGCCTCTGCGCTGGGGCTTTAGGGAGGTTTTCCGTGCTTTTTCCTTTTCTTTTTTTCTTTTTTTCTTTTTTTTTTTTTTTTTTTTTAATTTTAACGCCCAGCGAAACTTTCCCTGCTTGGGAGGGACCGGCAGATCGGCTAATCGCGGGGAAAGGCGAGCAGAAAGCAGCAACCCCGCGACATCCCCCCCCTCCCTCCCCCCCCGGCGGCTAATCACCCCATTACGAGCCCCATCAGTGGGATAATGACAGCAAAAGAGGGCGGAAACCGCCCGGAAAGCGCGGGGAACCGGCCGGCAATTAATTTCCGTTAATCAAGCTGCAAGGTGTCGCCGCCGGGGAGTGACATCCCCCAAAACGCCTCGCGGCCAATGGGCGCGTTCACACGGGGAGGGGGACCGGGGTCCCCGAGCCGGAGTGGCACAAGTTCATTTTTTCCTCCCTATTTTCCCCCCCTTTCTCCCCCCCCCCCCCCCCCCGCCCCCCACCCGCGGAGGGCGCGGCGATCCCGCCGCTGTCCGAGGTGCTGAAGGCTCCGCAGGCTCCGGAGTGACTCCGGCGTCCGGCCGCTGTCCGAGGTGCTGAAGAAGCTCCTTAGCTCCGGAGTGACTCCGGTTCCCCCCACCACCCCCCTCCCGGCGCTGTCCGAGGTGCTGGCGGGGAAGGGGGGCGCCTCGGCGGCCCGACGGCTGGCCACCCCCTCCGCCCTCCCCTCGCCCTTCCCCATTGATTTCTGGATCATTAAGTGGTTAAGGCGCTGCCAAGCCTCACTATCGATCGCTGCCTCCCCACCTCCGGCTGGGAGCCCCCGCGCTGCCCCCCAGCCGCGGCTCCGGGCAAGGGTGGGGTGGCTGGGAAAGGGGCTGGGACCCCGGGTGAGGTTGGGGTCCGTCCCCCCGCCACCCCCTTCGCGGCCAAAGTTTGACTCTGCCTCCCTCTCCCCCCCTCTTCTGTCTGTCTGTCTGTGAGTGCAGCTGGGCGCGATGCTGAAGACGGAGCAGCCCTGGATCTAACGCGCGGCGCCTCGGAGAGCCTTGCAGCGATTGTTGCCCGGAACCCAGGCTGAACTTTGCTCTTTTATTTTTTTATTTTTTATTTTTACCTTTTTTTTTTTCCTTTTGCCTTCCCCCCCCCCCCCCCCCCCTCCTGTTATTGTTAATTATCATTATCAAACCGCTTCCGCCGCGCCCTCCCCGCCAATGCCCGTGTGAGCGCCGGCACTTCGCGGGGGCCATGGAGGGCTCCACCGGGTTTGGGATCGACTCCATCCTCTCCCACCGAGCCGGCAGCCCGGCTGTGCCCAAGGGGGAACCGCTGGTGGGCGACGGCCGGTCCCCGCTGGAGCTGAGCCCCCGCTCGGAGGGCAGCAGCGGGTGCCCCTCGCCCCGCTCACCGGGCCGCGAGTGCCTGGAGGCGGCGGGGCCGCGGCCGGGCCTGGATGCGCATCTCCAGCCGGGGCAGGTCTCGGCTCCCTCCCAGTCCCGGACCGTCACGTCCTCCTTCCTCATCAGAGACATCCTGGCCGACTGCAAGCCCCTGGCCGCCTGCGCCCCTTACTCCAGCACCAATGGACCTCACGGCGGGCAGGAGCCGGCGGGCAGGATCCCCACCAAGCCCGGCGAGGACTTTAGGGAGAAAATGGAAAAAAACACCAGCAGCTCTTCCTCGGACTCGGAGTACAAAGGTAAGAGCCGCTCACCCCGTTGGGCTTCGCACGGCGGCCTGGACCCCAACGCCTCCGGCGGCCCCGCAGCCTCCCGGTGCGCCGGGAGCCGGCCGCGGCGCGCCCCGGGGATGGGGAGGGTCGTGGCACCGGTCGCCCCCGAAATGACCGCGGGGTCGGCAGCAACTTGGGAAAACTTGGAGGGATGCCGGGGCTCGGTGAGTGTTCGGCCCGGTGGAAGGGGTTGAGGCAATCGGCGCTTCGCCGAAGGCGCCCGGGGGATCCGCAGGGCTGTTCTCCGCGGGGAAGATTAGGCTGTTTCATTCCTACCCGCGGGGAACGGGGAGAGGAGAACCGGGGGCGGATTTCTGTCTGGGGGAAAAAAGAAAAAAAAAAAAAAAAGAAAGAAAACAATAACAAAATAATCACAGTTTTGCCGGGTATTTCTCCCGCTCCGGTGAGAAATGAACAAGAAAGTCGGCGGGGTTGTATTCGATTTGTATTATTTCTATTATTATTTTGGAGATGGTTTAAAAACGAACACGACAGACAGGGAGCCCCTGGCCGCATCCACAGCACCGGCGGGGAGTGGGGCTGGATGCGGCCACTGCTCGCCCCGGGCCTGGGGTTCCGGCCTCCCGGGCCCCTCGCAGCCCCTTCCCGGCCTCCCCCTGCGGCAGCCGGGGCGGGGGGTGCACGGGAACAGCACGGGGGGGGGGGAGTTGAGGTCGGTCCTCGCTCCCCGGAGCAATTTATCCCGGGTGTCTTCGCCCATCCCGCCCCCATCACCCCTGAAAAAACTTTCACCCGTGGAAAATTGTTTGCCGGGTGTTTGCGAGGTGGAAGGCGAGGGTGGGGGCAGAAAAGGGGAGGCGATGGCTCCTGATGGGGCTGCTGGATTTTCAGGGGGCTGGCAGGAAAGGGGGGGACGGGCCGAGCCCCCGGCCCGGCTGCAAATGCACCCTCGGTCCTCCCGGAGCCGCTGCCATGAAATCCGGTTCATAGAAATAAAAAATATTCCCCCAAAAGAGCCTCCAAACGCGGCGGGAGGCTCAGGGCATAGCGGGGGGATTTTCGCCCCGAAGGAAGGACGGAGCCCGGGGTCGGTGCCGGGGCTGGAAGTGACCCGGCAGAAAGGCTGGGATCGGCCCCGCCGCTCTGCAGGGCCGGGATCGAAAACAGCCGCGATTCCCACCTTGGCGTTTTGTTTTCGCCTCCTACATCCCCCCCCCGCCCCCCCCCCCCCCCCCCCCCGCCCCCGAATTCCTTCAGCTTTTCTCCCCTAAATCGCCGAGACGCGAAAAAAGCGAGGGAGGAGGAGAAGAAACGCGGGTTTTCCGCATCCCCTTAAGCCGGCCGAGCCCGGGCTGGGGGGGCCGGTTTGGGGTGGGGGCCGGTACCCCAGCTGCCCTCGGCTCCTCGCCTGCCCCTGCGACGGGGCAGCCACGGCCACGGTAAAAACGCCGCGTAAATGGGGAAAAAAATTTACTTAAATGGGGGGGTGGGGAAACGCACCGCTTAAATCGGGGGAAAAACACCACTTAAATGGGAGAAAAACACAGCTTAAATGGGGAGGAAACCACAGTTTAAATGAGGGGGAAAACACCGTTTCAACGGGGTAGCGGGTGCAGGTCTCCGCTCTCAACGCGATCCTTTTTTGCTGCTTTGTAAAACGGCATTTCCTGGGGCAAAACGTCCCTGATTTACCCCGCAAAGGGGCTGCGGGGTCGGGCCTAACCCGCGGCGGCGGCGGCAGGATTTGGCCCATGCCTAAATACCGAAAAAAACATAATATATATATTTTTATATATATATTTTTTTTTTTTTTTTTAAGCTAGGAATAGCCGGGGGAGAGAGCCGGAGCCGGCCGGGGAAGCCGCCGCCGAGCGCAGCCCTTTGGCGAGCAGGAACTTTTTAGGAGCCGAGGATCAGCCGGGGGGGGGGGGGGGGATTTACCTTCCCCGGGGTGCGGGAGGCCGGACCCGGTTTTCCTCCGCGAAAAAACTCCGCACAAACTTTCAGGCCTTTCCCAGAGGGGAGCGGGACCGGGACCGGGACCCCCCTCCCCACCCACTCCCCCGCCCTGCACGGTCTGGATCCGGCCCCTTCCCGGGCGGTGCCGGGGCTTTTCCCGGGAACCGGAGCCGGGTCTCGGTGTTTTAAGGCTAGTCCCCAGCTCGGGCTCTAACTGCTCGGCCAGAGCCGGGATTTCTGGTTGAAGGGTTTCGCTCCCCGGTGGCTCAATTAACTGGATTATTGTCTTCCTACAGAGGGAAATCAGCTCGCGTTCGGCCTCAGCCCTGTCCTGCTAACCCCCGCCACCAGCAAATTTAACATAAACCCCGGAAAAAAAACCCAAACGCCGCCGATTTGTATAAACTGAGCCTTTTTGCTACGTAATCTCCTCCAGGAGGTTGGGGAAGGCGAGCACAAACAGGGAATTTTTTTTTCCCTCCGTTCCTTTTTTTTTTTTTTCTTTTTTTCCCTGCTCGGAAATTTTCCCGTCACCTACTAACATTTCACGGCGTAAATTCCCTCGTCGGTCCGCCGGTGCGTATGTACCGACCGCGCTAACGAACCGCCGCCAGCCCGTCTCATTCGGCATTTTTTTAAGATAAATAACAGCATGGGCACGGGCTTACGGAGTCCCTTCCCCAGTATTTCGTTTGTGCGCCCTGGAGAAGGGAGGTTTGTTTTCAGCATCGCCGGGAGGTCGGAGTGGGGGGGGGGGGAAGCAGTACCACCCCAGCGACTTTCCGCTCCAAAAATGTGGGCTCGGAATTGTCATTTTGGGTTGGTTTGGGTTTAAAAAAAAAAAAAAAAGGAGAAAAAAAAAAGAAAGGAAAGGGGAAAAAATATCCAAGCATCGAGAAAGCCGTTGTGTTTTGGGGAATAAACCCAGTGCAGGGTCCTGCCCCGTGAGATATGGGGCAGGGGGAGATGCGGGGGGTTTCTGGGCAGGAGGGCGGCGGGGCCCGACGCTCCGGCCCCGCTCCCGGGCCCTGGGGACGGGGAAAGGCCGGGCCCGGCTCGGGGACCCCCCCGAGCCCCCCGTGGGCAGCCGGGGTTAGAACTGACGGGGCTGCAGAGCAAATGTGCCGCGGGCCCGGCTCGGTACCTCCGCCGGGTTATGGCTGCAGTGGGTTACCCCCCTCTTTTGAGGGGATTTCCCTTTCCTTCCCGCCCTGACCTGGCCTCTCTTCCTCCCTCCTGGCTCAGTGAAAGAAGAAGGGGACCGAGAGATCTCCAGCTCCCGGGACAGCCCCCCGGTGCGGCTGAAAAAGCCGCGCAAAGCCCGCACCGCCTTCACCGACCATCAGCTGGCCCAGCTGGAGCGCAGCTTCGAGAGGCAAAAATACCTGAGCGTGCAGGACAGGATGGAGCTGGCCGCCTCCCTCAACCTCACCGACACGCAGGTGAAAACGTGGTACCAGAACAGAAGGTAAAAAATGCACCGTTCCCTCCTGCCCACAGCGCCGGGGTCCCATCCTGCCCCTCTCCCCGGCCCCGCACCCCCAAACCCGGCAGGGCTTTTGCACCCACAACCACCCCGGCCCTCCTGGCACCAGGAGAGGGGCGGTGTCATGTGTGTGTCCCCCTCCCCGGGGGCCTTTTACCCCAAAGTAAGGGGGAGAAAAGTGATGCCGAGGCAGGGCAGGTTTGGGGCTCGGGGGAGGGGGGCGATCCGTGCCCCCAGCCCTGACAAGGCGGGGAGACAGGACCGGGCTTCCAGCTAAACACAACAGCATAACACATCGGCCCATTAATAATAGATACCAATTACTGCTTTGGGCATCAATAATTAACACCCCTTACAGTAATTACACAATTATTATTATGATGAATAATTTACTGGTGGAAATAGGTTTAGCGCTTCAGCGACAAATCTGTAAAAGGGCTGGAGACGTGTGATGGCTTCAGTGGCTTTATCCGGACACCCCTGTCGGCGCTTCCCCAGCCCCGACCACGAAACGAGGGACCCCCGGCTGCAGCCCCCACCCCTCCCTCACCCCAGGCTTTAACCCTCCCCCCCTCATTTCCAGTCCCGCTTCGCCATCTGCAAAGATCCGCGACTTACCAACACGTCGGGAATTTGGGGGAGTTTAGGGGCGCCGGGGGCTGTGACTTCACCCCCTCTTCTCCCTAAATCCCTCCCGCAAGGACACGCCGGAGCGGGACCGGTGCCCCCAGCCCCGTTCCCCGGCCAGCCCGGCCCGGTCGGCGGCCCCGACGTGGCGAGAGCCCCGGTCCGGGGCTTCTCCGTGAGATCCGGCACAGACACACACACACATGTGTATATGTATGTATATGTATGTACACATACCTATACCTAGATGTACGGATATATGCATATATATAAAAATCTACATGCATGTATGTATATATACACACACATAAATATATATATATATGCCGCAAACGAATGCCCCGGGACGCTGCCCCACGCGTGTCCCCCCGCGGGGCTCCCGCAGCTGCTCGAGCGGCCCGGCCCGGCCCCGGCAGCCCCGGCCCGGGAGGGGGGTCCCGGAGCCGCGGGGCCGGAGCATCGTGGCGGCGGCAGCGTCCCGGCTCAGCGACGGGGCTGCCGGGGCGAGGGGCCCCCGTGGCTGCCACACGCGAGATGCAGTTCGCAATTCACAATCTGGGATTTGCCCCCCAGGAAGGGACGGAAATGTTGGTCACGATTTCTAGCGCAGGGATTTTCACCCTGCCAGCGGATCCCAGCCCGGCTGCGGCTCCGGTGCCGCCGGGGAGGCTCCGTGGCGCTCACACCGGGCTGCCGCGGCGGGCCGCGGGGAGAGAAACCCCCTCGCCCCGTTAATGGGATCTACGTCCCCCCGCACGGGGCTGGTCCCCCCCCAGTCCCAGCCCAGCCCAGCCCAGCCCGGCCCAGCCCGGCCGTACAGGGGGACACTGGCCCCGGGGGCCAGCGACGGGGCGAGGGGATGCGCAAGGAGAGCGGAGCCCGGGGAAAGCGGGTGTGCGAAGGGTAAAAAGAGCCCGGGAGCGGCTTTTGGAGCATCCCTCCCTCCTTGACCCCTTCTCTCAACTTGTCCCCCCCCAGGACCAAGTGGAAAAGGCAGACGGCGGTGGGCCTGGAGCTGCTGGCCGAGGCTGGCAACTACTCAGCCCTCCAGAGGATGTTCCCCTCGCCCTACTTCTACCCGCAGAGTTTGGTCTCCAACCTGGACCCCGGCGCCGCTCTCTACCTGTACCGCGGCCCCAGCGCGCCCCCCCCCGCCCTACAGAGACCCTTGGTGCCCCGCATCCTCATCCACGGACTGCAGGGCGGCAGCGAGCCCCCCCCGCCCCTGCCCCCGCTGCCCGGCGTCCTGCCCCGGGCCGCGCAGCCCCGGTGAGCCCCGGCCGCCCGGGCAGCCCCACCGGGCTGGGGGGGGGGCTGGAGGGGGCCACCCCACCTCTGGGGCCGCGAGCAAGCGACAGACTCCCGCTCATCCCCAAATATATAAATATATATATATAAATGAGACCGAACTCCCCCCTCCCCCCGTCTTTTTTTAAATATATATAAAGAATGCAAGAAGCAAGGGCAGGTTTGGAGGGACGGAGAGCCGGCAGAGCTGCCCCCCCCCCCCCCCCCCCGCGGGGCACTCTCCGCCTTACCCCCTTGTGCCCCCGAAGGGCAGCGGGGCCGTTGCTGTCCCGTGCGTGTTCCCCCCCCACCAAGCCTGGGACGGCGCCGGCAGCACGGGCAGCTCCGGGGGGGGCTTTGCCTTTCCGCCCCCTCCCCAGGAACTGCCGGGGGGGGTGTCGAGCCATCCCTGCCCCGGACGGCTCCGGGGAGCCCCGTCCCCGCCTTCCCCGGCTCCCCGACCGCGGGGCACGGGTCCCGCCGCCGGGAAGGGCCGTTGAGGGGGGGTGTGTGTCCGGACCGCCGGCCCCCGCCCGCCGCAGCGAGACTTTGGGACGTCCGTAACTTAAAAAAAAAAATTAAAAAAAGAAAAGAAAAAAAAAAGCGCGGCGAAATGTAAATACGGTGCGCAAAATGTATATGAATTATTTATTTGTGAACCCTGAGGGCGTATTTGTGTAAGTGATTCTTGTCAGTCTGTATCCCGGGGCCGGCCCGGCCGGGGCGGGGGGCGCGGGGGGGGCTCGGGGCGCCGCGGCCGCTCCCGCTCCCCCCCCCTCCCCCCCCCCTTTTTTAAATGTGGAAATAAAACTTCTTTACAAACAAACGGGTCTCGCCTCCGCCGGCCCTTTCTTCCCCTCCTGCTTGTTTGCTCTGGCGGATCAGCCGCCGCCGAGGGAAAGGGAAAAGCAAAGAGGAGTTTTCCCACCTCCCATCGCAGGGGGAGCCCCCCCTCCCCGGGACTCGGCTCCCCCCCGGGGGTCGCCCCCCCGCCCCGGTCCGGCCCCAGTGCCGGCATGCGGGGCCGGCCGCTCCGCTCCGCCGCGGGGCTGGGGCGGGGGGACCGGGACACCGGGGCGATGCTGCCCGGCGCGGTGAATTAATAACGCTAATCTTAAGTGTATAATTGCCTAAGTGCTTTAAATGATCGCTTTGGAAAATGGATTGTTTCCACCCTTTAAAAGTGTCGCTCATCTGGCCGCGGCCAGCGAGCCCGGCAGCTGGTCCCCGGGACAGCCGGGCAGCGGCTCGCCCGCTCCGGGAGCCGACAGATGGGCTGCGGACCCGGCCCCCCCGGCCCTCCGCCACCCCCCCCGGCCCTCCGCCATCCCCCCCCCAACCCTCTGCAGCCGGCGGGCCCGGCTGTCTGCGGACTCCCCCCCACCGCGGCCCTACAGCATCCCCCCAGCTCCCCCGGGCCGGGTCCCAGCCCGGTGCCCCCAGCCCGGCTCCGTCCCGGGAGTTTTGCCCCGGCCCCCCCCGCCCCAGCCCCGCCGGGGGGGGTTATTGTCGGCTCGGCCAAATGCACAGCCACGCCTGGGGGCGAGAGCCCCCGGCCTTTGTGGACCGGGCTGTTCCTTTGCATGTGAATGGGGGAGTTTGGTAAATCCCCGGGCCTCGGCTGGGGCGAGGAGGAGGAGGAGGAAGGGGGGTCGCTCCCAGCTCGGGGTTAATGAAGTGGGAAAGGAGTCTTTCAGAGAGGCCTGCAAACAACCCCCCTCCCCAGGCAACAAACCCCCCATCCCAAATCCTACACGGATTGACTTAAACCCAGGGGATAAGTGCTTTAAATTAATCTCATTGAATAAGAATGAGGCCAAACAAAACTCTTTAAAATCATATTAAAAATCTATCAAAGGACAACTTGCAGTGGGTGTGCTTTTCATTTGCGAGCGCAAAGGCAAGGAGCATACAGCAACCTTCCTCCCATTTACACAGCAGGAATGTGAATCAAAGACATTCTCTAATATTTAATTGTCCTTGTAGCCGTAGCAGATTCCTCCTCTTACATTAATGAAGTACAAGGCTTCGTTACACGTTTGTAATTGCAATATTTAAATTTGCCATCGCACATCTGGAAGAGGCTGGAAACTCCCCTGTAACAGGGGGTCTGAGCCAGCGCCGTGGCAGTGACAGGGTCCGGTTTGTGGTAGAAGGTTGGTAGGAGAAAGCGGAGCAGAGCCCTGAGGAAACCTCTGCCCCGGGAAGGGGAACGGCTGTGCTGGGTCTGGCCGGGAAGGAAAGAGAGCAGAGGGGAAGCGAGGGCTGGAGCAGTCTCCTCCAGGGAGATCTTGTAGCAGAGTCAAGCAAGGCAAGCTTCAAAATAAATCAGTGTAGGGAAGACACCACACGCTGCAGGCTCCCATCAGAGAGCATTTGCCCCACGAACTGCATCTTGTGTGGGAGGATCTCAGCAGCCTCAGAAGCTGCTGAAGGACCAGCCTCACCTCCAGCTTGCGTGCAGGGACAGAGGCAGGACCTGCTGTCCACCAGCAGAACCCACCAGCACTGGGCCTGCACCTACAGCAGCCCCTGACCGGGCTGGAAACTCATTTCTAGAGGCCGATGCCAGGTGGGCACGATCCTGGCAAGTCCTGGGGAGTGGGACAGGTTGTGCTGGGTTAAAATTAGATGAAGTGGTAAAAATGGCACAGTTGAGAAGGAACACCAGTCCCCATTAAGGAAACCTTTGGAGTATTGCACCAGTTCTGTGCCACCAATTTCTCCCAGGGTACAGAGGCTCCAGCAGACAGGCTGCTGGGGGTTGGTTTCAGGCAGCTCCAGGCTCTGGATCCAAGACACAAACCAGTTAGTGCAGTGGGTTTGCCAGGACCAAACACAATCCTGGCTCTCAAGCCCCTTCTGGGCTTTTACCCAGCTTGAGGGCCATCTTCCTCCCCTCCTGACACAGCTTTAACCAGGACCACCACCCTGGGAACAGACAAAGAACAAAAGCTGCTCCTCTGAACATGCCAACACACACAAATCCAATGAAATCAGCAGAATTGTTTCTAGCCAAGATATTTTATGGTTTCATCTGAACACCAAACAAAATGATGCCAGAATGAAAAGCCCAGAACAATCGGTGCTTTTCATGCTTTCTCCCCAGGCTTACAGAGAAAATAAGCTGTTGTAAACAGGGAAGTTCTGTTGCTTTCTGTCCTGCTTAGTTAGGGGTGCTTCTCAGCAGTGGGGTACCAGTGCTAAGGGGTCCTGGGTTTGACCTAGACGCTGAAAGCGGGTGTTCAACTACGCCCCTTGACCCAAGGTGACCTCCTTGCTTTTTCCTGTCCCAAAGCCTTGAAGTGCAAACTCAAGATGTTCCAGCTGCAGAGGAGAGGAGGATGTGGGCTCCTGTTACCACAAAGGACACGGAGCAGGAAGAAAGCTGGAAAAAGGTGCAAGAGCATTTCCTGGGTGAGGCAGGACTCCAGGCGTGAGAGCAGGGAGAGGAGGAGCAGCAGGGAGGGCAAACCCAAACCACGTCCAGGCCTGACTCGCAGGCAGCTTTATAGAAAAGCTCCATAGGGCCATTATTTCCAGACCAAACGCAGAAACATCAAGCTGCAGGGCAGCAAGGCCCCTGCTATTCATCACAATTAAGACAACAAGGCAAACCTCACCAAAGCCATGCTGGTACAGCCAGAGGAAGGCACAGTTTCACCGAACGCTGCCAAGAGCTGACCTCCCTGCCCTTCTGAGCAGTTTCCAGCCAGCCAGGACCCCTGTGACACGCCACGCACCTCAGAGCAGGAGGGGACAAATTCAATAGCAGTTCAGGGCGACATCCACCTGCTCCAGGCCAGGGCTGTGCCCAGGGAACCCACCGTGACCCCAGCAGCTCCTCCAGCATTCAGGTGCTCAGATGACCTGGGAGCCTCTGTGCCCACAACACCCCGTTCCTGCTGTCGCTGAGGGGGCTCCGAGTTCGGCCACCCCTGCTCCACGCCCCCTGCCCTGCCTTGGTGAAGAGATGCTTTGAGTTGAGTACAATTTAACTCCAAACCCACCAGGTTCTTCCCAAATTGTGTGGTGTGTATGGATAAAACCAGCTCAGAGCCCAGCTAGAGCTGCCAAAGCATAAATAAGGGCAGAATCTGGTTCCTGCTGACCCAGCTACAATTCAAACACATTTTGCACATCGGCCTTCAAGTTTATTAAGAGCAAACTTGGCTTAGCTTCAGGTGCGTGTGCATTTAACACTCCTTCTTGTGTAACAGTCTCCTCTTCTTCCTTTCCCTAATCATGCAAGTAATCCAGCACTATCTGCTAAAAGATGGTAAAGCTGAAGGAAAAAGGCATTCTATTTTTTTTAAAAAAATCACATTATTCATCATAACCGTTTGTAATGTTACATGCCCAGTTAGCACAGACAGCAATGAGATTTCCTGACATCTCTCACCAATGTGCTGTTGGCCTTTATTCCTACTATTATGAATTTGCCAATAGTCCCTATTAATTCATATGTGACAGTCAGCCAGGAGAAGGTCATATATTTTCCCCTCATGCACACGATCAGTTCTTCCCAAACTTACACTCTCTGCATCACTCTGAGTCATTTTCATCCTCAGGGGTTTCTTTTCTGTTTAAGTTGACATTTGCCTTAAACCTGATTACTCTTCCAAACAGCACTCATAACAAAATCGGGTGGGCTTTGTTGTTATTTTATCTTAATCTAATAAATGCTAGCAACTTCATTCTCTCTGCAAAAACATGGTTAATTTTATATTGGTGCCTTTTTAACATCTTTCTGAAGTGTTCAAAAAAGTACTGCAGTAAAATCCGTGTGTTTGCTAATTGCTTGTGAGGAAAAAAGATTTGTTTCTCAAAAAGTTACATTCAGTTCAGAAATTAAATACTTTTGGACTGATTGTTTCCCTCCTACAGTCTTTAGTATGACTCACTATAGCCCAAAGTAGGTGCCCTCAATTCTGTATGCACAAAGCAGATATCATTTTCATCTGGTTATGCACCTTTTTCAGTACTTTTTCCCTTCCAGCACCTGAAATTGCCACTGGATTTGAGCACTTTCTGGTCCTGCGTTAAACAGCATGCCCGGCTTGGGTCACAGGTGGGCTGCTCTTCATCTCTTTCCTTGAGGAAGACACACGCAGGCAGCAGAAAGCTGTTTTGGCAGGGTTTAGCACCGTTTCTGAATGTGTACTGCTTGCTTGTGTCACAGGAGGTGCTGGAAGCAGCGCAGCGAGGAAGGCAGGCAGAGGGAGGTGGGTGCTCACCTGTAGGTCCTGGGGGAGTTTGTACATCTCCTGAAGGCCCTGGGGGGCACCTGCTCTCCCCTACTCCTCACCAACTCAAAGAGGAGCTTTGTCACAGACTCCACTAGAGCTCGGGTTCCATTTCACACGCTGGGCAATGGTGAAGGAGCCTTGGCACATTTGGGGCCATACCGCATCCTTTTTCTCAGCAGCCCCAATTCTCTGATAAGCAAGAACAAGAAAAAAGGCAAATGGGAAAAGCAAGAAGCAAAATCCATTAGCTTGGGATGTACTCAAAATAGGTGTAGCCAAAGCAGAGAGAACCCCAAAATCCAGGGTTACTACTGGTAAGTGTTAGCAAGAGCCTGCAAAGACTTTAATGTTCAGAGAGGTGAGACATTTCATACATACTCTGCGTTATATAATTAGGTATGACAATATGCTGCAGGCAAGGAGAAGTTTGGAGATTGCTGGATTCCACGCTGGCTCCTTCCCACAGTGACAACGTTTGTTCCCAAACTCAGGGGTTTTGACATGAAGTTTTGCGCCCATGAGCTCTGCCCCAAAGGGACCATGTGTCATTACACTGAAGAGCTCTCCACAATCCTGCTGCCTGCACTGAAATCGGGGAGGTTCCTTCCAGGGGGCAAAATCTAACTAATGATCAGTGTCCAGGGACAGACCTTGCCCCAACGCACAAGGACAGGAGAGAAGGTGGCAGCAATGTGGCTACGTTACCTGAGACAGGAGCAAAGTGTCCCCCTGGATAATGACAGGGGAAAGGGCAGCCTCCCCTCTCCTCTTAAACATGCTCCTGGAACACCTCCTCTGTCACTACTCTTTATCTGGTTAAAAATAAGCAAGTAAGCAGATTGTGGAGTGTTTCTACAGGTCTTTTAAACAGGGAAGCATCTCCTGTCCGAGTACACTTGTCTCGCTTTCACGTTATATAGACATCACATTTCTCTGAAAACTCTATTTAACATTTTTTATTTTTCTTGCAAAAAACACCTTAGAAACGTGGTGCATCTTCAGGAAGCCACATTTAATTGCAGCAGTGCAACAGGACACGCCTGGATTCGATTCCATTTGGACCTATGGAATGAAGGGGAGGAGGCCAAGATCCCCAAGACCCCTCCCATATCTGCCTGATAAATTGAAACACTCCTCAGTTGATTTGGCAGGTCACCCTGACCCCCGGCTGAGGCACTCAAGCAGGTTTTGCAGCCAATGACTGGAAGGTCCCGGCTTATGTTGGAATCTGCTGGTTGCCAGGTTTTCTCTGTTTTTTCTTCTTGACCTTGGATACACCAGTGTCCATCCCACTGGAATATTCAGATCGCAGGATCTCAGCAAGGCGATGTTTGCCGTGGGTCTTCTTGAGAAGGTCAGACCTGGGCAGAGGGAAGAGAAGAGGAATTAAGGTTTCCTTCTCTCTGAAATGCTGCTAGGTGGGTTACTTATTTTATAGCCGTGGAAAATGACATTTGCGCATTAGCAGAAGAACAGCTTCCTTTTCTTGAGGCTTGATTTGAAATTCTGTCTCATGCAAAATTAGATATTGTTGTGACAGGTTTTCACAAAGGTGGCAAAATATCATGCCGTTTTTAAAAGCAAGCCTTTGTTCTGTACAAATGCTCTTGCAGGGGTGGCGGGGAGAAGGAGGGAAGGTTGTGCGCTGAAGGCTGATGAATTAGGTGACACAGCAGTTTGAAAATTAGAATAATAATAAAAAAAAAACCTAACAGCCTTAAGACATTGAACAATGGAAACATTTTATAAACAGAGCTTAAATCCAGAGCTTGAAAACACAAAAAACCCAAACAAACAAGAAGGGAAAAAAAAAAAAAAAGTCAGGAGTCTAAACCCAACAGACTCTTTTCTTGCAGTGTCCTGCAGACATCACATGCACCTTACAGCCTCCCTCTCCAGAGACCGGCTTTTGCAAAGGTAGCTGCATTCTGCCCAGCCACTAAACTCCAACATGGATCTCCCTGTAGCCCTAAACTGCCAGCTATAAATATAAAAACCCACTCAGCATTTTTCCACCACAAGTTCTGCCACTGTCCTGCTCTATAACCTTGGGCAAATCTCATCCTCACTGCTGCTATCGCCCTCACTTGTTCAAACTGCAATCCCTTCGGGGCAGGACCCATCGTTCCCTACAATGTTCCCGTGGTCCTGGGCACAATGGGGTATCCACAGCTATTGGTGTCTGGACACCCCGCTCTTCTCTTTATAATAAGGACCACAAGAATCCCAGAATCATCTAGGTTGGAAAAGACCTTGAAGATTATCCAGACCAACCATTAACCTCACACTGACCGTTCTCAACTCCACCAGATCCCTCAGTGCTATGTAACAGGTCTCAAAAATTCCCAGAGAAGTGAACAGAAGTCCTAAAGGTTGGTGCCTTACAGCACTGCCTTTCAGTGTTCCTTCAGGTGTCCAGAACCATGCGGGGGTTCACAGGAAGTATTTTTGGCTGCAGCAACAGATCAATCCATTCATTAGGCCAAACACACAAAGGCAGCAAGGGAAGCAAGCTCTTGGCTGTCTAGGGTATTTGCTTGCCCCCTTTTCCACAGCTTGTTTTCCATCCCTGTGTGGGTTTCGTGGCTGGAGTAGGTTTGGAAGGATGGACCAGAATGATAAGAAGGATGGTGTGATTACCACTGAAAGATGCTTTTCCTGAGAAGAGAAAGCCTGGAATACACATGTGAGAAGACTGAGCTACCTTTGGTGTAGTCCCCAACCTCACCCTAATTAAACATTCAAGCTCTGCGTTGGCAGAAGGGCTAGAGACTGGACATACTGGTGAAATAAGACACAGCCACCACCCGGTTTGAACCCACAGAAACTAAAACAAAAAGACAATCAACTCAAAAGTGACCGTACAGCTAACGAAGCAGCGTGCTGTTGGTGAAGCTGTACCTGCAGTGCCAGCAGAGCAGACGTACCCTGTGGAACATCCTTCCTGAAGGTACGAGCCACAGCAGCACGGCGGGATGCTGCTGGGTGCACGCCCAGCGCCGGGCCAAGGTGTGCCCTCAACCAGCCCAGCTCTGCTGCAAGAACTCTGTAGCACCGCTCAGCCCCCTCCATCACTTGGTAAAGTTTCTATTTGACACTTCCATTGTGTCTCCAAGCATTTACTACAGTAATTCGAGGGTTACCAAGCAACAGATCAGTTTACTTAACAACAGGGAACTATCTGCTGCAAAAGGACAAGTAATCCACCAGTAGCTGCCGGGCTGAGTTTCAGCTCAGCAGGGAGGTTGTCCAACGCTTTATTATCAATCAGGTGAAATCATTGCCCAATTAGTAAATCAATACCCCCTGCTGTGGTGATCAGCTGTACATAGAAGAGCAAGGATGCAGGGAAAAGGGAGGTTTCTCCCTCTAACCAGGGCCACAAAAATCAATGGAGCTGTGCTGTGGAACCTGTGCTGATCACCAAGAGAAGAAAAGCAGCTGTCAAGGCCCTCTTTAACCACGAGATGGAAGAGCCACAGGCAACAGCAACAGTCTGCAGTTGACAGCACACCACGAAAATGCACACAGTCCCTGGCCAGATTCTGATTCCTGTTGTAAACCTTAAATTCCCCTCCCTGCTCAACTGGTGAAAGCCTCTGGGGCTGTGCCAGAGCCATCCAGATAACATCAGCGAGGAAAGGCGCCCTGTGGTTATGAGACAAAGCCCAGGAGAACAGAGCAAGACCTTGATACTCTCTGAGCATCCTTGGGCAAGGTATTTAATCTCTTTGGCCTTCATGTCCATTCTCCCACCTCATACCCTGGGTCAACCGCATCTTCCCTGTTGCCGAAGGCTGGTGTGATATTAATTTAAGAGAGCTGTGTGGTGATACTGGATACTGTGGCAAAAAGCTTCACAGAAAGGCTGTAAATGTAAGATGCATTTGCAACACAGACAGAACCCATGTTCCCATCACTGGATAAACACATGGATTGTCAGCATCTCTTTCTGTGATCTCGTGTCTAGATATCACGCTATATTGAGCCCTAATGAGAACATATCATGTTGATAACGGGCAGAGAAATCCCCAGCCCTTTAAATCCCTCCCTCCAAACACAACAGTCTTTAGGTGGGGAACTACAAAACAGTGCAGCTACGGGGAACTTGCAAGGGAAAAAAAGATTCACTAATGACTGACCCATCCCAATGTGCTACAGCACCAAGATTTCAGCAGGGCTTAAAGGAGAAAGGAATGTTCAAACGGATGAGAAAATAGCCACTTTTATCAGCTGGGGAAAAATGAGACAGGAATAGAGAAGTCATAACTCAGAAAATGAAACAGCCCCCACACGCGAGTTAGGAAGAACCTCTCCCTGAACACAAGCTGTTTGACTTCTCTGTGTTACGGGCCAGCACACTGGGCGTTGAGTGCTGTGATATACTGGATGCCAGGCAGAAGCACCACTGGACTACTACTCTTTTACGCTAGATATGGGGTATCAGGACTCCCATAAAAGCCAGATGGGAATTGGTAAGTAGTCAGAGAAGCCAGCAGAGATGAGTTAGCACCACCTTCTAACTTCAAGTGGGGGAAACATCATCCCTTCACTTGCAAGGCTTAACCCTAGACCCAACCACTGCTTTGGGCTTTATGTTCCAGGTATAGGGCAAAACCCATATCACCCCAGATCTATCTAATCACCTCATTACCAAGGGGAGAGAAAGGTGCTTTGCACAGTGAGGAAGGGAAGGCAGAGAGCCTAGTTATTGCTTGGCACGGTCTGAGAAAGCTCCCCTCCTCCTCATGGAGACAGAGGAAGGAATAAAAGACCCAGGTTTACAGCTGCCTGTGCACATCTGTAATTAAGTTGCAGCCTCACAAAAGCTGGTATCAAGAGCCTCAGCAGAGAGACAACAAGGAAACAGAGGATCTGTCCCCAGATGACTTTGTTATATTCTGAAAGGCCAGGAAAGACCAAGCCAGAAACAAACTTTTAAAGACAAAAACCCCTCTGTCCTCCTCCAGAAAACTGTGATGATTTTATTCACTCTTTAAACATGAGAAACTTGTGAATCTTGCTAAATACATCACTGAATGATGAAACAGCAGGAAAGGAGCATCTAAAAGAAACAAGACAGAAAAAGTGCCCAGCGAAGAAAAGAGAATAAAATCCTTCTTTCCTCTGCTTCAGCTTCCATCTACCTCCATCTGCAGAGCCACTCCCAGGATGCTGCTCCCCTTCCCCACCCACTCAGGAGCCGCAGGGGTCTGCAGACGTGCTGGTGCTGCCCAACCCTCTACCTCAGAGGAAATCTGAATGATTTGGTCGGTCTCCTCTTCTGGCCCCTTGACTCTCAACTCTTTGCTTTGCCCAAGAGTACTGGAAAAGATTCAAGGCAAATCCTTTTTCACATCATGAAAAAAAAAACCCCAAAACCCAAACAGGTGAATGTAGCGTAGGTGATTAGCCTGAAATCCTCTGTTGTTTCCAGCTCTGTCTTCTGCTCCACTAAACGATACTAACTCACCACAGAAGTCCCACCTTGCTTACATGCAAGACACTCAGTTTGTGACTTCCCCACACCTTGGGTGATCAGTGGCTTTGGGAACTCTGAAGACACTGTCTGCTGAATTCCACAGTCACTAGCAACAAGATGGTAGAGTAACAAAGGCTATACTATGGCAAAAAAACCCGAAGACAAGTATACTGAACTAAGTTTTGAGGATGTTCAACTTAGCTGAGATCCTGTGGACAGCTCCAAGGCACAAACAGATAAAGAAGAAAAGCAGACACAAACTGTTCTGTTTTCTGTATAACATCCTATTCTTCTCCCAAGCATTACTGATAAGATCATAAGAATGATCAGCTGATTTTGTCAGATTGGATTTGTTCAATATGCAAACCATGATCCTGGATACGGATACTCAAAACATTCAGGTGTGAAAGGACCAAGTGACAACCGTAAGAAAAAGAATGAATATCTGACACCATTTTTAATTTTCATTTCAAAATTCTAATAGGTACGTTTCATTGACACATCTGCTTCTTTAGAGAACTGAATCACCAGCTGATCTCCAAGCCAAAAACTCCTACATGCCAGAGCAGTGGTACATATACAAGTGTGGTTTCTTGTATATCATTTGATGGCTCAGAAGATACCTCTGCTAGTCTTTTTACCTGTTCTTAGAGATGTCTCCTTCAACTTGGTTGGCATTGCTGTCTGTTCCTTTGTCCTGAGCTGTGTGAAATGCTGGTGCAATGCAGTGCAGCAAGTGTAGTGACCTTTAATCAACTCGCAGCATCTGCAGCAACCAAAGGCTCCCAAATTGCTCCAGCTGAGGAAGAAGGAGTAAAAAGTTCTGATGCACAGTCCCAGAACTCATGGTGTGTCTTTGGAGGAGACAAGAGTAGGCTGTTTCATTTATCAGAAAACATTTCAACATGGATCGCACTATCAATCTGCCTGACAGAATCTCCAACAGCTCTTTGAAATTGTGCCAGCAACAGAGCTGGGTTACCTCTGGGCCAAGGCTGCTGCAACACCTGCTTTTTCTACTTACAGTGTTGGATGAACCATCTGCAGCCAACACAACCCTGTTTGGGTTGGTTTTTCTGTTGTTGTTTTTTGAGGAGTGGGGGCAAGAAATTCATCAGCAATCCTACCCTGCTCTCGACAAGTCAACAGATGGCCTAGGTACTCTGTTATCAGCCAAGGCAAACGCTAGCTTGAGAAGATCAAGGAAAATTATTACCCAGTCAGACTGGTCATCAAGCGCTGTTCCAGAACAGTCAGAGCAGCGCAATCTTCACGCCGAGACATGCTAAACAGTAAAGTCCACCTTACCCCTACTGAAGTCAACTGTATTTCAGCTACACAGAGACAAAACCCCATAGTTTTACTTTCACTACCGTCCCTTGGTCTGTCTTCACCCTATGGAGAAAGGATGGGAGACTGGGAACCTCCCAGCATTCTTGCCTCTGTCAGGCTCTTTCCCAGCCTAAAGGACAGAATATATCTGAATTAGAGAGAGCTGACCATTTTTTTGGTGCGTACCAACCAGCACAGACGTTTTCCAGCTCCACGTGCAAGCCCTATTAGCTCACTCAAAGATGGAGCAAAGGCTCTGTGCTGCAGCCGTGGTGGAACAGGACAGTAATAAAGGGCATTGCTGCATGCAGACAACAATCAGATGGATTTTACAATTATAAAACTTTAATTTCATAACAAGACTTTTTTATATCATCATGATGTGGTAAGCAGGACTCATCTCTGTCCCTGAACTGCCTTAATGAAGATTGATGGTGATGTTTCCTTTCACAGCAGCCATGTCTCTTACTCTAATTTTTGGATCCATTTGCACATCAGTCCATGAATACATGCCCTTACCTGAGCTCCAGCCTGGCTTTCTAGAGCAGACTGCCCAAACCAAGTGAAATTCCCAGTGGGCAGAATTCCAAACTTGCATTTTGACTAATTAAGTGATATTAGGAAAGCTGTAAATGCCACGCAAAAACTGGCAGGCAAACTGCTTCTAATGATTAGACAATTGCTGTGCAGGGAGACCCAGCTGCAGCCTTGATTCACAAGCCCTGTCAATAGAAGCATTAGTCTTTCCAAAATTGTCAATGCCAAGATGATCAAAAGTGGAATCAAGGATATGAGGTAGGAGAGAAGGTAAAAGGCTATGAGCTTTCACCCGAAGGAGACTGCAGCCCTAGCCATACAGAGGAGGATATGCAGGGTTGAAAGGTATATTTCTCAGCAGGAGTCTAATTCTATCTGACCACTAAATGCTGAAGAATGAATTAGCACAATAATCTTGCAGTCAAAACCTTAAGGGCATGATATCCATATTAGAGCAACGGCAACATCATAATGATACAAATCAATCCACTCAAACAGAATCACCCTGGACACCTTTTCTTGATCCCATTTTAGTTCAGGGTTGGACTTAAACCCTGAAGCATGAGGGGACTTTCACCTTAATTTTTATACTCACTTTTTGCACATGCTGTAGCAACTATGAATACACTTGATATTCATATGCAAATTCAACCTTTCTGAGCATTTCTGGCATCAGAGATATCCTGTAGCAATGAGTTCCACAGAATCTACCGAACTTAAAAGATTTATCTCTTTCTTTGTAATGGCTTGAATTCACAAGGCAAATTAAGTTGCAGCTCCTCATTACAGTGAAACCGTTTGGGGACATACACCAGTCTTCTAGAGTTCAAAAGTAGAAAACAGACCATCAGTCACCACAAAATCCCATAAAACCCCACTGATCCAAAATGCAAAAGATTGAGCAGCACAGGGATGCTTGCTGGAATGGCAATAGGTCTTTGGCATTGTGAAAGAGTCAAGAGACATGCCTGTTGGGCACGTCAGTGACTTCCTGTGCATGCTGCTTCTCTGCAGTGAGGGAAGACAGTTAATCCCTCAATGGAAGTGGGATCAGCTTCCTTGCGTCTACCCTTCAGTAAAAGCATGAGCCCAGACACCTACTAAGCTGATGTACTGTAACTTAATATACAGTATCTGGTTCATGTGCTCATCTCTTACCTAAATACAGCATTTCAGCTCTCAAAAAAAATCACGAGCAATTATTTTCCCATCTTCGGATCAGGCTTTGCAAGAACCGCTACAGCTAAGGGGACCGTTGGTTTGCACAAAGAGGTTTAAGAAACACATGGAAGCTTTACACGTGTGTTCAGAAGGGGAGGGTTGCTTCCACATTTCAGCACTGAACCGTCACACACCTGGCTGCTCTGTCCTCCTGTCTCACCTTCCCCAAGCAGGCTCTCTAAGGAGGTGCTAAGCACAAAAGAAGACTTCAAAAGAAATGAAAAGTTTTCTTTGTCCACTTAAAGAAACATTTAATGATTGCCTTTACCCCACTTTCAACCTAGACTGCCTGTTCTTTATTCTCTGAGCAGGTGCTGAGAGATGAGGCTTTAGCGAGCAGACTGATTAAAAACAAGTATCGGATGTTTGGAGACAATGTGTAATACGACAACCAACACTCATCGTATCACGTGAGAAAAATAATTAAAAAGATTGCTCTGTGACTATGCTGTTATAATTTCAAGCCTTGCATTTTACAATTAAAAACCATTTGCCTTCTAAATGGCAGGTTAAATTCTGCTTTCTGCTTTGCCAGTGTGAAATCAAAAGCGATTCTCTAAGTTAACAGCACTATCTTGAATTTATACTAGTGGAGATGAATCTACATTCACTTTTCCTAAACTATCCTATAAATGCTAATATATCTTCTCTCTCTGTTTTTTGTTGTTATTGGTTTTGTTGGGTTTTTTTTAAGCACACACAGAGAAAGTTGATTAGAAACAAGTTTCACAGGCAAGAACAATTGTTGCACGTCACAACTTTGGCTATTTCTGCAGAATCTTAACTTTCCAGATGCTCCCGGATTTGAAATCTGGAGCTTGAGCCGTGACGAACCTGTGCAAAGTCTGTCCACTTTCCCTGAGCTGCAATTATATGATCCACGTGCAAATGAGCTTTCAAATCACTCTCAGACCATTTGTCCTAACACTTCCACATCCCCCAACCCCACGCGTCCTATGCATAAACTACCTACTGTATCTTGAGCTTGTCTGTACCATAATAGGATGAAGACTCGGGGAGGAGGAATGCCGTCTAAAAGAGGTTTGTAACAAGGGAAAAAGTAGCTCTAACAGAGTAGCGACATCATAGGAACAGAGAGAGGCATTGTTGCAGGCCAAGTAATCCTGTGACACGCTACTGTCAGTCATAGCTTGACACCCTGCTGGGCCAGCAAGACATCAAAGCCCACCCCATACCATCTTACATGCTCTTTATCGGCTAATCAGGCTATTCTTCCTGAAATAAAGCTCCCTTAAATCCCCTGCTCACAGGGGCATTCCCATCCTGTTGCCCATCTGCTGGTGAGGGTCAGCTGAAGCAGGAGGCAGATCAGTGGCCTGTCCCTGGTGGCTTCTCAAAGCAGGACAATGCGGTCACCAACTTTTTATTTTAAAATCCCTTCCCCTTGCAATTTCCCCCCTCCCCCCTCCCCAAGATACATACATGTGCAAGAGATGTCACCAACCCAGGAACAATTACGTGGATTAGTGCTTTAATTGCACAGCTAACGTTTGATAATGGAGTTTGCAGCAACAATTACACGGAAAGAGTCACAATTGATACTGATAAAAGAAAAATTATTTTCCTCCTTTGAATTATTTCACTGCTAAGTCAGAGGTTTGTATCCTGCTGTTGTGCTAGGGAAGACAGCAAGCCCTTAACATTGTAATCTCAAAAGGGAGGATTATTTATCCTGTGGAACCCACCCAAAGTAGCTAGGATGGGACATACTGAGCACCTCCAGCTCCATTTCAAGCAGAGAAGAGAATTCAGGGCTCTGTTCCTCCAGAAGCATCAGGGAGTCTCAAATTCCTTACACAGGGAAGGAGTACCCAGGAAAAGCCCTGTCCACACACCAAAGGGGACAGAGCTGTAACTCTAGGTTTGCTACAGACTCTTTCTGGGAGAGATCCCACAAGATTCTGCAGAAATGCTTTTGTCAGAACTACTTCAATCTACAGGCAGCTGAACACAAGTTTGTAGAAGGATCATTTCTACCAACAGATCTGCTTTTTGATTTGAGCTTGTACTTATATAACTACAGTTGATCATATAATTAATAACTAAAAAAATACACTGCAGGCCTCCCCTTTCCTTCACATACTAAGCTAATGTCTTCTTAGGGAGAAGAATAAGCAGTCCAAGCTGCAGCTGACCATTCTGAGAGGATGGACACAATTTGTCCCACGGCAAATCTGACAGCCAGGAAACTGCTGGTGGAACTGCAGGAGAAAGCCTACAAAAGACTGCCTGTCTAGTGTAGAAAAGGTGATAAAAAAAGGCCAGAGGAGGCCACAGAAGGCCTTTAAAGACAGTAATACACATAGTTTGCTCCTGATGCAGTGGTATTTGTCAAGAACAGGAAGGAAGAGGCTATCTTGTGAGATAAATCAGCACTCATACAGCCTTGCTCATAATGCGCAGGACAGTCAACTTCAAATCTGAGAAGCAAAAATATTAATTTCTCTGGTGTTCCCTTGATGCTTTTATCATTCCATGCCTTATACCGACAGCAAGTACTTATGAGCACAGCTGTATCTGAGAGCACCTTTCCCTAGACAGGGGTGAGGACAAAGAGTTGCTACTGCATGCGATCCTGCACCGGGGATCACAGCTCTCTGTTGGACTGTGTGACTGGAAGGGGGGATGTGAAAAAATCTGGCAGCTTCTACAATGGAGGTGCTTGGCCATGACAACGGGACTGCTGCTGGAGCTCTAGAAACCAAGACCTTTGCCAGAAAGAGAACCACTCCAATTTATGGGAAGTCTCACTGCCTGTACTGTTCCTCATCCTTCAACATAGCTCTTGAGTGAAGTATAAATAAAAATTAGGCTGTTTCTGCTCATGAGACTCAAAGGATGGTGAGCTGCTTGTTTTTGTTTTGCTTATTGTTTTTTGTGTTTTTAAACTGAATCCACACTCAAATGTTCAACCAAGTTGGTTTAATAAATGTAATTTTTAGGGTCTCTAAAGACATTAGAGAGAGCAATGCAATCTAAGCCAATGGCTCAACATGATTTAGCATCTCAGGAACAATCACACGTGACCTGCCCATGGCAGGGGGTTGGACTAATGATCTCCAGAGGTCCCTTCCAACCCAAACCACTCTATGATTCCTGGAGCAAGCACAACAACCTTGAAGGAGCAAAGCACACCATAGCTTGTCGTGTGGTGTTCCTCGGCTTAGGAACACCAAGTTGGCCTACCTTTTTGGTCTTGGTTTGGTTTTCTTCTTTGAGCCTGCAGCTGGAAGAGCAGTCAGGTTCTGGGGGGCATCTCTCAGGCCAAAGCTCTTGGCCACATGACCCAGGTGAAGAGATTTGATGTGGAAGATGTGCTTGAGGTTTCTGGGATAGGTGGTATAGGCACAAAGGAAAGACTGCAGTGCTGAGGGGGGAGAAAAAAAAAGTTAATTTTGTTTGCTACTGCATTTTTTTATATATATATACTTAAAGATTCAGCTGTTCCAGCTGAAAGAACATTGGTCTTGTCCTTTGGGACACCTTCTGGTCAGCAGCTGGTAGAAAAGGTTGGTATGTTAAAAATCTGTGAAGGTTGTATAGTACTAGTACAATCCTGAAAGGGGAAGGTAGGTGGTGGAGAATTGTTAGGAACTGAAACAAAGCTATATTAAGTTGCATTAGGTTTGCCTCTTGCAGGGATGCCCCTTTAGCCAGAAAGGACAATGTCTGTAGCACATCTCACATGAAGAGTCGTTGACATCAAATGGTAGCAGGTAAGGGGAGAGAGGGAATAGAGATACAGGGAGGAAGAGAGGGAAAGCAAAGCATGGAGATGGCATAGGAAGACTGCTCTGATATTACAGTCCCAGTAGCCCATGCATTTTTCACCAGTTACTAGCTAGTCCCTTATAAATATCTGAGAGCCAGATGGATTTCCTGACTCATCATCACACTGAGAACAGAGCTCACCTTCTCAGAAAGGGAAAAATAATAGAATTGTGTGCAAATTTCCCTTCACATCTTTATATTCCTGTAATGCCCTTCCCTCAGGGCTCATTGCTCTAAAGACGATCATCCACTAATATGAACACTACCACTGCTCCTCCACATACCCGGAACATTAACTACACCCAGGCTGTCCTCCCTGCTTTGGGGAATAGAGGGACTTTTAGTAAGGAAACTCCACAGCTCAGAAAATGCCTCCCTTCAATCCCTTGCTGCTACTCTGCTTGCTAAACCTCCTGTGTCCTCCCAGCCCTCACTCCAACCACCACCTACATCTTTCTCTGTCTCTCAACCCCTGACAGCAGCAAGCTCTAAACTCTAACCTCTCCTGCCCTTGCCTGTTGAGACACCGGACCAGCAAGTTTGCCCACAGCTTATGTCTAATCTCTTGGCAGCAGCCGGAGATTGGAGTTTATGAACAGTAATAAAAATGTCATTTTAGCAGATCAGCTCCTGGAAGGACCCTGGGAATCCATCAAAGCTCTGTTTACTGAGTAAAGCGAACTCCTTTTCCCAATCGATGAGAAGAAAAGATTGAGTTTTTTGCACCTTCTTCCCAATTTCACAACGCTACTTTCAGAGGCACCTGAGCATCAGAAGACCTGTGTTTTCCCAAAAAGAGAATGCTAAATTCCAAATACCCCATCTCGGTGTCTCATCTGAAGGCCATATCCTTCTGAGGGCTTATAAACCAGCTCGATCTCAAAAACCCTAACCTGTTGCTTTTTTTCATAAAGTTATTGGTCAAATTCACCCGCTATAAGCAGGTGTAACTCTTCAAAATGAACAAAACAAACTTGCTCCCGCTCTGAATTTGGTCCTGTTGGAGCTAATATAGCTGTCTTTCTCACAGCATTTGAAATGGTTGATACTAAAGATCCTGTTATTATGAAGGCTGAGCTCGCCTCTCACAGTTCTTCAGATAGGAAAGGCTGCTGGTACTAACTCCCCAGATCAGTTAGAGAATCAAAGTGGCAAAGGCTCCCCTCTTCCCAAAGTCCTGACAGACAACTGCCAGATCCAGTCCTGAGTCAGAGCCTGCAAAACCAGCGAGAGCTGCAAGACACTAACCCAAAGCAGAACTAACAGCCCTCCTGTACCAGCAGGTCGAAACCTCAGCTCCTGCAACTGTCTCACCTCTGAGGAGCTCAGAGCTGCTAATGTTCATTACAGCCCCCATGAGATTTTTAAATGAAGACCTTTGTGGGTGTGATTCTTCTTTAAATCTTTACTATCAGGTCTTTAGACCCCCTCAGTGCTGCCAGAATCACATTTCCTGGCTTTTATGTGCAATTACAGTGGCCAGATATTAAAAGCTTTTTTTTAAAAGTTGAAATTCTTTTATAATTCTGTGATCAAAGAGAGCTTTACGAAAACAACTCAAAAAGACTGGTAACAGCGCTGGTCAGGCCATAGCTCACATAAAGGGTACCTCATCTTAACGCCACAGGAGCAAACTGCCTCAGCTGTTACAGTTTTTGCCACACCAACATGAGTTGAAGGCAACTTTATACTGGCCTTGGGTGGGACTCAGACTTGCACTCATGTAAGAGAGTGGATTTAGATTGGTCCTTTGCACCTGTGCATCCCCACTTTTCTAAAGGAAATGCAAGTGTGGAAAGTCAAAGAAAAAAAAAAGAGAGCGTTACATATGATGGAGGTTAGATAGGTTGGTTTGTTGGTTTTTTTTAAACAGGGGACAAGAGAGTAATGAGATATGAAAGTGAGACAGGTGACATAACCTGTTCACCACGCTCTCAGCTGGCAGCCAGTTCCCAGTGCTGGCCCCAGAGCGCAGCCTCAGCCGCACGGCTGGATAAACTGGTGGAGGCGTTTTGCCAGCGTACAGAGCGTGTGGGAACAGGAAGGAAGAGTGCTCCAAAACCACCATGGATTCAAGCATCGTGCCACGGCAGTGGGCTCCTGTAGCTCTGCTGTCCCTCTCAACACACTTATGCTGAAGACAGAGGCAAAATGCTCAACTGTTGGCTACAAAATGGGGAAACATGGAGGAGAAAAGCAGGGTTTGCTTCCTTACCCTTTCTGTAACCCCAGTGGCACAAAGGATCAGTCTCCTGAGCTCTGTCTGTCCCCACAGCTCCAAAACAGAACACCTATCACCATGCAACCCTTTGGATGAGTCCTCCACTTCCCAAAAGGAACCCCACACTTCATGAGATTCAGCCTTCAGGTAGCAGGGCCCAGCCATACCCCTCCTCCCACCCACCTCACCGCTGATCAGTCAATCAAGTTTGAAGGGCAGCACCTTCACTGAACCATTTGATTTGAGTTTGGAAGACACAGGACCAAGAGGCAGAAGGGGTGAGTGGGCAGGGAGCCACTTGCCTTTTGAAAGCAGGCTGCAGTGAAAACACTGCTTATTAACATTGACTAGGTCAGAAAATGGGGAAAAAGAGAAAAAGAGAGAGAAACAAATGCATCTCTGGCACAGTTTCCAATTGATTGTCTGCCATGAAAGCAAAAGCCAGCTGCCATGTTAATTATTCATGATGCCTGGCGCAGAGGGGAGGAAAAGGGGGCTTATGGAAGCCACTCAGCAGTGGAAAATTTGCATATGTAGATAGCAGAGTAGGAAAAAGAGGTGAAGTGCTCCTGTACAAGATAAATGGGATGCACAACATTTCAGCATTTCCTGATATATTTTGTGCACTTCTTGTCCGTGGCTAAAAAAGTTATTAGAGCTGAGATCAGCAACAAGTGTGCGCGGGGGGGTGCGTGTGTGTGCACAGTGACATGTGCTGCACAGAGAGAAACCACAGAGGTTTTCTAAGTGTGACCAGAGCCATTCAGTTGTTCCCCCTGTCACAATCATTTCAGGTTAGAAGTTTGCATGGGGTATAAGAAATCCCAGGGGAGCAACAAGAAGCTCATCCATGCAGAATCAAGGATTTGATCATATTAGTCACATGCTTTGAGGTTGTGGAGTTAAAAGTGCAGCTATAAAAAGTAATTACACCAGTCAAGTAGCACAACACACCTGAAAATGGGTGCAAGCAAGCTGCTTGTGTAGCAAGCCTCTAACACTTTCACTGTAGGAGAAAGGTATTTTGAAACCCTGAGGAAAGAAATAAGCACTGCAACTGGGGGCAGGGGGAGTGAGAATCAGCACAGAGACATGCAGTGGCACAGGGCAGAGCAAAGAGCAGAATAGGAGCATTTCAAATACCTCATCCACCACTATGGCCATGCACCGTTAAAAGTATGCAGAATAATTTGGGGTAAGCAGGTAGTTACAGTACGAGCTCTAGTCGTTCTGCTATGTCATTGCCTGACAAGTTAGTACAGCATTCAGAAGAAAACAGCACCTTCGAACCCTTGAACAATCACTTCTCATTATTCCAAACAATTTTAGTGCTGAACTTAACTTCTAGTTGAGAACAGCCTTCCCTTATCCAGTTCTATGATGGCATTGTACAGCTCACAGGCCCATTTCCCCACTGGTTTTGGATCCCTCAGTAGGTGATTTATGTAGTTTAGCACATATGGTACACTTGTACGCACACGCATTCAGCAGGTATATATAATGGCAAACAGAAATCATGTAGACCATTAAAATTCATCTCATCAGGACCCCTCTCATCCAAACCTAACTGGAAGTGCTGCAGAACTGACATCAACAGGACTTCTGTGCAAGCTTAGACAGCAGGATTTGACTCAGATCAAAGTGACAAATGAGGTGAAAAAGAAAACAATGGGGAAGGGAGACATGTGGGAAGAGGAGGCTCAAAAAAAGGGGAAAGGCTCTAGTCCTATATACTGTGAGCAAGAGTCATTTAGTCTCTTGCATAGAGAGTTTGTATTTTGTGGACTTGTCTCAATATTTAACAACGAAATTCCAAGTAATTGTCAAGGACCTTTGGGGCCTGACTACCCGCATTCCCTTTACAACAGCTACTCAGTTTTCAGGTGCACCCAGATCAGCCTTACTGGGCAACAGAGCAGGACACAGAAGAGGGGTTCCTACATTGCACCACCATTTTGGATCCTCTCAGGAGACTACTCAGTGTTTGTTTTCCTACTATATCCCTGGCAAGTTTTTAATCTTTCCCTAAAATCCACCTTCCTCTGGATTTTCCAAACTGAGAAGCAGAAGGGAAGTTTCTGGTACCACTCAATCACAACCGCTGCGCATCCTGCTCGGCAAAGATGGGAGATCAAATCCCAGATTTACCCCTAGCTACAATTATTATTAAATCCATCCCACTTTTTCCTCTTTCTGCCTTTCTGAGTAGTTGCCTTCTCTCACATTTTTCTCCCATACCACACAACAACCCCAGCCTAAGATCCCTGCCTGTTAAGAGTTGTTCCCAAGGCATCCTGTCTTACAGGCTTCAAATTCATCCCGGGTGTAAACTGAAAGCATCTAACGGGTACTGCACCAGGATGTGGTTAAGCAGGTCACCCATGACCTTCCAGCATAACACACATAATCTATTCACTCATGTGACTGGGTCAGAGCCCTCGGATGTGAATCCTATTGAAAGCCAAGATTAAACCTCATTTGCACGTAATATGGGAATGCAAGAAATTAACATTTAATATCATCACAAAGCCTTCTGGGCCCATCTCAACCCCCTACAGAGCCCAATGGCCCCAAAATGTTTCTTCCAGGCCTTTTCCCTGAAGGCCTCCCGCAGAATAAAACCTTGGCAGCTTATATGAACCCTTCTGGAATAAACTGAAAAGAAATGCACTGACCTTTCTTTGCCCACCGGACAGTCCCCTCGCTGGAGTGAATGTAATTTTCAAATTTTGTCTGCAAGACCGTGGCCCGCTCCCGGACTTCCTGAGGGTCCGTGCCACAGGATTTCTACAAGGGTGGTGGGAGGATTAGAGGAAAGAGAGAATTTGAGTCAGGAATAATGAAGCAGTTTACAATAGATTTAATAACAGTAAAATCACACAGTAACCACCCAGGGGCCAACAAAGGTAATCCTCTCAATATTACTAGAGAAAAAAAATACAGATAAAGACGTTAAAGTCAAAGCAGCCAGTGAGCACTGTGTGGTGAGGAGAGCAAATCAATTTTAATTCTGTGTTTTCTAACATCTATCACGTATCTTTTTCCCTTGCCTTGTTTTTTTTTTTTTTTTCCAGATTCCACAGGCCAGATACCACTGCTTGTTTCCATTGGAGTTATTTGGAATAACTCCCCTCAGACTCCGTGCTAACAGTTTTAGACTGATGTTGCAAGTTCCCCTGTGCAATTTCCCAAAACACCTGGCCTGTTCTTGGCACTCATGGGGCAGGAGATCTATGTTCACCCCCAAGCTCCAGAGAACAGACAAAATTTAGTACCTGTGAACAAAGCCAGCCAAATGAACTTCTTGTTTTCGATGCCTACATGAAGTTTGCTCACTGTCAACAAGTTACTTAACTGTAACTGCCGTCACGTGGTTCCTCTACAATAAGACAAGCCTCTTGCACCAAAGGGATGACAGAAGAAACTTAGACCAAAAGGGCAATTTTGCATGTGCTCATGTTTCCCCAGGATCAGACTGTAGGATGCAGTTCAGGAAAACAATCATTCCTGGGACCAAGCTGTTACTGGGAGGAGAAAAGAGGCTGTATCTCCCTCTAAAGTAGCCGAGCAGAAGAAAACAAGAGAATTTTTGATAGAAAGTTGACAGCAAAGTGCAAAGCCAAGCAGCCATGGAAGTGAACCTCTCCAAAGAAAGGGCCACAGTTCTCTAAAGCTACTCAGACAGGAACCAGCATCCAAGTCTAAGAGTGCCAGATCCAAGGCAGTAACTTGATACTGGTCAACCCCCTCATCTGACCAGGGCTGACTGAAAACAAACATCCAGCTCCCAGGATTCTGTGCTAGGCCTGTGCCAAGGCAACAATCCTGTTGTTCCTCCCCGGTAGATTTGCATGCTAATTCTGCAAAACCCTCCTTCCCTCTCAGCTGTGAGCATCGTGTCAGCACTGCTGCCAGTCCAGGGGAACCATATCACACTGACACCGCGAACCTCAGTGATCGTGGAAGCCAGGCGATGCTGCTGGCACCCTAAACAAAATGTTTTGCTGACCCAGATCTGCCACTCTATAGCCTAACAGCAAATCTGCCCAGAGACAGACCCTGAATGTAGTTTAAACTCCCTGCACAGTGCCCTCTTCTGAACTCAGGATCCCACAGCTTCCAGCCACTGGGTTATTCTTCAACAAAGCAAACACACGTGGGGACCAGAGCTCCTGCTCACTCCCTACCTGGACTAACTGTCCATCTGCATCTCCAAAGACAAGGCGGGTATTTTAAGCCTCCATGATGAGTCTCCCAGATTTCCCTTCTCTGCTACCTGTCTCCCAGTCCACTCGAGAAAGCCTCACAACACACATCGTTTCACAGATCCTTTTAGTTTGATTTAACGTCCGCCTATTAATCAGTTGAGACAGTCTCCAGTCGAGGGGCCTCTGTAAAGGCTTAATAAACTACAAGTGGTGCTGCCTCCCCGAAGTGGACACTCGTTGCTGTGACTAACAAGTTTCCATTGACGTGAAACATAAAACTTTCTCCCCCCGCCTGCTCCTCCTAGCCCCCATCACTTTTCTTTTGTTAAGCCTCCTGGCAGCACAAAGTGTCACCTTCCCAGCGTTTTTTAATATGAATGTGAAATTAGTGAGGCTTGCCCTTTCCCCTGGCGGACAGAATCCTCTGTTATTAAAAAGTAAAGCACTTTAATAATGAAAACTTTTTCTCTTTTTCCTGTGTTTTAACTGTTTAAAATTAATGAGAAGGGCATAACGGTTGTCAAAGCGATATTGAAAGCCGGGTAGCCAGGACCGAATAAGCACGAAAATCCCTCCAGAGTGTTAAATAAACAGTGCTTCAGCCCCCTCTGAATCCCTCTGTTGGTTATTGTATACATTCTGTAACAGCACTCAGAATAGATCTGAGCACCGGGGAGGCAGAAAGGTTTCAGAATTCCAATAAAGGCCTCAAATTAAAGACAGCCTGGTGCGAATTCCAGGAGAAAATTAAAGAGACCTCAAGCTTAAGTGACAGGTGACTTGCTTCTGTGTCACAACTGTCAGGGGATTTAGTGATAATATGGCAATATATTACAAAGGACTTTTCTTATTCCCCCCTTTAGGTTTCAAAATGAGGCATCTCTTCTTCCTGGTGCTGGGGGGAAAAAAAAAAAAGGTAAGACAAAAATGAGGGATAAGAAACTAGGTGCATAATTTCCAAAGTGTGAGGTCAGTCCAAGAGAAATAAATGAAAAAAAGCAAATGGCAGGAAACATAATGTACTCAGAAAACAGCTTCTCCCCTCCTCCCATCTCCACCTTGTCTTTTATCCCCTTCAGCCCCTTGAGACAGATCTCATTTTAAAATTGCCCCCTAATGGGCATGAAAAAAAATCCGTGTTTGATTCCTGCCTTTCAGGGAGGTTTATCTAAAAAAAAAAAAAAATAAATAAAAAATATACAATAATAATAAAAAAATAAATCTAAATTTAAAACTGACTTAGAGCCAAACCGTGAAAATAAAACCTGCACACCATGTGAGTGTCTGGACAGATCAAATAAAACAGTGCTATTGGAAGTGCACTGGAAAGCATCCTGTATGCTTTACTCACACAAGCAAGCTTTAATCCTGCTCGTATCTTGGTTTGAATGAACAGGACAATTAATTTGAGACCTTACACATTTTTCCAAGACCCAAAAGATAAAAGCCTACCCCAGAGGTTTGCTTTATCTACTCTCCATCTAGATGAATTTGTTACATCTGTTAAGTAAGAAGCATTATTGCCATTATGGAGAAATAGTGGGATAGGAGAACTTTCTCTACCACGTGTTTGCTTAGGATAAGAGCCTATTCTGGCAGATCCCTAACCACTAGCGTAATGACTGTGATCAATAACAATATCCATGAGCCTAAAGATGAAACTGGCCTGGATGCAGTGTTATTTAACTGATTCAAGTCATCAGGGGGACTCCGCCAAACGCCAGCCACACCAGGAAGAAGCATACTTATTTCTTTCAGAAGAAGGGAACTTCTGATTATAAAGACTGCAGCTTTCAGGTTTGAGAGGCTGGGATAAGTACTGAAAGCTTCTGATTTCATTAAGAGAATACGTTAATGGGAGAAGGAATTGAAATACAGTAAAACTAGACTGAGGTAGAAAAGTTCTTTCGTAGAAACAGTAAAAAAAAAAAAAAAACGATGGGATGAAAAGCGCCAAAAAGCCAGGCTGTAACATCTCCTGCTTCCATTATACTTCAAAACAAAATGAAGGATTTTGTTTTAATAACAACTTTTTACTAACCTCCACACACCTTCTCTAGAACTCACCAAGTTCCCCTGCCCCCCTCCATAAAAGTTGAAAGATCAAATTTATTCTCTTTGTAGGCAGGTGAACATTCACACACCCAGACATAGCCACATATATATTTTATATACCTAAATATAAAATATACATTTTACAGGCACTTCAGCTTGCTCCCTGGCTGTACACAGAAGCCCAAAAAATACATGTTCCAACGTGGTACTTATAATGGACTTCAGTTGAGGCAACGAGAACCGAAGAGCATTATAATGAGGTTCCTGTGTGCACGACCATAATATATACATGACTCAATGCATGGAGAGCTGATAAGCAAAGCTAACACTCTCTCGAATGGCAACATCACAAACGGATCAGGTTCAGCTCCTCCTAACAAGTCCTCAATCACTCTCTGGCCTATGCAATGTCCCATTGCATTCCCAGCTTACTGTACAGCAAACTTAACAGAAATTAACCCTGTTGAAAACTTGGAAACATGCCCCTGCAGCTTCTGAGAAAGCACTGCAGACCACTTACAGAGCCTCTGATGGCAATAAAATACAAAGCTAACAAACAGCATGAATCCTTGATTGCATTTAATATATATATTTCAAGTAACTCCTGAAGAAGCCTATTTGATATTGACAGAAATACTATAATTTCATCCCCATTAAATGACACAGAATTTTTTCCATAAAGAGAAACTTATTTCTCAGTCCCAATCCTTTCAGATTCTGAGTCATAAAAAAAATAGGTTATTCTGTATTTATAAGTTCCTGCAGCAGATTCAGACCATCCTACAGCCAGAGCGGGTATATCTCAGCTCCAGTGAAGTCAGCAGCAAAACCCCATTTGCTTTGATGGCAGAAGGAAGAGAGGAATTCAATCCCACCTTTGGCTGCAAGTGAAAGGACCCAGCTCCTTCTGTACACGTACTCCTGTACAGCACCTGGCATGGCAGAGCATGCCCGGGCAGTGCTGCTGAGCAAAAACCAGAGTAAGAGCTACTTGCAAATATCGTTTGGTTTTGTATTTTTTTTGAAGGAAAGGGAGAAAGATAAACCAAGAGTATTTAGAATATTCTGTGCTTATACCTGTAAAGTATTTTACAATTTGAAAGCATGGTAGAAATACCAATTTGATCAGTCCTGGTAGCAAACAGACTTGTTAGCTTTTTATTGCTGTTCCAAAGGCACCGAGATCTTTAGGAGAGAATGTTCCAAATGGATCAATGATTTCGAACCCGCGCAAGTACTGGGCTCTGACATTCAACAACATTGAGCAGGCATTTTCTCCTGTCACTTTTCAAAAGTCAGATCATAATTTCCTAAAAAAACATGTTCTTTTTTGCTCACTTTCTATCCAATAACATTTGTCCTCAAGCCCAGTACAAATACTATTCTGTCCCACATCAGCAACAAATTTAAAGTGTGATTTCTGCATAAATGTAATTGTTGAAAAAGTCTCCAAAGGAAACCCAAAGTTACCTGCCTATAAGCACATTTGGGAGAAAAGGGAAGTATTTATACACACAACAATTATTTGAAATAATTTCTGCACTGACAAAGCACGACTAAACTTTTACATATTTGTTGAACAAGTTAAGAAGCCATATCCTACGCATGTTCCAGACATTTAAAATATAGGCATTACAGGCTGATTTCAGTGAAAAACTGTGCAGTCGTGGGAAAGAGCTTTAAATAGAGCTGTATCTCAGATGAGCCACAGATCTGGCTTTCTGTGAAATATAGGGCACATAGGAAAACTGAACATCTTTCAAAAGCATGTTTACCAAGAACACCACAGTTCGTAACAGTCATCTGCAGGAAACAAGAAGGCTCATACATGGTATAACAGAAACAACGAGCAGGCAAAACAGCAACAAGAGAAAAAAAAGAGCATGCTGCATCATGCTTGACACATTCTTGACTTCCATTCAAAATGAGGGTTCTTGGAGGATTTAATTTGCCAGAATGCAGAAATGCCTGAGACATCAATTGCAAATGACTGAATTCTGTGAATTAGCAACTTGAAGGCAGACCCAAAGCTTGCCGAAGTCAATGAAAAGATGCCTGTCAACACAGTGAGCTTTGTTTTAGGCTCCAAGTAAATACAGATAATAAAAAAACCCTATGTAACACATCACCAAATACATCTGCCTTATTTCTTCAGAGAAGTAGTGTCATTTGTGATCTCCAACAGCATTTTAGTGCAGAAAAGCCAAGAACAGAAACACTGTGGGGGAAAAAAGCCCGAAGCTTTTGCAGCCAGAAACATTCACTGTCTGTAACAAAAATATTTGCTGAAGAGTTAGAAGCAACTGCTTTTTGGGGACAACAGCTTAAAGATTGAGCAATTGTGATATAAGGCAATTCTAGAATTATTTGCACTGCTTGACATTGCAGATATATCAACCCTCATATTGTAAACATAGAAGCTAAGGGAGGAATACTTGTGATGTTTAACAGGTAAATGAAAACTGGAGCAATTCCAAATCAGCATAACAACTCACCTTGCTTCTTGGTCTGTGCAACTTGAAGCGATCATCTTTCATCAGGCTGGATAATACCTTCTCCATCTTTATCTCTGAAACACTGAGGCAACAAAGACAAAAAAATTACCATTTCTCCTACTTTTCAAATATAGTGTCTAATGAGCCACAGGCTGATAAAAGATGGCTAAAAGATTGAGATTTACATGTTCAACTTAAGAATTTTTCCCTGAAATACATAAGGTCTCACCCCAGACACTCCCTCAGCAACCCTTAAAAGTGTAACTACTGTAAAATCTTCACCCCAGCTAAACTGGTGCTTTCACTGAAACAGAGACACAATTTTACCCCCAATCTTGTCTCTGTTACAAGTCATCAACACACACTCCAATTCTAACAGAGCATCAAAATAACTGCGGGTGGACTTTCAGTTCACTGAAAGTCTCCTTGGGTCTCAACCAGAGTAACTGATTAAAGAAAAAATTTAGGCTTTTAATTATATGTCTGTTGTTTTCATAATTTTTCTTTCCCTGCGTTGAGAAGCACCAAGACAACTGGGAACCATTTGCTTATGTTTTCCACTAAAAGAAACTCAAACCAGAGTTGAAGCAGCTCATAACACTAATGTTTCTTATAGATTTGCTTTATAACTATAAACAATAAGATCTGTAACCTCCACCTTGAACCCAGAGGGTGTCAAACATTTTACTGTACATCAGATGCCACAGGCAGGGAGCAGGTGTCTGCACTTGGTTGCTTGTGCAAGTGTGAGAAAGAGACTGACTGAGACACACACGCAGGCTGGAAAGACGTGCTCTGCTTACTCTGCTACTTCTCCTACGTCTTGTCTCCCTCAGTTTACCTTCCAGAATCTCTGGAATTAGACATTGCTCAACCCTCATTCAAAGGGACAAAGTGCTTTGATGTTTACAGACATTTGTTTCCACCCATGTTAGCAACCATGCTCTCAAAACCAAAGAGCTAAAACTAAAGCTGTGTAAAGACACAGCTCCTTCTCATAGTGACTCAAGCTCAGAGGGTAACAACAGGATCCCAAGGAACATTTCCTATCAAGGCAACTCTCCTGCAGCTTCCTTCCCTCTGGTCACATCATCGCTCTTTCCCACAAAATCTTACATCATTCTAACTTCTTGCTATGTCACTTGGGTCAAAGCTCAGAGACACACTTCCCGATGGACACACACACTCTCCAATTCATTTACAGCCTCAAGAGCCACCTCTAACATCAAATACATGGCTTGATTTCCTTCCCCATTCTGAGAACTCACCTTCCCTCTCAGCTGAAGTGTAAAGCCAAAGCCCAGCCCATTAGGGACCCCATAGCATTTTTTTTTTTTTAAATACAGGAGACTCAGTCAGCTGTCCTAGTCAGGCTTCACATCGGGCATTTATTTTCATTCTGTCGACTCACATTCCTCCTGTAGATTCAACCAGATGATTTATTCTCCAGTCCTGATAGCAAGACACTGCTGGGTCCTGTTATGGCCCAGATACTGGAAACGCTTACAAACCTGCTTCATTTTAAAGTGAGTGGTCCTACTTAGAGGTGCATTTACAGGAGACTAGAAATTCTTCATCCTCTTTAACACTGTCTTGTGGGGCACACGCACACCAGGTGACAGTACAGGAACAGCTGTGCAGCTCCAGGCCATTAATATTACAGCTGCATCCAAACTGGGTCCCATTTCCAAGGGAATTACTCAGATGATAAAAGCTACAGTTTGTGGGCCCAAATTTTCAGCAATGGGCAAAGGTCATCTCTAGAAAAGAGATTCTTTTCCTTTTTATACCAAAATAAATCATAAATACTACATGGAAGCCAAGGAGATCATTTGGGGTTACATCAGTCTAAGGAAGAGAGAAATCTTGGGGGTCCAACAGTTCTCAGCGTCCTGAATCTCAGATGGTCAGAAAGATGTATGCGGTTTCTGAGAGGAAGCATTGCTGATATTCTTCAATTTGTAAAGTACAGAAAGAAATCATAACAACAAGGTTATCCCCTTGCTTTTCCCTCAAAGATCTCTAAAAACCTGGCTAGGAGGAACGGAGGAATCTTTGCCATACCGTGATCCTCACCCGTTCCCCAGTCCTTCCCAGTTAAAGCAACAAATAACTTTACTTTTGTAATCTGCCTCTTCAACCTCAGCCAGCTCACCACCACAACATAAGGACAGGAAAAGAGATGGTCCAGAGGAATAGCCATCCAGCCTGGAAGGTACAGGCCAGTGTGGCCAGAAGATATCCTATATGGGAGACAAGCCCCATTGCTGTGCAGCTGGGACTCATGATGTAGCAGATTCCTCCGCAGAGGATGCAGAGAAAGGCGGGGGAGTGATGGAGGAAAGGGAAATGGAGCATAAAAAGACAACTGAGGGTTTCTCTGTTTGGTTTTGAAAAGTATAACAGTAAATTAAAACATAAATGGCAACCACTTAAGCAAGAGAAAAGTATACCTCCCCATCCCCCCCAAAGGTTCCTTTGACACCGCTATGAATGAAAACGTCAAACCTTTGACATTGATTTGTCTGAGATGTCACCCCCTCTCCGATCCTCCTCTCGCCTGGCGCGCTGCCAGCTCGCAGCCTAACAGATATGCGAACTTGGTTCACAGCAGGGAGCATCATGTGAGGGGAGCAGGGGAGGGGGGCAAGCACAACCGTAGAGAAGGGAGAGAAATGACTCGTGCCTTCACGGTGATGCGTTTTCCTTTATAAATTAGTTAGGCCGCCGTTAGGAGATAAAGAAATTATCTGATAGCTGTCGAGGCAGGCGCTGCTAGATTGCAGTTGAAGGAACTAAAAGAGATGTAAGGGAAAAAAAAAAGTGAACCTCACTGACTTTCTTCTGCTTCTTGCCTCCTCCCTTTGAAGGAAAATCTGTTAGTTACGTTTAGAGCCGAGACAGAACATTTCGGAGTCTAACCTTTAAAAAAACAAAAAAAAGAAAAAAGAAAAGAGGAAATGTACAGAAAACATGAGTGTGCACGTGCATGCACATACACATGTACAGTCAGGTACAGGAGCCACAACTTCAAGCCACACAAAGACCGAAAAGAAAGTTGCAGAGAGGCATGCAGCTTTCCTGAGCCCCAACGGGAATTACTGATCTCAGCAGAGCCAAAGTGAGATCGTTTTGGCAAAGGCTAACGTTGCTTTTCCACAGTGGAAGCCAAGGAGAGGCTTCAGGTACCGGTGAAAATTAATTGCGAGCGATTTCCAATTTCAAAGGCAGTCATCCCTAATTCCGAAGTGGATTTTCATCCAGGAACAAAGCCACGTCTGCTCTCATTACTTCCGACTCTCAACATTTCTGGACTTACTCCCATGCATGCTGGGGTGGGTGGAGGGGCTTAAGAAAAAACTCTAGGTCAGATCCTCATCTACTGTAAATCAGCACGGCACTGCTCATTTACACCAGCTGAAGGCTGCGGGGACCCATCTCATGCTTTGTCTTCTTAGAAATACATATTTTATGAAGTATTTACATTTCAATAAACCCAGCAGGAATTTCATTTAAAAAAGAAAAAACAAATTAAAAAAAATTCACAACACACATCCATCCTCAACAAAACCCAAGAGATTTAAAAATTAAGCAAAGAATAAAAAAATGCAAACTCCAGTAACTTGTGCAGTCCAAGTCAAAAGCTACAAAGACTTAGGGTAAAGAAACAAAAATTATCAGTGCTTAAGAGGATCAGTGACAGTCCAACACATGCTGTCTTTCGCCCTCGCACTGAATTAAATTGTCAGGATTATCACCATAATGCTCTGTTTATGAAGGGTAACGGCAATTTGTGCTGATGGCACTTGCTGCCTTTAGCTTCGAGCTGCCTTCCTGCATCTTCTCTGTAATTCATCAGCTCTTTTCTATCCCGTTGCCCCTTCTCACACCATGAGCTACTATGTAGGAAGAGCGGAGGACACATGACTGCCAACAGGCCGAATCGACCACCCGTGCCAATTAGACACTCATTTTCTTCCGTCTGAAGATGGGGGTCAAGGAAGGCAAATTATACTCCTTTTTTTTGGCAAGTCCCTCACCCGCAAGGCAGCACATTTTATGAAGAACATAAAACAAACATACAAGAAAAGACAATCCCCAGAGTTCTTTGGCTCTACTGATTTGAGAAGTGGATGAAAAAAAAAAAAAAATTCACATAAACCTCCCTCTGCTCATTCAGCACAGTCTTCTACAGATTCCCGAAGAACATGGCTAGCTCAACAACAGGTCTCCTTAGCAGATATAATTAGCAGTGTGAGTGACACTGCTCCTTAAACTTGTTAAAAAAACCCCAAATTGGATAAAAGCATTAACATTTAAAACAAAAAAAAGGAGGGAAATTTCCCTCTCCTTCCTCCAACACTTCCAAAATATTGTAAAATAGAAAAATAGAACTTTCCACTCGGAGTTAAAAATTCACAATTATGTGGGATTTCACCTTTAAATGTCAGTGCTGTTTGTTACATGAAAAAAACCCCTGTCAGCTTAGCCCTCCATGTCTTGCTGGTGTCTGCTTAATAGATAGTTACCTGGGATGATGGATAGCTCTTTGTTAGACCACTAAATGGCTCACAGCCTAGAATAAGCCTGTATTTACTGCCAACATTTGTTTGTTTCAAGGATGCAAAACCAAATTTGACTCCAAGCAGCTCCACCCGACATAAACACAAGAAATAAGAGAGAACTAATTTGTGCATGAGTTTACAGGGCTCCATCAACACTAGTAGAACACTAAAGGGACTCTACTTTGCTGATGTTCTGAAACGCTGAGAGACAGCAGTGCAGGGAGCAAGGGGAGTCACATATATCCAGCCGACTGCTGAGGAGGCTTGAGACCTGATAGTACTCCTGACTAGTAATGCTGAGCAGCAAGTTGTGGTTTTTCTTCACAAAAGGACCACTGCACAACCAGAGCTGGACTAAAATCCCATCACGTGTTGGCCATCAGGTAGCTGACTGCACACTGGGCTGGTCCTTACCCAGCCTGGCTTGCTCTCCTTACTGCCCACTCCCAAGTCTGAGCTAGAGCCAGTGTAAGAGAAGCTTTCTCAGCTAGCCGGGAAGCACACCCCACTTCTGGTCTGCAGAGTCTACCCCCCTTATTGCCTTCCAGGACCATACTGGGTACTCGCCACTTGCAAAAGCCTCTACTATTCCTGTCACAAGCCACTTACACAACACATCTTGGCCAATTACCTGCCAGATATGACCCACAGCTCCCTAGCTATTTCTCCACCGGATCTCTCCTGAAGAGAAAGCACAATCTCTGACAATATGGTGCTATGCAGGCAGATGGCCAGTTAGCATTTGACAGGCTCATTTGACTTGTGATCTCCACATAGCCACGATTTGAACCCAGGGCCAGAGAGATAACAATGGAGTGCAAAGGATCTCCGACTATCGTCTCCTCTCTGCCCCTCACCCTCACACTCACTCACACACAATCTGTCAGGCTGATGATTTTCACACACTTTCCTCTTCTCCTTTTGCTAGTCTGGGGCCGGTCCTGGATCACAAGAATTAATAAATTCTTATTAAAACCTGCACGAGACACAGTCCCGCTGAAAGTGCCATGGAAGGTTAATTAGCAAGGATGAGCTGAAACTTTTGTTCGCGTTTCTGACTCACTTAATCTTGTGAGAAGCCAGCAAGCTGACATATTCTGCCTCCGAAGGCGCCAGGACAAGCAGGCTGTTCCCGTGACAGCCAATGCGAGCCGTCCTCCCGATCCGGTGGATGTATTCCGCAGGTGAAGCCGGAGCGTTATACTTCAAAAGGGAACATGAGAAGGGAAAGGAGGAATTAACAGAACACAGCATGTTAATTATAAACGAGACACTCAGCCCGCTCATCTGAAACAAAAGGGATCTTAGCAAAACCCACATGCTATACCTCCCTCGGAATTGGCCTGTTTATACAGAGCCCATTGGGCTCATCCCTGTAACCATCACTCAGCCCCTCAGCCACAGCAGTTTTTTGACATGTGAATGTGACACATTGGCCAACTTTCAGATAATAGGACAGTTTCCCCATCTCAGTGTCTCTCTTTGCCTTTTACATTTTATTTCTATACAGGCACGTCAGGAACCTGTTTGCTTTCCTTAAAAAAAAAAAAAAAAAAAACCCAGACCAAAAAAAGCCCCAGGACTGCCCATACAGTGCAGGAAGCTGCCTGCTCTGCATTTGGGAGAAAAGACATAAATTAAAATGGATTAAGATTTGGAGTTGGGCTAAATTGCTTTGTTTTGATTAAAGCAAATCATAGCTGGTTACTGGATAGAAGAAATCTAAGAGAGATGAGGGATTAAGTGCCTTCAGCAGCATATGATACAGGTAGCAACCGTCCTCCCATGCACAACTATCAGGCACTATGAAAATGTTGCTTAAAGCCCCCCCTGACATAGTGGGGGCCTCTCATTTACTTCACTGGGAATCAAAACTGCCCAGCCATTTGCAAGATCTGATAAAGGGTGACATATTTCCCTCCCTTTAACCTCCCCCTATTCTTCTCTCCCCGCCGCCCCCCAGCCCCCTTCCTGGAAAAATGAACATGCACAGAGATACTGCTCAGAAATGAGCCCTCAGCAGTTTAACTGGAAAAAACCCAACAACCAAAGCCCACTCTAGTGTTTATACCTGTGCCCTCTGGCAAAGTTTCTACTGGCTAGAGGTGTGAGTAAGATGCTGTGAGCAATCTAATTGCTCCCTGCAGGTCCTTGCTCTTGGACACAGCTCTCAGGACAGCTGAGATTTCGCCTTCTGGACACACAGAAGTCTCCCAGGGCTTTAGGTAATTTGCACTGCGTTCTAACACTGGCAACTATATCTTTGGTTAAATTATATTACTATACAGATCTGGGAATTAAAGACTTCACTTCCTCAGCCTTCTCCAACTAGCTAGCTGCTACAAAATCTTTCTTTTTTAAAAACACAAAATTAAAATCAAATTTGTTACCTGAAGGGATGAGGTAGAAATTAAAAAGCTTTGTGGAGGCTCTGTGCCCTGTTCTTTTTACCCAGGTGTCACTTGACACACAAGAATCTCTGGATCAGTTTTTCCTCAATTCAACTAACCTTTTTTTAATTATAAATCTTTTATAAAAATGAAATCTGCTTCATGCTCTCAGCTTCCTCTTTGAAATGACAGGTTGCTATTTTTAAGGTTCAATCCATCTCCCTTAGTTTCTATTTTTTTTTTTTTTTCCAAAGACAATATTTCTGTCAACAGCAATGCAGCAGTGTTGGATTTTTGTTGTTGTTGTTTGTTTTTTGTTTTTTTTTTTTTCCAGGGAAAATCTGAGCTATGCAGTTCTACTGAAAGCTGAATGTGTACAGCTACTCAGCCCCAGCCCCAACGCAGCAAAGCCTCGCTTGAAACATTCAGGTCATTGCACAGACACTATTGGGCTACTCAATGTTTAACATTAGGATCACACTTAAAACTCCTTATGGAACTGCCTCCCCAGCAAGCTCAGAAAAATAGAAACACAGAACTGCAAGAGAAATGGCCAGTACTTCACAAGATTTGGCTTCCTGTGGAGGGAAACAGAGGGTGTTTCCTCCCAGCGAGTGGAATATTATTACACAGCTGGTAACACTGGAGTTATTGAGGAGGAAAAGAGACTGTCAAAACCAAAGATACGATAGCAATACTGTATCCTAGCAAAACCCTGAGTCCCAGTCCTGCAGTCAGGAACACGTGGATCTCCCACACCTGTGGGCATCGGCACAAAGACCAGCAAACTGCAGAAAGAGGGTCTGGACTGGAAAGGGATTTCATCTGAGCAAGACCACACTTAATACATACGCACACACCTACGCACACAGCAAACCTACCTGTACGATCCATGTAACCTGAGGCAGGTCTAGGCCACGTGCTGCAACATCCTTTAAAATGAATAAGGAAATTACTTTAGTAAAAATACTTTGAAAATATCGGCAAAGTAAGAACTCTTCTGGGATGGCAATTATGCCAGTAAACAACTGGCGACACAAGTAGGAATTTTATGTGCCTAGTTTGGGGAGAGATGGACTGAAGGTCAGAAATAATATTGAAGGTTTAGAATGCAAGGAATATTGTTAACAGATTAATACAATAAAAAATAATCCACTACTATGGCCCAAAGCCTGGAGGATATAAAACTACCTATTTCAGGATAGTGGTGTTGAATTACAGCAGTCTGCTAAAGTCCCTTTACATCATACCTGAGAGAATCAACTGTCTTAATGGCAGTGATACCTTTGGTTCTTCAGTTTGTTTCATTGATGAAAACAGATCTGCTTGTAGGCACCTACTACCCAAACCAGAATTAAACCTCTGGAAGGCAACACTGTATCTGAGCACACCTTTCTCCACAGCAAGCCTAAGAACTAAAACCAGGCTGCTTATGATGAAAAGGAAAATGGCCACAAAGCAAATGGTCAAGGATTCTAGGCCTTGAGTGGAATGTCCAAAGATGCACTGATCTCCATCTACAAATAATTAGTCGTTTCCCAGGTGATGGTCTGAAGTCAAGGAGCAATGACTTGCAGGTCACCTGGCCCTACAATAAAAGGCCAACAAACAAGTTAACAGAATCTGCAGGAAGCTGGAGGACAGCTCGAGGAGAGGGGAAATCCCTTAGATTTTCACCAGTCTGGCTTTGATTTGGAGAAACAAAACTCAGTCCTGAAGAAGAGTCTGAGGCTGCTGTCAGGAGTGTTATTTGATGTGCCAGCTGGTGAGAAAACCCCTCAACTTGGAGAAAGACTTGAATGAGACCCTTTAGTTATCCACAGCCAGTATAGCTCAAAAAACATACTCTTTCAAAGAGAAAAGAGAGTTTAAATACTATTCGAAATGGAGAGAGAGTGCAAACAGGTTTCAATCTCCCTTCTTGATTTTCTGTTCATTAGTAATGTCCTCACATACTCCTTGGATTTTACATTCACCACGCGCAATAGCAGAGCAGGTGTGCAGATTTAACTCTGTTAGGAAATGTTTTGGAACACATGTATCTTTTAGCTAGTTGCAAAATAGAATATATTAAGAACGTAAGCAGGAGCTTAATGTACTAAAAATGTGTCAGCCACCCACTGAAGTGTTTTCATGCAACTCCCACACACGTTAAAAGACTAGGAAGCTGATGTTTTGGCAGCAAAGGCCTTCCCATAAGCACTAGCCAGGTTGCTTTGTGGCTCCAACTGCAGTAAAAGAGGAGACACTTTCCACAGCGCCCACTCTGAAATAATATACACTTTCGCTCCAGCACGCTCATTAAGAAACGACTTGTTCCCAGAGTCAGAATGAACAGATGTACAAAAAGCCATTTAAAGGAGGTTGGAGGAAATAAATCAAGTCGGGGAACGTGTACAGCAGTTACCAGGATAACAAGATTATAAACTCTACAGCACGATCAGACAGGAGTGCTGACGTCTGATTCCGATCTGGCTGGCTCTGTTCTGTACTTCCATGCTGACAAGTCTTTGGTCTTTTCCTATACTGTGCTCTTTCTCACACCCAGTAGTCTAGGAGAGGCTGTGTTTGCTGAGAGGGCTCTGACCTTGGGACAGAGTCAGTTTACCCAAAATAAACAGCAGCCGAGTCGTCCCCGTGGTCAGGAGCAGGCACCTCCAACACGGGGAGGAGGAGGAGACAGCAGGGGCAGGAGCCATCCCTCTCATCCATCAGGATTCTTCCTCTCCTCTTCTAAGATACCTTTTCTCAACACCTCTGTTTGGGAAACTACTGTCACTGACAGTATTGTTCTCACGTGCCTTTGCCAAAGCAAGCAGGAAAGCTGAAAAGGTTAACCAAAAGCCTAATAAATAGCCAGGGACAACATTTTAGAAGGAGGCTCTCTCCCATCATCAGCCTTGTCTTCACTACTGCTTTCACAATGCCACCAACTCCACTCAGCTGTTACTGACACATATCAGCAGCTATTCTCCTGGGGTTTAACTTGGCTTTCTTTCAGAAGTGTCTTGGGATTTACTGGTAATTGGAGTGTTTTGCAAACTCTCAAAGATTCCTCAGTATCAGTCCACCTGCGTCTCCTGTAGCTTCTTTTCCTCAAAGACCTTAGTAGACAGCAGCAAGGTAGAATTATGATAAAAAGTTTGAGTTGATTTGCTTTCCTCTACTGGCAGAGCCCATGAGCTTCTTGCTTCTCAGATCTTTAGAAAAATACTTGTGGGTCACCTTACCAGGGAAGAGAATACAGCTCAAGCAACAATTACCCAGTTTTACTAGCGTTATATTTATTCCACACACAGAAGCACTAACCCGCTGCCAGTACTCTTTCAAGAAGCCCAATAGATTTCCAATGTACTACTCTCCCTTCCCCACTGCCCCCGACGGCATTCCCCTTTCCATGCATGACCTCACACCACCACTCCTTAATAACAGGGAAATCAAGAATACGACACCTCAGCAGGTCACTGCTGATTGCTTTCAATGGGCAATGGAAGGGAGAATTAAGTGACCATCTTACAGGAGCAAGAAATAATCTACAACAGGGCAATTTTAAAGAAAACCCAGATGCGAATCATACACAATAATCTGAAGCCTTAACCACGCTCCCGCCCTGATCCCAATTCCAAGTCACACAATGGCACAGTATCAAGGTACAACCCACCTGAGGATCCCCAAAAATGCTGAAATTTTTTCTTCTAAGAATTCGCGTTACCAGCCTGTGCTTGTGGTGGTGGGGTACAGAGGGGTTGGTGCAAGGGAACGGAGGGCAAAAAGGCCACACCAAAAGCGAGGCATATTGCTGCAGAAGACCAGAACCAGCACAGCCACAAAAGTTTTGCAAGGGCCTTGGTTTGCTCAGTCCCTCTCACACAATCTAATTAGGGCAAAGGAAATTGCTAAAGTTGCTTTTGAAAGACACTCAATGGTGAGGTCTTGAAGGCCCTGAGCTTGACAATTGGCTGCCTACATGAGGCCTAGAAGTACAGATGGAAGGCAGCTTGCTCAGGTGCCAGGCTGTCAGTTGGATTAAAATGACTCATTTATTTACCAAAGAACCTCACAAAGTGCTTTAGCTAACAGGCAGAGAGGGCCTAACGGCTCTCCAAGCTGGGGAAGAAGCTCTCGCGCCTTCCCGGCCTGCCAAAAGTCATTACTGCCGAGTGTGGAAAGCCATCAGCAGGGTAGAGACCCCCGTCGGCAGGGTGACAGATTGGGCTGCGTAATCAGAGGAGGAAGGAGAGAGCACAGAAGCTGTCAGAGGCGAAAGCTCTTGGCTGGGGCCGCCAGAAAACTGGCAAGATGAGTTAGCGTGACTGAGTAAACAGCAAACAATCTCCAAATGATCTTTCCTCTCTCCCTGGAAGAGATGAACTTGTTTAAAAGGCACATCCCAAAGGAAGCCGCAAAGAACTTCAGTGAAGGAGAGAGAAATAAATCTGGATGAGACCCTCTGAGATACACGGCCCTTCCTTATTTTCTTGTCTGCCAGCTTATATTGTCTGGCAAAAATATTTTATGGAATATATTAATATACATATGACATAGAGCAAATTAATAAAAGGAACAGCAGGTCCCATTGCTTACTAGAGCGGAAAGATGGGTGGAGAACATGGCATAAGGGACAAGGGAAGGACAGGAACATTATTTGTGTTGCTCTTTTGTGAGCCAGGTTTCAAAATTCTGTGGGCACAAAACATGATTTCGCAATGAAAAGAACAGAACCATCTTTCTGCAGAACATTTGTGCCGGTATGAAGAAAAGTGTCAGAAAAAGCAATGCCCTCGGAGGCAGGAGGTGGTCACAGTGCCTGGCTGCCCTTTGGACATCTGCGTTGGGGAGGCACCTGTAATGTGGGACTGGTGCAAAGTGTATCTCTATATTAAGGTGTCCATATGGTCCCCATTACTGTGGTAACAGGCCACCTCCTGGTTTCAATGCATTTGTCCTCCCAACATCTCTGTAAGATAGAACAGTGCTACTATCCCCATTTTACAGATGGGGAGCTGAAGCACAGAGAGATTTTGGACTCAGACACACAACTTACTGTGCTTAACGTGCTAAGCATGTGCCAGCTGAGCCACAGTAACTGTAACTGTCAGGATTTGCATCCCTGCCTTGCAGTTAATGCACAGTAGCTTAGATTGAAACGAAGGAGGGTTACAATAGATGCATTACCTTACACTAGCCTCTTCACGGCAATCCAGATTAATTCACGTTACCTCCCATTTATGACAGGTCAGGAGCAAACACACAACTATCGCTGCTCAGCTGACATGTGGCTACTTGCCTTGTCATCACAATTCCACATCCACTTGTACGGAGTCTGTGGCATGGCAGGAAATCAAACCACATCTCCAGTGTCTCAAGAGGGGGATCCCATCCACTGGGATTTCTTTATCCAACTTATTGTTCTTCCTACCTTGTCAACAGCTGTAGGTTTCCTGGCAGATTTTTCCTGCCACGGGCTGCATTTCCCCTTCAAACGGTCTCACCCAGAACTGATATCCCAGTGATTGCAATGATTCTGTTTTCTCTTTGTCTAAAATTGAGCGTTCATCGTCTTTCCAAACTCATTAAACTGAAATTTCAGGAACATGTCTTGTAACATGACATGTTCCTGAAATTTCTCTGTTATAGACAGCATGTGCATGAAGGATAACAAAGTTTAGCTATTTATTATTTAGAATTTAGCAAACACTTTTTATCTTCAAAACACTTAATCTACGCCACTGAATGATTTAAGCTTTGCTATCCTCCTCAGTTGAGACACTTAAGTATTACCACCATATACAGGGAAACCAAGTTATAGTTACACTTATGCATTGCAAAGATGCATTTTGACCTTGATCGAATCACTGAAAGGTTGTACACCCAAGGAGGACCAAGACCAGCACGTAACAAGTACAATTTTACAGGTGATACAATATGTAATTTGGCAATGCCAAATCAAACACTCCTATATACATGGCAGTCCTCGTTTGAACTGCAGGCATAAAAATAAGATAAAATTCAGCCCCCACTCGGAAAAAAATGGCAACTAGTTTCCTTTAAGAATAATGCGCTGCAAGAACAGGAGTCATTTCAGAGCTGGAGAGGGTTTCTCAGCTCTAATTACTCCCGATCGCTGTAATTTACAAGTTTGCGGTGGGTAGAAATCGCCAAGATTCACACATTTTCAGATCAACAGCTGCCACTATTAGAGAGCAAATCGTGCAGCCTTCTGCACCACTGCAGCGGGCTAGCTGTGGCACCGACAGGTCAGAAAGGAGAAGTGGAAGGTGCCACCACAACACAAGGGTGCCAGCAAACTTCAGTGGAGGACAACAATTTCTCCCTCAGCACCCCTGAAGGAAGCTTGAAGGGCAAAGCATGGAGAGCAGCAGAGCATGTGCATTTCTAATGACACCGTTCTCTGGTTGGGCTTCCCTTCCATCCCTGCAGGTTTTTGTTTTTAACCTTGGGGTAGTCATTAAGATGGGAAATATCACATTACATCCAATTTACCTGGCAGTTATGGGGCATACTACAAATTAGGATTGCGTTCTACTGACTGCATGTAGAGGGCAAGGTTCCAACTTCAAATGAACGAATTTTTCCAGACATAAGACCATGCAAAATACTTAGAGGCCTCTTGTATAAGACAGACACTTTTTCTGTATATGGTACCTTGCAGCAAAAGACCATGTAACAGTTCGCAAAGAGGGCACCACTCCTTATTTAACACGTGAAATGCAGAAAAAGGAGATGACTTTCCTCAAGGTCAGACAGCGAGCTGGAATTAGAGCTCAGTGCCAAATCCTCTGTTCTACCATTAGATATCAGACAGGCCCATTAGCGTGGAGCTGCAAAGGGACTCCAAGTTACTTACAGTGCAAAGCAAGATGCCAGTCTTGGATTTTAGGAACTCCTGGAAGACCTCTGTTCTTTCCTAGAAGATTGAAACAGAAAAATGAAAAGAGTGCTTATGTACTTTATTATCAAACATAAAGCAAATTAGCTAATGTAACAATTGAACAACTATGCTTCGTTCACTCTATCATGCACAGCTTCAAAAGCAAAGGAATTGACTTCATGAGTTCCAGTCAGACTCTTCCTGCAAACGGAAAAAATAAATCTATGGCATACAAGTGTGGTCCCCGGTAGGAAGGGAGAGCGTCTGGGGCAAGCCTGAATGCATTCGGTCAAACCAAAGCAGCCAACACCTCCATGGTTTGCACAGAAGCATGGCCTGTGTATGTCAAAAAGCAGTAACTGTTTTATATGGAGAAGGGATCCACAAAAGATTAGGCGACAGCAACAGAAGCACTGACATACTTTATGGGCAACACAAGCTTTTGTGAATGCAAGAAAAAGCTGGACATCTTAACGGCTGTCTGTCCAGTCACACGATGGGCAGGATAAGCCCGTTTTGTTGACACGGCGATACAGTCACATCACAGGAAATCAGCCTCATCATGTGCCCAATGGGGCATGCAGGCAGTCACTGGACTGACTCAGTAATTATTAAGTATCGGGGATGCTCAGCTGCACAGTTGCTCACGTGAACTGTTGTGGGATAAGTCTCCAAAGTAACATGGCAGGAGAGATGAGACCTTGGTCAGAAACCCCTGCCCAAGGGGGCATGGAGGCAGGACTCCCGGCCCTGCAGGCAGCTGCCACCGGGCTCCCAGGGCACCCTCCCACGGCCTTCCCACAAGAAGGGAAGGTACTCATGAGGGCCACGAACAGGGCTGCTGACACGGGGATGGAGGTTGTTCCTTCCCAGGAGCGTCAGAGGCGGGCGCTCCCCAGCCTTGTCCTCACCGTTGGTCTGCACTAGAATTCCTGCAGCCCCCCTTTCTAACACGAGCTCAGGCTCCCAGGCAGGGCTGTCCACAGCCCCAGATTCCAAACTACACTGCCAGCAGCCTGAGCCTTGAGCCCCAGAACTGCAGGAACCTGCCAGTACAGCTCCTCATTTACCTTCAGAAACCTCCTGCTTTGTCAGTCCCAAAAATCTTCCTAAGCACACTTCAGTTAGTTTAACTAACTATTTTGGGGTGTGGTTTTTTTCTTGATAAAAGCAACAAAAACTGATTCTCCAGCCCACATTGCATCACAACAATAATTGCTATCACACAAGACAACCTCTGAGCACTACTTACCAAAGGCCTCATTTGGTCTTTGCTTGCCAGTACCACCTACACTCCCTCTCCTCAGCTGTGGGAAACAACCACACACTCACATTCCCTTGATCTGATTCCATTTACTCTTTTCCTTTTCAGAGCTCAGGCTGTCTCTGGCCTCAGAGACACCACAGTCATTTCCTTCCTGCCCCTTTTGCTTCCTCCTTCCAAAATATCCTTCTTTCCATGTTTCAAGACTTCCTCCTCAGAGTTCTAGCTCGGAGTTAAGTGAATGTCCTGTTATGTTGATGATATAGAAGAAACCTTACATACTTGACTCCCAGCTAGAGGTACTGTTCTAGGAAAGAAGGAAAACTTGGGCCTTGCCGACACACTGAACCCTCTGCTGACAAAAATTAAAGAAGAGAGCACGCTGTATCTTGTTGACAATGACAGCAGCCGTGCTCAGCAGTACCATATGGGATCCACAATTTAGCTCCATTAATGCTCTTAATTTGAAGACATCAAGCACTAATTACACACTGGGTACTAAAAAGGCAAAACCCTTCCCCTGGTGCCAGCTACTTAGTGGTGTTCTGTTGGCTTAACAGCTGGTCAGGGTAGAGTTGGGCCAGACCAGGCCTGCTCACTCGCTCAGGCAGGCAGGTTGAGGAAAGGCCAGACTGCAGGGACAGCAAAGCACATGTTTCTGGTCTCCACAGGATGGGAATGAGTGAGAAAAACAATGGCTCTTCACCTCTTGCTTCATCAGAGGAGCTCTACTCATTTACCATCTCTGCTGTGTAGCTCAGAGTAGAGCGGTAACTCTCCATCACAGACCAAGGGCAGGATCAGGGGCTGAACTTTCAAGAGAGGTCCCTCAGGTACTGAGAGAAACGCTGCAGTGACAGTTCATTTGACACTCTTCTCCTGCCATCTCAGCCCTCTGTAGCAAGCTCCAATCTCATCACTCAGGCCTATCCAGCTAAAACCTAGACCTATTTTGGGGTAATCACTGTTATATTGCTATTATTCCATCCCAGGGAAACGAGCAGTCTGTCAAGACACTGCTCTTCAAAACCAAAGCCAAACTGCTCCATCCTCATCTAATGGGTGCAACTTATTGGGCAGTAATGTTTTGGAGCTTGGATGAGGTTTCCCTTTGGCATTAAAAGCCTGTCTTGACTGCATGAGAGAGAGAACCATGGATACATAAATGGTTTAAGCGCACCCACTGGGAATACAGAACGGCTGCCTCAGCCTACTGAAATAACACCTCTTGCCTCTTCAGCTGTGTTTTTCAGATATAGCTACCAAGGTACTTTCCAGAAGTGGGACAATATTCTTATTCTCATTAGCAGATGGAAGAGTGAGGCCCCTAGAGGTGAAATGACTCTCTGTCCTCTCTTCTGCCCTCCCCCCCAAAATAACCACATAATATATCATAGGGAATAAGGAATAAAACGCTGTATCCTGACATTTTGAGAATGCTTACTTCCTGTTCCATGTTGCCGTGCAGTCGCAGAAACTGTAAGTGTGCGGGGGAGACAGATGAACGCCCAGGTTGTTGTGACTCTAGCCCTCCTGCAAGGACCTTCAGAAGGAGCTCATAGTGGAATTCCACTTGTTCACAGCTGGAGAAAAAGATTATCATCTTATGGTGTTTTTCAAACTGCAAGAAAAACAAGAAAGTTGCACATGACCACTTTCCCAGGCCTCTCCCAATTCCCTGATTATTGCAAGGTCTAGGTGGCTTCCACTTCCAGAGATACAATTATCCAGGAAAGAATTACAGAGTCTGACACCAAATACTGAGCCCACAAAAGAAGTACAAGTACATGCTGCACAGGTATCTCACTGCCAGCACGAAAGACACAGCAGCACCTCAGCTCTCCTGTGGCTCTCCATACGCTAGATGCACTTCAAAGCCCCAGATCTAATCCATGCTATCCTTGACAGAGTAACGGATAAAGGAGTGGGAAAGGGCAAAGGGCTACTTAGTAATATAAATGCAAACAGTCTCACCTTGCATTTCTCAAGGATAAAAGCTGCCAACGTGACAAGCCTCAGTTTGCTGGGGACCATCATGACATACTGCTTGAGCTTCTCTGGAACAGCAAAGTTTTCCTGCTTCATGCAGTCTGATGAACTACTGGCTTGTCTATCTGTGTGCGATGCTGGTTTGAGTCCCTTCTGGATTTCATCTGCTATGGAAATGCTGATGGGGTCATTCAAACTGATATCGGCCAGCCGTGTTACTCCTGAATCACAGAAAATAAAAAATATGTGAGGTCCAGTCTGGGGTGCTGCTGGGGAGGGTGATGATATATTAACATAAATAAAACAACTAATGCAATGCCAGTGAAAAGCTGTGAAGGGCGAGGAACTAATAAGCCGTGCCTCGGACACTGACAGAATACCTCCCCGAACTTCAGACTTTTCAGGGCTTAGCCAGGCTTAGTTGCTGTGGACTCCACCAAAAGCATCACAAGACACTAATTCAGTCAACTGTGCTATTTTACATTACATGTCACTGATGTATATAATACATAATATGCATTACATAAATGCAGACAGACAGCACTTGGCTGTTTTTTAACTTTGTGTGTGTAACAAAACCAACAGATCTTCACTCTATCAAGAGTGCAGGAATCATGAGGCCTGGCTCAACTCCTGCCCCAGCAGCTGACTTCTTGTATGATACTGAGCAAATCACATAGCACCTGTCCTGTCCTGCCGTTAGCTTTTTGCCTTAATTCTATATTTGTAAAGCAAACAAACAAACAAACCGGTGTTTCTGAGGTTCACACTTGACTTTGCTCTGGAATTGGACAGACACATGTAGGGATCATGCATGTAAGTAAATACACTGACAGAAATTCCAGTATTGAAGGGCAAGTGTCACAACCCAAAGAAATCAAGAGGTGTTATTCTGCTTCTGCTAAGGGCTTCAGGTTGGGCTGTAATAAATCAGACTCAACCAATTATTTTGCAGTTGCCTGTGCATTATTCAGCTAAAAGAGACACCACCTGTCTATAACCTACCTTCCGTGAGGGTGGCTGAGAGCAGGACATTCTGACGTGTGTCTCTCTCGGCATTTAAAGCATTGAGTATCACAGCTACGTCCTTCTCAAAGCCCAGATCCAGGATCCTACAAAGACAGCAGAGGTGACAAAAGATGCTGTAGGAAGGAATGAGGAGAAAGCCTCAATGCTACATGAGCCAATCAGGAAGAGTGGAAGTGCTAGAGCTGCTCAGATCTTTGGCCTGTATAGCTTCATGTTCCATCTTCAACTTTTGCCAGGGTCAGACATGTTAGAAGACACTGAGAGAATCTCTGCAATGAATAACTGCACAATAATCTGTCCAAAGGGGACCATTTCTTCCTAATCTCAGACATCTGGTGCTTGGCTGAGGCCACTGAGCATGAATGGTTTAAGATCACACACACGCTCTCTCTCTTATTCTTTTAAAATATTTAGTGAATTATGATGCAGAGGGTATCATAACTATTTTCCGTATCTAAAGACTTGGAAGTTTACCTGTCTGCTTCATCAATAATCAACCACTGAGTGCGACGGAAATGAATACATTCTGTGGACTTGATGTGATCAACCAGGCGACCAGGAGTTGAAATGAGGATATTTATCCCTTTACGTAATCTGTTTAGATTAAAAAAACAAGCAAAAAACACAAAAAAGAAAAATGAACAAGAAAAAAAGAAAGAAAAAAGGAAACATACAGGTTAGGAATAACTCTGGAGTAGGAACCCAGAGTGAGAAACTGGAACCTACAGAGGAAATAATCATGGCCATAGTAAAATTAGCAGGGACAGTATTTTCTCACTGATTAAAACAGAAACTTCTTGCACAGCTAAATTTTATCCTTGGTCATAATTGATACTCAGAGGCATACTCAGTGATAAGGACAGCGTGGAACGAAATATTAGTAATATTTTAAAAAGTCTAAAATATCCAAGCTAGGTTTTCTTTTCTAATTGAGTATTTCTTTTTACTGTCAAGAGTAAACTTCTTTTTATATATGCTTATATAGAGAGAAATTAAAACTCCATTTAGGATTACCAGCTTACAATTCAATTCTTGAAAAGGGAAAAGAAAGAGATTTTTAACACCAGGAAATCTCTCCTCCAGAAAGCAATTTCCCCCATAACAAATACTGTAGACAGCACTCGGTGGTAAGCAAATACACGTGTTTGTCAGAAGAGAAAAAAAATACTGACACAAGAGATCATCATCTCAGAAGGCTCATCAACATTTTAGAAATAGATCCAACTGGGGGAAGTGAACACTTCCTGCTGACCCAGTCACTGTGTCTGTGTAAGATCCAGAGGGATCACAGCTTGATCCAAACTCACAATCCTCTCTCCCAGTAAGAAAAACACTAAAGAAGAGTAACAGATAAAAACACTGTAGAGCAGAGGAACCCAAAATACAATTTAAGTTGGTTTCCTACCTGGCTTTTTCCGATTTTCTCTTTTCTCCCCCCATTAGCACTCCAGGCACAATCCAGGCAAATGGCTACAGAAAGGAAAACCAAGACCAATATAGATTCCTCTTAATAAAAAGACAGAGCCCAATCAAAGAATCATGTTTCTTGGCAAAAAGAGGACAGACTGGGGCTGACAGCAGTGTGCATCTGATTTGATCTAACAGATACAGTCTATTTGCACTCTCTCACCTACAGCTACATATCAATGGCACCTTTAGTTCTAGACATGTAACTTGCTTCCCACATCATCTAGGAAGACAGAAATGCAATCATTTTTGCACCACTTCCAATCACATAATAATATTTCTTTTCCTTCTCCCCATGTAGCCTAAGTGTTCAAAGACAAGCTACAATGCCATTTCTTCATCTTGCCTTTAAGCAATATATTCCCATGGCCAAGGAAAATTTAAGAAAAAATTCAGGACCTATAAAGTTTATGTATATGTACGCAGACCTACATGCACACACTCACCATGTCTGTGAACATTTAATGTTCATCTCATTGATATTGGCAGTTTTTGCCACTTACTTTAATGAGGTCTGATCCTTCACTGGATCCAATATTGCCCAATATTTACAGGGGAGATAATCAAAAGCACAGTACTGCCATTGCCTCGAGAGGAAATGCAGGACAGGAGCAGAGCACAGCTTCTAAGGATTGCACAAATGCGTGACTGGTAAATAGGCTTAAGTTTGCATGGGTCACTGCTTGCCAGAAACGCTCCAACAAAATAGTTTCTATAAAAAGATTTTCAATTTTTAAGGATTAAAATAAGGAAGATGTTCACGCAAGATCCAGGCAATAAAACCTTAGCAGGCATTAGAGTAATTGCATCAGGAGCAGCTCAAACAGCTTTTTTCTCTCTCAGTAATTACATATTCATATTACACTCTCCCATCATGCAGCCCTTCCAAGGTCCAGTCAGACCACAGCCTAAATCTTCTGCTTTGGGTCACTGTGACAGTTTACACTGGACTTGATGGTTACTACGCATTATATGCGACAAAGAAAAATTAAAGGGGGTCAGTCCTGATTTCATCCTTTGAACAACATCAGAAGTCCACTCGTAGTAACTTCTAATTACTATGGAAGAAGACTGAAGTACTTTAAACCTCAGCATGACACAACACAATCTTACTTGGTAATTCCATCACTAAAAAAAGACTTGGAAAGTGCTGCCTTATTTCAAGGGAAAAACCAGAAGAGAGTGTGGAATATGGATCAGATAAATTATGTAGGTACCTTCTAGCCCCATGGTAAGATACTTTGCCTCAATTAAAAGGAAAGCACTATCACTTAATGATTTTAGAAGCCTTTTAATTTCTCCAGCCATTCAACTGGCAACGCAGTTCACCAAGTTCTACTCCCCATCTGAAACCCATCTGTCTAGTATTAATTTCAGTAAAACAGTGCTTGTCATTGTGAGAGTTTCCATTCATAACTCAGACTGAAACAATGATACTTCTAAAACTAAAACACTGTGAATATCAACACTTGTTTATGAAAACACGTGCAACCAAGGTGCCATAATGAATAACTTAACTGTTCGTGTTAATAGTTTAAAACACGTCACAGGGAAATCACACACTTAAAGACAAACAGATTTATCTTTAAGAACCATGTATCTTGCCAGATGCTGGATTTCCTCAAACACGCAGTTGAATTCACAGGAACTGAAGTTGCTTAGCATCTTACAGCAAGAGGCTCAAGGAATAAATAAGAACACAGAGCAATAAATTCTTACCTTAAGTAGTTTCTGCATTGTATCAAAACTTTGTAGTGCAAGCTATGGAAATCAACAAAAGAAAGTGAGCTCTGAAAAGGTCCCTGGACTACAAAGATGGACTACAAACCCCTTTGGCTCAAAAATCTGTAAGCTAATCTAGTTATGTATATCATTAGAATTCTAAATACACCCTTAATTTTTCTTTTAGGAGCTGCTTATTATTTTATTCTCTTGCATAATCTTTCATTTATTATATTTGGACCTGTTCAAAAAACTCTCTATTGGTTCAGCTCCACAAGCCAGCTCTCAGGACAACAGAGATTTCTGCTGGCTTCTGTGAATGCCCCAGGGAGATAACAAGCTGAAGCCACAGAAGATTTTGCTCCAATGGAAGAGTAAAAGAGAAAACTGCACAATTTCTGGAAGAAAACTGCTATGAAAAGGAAACACAGCCCAGAGGTTAGCTATCTTCTGGCAGTCAGGGCAGACCACATTATTCCCAAACCTGACCCCACTGAGTGATCACGCCACTGGATCTTTCTGCCTCTCCATTTCCCAGTCAGCAGAACAGGGATGGTCATACGCACAAACCCTGCAAACCTAAATGTCTGGTCAGTAGGAAGCATTTAGCTGTTGGGTTTCATGTGCTGCCTGACAGCCATTTCTGCTGTGCAACGAAGATGACCAAGAAAAGCAACGGTGTCACCCTGACTCATTCATGGAATGTGTATGTGAGCAGCTCTTAGTTATGGGAGTAAAACTATTCTAGATGCTTTGACTACACTTGCTATATACTATTATTTGCCAAGCTCTCAAGAAAAGCCATTGCTTTCAATACAAATTAAAAGTAATACCAACTGTAATTACAAATTATCTTCATAAGTACTCTCAATGGCAGCCCTTTAAACAAGCTTATGAACAGTTTTCTACATGCTTAGTATTCATACAGCATCCTAGAGAAACAGTAAGTTTGCTGCTGTAAAAATTTAAATAGCTTCAGAGCTTTTTCCTTTCACAGAACCGAGCTGAGATACTGCACTGCAGGTTGCATAAAATATTGTGCCCCAAACTAGATACCTGCAATCAATTCTCCACATGGAACTTATTATCATTTGACATACCAAAAAAAAAAAGGTTGTTACCCTCCTCTGAAATTGCCTTTGCAATTGCAAATAATATAAATCAAATAGAAGAGAGCTCAGTGGAGAAACCAACACTTGGAAGACTCATCTTCAGCATTCACTTATGGATTTGAAAAAAGGGCTTTAAAAATGAAACGTTTGTATAAGCCTACCTATTTGCAAAGCTGATTTCACTGGATTTACTTACTCCCCCTGTGTGAGCTAGGCAAGCTTCTCCCTCCCATGCACTGAGCTACAGAGTTTCTCCAGGCTTCACAATTATTTCCAACTGCATGAGGAAAACTTAGAGATTCCTTCTTTCTTACTTTGGTATGACACTGAACAAAGATAACAACACACATCCAGAGAGCAAACACTCCTTCTGTGAGGGCAAGATCTGAGCAAAAGGACAGTGTTTCCTAAGTCCCTGGTGAACCCACATCTACACACTAAAAATCAGTGTTCAAACACTCAGCTTCAGACAGAATCAGAAAGCAAAAAGGCCACCTACCTCTCTTGTTGGGACTAATATGAGTGCATAAGGCCCATCACTGCGCTGCAAACAGAGAAGACAAGAGGTCCACTAAGAAGCACTGATAAATAGAGCACTTCCATGCCTAACTGCTATTAGCCAACAAAGTGAATTCTGAAGGGTTTTAGTAGAAGTTTGTACACACAGTTTGAGGGATTCTCTACTCCCAGCTTTTTAAAAAAAGAAAAAAAAAAAAAATCAACAGTCTTTCAAACATCAGTACTGCATTGCCTTCTCTTTCCTGCTTGGAAACCTGCTCACAGTCACACCTAACATTTTATTCCATACACATATTGTTTCACTCTTGTATTTCTGAGCTGCAGAAAAACTCTCATGTTTGATGCACAGCAACAATCTGTAGGTAGCAGCTGCAGGAAGTAACAATCCAGGATGGGTTGGAAACATTTCAGCCCACAAGGAGAGTCAGGATCACCTCTTTCCATGAAACACACAAGAGATGGCAGATCTGCAGCAGCATTTTCTGGTCAACCAGAGGATTCAAGTTGGAGACAATTATCAAATTTAATTGATACGTCAAGATTAGAAACTTATTAGTCCTAAAGACATGGCAGTAACCTTTGTTTCCAGTTCTCCCAGCCTCCAGACCATTGCCTCCTCTGCATTCTACTTACTCCAAACTTGACAATTTAGCCTACTGCATGAAGCAATGGGGAATGTGTAACACTGTTCTTGCATCCTCTGGATCTCAACAGTACAGGACGATCACATAAGCTACATGCACAAATAAAAGGGGAAGGGAGACTGCTTGACCTTTGTATCAAGGAGAGACGGTGATGGCTACAAGAGCTGGATTTTATTTTTATTGATCTCAATATCAAAAGCAAATATATTTAATTCTGTTGCACCTACCTGTATTTTGGATTCCATTCCTTGCAAAGACTGTACAAGTGGAATCCCATAGGCAAGCGTTTTACCTTTTTAAAAGGGAGAAAATTGGAAGACTTTCCATCAAAAAAAAAAAAGTCACCATGACAGCACTCCAGCAAGTTAAAGTACCGCTCATCCTACCATTCTTCAACTGAGGTTAGAGTCTGGAAAAGTTTTAATTAAGTAGAACATTTCCAGAACGGAAGATTGACAGGCAATTCACCAAAGGGTTAAATTAAAAAAAAAAAAAAAAAAAGAGGTGGTGGTATCCGACTGCGATCTATCTAAATAAATATCCTCATCCACCCAAGGACATGAGACATCCAGACATAGTTTGCAGCAAACAAGCACTTAAGTTTGTAAGGGGAGAGCGTGTGCTGCTCAGCTCTGCTGGCCTCCTGGATGGGCACCCTGGCAGCAGCCCAGGAAGAGGCTCAGGCAGCTGCACATCAACGTGCAGTCCCACCACTGCGTTGTCACACCAGGCTGCACAGCATCGGCCTGTGTCACGGCAGCCCCACGCCAGGCTTCCCAGCCCGTCACTTTATGAGCTGTACTGGGAACGTGAGGCTTTGGTTCTGTATTTGGGATTTGGTTTAACATGCCCTAGGGAAGGAGAGTGACAATTAAATACTGACCTGAACCTGTCTGAGATCTCACTAGAGCATCTTTGCCTTGCAGGAGCACAGGAATCGTTTGTTTCTGAACACTGTGTGACAAACAAAACAGGTTAGGAAATACAAATGCAACTGGATAGAATCTTAAGGTTTTAACATACAGCGACTGTTTCAAAATGTTTTACCCCAAATTCCACGCATTCATCTCTGCTGTGCAGCTACATCAGTAGAGATGATTTCTAAGGAAAGCCACTAGATAGGCATCAGAGGTAATAAATTGAAAAAAGATGGTTTTATGATTCAAGTACCAAATCAGAAGGCAGGACTCCAAGGTTCCATTTTGAGCCGTGACAACTGACTTGCTGTGTAACTTATAAGCTATTTCTCATCCCAAATTTTGAAAGCAACAAACCCTACGGCAAATGGGACAGCTTAGAGGTCCTGTGGTCTTCACAAACCAATTACATGTAATGAAACAATCACAGATGACTGGCTTTAAGGAGTAGCAAAGTGCAGAAGTTTTATATGAATTTGCTTACCTGGTCATGCTACTTATCTTTAGGACAGTGTTTATGGTGGAGATCTAGAGAGATAATAAAGAGCAGTAAACAGGTTTCATTGTCAAACTGTTCCTTTTGTTACCTCTTGTGGTACAAGATAGAGGAAAAAAAACACAACACTGATGCTTATTCTCTACATTACTGGTCCAGGGCAACTGGATGTAAAAGTTCCCACATCCTCCAAATACTTCTTGGTTCATCAGAATTACACCATTGCTAGCACATTATGAAATATCAGACTTGTTAAAATACTGCACTCCCAAAGAGTTTTCTGTGTTTTTTTGGTATTAAAACTGCAAACAGTTGTAAGGTTGGTGCTGAGACAGTGTGTTTGGGGACGGGCCAGGACACCAGCCAGCACACTGAGCTAAGAGACTGCAACAAAATCAGGCAAAGTACTGGCAAGCATGTCCAAGTCACCATGAATAAAGGTGCACCTCTTGGCTCTCTAACCTGCTCCCCACCCAAAAAAGCATTTTTCAAGGCTCACAGCCTTCTGAACACTCACCAGATGTGGATGGAGGTCCAACTGGTTAAAAGAATCTGTAGTGAAAACATCTTCTTGCACCTGCTGCACTGCTTTTCTGAGTTAGGGGAAACAAACCAAAACAAAACAAAGCATATGGTGTGGTTAAAAATTATACAACAGTATTCTATGTAAACAGCAACGAAACTACATGTACCCAGCAACCACTTTGCCTAAGCAAGGCAAAAATTCAAGACACTGAATTTCAAGGCATTGAAAGGGTTTTTTTCCCTCTCATTTGTCTAAAATACCTGTGAATTTCTGGGATATCAGGGTTGTTTCTAAACAGGCTGGATGTCTTAATGAAAGGTTTGCTTTTCTGGCTTTCATTTCTGTTGTCAGTCAACTGCTTCTTAGGAAGAGATTTTTGTGATGAACTTCCCTTCTCCCTGACTTCAGCTTCCGTAGCACATTTCTTGAAGGTGTTTACTGATGGCTTACGTTTACGTTTCAAAGGTGGGTTTCCATGTGATGACTGAAGCTTTCTTTTCAGAGCGTTCGACTGCTTTAATATTAACAAACAAACCAGATAGCAAGAATTCATTAGTGACTGAGAATTAACAACATGATATCATGTTGAATATAAGCATCAGCCCACAGATAGATCCCTTATTTTTTGAATCCCTACCCCACGACTAAATAAAACAAGTTTGATTTTTGAGGCTAGACAGTTCCTACTCTAACTGATTCACCACCATGCCTGAGACCGCTGAAACTACTGAAATGCAAAGAAAAATCTAAAGTCATATACAGTGCTCATCTCTAAAGGATTTCCTCTAGCTTCTCCAGTAACTGAGTGGAACACACTTTAAAAATCTCTCTGAAAAGCCCTGCAAATCTCCCGATTACATTAAAGCCATCCCTGTAGGCTTCCTCCTTTCTGTGGGCAGGAGGGATGGCCTGTACTTCACTCCAACTTATGTTTCTGCCAGCTTTCAGCATTTCTGAGCTCTTTATTTCTTTTGCTGCAGCAAATAATTTATTATACTGATCTTACAGCCATCTTAAGAAAAACTTTTGCGCTCCCCCTATCCCTCTAGGAACAGTGAAGAACATTAAATTTAACTTCCTTTGGTCCCCAGAGATCTTCAGTGTCCCACAGCCCCTTTTTCAATGAACTTGTTTTTCCCAACACAATTGCAAAACTCCTGAAACACATGAAATGCCAGCACAACCTTGCCCCACTTTTTTGCCCTCTTCCTCACACCTAGCCGCACACAGATTTTCTTTGTCCTCCTACGAACCATATTGTTTTCAAGCTCTATTACTTTTTTCACTTGTTTCTTCACATTTTTGACAACCAGCCAAAAACCAACGTCCTTCCACCAACATTCACCATCAGAAAACTGGTGGTGGTGGTCCTCTTCCTCAAAGTACCTATTATAATCAGGGTAAATCCTGGCAATCGCTGAACTCTCACATACTTTTGCACAGTATTTTAAGAATGCTTTAAAAATTCAGAAGAACAATTGAAACAACCCAGAACCACTGCAACAATAAATTAAAAATTGAAAACGTCTATTTAACCCATTCTTGTTTTCCTCTCCTCAAACTTATGACCTGAAAGCACCTATTCCCGCAGCTCATCGCATGCCCACAATCAGAAGTTTATTCTAAAATATAAGACTTCCCCTTCCTCGCAGCATTTCTGAGCATCTCTAAGCGAGGCAGAGGCCTGTAAGAGCATCACCCCAGCTGCAGCAGTCAGCCCCCCGCCAGCCCAAAGCCGCTAACAGCGCCAGGGAGGCGCAGAGCGATCCCCCAGCCCAGCCTCACAGAAGCTCGGACCCGCCGCTTCCCAACGAGTCTTCCCTGACGAGTCTTCCCCCTCCACCACCCCCCCCCCCCACGGAATATTAGACCCATCGACCCATCTCGGAGGGGAAAAGCCAAAGGTTCCATTTAATAACTTAATAACTTTTCAGACTGGCTCTGGTCCCCTCCTGCTGACCACGGCTCCCCCGGGCCAGCCCCCAGCCGGTGCCCCCCCCGCCCCGGTCGGGTCAGGCCGGGAGCCGCGGCTCCGGCCCGCATCACCACCCCGGGTCCCGGCAGAGCCCTGGCCGCGAGGGCTGGCTGGGGCCGGGCCGCCCGGCTGCACCTACCCGGTTGGAGGCGCCGGGCCCGCGGCCCCGAGGCGCCGAGCTGAGGTTGAGGAGCAGCGGCCCGCCTGCCGCCATGGCCCGTCGCCTCGCACAGGGCCCCGGGGCCGCCCCTGGGGCCGGGCCCAGCCCGCGAGGGCGCAGGGGAGGCTGGCGGGGGGGGCGCCCCACGGGCACGGCCGCTCGCCCGGGACCCCCGGCCGCAGCCGCCCCACGGCAGGAGCTCGGTGGGGCGCGGCCCGTCCCTCCCACCCGCGGCCCCGGGCCCGCGGGGCGGCGCAGGCGGCGGCGGGGCAGCCCCAGCCGGGACGGCCGGGGGCTTCGGCGGCGGCGGCGGCGCATGCGCGCTGCGGCCCGAGCGGCCCGTGAGGCGGCGGTAAGATGGCGGCGGCGGCGGAGCGCGGGGGCAGCCCCTCGCTGTCGGCGGGGGAGGAGGAGCCGCCGCTGGGGCTCGACTCGCTCGTCGAGGAAGCGGCGGCGGCGGCGCCGAGCGCCGGGTTCCGGCTGACGGCGGTGCGGCGGGAGCCGGCGGTGCGGCTGCAGCACGGCGTCAGCGGGCTGGAGCCGCTGGCCTGGTCGGAGGACCACCGGGTGTCGGTGAGCACGGCCCGCAGCATCGCCGTCCTGGAGCAGCTCAGCGACGTCCACAGCGGCGGGCAGGAGATGGTCATCCACCGCACGGCCGTGCCCGCGCCCTCCGCCGCCTGTCTCCTCAAGGTGAGCCCCCCCAGCCCAGCCCAGCCCGCCGCGGCGGCGGGCACCGGCCGCCTCCCGCTCCGCGGGGCCCGGGGCTGCCACGCTGTGTCCCCCCGGGGTGACGGGGGAGCCCCCGGGGCCGCCTCCCCCCTGGGCTGCTCCTGCCCCGCGCACAACTTGCAGTGCGCGCAGTCTTTCATGCGTTGATGCGTTTTAAAAACGTAGGGGAGAAAAACACATGCGTAGCCCAGTAATGTCAGGGTGAAATATGATCCAGGATCAAGTGAATTTCAGGGATTCTAAAGTTTATCAGTTTTTTCTAAGAATCATTTGAGCTGCGGTAATTTGATGACAGTTATTTCAGTCTCCCTCGTCTGAGCGGGACGTGACAAGAATTTCTTGGTTTTCTACCTAGGCTGAAAGATTTTTGCAGCAGGGATTTTTGGGCTTCAGGGGGTAATCTGACTTTTCACACTTCTTGGCATGGAGGGATGGCAAGTGTGGGTGAATATCTTATTAAATAATAGTTCTGTTCTGGATCAGAATTTTTTTTCTGAAAGACCAGTGAGAATATGGAATAACTTGAGTTGAAATACTGAGTGCTTTACAGTTTGAATGTTACGCCAAGTATCTTTAAGTACACACTTCAGAAGAGAACTATGAAAACAGGCTGATTCACCAAAGATTCAGTAGCTGAGAGTCAAAACTATACAAATTCAGGCCAACAATGAAGCTTAAGTCTTTAAGAGTGATGTTAATTAATCATGGGGACAGTGTAGTATGGGTTGTGATAGGGGATGTTCTATTTCAAGTGGGAATTAATTCCAGGAAACTCATCTTAAAAAAAAGTTCTACTATTGTTTAAGTTCTTTTTGTTATCTTTTAGGTTGGTCCAAAAAAGGAGGTAGCTGAATGTAAGGAAAGGTTTGCAAGTTCAGTGGATCCAACGGTTAGCCAAACTTTTATGCTAGATCGAGTGTTCAATCCCGAGGGGAAGTCGCTGCCGCCCATGCGAGGATTCAAATATTCCAGCTGGTCACCGCTGGGCTGTGACGCGAACGGGAGATGCCTGCTCGCAGCTTTAACCATGGACAATCGATTGACCATCCACGCAAACCTCAACAGACTGCAGTGGGTGCAGCTGGTGGACCTGACAGAAATCTACGGGGAGCGTTTGTACGAAGCCAGTTACAAACTTTCTAAGGCTGACACTCCCAGGGGAGAACTAGGAGACTTCTCTGAATTTCAGCGACGGCACAGCATGCAGACTCCAGTGCGCATGGAGTGGTCGGGCATCTGCACCACTCAGCAGGTTAAACACAACAACGAATGCCGGGACGTCGGCAGCGTGCTCTTAGCAGTACTCTTTGAAAACGGTAACATTGCAGTTTGGCAATTTCAGCTTCCATTTCTGGGTAAGGAATCAATTACTTCTTGCAATACCATAGAGTCCGGAATAAATTCCCCAAGTGTGTTGTCTTGGTGGGAATATGAACATAACAACCGAAAGATGAGTGGACTTATCGTGGGGAGTGCTTTTGGACCGGTTAAGATCCTTCCTGTCAACCTAAAAGCAGTCAAAGGCTACTTTACGCTGAGACAACCCGTAGTCTTATGGCAAGAAATGGACCAGTTACCAGTGCACAGTATCAAATGCATTCCTCTTTACCACCCCTACCAGAAATGTAGCTGTAGCCTGGTGGTGGCTGCGAGAGGAGCCTACGTATTTTGGTGTCTCCTGTTGATATCCAAAGCAGGTCTTAATGTCCATAATTCCCACGTGACAGGGCTTCATTCTTTGCCAATTGTATCTATGACTGCAGACAAACAGAACGGCACGGTGTATACATGCTCCAGTGACGGAAAGGTGAGGCAGCTGATTCCTATATTCACGGACGTTGCTTTAAAGTTTGAGCACCAGCTGATTAAGCTCTCAGAAGTGTTTGGCTCAGTCAGGACTCACGGAATAGCCGTTAGCCCATGCGGGGCGTACTTAGCCGTTATTACGACAGAGGGGATGACTAACGGCCTGCACCCGGTTAACAAAAACTACCAGGTTCAGTTTGTAACCCTTAAGACTTTTGAGGAGGCAGCTGCGCAGCTCTTGGAATCTTCCGTTCAGAACCTTTTCCGGCAAGTGGACTTGACGGATCTTGTACGCTGGAAAATTTTGAAGGATAAGCATATTCCTCAGTTCTTACAGGAAGCACTGGATAAAAAGATTGAGAGCTGTGGTTCTACTTACTTCTGGCGGTTTAAGCTATTTCTCCTGAGGATTTTGTACCAGTCAATGCAGAAAGCTCCCTCAGAGGTCATGTGGAGACCGTCACATGAGGATGCAAAAATCCTGATATCGGATTCCCCTGGGATGGGCAGCACTGAAGATGATCAAGAGGAAGGAACTTCTAAACAAGCCAGCAAGAAGAGCCTGTGTGACACGGGCAAAGGTATGGACATAGATGACACTGCAGATGATTCCCTTCCTCAGTCAAGTGACATAGGAGGCCGCGAGCCAATGGAAGAAAAGCTTCTTGAAATACAGGCACAAATTGAGGCAGTAGAAATGCATTTGACACGAGAGCACATGAAACGGGTGTTGGGAGAAGTTTATCTACACACATGGATTACAGAAAACACCAGTATTCCCACCAGAGGAGTCTGTGACTTCTTAATGTCCGATGATGGCTATGATGACAGAACAGCACGAGTAAGTGCACCTCTATGCTCTGGGGATTCGCTGTTACAAGTTACTTCTTTCTCTCCCCTCCATACCCTTAAATGAAAATACAGCTTTGGGTGGGAAAGAGAACTGTAATCATGTCATCCTTGCCAGTCAGCTTCTATAGAGCATACAGCGTAAGTTGTCCTTCCTTGAAATTATGGAGTAGGAGGGAATATAAATACAGATGTTGAAATTTGGATCAGGTACAATAAAGAATAAGCGTGCCTGAGTTTTGGCAGAACAAGGGAGAGGACCGTGGTTATTCCGCTGCTGTTGGTGGGTTTAGAACGTGTACTGGTTGAGAGGGATGCTTGTTTTCATGGCTAAGCTTATTTAATCTATCATCTCTACAGAACTAAACTTAGGAGGTATTTCCTCTAGGCAGTTAGTTTGCTGTTCTAATTCTAAGAGTTGCAGTATTTATAATTGAAAGTACTGTGACCGTTCAGGTGGTACATCAGGTCTTGTCACTGCTCCATGAGCCTTCAGTGGCAAGATCAGTTACAGAAGTTCAGAAAGTGATTGTGTTCCATGAGGTTAATCCAGTGATTCAGAACTTTTATGCAGGACTTTCGGTTAAGCAAGCTGAATGAATGTCTTTGTTATAACATACACGGCCTGAACCTTCAGGCACGCTTGCATTTATTGAACTACAATAAATAAGCAGAACTGAATGCTTGGCCATGATAGGAACTCTTCCCAAACTTGAAATGCTCCCTACCAGAATAAAAGCATAACTGCAAGGACAGTATCCGCCTATGGCAGTGTGTAGAGTAAGCACTGATGGCAGGAAATAAGCGATCAGCGAAGCTTGGCTGGGCCATGAATGTAGATGTCAGACAAAGGAAGCTTCAATGGGAACGCTTTGCCACGGGCCTCCCAGCTCTTAAGACTTGATGACAAGAATGTCTCAGATGTCTCTGTACCTCTTCATATGAGCAGAGAACAGTTCTTTTCAGTACCTAAGCCCTTAAATCGCTTGAACTCTCAAAATCAACCTTTACATTGCATCCCGAAAGACAGGAAGGAAGCACAGGAAGGAAGCACGTTTCCATTGCTGAGGTGGTGTGCTGTTCTCTGCTGGACTTGCAAGCAAGCGGCACACAGTGTGGCCACCAGTAATTCCCTGGGAAAGCGTTCTGGCAGAGCTGCTGTGCTTTTCTAGCATGCAGTTACTACAAATTGAGGTTTGAGAGGTTGCTTTTCTTATCTTGTTAACAAGATTCTTCTTTTTATAGTGATTAAAAGCTGCCTTCCAAATTCTATTTTATCTATTCAGTTTGCTGTCACATTTTAAAGGCCCTTGGGATGTGGTTTATATCTATTGAAATGTCAAAGACAAATTTGATCACGTAAATGTTCTACTATAAACATTATGTATACTCTAAGATAACTGCTGATGACATGCATCCAGGTAGTTTATGAACAGGGCTTTTTTTTTTTTAGCACATCCATTGTGATAGACATGAGAACGTGAAAGCATTGCTGTAACGGTCAGTGGCATCTTCTAAAGCAGTACAATTAACAATTTCTTCAGTACTTTTTAAATTTGCAAGTAGCTTAACGTAACACTACTGCTCTTAAGTTCTGCATCCCTTTATTGTGGGACAGAAATCTTTAGGAGGTGACAATAAAATGAGGATAAATTAATACCTATCAATGTATTCTATTTCTTAGGCTTTTATTTCTTTGAATTCAGTGAAGAGCATAGATCTTTGCATCCTGTATTATATTCTGAAATCACAATATCCTGAGAGACGTTTCCACCTTTCACTAGGCAGCTGTCTTGCTGTAAACAACGCTGACTGCTGTGTATTCCCAGGTGCTGATTGGGCATATCTTAAAGAAAATGAACAAACAGACTTTTCCAGAGCACTGCAGCTTGTGTAAAGAGATCCTGCCATTCACTGATCGCAAACAGGCAGTCTGCTCCAATGGACATATTTGGCTCAGGTAATTGGTTCTTAAAAAGTTTTTGCCCTCCTCTGGATAATAGAAACATACTTAAACAGCTACCCTAAACCACTTCTTAGTGGTGGACTTGTGAAGCATGTTATCCATGCTGCAGTTAAGCAATTTTTTCTGTCTGTTACCTGTCCTCTTCCGTGAGAGAGAGGTCATTGTAGATTGGATTTGGTTCTCTTATCAGTACACTGTTTTTAAATGAAATGCTTTTGATCGTCTTTAACTTTTTTCTTCAGGCAGGGGGAGGATGGGGGCAGGGGAAAGTAGGCGAGGGAAAATCAAGCACAAGTCATCCTTTGGAACAGCACGTGAAGGAGGGTTTGTTCTAGCTCCTTCAGCATTTGGAAACAAAGTGATTTAACAAATCACTGGGAACAGCCAGTTTAAGAAGTCAGACAAGTTCTGGGACAGCTAGAAAAGGAAATATTCCAACACCCATGTATTGGGTACATGGTGATTGTTCCTGGAGGCTTGGCAAGTCAGTAGTCTGTCAGAAACTAAAAACTTTGCCTAACAGATACTATGTGCTAGTTTGGCTAAACAGTGGTTGCCTTAAAGAGACACCTGGTTCTTCCCCTGCACAGTAACCCTCAAGCTTTTCACCTCTTCTACTGTATGCTAAAATTTTTTGGCTAATGAGGAAACTTTTCTCAGTGGTATACTGATTTTTGGCCTTTTTCATTTTCATGACCATATGTAACTGGGTACGCTTGTGAAGTTTCATTTACCTGAGTTAGTAAATTATTAATTTTCATGTTTCATGTAGCTCATTACAGCCCTTACTCTCAGAAAGCAAGGTCCGTTGGGAACAGAACCCAGCCTCCAGCCAGGGCATAGGAGCAGGTCACAAAACAAAACAATACAACCCCAAGCCTCTTGATAAAACTACTTGTCCTTTCACAGGTGCTTCCTAACCTACCAATCCTGCCAGAGTTTGGTATACAGGAGGTGTTTGCTTCACGACAGCATTGCACGGCATCCAACCCCAGAAGGTAAACTCTTCCCGTAGCCAAAGGGGGCAGGATTATGTATTCTTAAATTTTATCTGCAAAATGATTTGAATTGGTTTCACTGACTTTTCTCTTTCAGGCACTTATCACGCAAAGCACTAGCACTCTGCATTTCACAGTGTCCTGTTGTTGTCCATCCATTAGTGGCATACGTTAATTACAAAATAGTGACTGCAGAAATTAATTTATAAATATTTAATTTTAATGAGCGCTGGGTAAACACGTAATCTATGCTGGAGTGCTACAACAGTTAGTTTATATTCAAGTTGAATATATTAGCATGCAGTTCTGCAGGAGCTGATGGTCTTTGACGTTCTGTTTCAGTGCAAGCTGTATTGATCCAGCACAGGTTAAGCAATAGTTGGCACCTTGCTGGGGTGGGTCCCAGACCTGCCATAAGTACATCATTCAGAGACAATAAGGGCAGGCTCTGGGAGCCAGTCAGCCTTTTGGCTTTGCATTTTCAGAGTTTGAGGAGGGACAACAAGCTGTGCAAGAAAATTGCTTTCTTCCCAACTGGTGCACTTAAAAAAATGATCAAGTACTCTAACAGTTTGTCTTAAAGTGTAGGTGATACTTTTCCTCTCCCCATAATATGTGGGTATTCCAGTCAGCACTAAGGATCAACACAGAACTTAAACCTCCGTAGAGGGGCTGTAAACTTGATTTCCTTCCATAGGACAGGGACAAAGAAACAGGAACCAAGGACTGCATTATGTGAAGGATCTAATTTTGGTTAAGAAAATGAGGACGCTACATTTGTGGCATGGTGATCCTTTAAATTCTTTCCTATATAGCTATCAAGATGAGATGTAGTGATACAGCATGGACTGTTTCACCTTAATCTTGTCCCCTACTGAAGTGGGATTTAAGATGGCATTACTTGAAATTTCATGACAGAATTGGAGTTGGATTCCTTTGAATGCTCAGTTAATCCTGCATGGTGAATATATACAAACTGTTTCAGGATTATTATTTAGTTTGTCCATCTCGGGCGTCACTCCTGTGTTCACCTCTACCTCCAGCTTTAAACAACTTGTTTTCTTATTTGCAGATCCTGAATGGATCAAGCGGTTATTGCAAGGACCTTGCACGTTCTGTGATTCTCCTGTGTTCTAGAGAAAAGCTATGTAAAGATTGAAAGTATTTTCTGTACTGCATAAGGTCCCTTCAGTCTTGAAGGATACAGAGCACAGGAATACAGACTTACTGGAGAGGGAAGACATTGTCCACGGCCCTGTAAATAGAACATCGGAGGTTCTAGGAACTCCTTAAGTCCAGAGCCCGTTCCATGCTCCAGAAACAGGAGTGCACCTGGAAGAGTGAGTTTATAAAGCGGTTTGGAAATGCACCCCTTGAAGCGTCAGCAGCTGCACACGCTTCCTTTTACTGAAAAGGAACTGAAGTGCTAAGGACGTGCTGTGAACTGTCCTTCCCGCCCGACAGCGGGTGATTTCCCCGGACGGGAACAGCGGAGCTGCCTCGTGAATGGTCTTGGTGGGTAGAGAAGGCTTCAGCTTGTAGTGCGCTCGTTTGCTTTTTAACAAGCACTGGCATTTGCTGCAGAATATTAAACTATCAAAATAATTTGTGGTTCTAATTTCTTGCAGAGTGAAGCGTATGCCAGTTACAGCCATATGAAAGAAATTGGCCATTATATTAGTTTCACTTAAAGTCTAGAAGAATAACTGCCTCTTAAGTCTTAACAGTATTGCAGTCAGAAGGGTAATACTGGCTGCCTGAGTCAAATATGGATCAGTAAGAATAATTTTTAAATGTAATAATTATTAAACTAATAGCAATTAGATTAAACACTAATATATATATAATTTCCAGTGCTCTAAGTCTCTTGCCCCACTTTCTTTTTCTGAACTAAGCTCTAACTACTTCCTAGCTTTTGCCAATGTGTATGCCTTTTGTTTCCCTTAACCCTCTACCAACAGGAATAATCTTTTCCAGTGTCCAGTCACCAAAAACATGACCGATTTATTTTTCAATTGAATTGAGTCTCCCTCATACAATAATTGAGTTCTACAGAAGTTTGACACACAAGTAATCACTCCCAGCTGACACTTTCTCTTTTAAACCCAAACAGAACAGCCCAAACCCAAACACCACCCTGGCTGACATGTCACAGGTAAAGCTTCCACAGGTGGTCATGGAGTGTGGTGAAACTATTCTTGTATAACCTCGACCTTCTCATCAAGAGGTTCATAAATACGCCAGTGATGTAGCATGGCTGAGCCCAGAAATTGATTCTGCCTTTTAACTGTCCTATCAGAAAAAAAATCTTTCTCTCTTTGGCATCTGGTTCCTCGGGGGAGCAGGAGAATCCTTTTCGACTTCCTATGCAGTGTTAGAGGAATAATACCTCCAAAGTGTGTATGGTTATTTAGTACAGTTTGTCTTGTTAACTTAAATCCATGTTGTCAAATAATCCAAAGTTTATGTATTTACATTCTTCAGAGTACTGATCTGGACACTCAGATGTGTTGCCCTGTTTGTGATTCATGACACTTCTAATTGTGTGTGAAGTAGCTATTTGAAAAGTCAAGGAATTGTCCTGACAGTATCAGTCTCCAGCAATGCATGTGTGGATTGGTGCTTAATTTCCTTGATTCAATGACTATGCATATTTTCTTAACGTTCCTTCACCTTTAGTAGGAGCAAATTTATTTCAGCTAACATCAAAACAAGTCAGCTGTCCTTATTATTCGGTGTTTCATGCATTAAGCATGACAGTGCTTTGACTGAGAATAATATTAATATAGTAGCCCAGAACAGCAGAAGCACATTCATCTGTAAAATAATTAGCCTTGTTTGTAAATATCCTTGGAAGTGGTATCATAATTGTATTAAAGAAATGTTTAGTTTTTTATTGCTGTGCATTGAAAATTGAAATTACTTCAGTGTGTCTGCAAAGAAAGAAAATGTAGATCATGATAGCATCTAGTAAAGCAAAGAGTAACCTTGATACCTAACGTGTGCGTAGTTTGGGGGCAGGTACTGTACCTGGGCAGCATTTATCCTCTTCCCAGCGTTGATGGGTTTTGGGGGGAACAGAACATCAATTTCCAATATGAGCTGAACAGGATTATTCATGGTGGTAGAGAAAACATTTGAAGTGGAAGCTGCAGGCCCTTGCCCAGGCAGCCCTGAGCAGTTCATCAGTAAGTGTTCTGATTCAGAAACTCACCTGACTGGAAAAGGCGAGAGCGCTCTGCAGAACCACGTGTAAGTGCTTTTAAAAAAAGTCAAAGAACATTTCTCTGATATTGGCTTAGAAACCATAATAATACGCTGATCTGCTGAAATGTTTAAGTCTGGCTCACCAAAAGGTTCAGCATGATATCATTAGATTAATTCCTGGTGATTACTTTCAGCAGTTCCCTTGAATTTCCCTGGGTTGAGTTTTAATGCTTTGGACATGCAGAAGCTCTAGTACACCTAGCATTAATGTTTATTTTCCTTGTCTTTCAAGGCAGTAGATACTCACTATACCATTGCCAGTTTATTTAACCTGATTTATGACTGCTGGGAGAATGGAATTTTAAAGCCAATGATGTCGGCTTTGTCTGCATGCCAGTGGAGATCCTTTAGCACAAAGCTTTCACTGCTCACCCTGACCCATTCACAACAGGTAAAGAGGTATTGTGATTTAATTTTGTTTTTTAAACCATTGCTGGTCCCGAAGTGTATTTTTAACTAGTGTAGGCTTGAATAGTACAGCACACCTCAGACCAGTAACATTTAACCTCTGATGCTGATCTTACTGGATTTTTCTGCCCAGCTAACAGCTGAGAGACTTCCTTCAGGAAACCTTTTATCCGTCTTGGACTCATGACTTGCAGTTCTGGGAATGTGGAGGTTTAGTCCCGTTCCTGCTGGAGTACTGTAAGCACCGGCAGGGCCGCAGCAGCCCCTGGATGCATTATCCCTCCCGGGGTCCTAACCAAACCCTTTGCTTTCACCCCACACGGCGCAGGTGAGTGGGTGAGGAAGCTACGAGCTATTTTGCCATGAACAGAGTTGCCTTCCCAAACTGATTCGTAGTGGAGCTATCCAATATTAAGGCCCAGTCTGATCTGAGACACCAGGTGAAGTATTCAACGAACAAATTCCATAAAATCAGAGTTTATCTCACTAAGTTTTGGCAGATCTCTCAAACAAGTGAATAGTTGAAGGCTCGCTCTCCTGAACTGCTTTGCCATTTGGTGCTGAAATAAACACTGTGGCTGTTTATGCCCCAGCAGAGAGACTAAGCAGTTCTTGATGCATTGCTGCTTTTTTTTTTTTTTTTTTTTTAAAAAGGATTGTGGTACTTGCTCTTGCATCTGAGAATTAATAGCCAGAGATGCTGTGTTCTGTGTCTGAAGCTAACGTGGCATTGTCCTTGATAAGTAGCTTCTGATAGCAGTTAAGATTTGCTACTCACGCTGATAACAAGTTTTTCCCTCCTCCACTGGGATGAAGAAGTGCAGGCCCAGTCCAGGTGCGATGCCTCAGCAGAACAGCTCTGCACTGTACCTTGGTGCTAGATGCCATTGTTTGAGCTAAGCTGAAAGTTTGGCGTCATGAGGGCTCTGTCCTGGGTCTCCAACTCCACCTCCTGCTCTGGAATTGGTGACAGTGGAACTCGTTGCTGCCTTTTACCTCAGTTCAGCTTTGGGTTGGGGACTTCATCATTCAGTCAGCCTTTCCTTTTGTATGTTCCCCCATCCTATTAATCCTATTGTATATTTCTAGGGAATATTATGGTTGCTAATGCATATATACAGACAGTAAGTATTTCCCCGATTTTCTTCAACTTACCAGGTATTCCACTGGCTAATGTATCATCAGTGATTATGGACAGCGTAACACCATTTATTCTATCCTCATTAAGGGTTTCTTGACATAAAAGAACTGAATGCAAACATTTATAGTCCTAGTTAAAGGCTAACAAATCACACTTGTGTTGTTCTGCCCTAAACTAACATTTACAGGAGACTTGTTTGTACAAGTAGTTTCTCAAAACACGGAGCCCTCCCTGCATGACTTGCCCAGTTTGTGAAGCAGTGGCCTTGCAGGCACAATTGCTGGAGTCTCAGTTGCCACCTCCAGGTAGGGCATCAGGGAGAGAGCGAGGGGAGAGCCCGTCCACGCTCCTCGGAGCCCTCGCCACGGCGCGGGGTTAATCACTGAGGCTGTTGCTCTTTTGACAACATCTAAACTTTGCGTGCCAGACCTGTGCAAGGCCAGTGAGATGTGTCCAGCAGGAGATTCTCTTCAGGGGGGCAGGACGGTGGCTGCAGGAAGAGGAAGATGCCTCTTTGGTCTCTGCCTTTCCACACGAGTGGGGCTGGGTACGTCGGTGAGAGACCACCATGTGCCTGCTTCTGCTGTCCATCACGACAAAGTGCTTGCTGGCATTTTACAACCTCGTTCATGCTGGTTATTGAATTCTTTCTGGCAGTCACTTTATTAATGTGTACTTAGTAGCAGTCTAATACTTAACAATATAAACTTCAAGATTTGTTACTGCAGAGCACTAGTTCATACTTTTGCAGCTGGAAGTAAGGGCGATAGCAGTCTTGGCCTCAAAGTGTTGTAGTTGTGGCAAAAGATTTATAGTGGGCATCTAAATTAACTGGAAAAAGGGGTTTATGGGTTCCCAGTAAATAAAGGTGAGATGCTCACAGTAGTTATCAATACTACATCTGTCCTCATCCCCCTTATATTCCCTTTTGAAGCTTTCTATATCAGGCCTGTAAACACACAGATGACGCTGGTTATACATCGCAGTGGGCAGGGTTTATTCTTTAACCAGAACTGGTACAAATGTCTGCATGGAGGTGCCTGCTAGGGGACAGCTCTGCTGGCAAACACCAGGCTGGAAAGCTGCGTTTTTCTCTCTGTGTGGGTAAACAAGTACAAGTTGAGCTTGGCTCTGTTCATCTGGAGTCCTGTCCTATCTGTCCAAGGTGCAGGAGTCTTAACAAGATGGAGTCGAGTCTTCTCTTGGAAGTCTCAATCCAGGAGAGTTTTTCACAACTTGTAGAGGTTATGATGTGTGTGCAGCGATGCCCAAGAGCTTTAGTTTTCACTTCTAAGGGAGGAGGGCCTTGTATACATACTCTCACTTAAACTTCCATCTGTGCTAATCTTTGGCTGTACTCAGTTCTAACTCTACACTGGAGATGTTCCCAGACCCTTGGTGTCAGTTGGAATACTCTCATTCTCTCACTGTTTTTTAATGCTCACTCAGTTTTTACCACTCTTCACTCAAACAACCTGGAACTCCTGCTGCTCTGTCACGTGGGGGATTGTTTTCACACTAAGTGCTGGTACGTGGGGCACTTATTAGCATTAACTACACTACAGAAAGCAGAGTAATTCCCCGTGCTGTCCTAGGCTGCGGCGGAATCAACCCAGATGTGTGTTGGAGCACCTTCACCTCTGCCAAGAGCCCCCAGCAGGAGTTTCAGGGCTGTGCCAGCCCTGCAGCATTCTTAACACGAAACTAGGAGCCAGCCCTGAAAAGGGAAAACCCAAGAGCCATCCAAATGGAACTGCACAGAGGAGAATTTAATTTAATTGCTCCGCTAATCTAGTTGATCTCTTCATGCTATTTTAATTCCATTCTGGGGTGCGGGTGTTGTAGCTGGCCGACTGCACGGTCACCAGCCTGAATGAAAAGCAAAGTTGAGTTTTAAGCTTTAGTTTCTGGATTTTTTCCTTTGAGACTTAGTTCCTGGGAGGGTCTGACAAAGGTGATGTGAATATTGATGCTGTGTATATGGCACATTTTGTAAACGTGAAACAAACCTGGATGAATGTTTTGTATACTGCAACAGTAGCATTGTAATCCTGCTCCTTTTTTATTCTAAATAAATAAATAAAGTACTTGTTTGTAATGTCTGTATTTTAAGGGACTGAACTCCTGGGAGGGGCGTGGGGCACCAAGAGCTGAGACTGGCAAGAGCAGTGTAGTTAAGCACTCAGTCCTTCAGCATAAGCCTTCACACTTTAAAAAAAAAACCAAAACAGCTTAAAAATCTCACTGTGAGCACTGTCACAGAACACCAGTGGTGAAGCCTGGGAGAGCACCTGGGCTCTGACAGTGCCCTACAGCCACACAACTGTTCCCTTCTCCTCGCCAGTGTAGTTCAACCCCTCTTTTCCCCGGCCTCCCGAACCGCTGCGTGGCAGCACTCCAGCTTCAGAAAACAATTCTACTAAAGAACCAACTTTCTTTGATGGAAGGGGCCTGACATCACCTTTTCTTTTCTTCCGTAGAATCAAACAGTTCTTGTTGCAGAAAGAGGAGAATAACCCAGGAGAGCCTGCCTGTAGAGGGGAATAGCCCATTTTCTGTACGAAGTCCGTACGACAAGGCAAGAGCCACCTTTCAGGTTCAGTTTTGGCAACTGCAACAGAGATGGGCAGTTACGGGGTCATAACCACAGGTCGCTCCTACTTCAGATCAGCTGGGCTCCAGCTGCCCCTCTGGGAAGCAGAACTGAGGCACAGGAACCTGCCAAGCCTGTCTTTGCTCTAAACCAAATCTCAAGGACCTGTACGAACGCCTGGCTGGCTCTCCCTTCGTTACAGTCCCGCAGCCTCTACAGCACCTTGTGAATGGTGGCAAAACCAGCTACATTTAAGGTTTCTGTGCTGGCAGCAGCACCCAAGCCTTGTGGGGAAAGGCGAGACACCAAAGGAGGCAGCGGGGGAAATCTTTCAAGAGCTGCAGGGGAGCCCTGAGGACGGGGTCTCCAACCTGGGGGTGCTGCAGCGTCCCTCCACTGCTGTGCACTGAATATTGTTTGGAGCAGACGGACATGAAAGTTTGTGGAACAGTTGGACACACTCATTTGTTGCTGAACTCCGTAATTAACAGCATAATATATAGGGTACAGCACAACCTCCAAGCAGCCCTCTCTGCAAAGCGTCTTCGGAAAGCGGAGTGATAAAAGATGTGCATTTCAGAACTGGGCAAGCTGTACAATAAGTAACGTCTGGTCCCTGCTGCGTTCTTACCACCTCCTCTTTACCTTGTTTTTCTCATTGCTCAACATTTGTTTTGCCAGAATAAGATGCTAATAAAATCAAGCGTAGTTACCAAATTGGTTTTCAAGTGTTGCATTCCAATTATAAAAGCCTAATTCCTCCTTCCACCCACTGAACCTTTTTGGTATTAACAGGCTTTACTATGCAAAGTGATGCAGGGGCTGTTTCGTTTACAGTAATTAAATGAATGTCAATTGTTTTAGTTGTTTCTGAGGGAGAGTTCTACATGAGTATTAGCATGTTCTGCTAACCCTTACGTTCTGCACTTCAGGCCTGCTGCAAACCCTTGGGGGTTGACCATTGACCTGAGACTCCGTACCCAGACATGCCAAGCGCATCTCAATGAGACGAGCTCTTTTTCTCAGTTTCTATGGAACCAGCAGAGCGGAACTAATATAGCGTCCGCATATAGATGAAAGAATGAAGAGGAAAAAGGGCTTTACAGCTAAATTAATTAAGCAGATGTACCTGTCTAATTAAAGATGCACTGTCCCTTTTGTACCCTAGCTGCAGTACAAACAGTATTTAAATACACTCTCTATCCATTTCATCTATCAAAATATTTAGTAGGAACACTCAGATGAAGGTGATATTAGCAAGATGAGCTTCCCATGTATTATTAATAGAAGGGCTCCCAATTATGCATGCATGCTACAGCATATCTTTATAGCAACAGCATAAAAAAACAGCTGCCCAAGTAGGTTACCAAACAGCACATTTGTAACAGGCAGGACTGTTATAAATGCCCTTGCCCAGCTTTACGTGAGGGTTTGGGGTTGGGCCCTGTGCTGCGGGAGCAGCCTCTGCCTCAGCCTGGCACTACGAGCTGGAATTTCTCAACGCAAGAGGCACAGAGTTGTGTTGCTGGTGCCAGAGGATTTGGCTTTCTTAGATTTCAAAGATATTTATTCTGAGATTGTTAAAGCTGCCCTCAAGGCTGGAAAGTCCAATTCACATTCACCAAACCCCCCAAAGGTATTGAAAATTCTGACCTTAAACTCTCTGAAAATAATACAATATCTCCATCTGGATAACCAGGGTTTTCCCACTTGAACTTACAGGTGCAAGGAGGAGATTTGGCACGTACATCTCTACAGCACCCCATATAGACCTAGACACACACCACCAAGGACAGCAACAAAGACCCAAACTTATTTACAGCAATAGGATCGGAGAAGTCATCTAAAACCAAAAGGCTCCTGGAGGCCTGTACTGAAAGGAGAAGACATGTGCCTCCTGCATCTTCCCACGGACAGAGGGTTCCAGGAGAAAGCTGAAGCTCCTCCCCATCCCCTGGTCAAGAGGAATTCACACTCATACACAAGGGAGGATAGAAGGAGACATAACAAAGTAATCAAACTCAGTGCTCTGCTGGATCACAACAAATCACACCCCTTTCTTAGAAGCATTAAGAATGTGCATTTCCATGGCCAGAGTCTGAGCTAGCTAACAGAGCGCTGGGCTCTTCATCAAGGATTTTCCAGTTAAGAAGACTTACCTGAGCATTTACTGCAGCCAGAGCCAACCAGAGGAAAAAAAAAAAAAAAACCTCTCCCACCTTATTTCGGCCTCCACTTTTTTCTGGCCTCTACTTCCCTCTGGCCTCCCACCTCTTTTGAGGCTCCCACCCCTTTTTTGGCTTCCACATTTTTCTGGCCTCTATTTCCCTTGGCTGACTTCACTCGTGGCTGCTTCAGTGACCGGACTGCAAACATTACAGGGAAAAGTTTAAAATTAACTGTTCCAGAAATCATCCTTATTAATTATGATCTTTTCACTTTTTTGCATGGAAGTGGCTTAATGATACAGCTTTCTATAAACTCAAAGATAACATAAGGGTCCTGGTCAGCGTTGACGTAAAAGGCATCTTCATAAAAATCCTCCAGTTCCTTGGCGTTCCTGTAATAGGTTTCCACACGCTTCTCAATATTTTCTTCCTTGTCTCTAGGGTTCTGCCTGAGGCGGGCTTGGATCTCCGGTGTGGGTGCTGGTCTGAATGTAGTGTGGTATCTGGAGATGAGATACAAATGCCGCAGCTTCAGCTCAAGTTGGGGATACAGCGACCACTTCCTAAGATACTCCATGTTTTGCCTATCACAGTTCCTTGGAAGTGCCTCTTTCTACTCTAGGTTGGGGTTTTAAAACCATGATTGGAAATTTCAGGGCAAGTAATCTGTCATTCCTGCTCTCAAGAATCCTGGATACTCGAAAGCCAAGTGTTTCTCTTGAGGTAACACTGAGAGAGTGCTGCTAGTGTTTATATACTTCACACAAGGTGTGGAGAAATCCCTACAACATACCCAGTGCTCCAGGTTCAGAAGCTTTTCCAGATCTGTTCCAGACCCAATCCCAAGGTAACATGTTTTACTTGTAATCTTTGACTCCTACCTTTAAAAAAAGCATCTAAAAAAGCCTAACCTTAAACCTCAGCACCTGTTAAATATATACGCTGTGGTTTACTGTTATGCTGATGCTGGACATTAGTCAGGAAAAAACTGCCAAACTTTGAGTGCTTTCTCTGCACTGAATCGGTGAGCCCAAACAGCCCTGTGTCCAGGCATTGCTGAAGGGCCTGTAACTTAAAATGTGTTTAAGGCTCTCAGACACTGGGGGCTTTCCTGCCAAGATTCAAAAGCGCAGCAATAGGGCCGGGATCACCAATACTAAATTTTGAAAGTGTTTCCTATTAGCAGGCATGTGGCTGAGCGCTTCCAGCGAGCGGCAGGAGCGTAGCAGAAGCACAGCCCTCACTGGACAGTCTGCAGATCACCACAGGCTGGGGCCTGAAGGACAGGTATGCTTCCTCTTGGCAAGCCACTACAAGGAGGGTTAGTGCTAAACATCACTGGAAGAAGTTAAGAAGACACAAACACTCTACCTCGGTCTGGGCAGATAACACAGAGAATATAATTGCTAACATCTTTTATAGTAGCTGAAGATACAAATTCACTGTGAGGTTTTGGTTATTTCTAATTTCCAAAATGCCAGAATTTGGCTTCCCTGAATTCACAATTGTAGATTCACTCAACTAGTCACCAAGCTTCTGCAAAACAGAGGTTTTCATCACCAGAATCATGTAGCAGTGCCACAGTTCCAGCTCCGTCTGCCCAGACAGCTGACACCAAAAGAATTCTGACAATGTTTCTGCATTGCCAAAGGCTCCCAACAGTGGCTAAAAGCTCTTTTGCAAACGTATTTAAATTTCCTGCCACAGTAATTCTACTTCTGAGTAAAAGTCTCCCCTACCCTAATGCAGGAAGAGTTTATCCCTCTTCCTGTACAGCCAAATTTTCTGAACTGTTGGGATTGATGCAAAACAGAGGAGAGAAGCAGAGTCTCTGTCTCTGCACAGAACTGCACTGCAGCTCCAGCTGGTACAATGATGTGGACACAGAGTTCGTTCCACAGTAGAATTATTTAGAACACAGCTGAAGGCCACCCTCTTCACTGCACTGTAGCCAGCAGTGCAGGTTTAACATAATGCCGAGGATTAGACGCAGCATCTAAACCAATTCAATTCACAATGAATTTGGAAGGAATAAAACCCAGAGTTTGGAAGAAGGAAGCGTGTTAACTGGAGCAGATACTGAACAGGCTAATCCTAATGATAAGAAATGCAAAGATGTGTGAATGATTTGCTTCATACTTCTGAACAACTGATCACTTATTACTAAAACAAAGAGAACAGTTACAGCAAAGCACTGTTGCTGTCACAAGTTAATGTTGCACCTCGAGTGAGATGTCTGAATAATTACGTATCACTCTGGGACAAATCCAGTATTCATGGCGTTAATCTTTGAGGGTTCAGGATTTGTCTTTGATTCAATAGGATGCATTTCACCATTAGAAAAGTAAACCAGTGGTTTACAATTTAAGTGTGAGGAATCATAAAAACAGAGCACAAGTGAAGTAGCAAATCCACACCAATTCCAGCAGTTATTTAGAAAGATATTTCATTGTTACTTGTTCCCCAAAAAACAAGGGTGGAGAAGACAGTAAACCTGAAGGTCACTGGTGAGGCAGGGTGATGCGAGCACCAGCTGACCCAATCTTACAGCGACTCAGTGACTCAGTTTGCTCTACTGAGCAGGAAATATATTAGTATCTCAGAGCAGACAGAACCATCACAGGAGCTGGGGGAAGTAAAATGCAGCAAGTTTTCCATTTTCCGCAGCTGGAAAGCCTTCGAAATGCCCATGGGAATGTCTGAAAACCATCTGCATTTAGGCTAGGTTTCAGACATCTTCCTTCGGCATTATTTTGCCAAGCAATTTAGTTACCATTAAAATGTTAGACCTGAGCTACTTGCTGCTGTAGATTTCAGGCTCCAAGATTTTAAAATGTCCTATTCTGACAACAGGAGCTTGCTGCAGCAGGTAGGTGGGTTGGTACTAGTGTAGCTATGAAAGTTTTAACTTTTCTTTTAAGGAATCCCTAAGCAAAAGCACAATATTCCTGAGTTTCCTCAGACTTCTGTGAAGTCTATCTGGTGCTTTCATCTCACTGGCAGTCTTGAAAAATGTTAAACATCAGACATGAGTGCTAACCTTTCCCCAGTGACAGGATCAATCCTCCGCTGAGACAGTCGTTCCATGATGGAGTCATAGGGGAGATTAAAGAAAAATACCCTATGGAAAACATAACAGTTAAGTGCATTAACATCCTGAGAACACCACTTATGACCTTCAGAGTGTGAGTTAATCTTTACCCAAACAAATGGCACACACAGACGTGGAAGTGACAGTACCACTCAAAACTGCAGCATCAGAAACCAGTAGCATATGCCCAGGACCTCTCTTCTCTGGTTCTTCTCCTCACATCTTGTTTAGTCTCCAAGCTCAGCAAGCCAGAAGCTCTTTGAGGCACTGGCAGGGCTCACTGGACAATACAGTGACTGAACTACAGCTGGAGCCTATCTCAGGCTCTATCATAGCCCACTCACAATCCAGCAGTTACCTCTGAACTTTCTCTGGATCCAGCTTCTCAACCCAACTAGCAATTATAATCACAATGACATTCTGCAAAAGATAAATAAAAATTTGCTACTGTTCCTGTCAAGGACAGAAAAAGAGCCTGTCTGCCAGAATTATGCATTCTTCCTTAATAACAGCCCTGCACAACTCAGTGCCCGTGAAAGGGATTTTTCTCTTGCTGTTTTAGTCCACTTCCACTTCTTTTGCCCTTGCCTCCCCACACAGCCCCACGGTGTGAGTCCTCCTGTCTCCCACTCCTGTCCTGAATCCTTAAAAGCAGAACGAGTAATAAGAATACATGTGACGTTATGATGCTGAGAACTCCCCGTCCCTTCTCTTAGCATTGACCTGCAGAGAACAGCGCCAGGGCAAGGAAGGCAGCTCAGTATGGCATAACCCGCTCAACAATCAGCCTTGCTGTTGAGACCGCTTAAAGAGGAAATATTAATGCTTCATTTTAAGATCAAAATCTGCAATTCTCATTGAGTCTGAATAAGACACAGTTGCTCAGCATCTTAAAAAGTCAGATGCTCAGTGCCAGTGGTGTGGGTTCCATGCTATGAAGAGCTTTTCTCCAGAGGATGGAGTGGGACTTGCCAACCCATTTCATACAGTTTACACAAGAGCCCTGATGTGAATCAAGGATGCAGAGCCAGAAAACAATATACACCACTACTGACCCCAGTCACATTACACTGTTGTGTAGAAACCATTATGCCTGTCTCACATTGACTCCTCCTTGGCATTTTGGTTCATTATAACAATCCTGTTAATTTTATATTCTAGTTCAAAAGCTCTTCAGCAGAAAATTCTCAACAAACTGCTGAGAATGAGAAGACGTGAGTCCCCTGTCCCCCAGCTACTGGACACTAAAGCGGATCTGGACAAAGATCACATTCAGTGATTAACTCAGAACAACATAAAAAATAAGTCTTCCTTTGAGAACTTACGAAAATAAACTTTTAGCAGCTAAGCATGACCTGAAGGCTGTAAATACATCTCTCTTTATAATACACCTTCTCCTGCTGCTGCCTTCAAGGCCAGGCTTCCTATTTTTGTTTTTGTCTGCCTCTCACAAAAGATACTATATGCTTTAGACATTCACCAAAGGAACATTTTACACTGACTGGGTGGGATCAGACCAGATGAAAGGCTGAGTTTTACCTTGGCATGCACATAGCAGATTACTAGAATCCTTTGTAGGATTTAAAGTTATGAAAATCATCTCTCTTTTCAAATGTTTACAGATAATGACTTCTATTCACACTGTGGTAACAAAATAACAGCCAGGAATAAAACATTCAAGATCTCGGAGATTCCAAAGACAGGAAAAGAACAACAGTTTCAACACTCTTTTATCCCTTACACTCTTAACATTTTGTTTTTCTTTGTTTCTGTTGCCCAACAATGGCACAAAAACGTGATTGTCAGAACAGGTAACATCTGATGATATGTCTCAAGATGAATATTCTAGTAGAGAGGAACAACATTTATACAGTCATGATAATTGATACGGCTTCCTATTATATTCTGAAATAAACAAAACCACTAAAGGATTATAACCTGGCATATCAAGAAAGCTTGTCGTAATTCATAGTTACTAACTCAAAAAGTATTATGGTATTTGAAACAGAAGAGCCTAAAAAACTCCACTTAAAAAGCTGCCAACAAAATGAACCCTGAAAGCCTTGTCTGCGATTCCCTTCTTTTTTATACAAGATGCTTCTTATTATCCAGTCTGGTGTCACCATTAAAGAAGAGTGTAGGGGGAAGATGTGGGAGACTATAGACATCCCTGCTAATATGGATTTTTTTTCCCCACACGCGTTATATAGTGGCACACACAGAATATACTATACAACAGCCTAAACTCCTGATGCAATGGTCCTTCCAGAGGAAGGTGGGATGCCTTACCCTGCCATACCATACATCTCCCATGGATAAGAGGGAACAACACTCCCCAGGGCTGTCAGTTTAGAATCGTTCAAAAGCAGGAAAAAAAGATGAAGGGGAAAAACACTGACAGAACTACTGTCTAGACTTAAAATACTTCCAATTAGAAAGCTTTATTATCATTTTGAGGGAGACACATACCACACACAGTCTATTATGCAGCCCCAGGAGGCTTACTCACATGAGTAAAGCCTATTTACATGTATGCACTCTCTGTGAAGTGTTAGCCTTGGGTATATGATACAGCTCCTTCAGCTCCTCAAGGTATTTCTGAGCGACATTTCACCCGTTCTCAGGCTACTATGACTCTGATCACATAACAAACTTGGCCCTCCAGCTGCCCAGGTAACATGTTTGTTGGATTTCTCTTGGAAATCCTCGTAAGATAGAGGGCTGCACCCCCGATCTTGATCCAGCATTTACAGCAGGAACTGGAATGAGTCCCTACAAGTATTGGATTCATCTCCACGCAGAGCTTGGCCCCTTTCACAGACTGAGTGTCATTTTTTTCACATAAATGCATCCTCTGTAAAGCTTGCTTTAGGAATCAGCCAGGCTTTGTATGTTGTAATGTGTCACAACTTCTATCAAGGGGAAATATGAAACAGATGTCATCAGAATTGGTAGACAGGGAGGCAAGGAAACACAGCCTCATATCAAAGTATACTACATTATACTGCTAGATTAGCATCTGGCGCAGCTTCTCTTTCAGAGCTGGCAAGTTGTTAGTTCAGCTCTGCAACAGGTGAACAACGTCACTCAGCAGCAACACGAGGTGCACAGCAGGGAGGGCTGGGCAGAGACACACCAAGAACCCTCACTCCTGCATCACCTCATGCTCAGCATCTACCTAGCGACAACAAAAAACCACTGGCATCCAGTTACAAATTGGTGCGCTGGGGTCTAAGTCGGTAGAGCCTCTCAGCCCAGGTCTCTGAGGACAAACGTCCCCCTAACTTACCACTGAGTGGCAACATTGCTGCTACAGGCAGGACTGAAGCCAAGTGATGCGTAAGCAAAGCTCTGTCCTCTCCCCTTTGTTCCCTCTCCAGGGAGAGGGATGTGAGAGAAGGTCCTGTCCTGTCACCTAGCTTCTGCAGATAATAAAACCATGAACACAAATGTTAAAAGGAAAAAAAAAATCTTGTGTCAAAATCCTGCCTCTTGCTCATTGTACTTGACATCACTTATCTAATCTATTACAGCTTTCAGATACATTAGAAAGATTAAATTCCAACAAATTAATAATGTTGATGACACCTTCACTGTGTACCTAGTCAAATGAGAACTAGTCGCCTTCAGATGACGATGAAATATATACGGCCTCTAACAGCTGGAATACAACGTTGTTTTCCTACCAGCCATCTGGCATTCCAACAGGGTATTCCAATCGCTTCTGGCTTCTGACTATTCAGACAACGTCGCCTAAGATCCTAGAGGTCACCAGGGTATCCTGATGGTTTCCCTTCGCAAACGGAGAGAGGAGAAGGTAAAAGTATGGGTGGTAGTTTTATTTCATGCCTGATTGTGAGACAGCATTTTTGGAAAAATGTTTCACAACCATACAATATGTGAAGAAAGGTTTTTTGAGCTACATAACAGCATTCATCTAATCCTGAACTGCATTTGTTCCAGATGGCAACCAACCTAGTTAATCCAAGTTATTAACAATTGACAGTGCTCAGAGTTGTCCTCAGGAGGATTTTTTTGGTGGTGGTTTTCTTGTTTTGTGGATATAATGTCACCGACTTAAAGCACCTATAATGGAAAAATTATGAATGTTGCCGTAAGACAAGCAAGTGCTGTGTGCCCCAATTCTGGTATCACTGAGCTAGGGATTAAGGCACGCTCCTCCTGCGTACTGACAGTCACCTTCCAGCTTGGCTCCACTGCCTTGCCAGCTGCCTTCACATCTCGAGAGAGCTAAAGCTCTGCCTGTAAGCCATGGCCTTCCTCTCTTTTTGGTCCTGTAATTTAAACATAGCTGTTTTATGAGGCTGACCTAGATAGATCCAGATGTTGACTGTTCTAGACCTGAGCTATTTACTTAGGTCAGATTCTTATCCTTGGCGTTTCCCATTACCTGGAGTTGCTCTGGATTGACATTGGTGGAGGGGAGCCCAAAGCCAAGCCATTTTTGTAAAATTATTGTCTGTGAAATTCAACCTATACCATTAGATCTAACTGAATTCATATTTTGTTTTCATTTAAGGATGAAAAGATAATGCAACACGGTATCTGAGACTGAATCGTTACTCCCTAGCTGGCTTTTAAAAACAGAGACTACTGACTTGCTTGTGACCATACTAGAGCCAGATCAAGCTTTTCAATAAAGTTAGGATGCTTGAATTAAAAAAAACCCACAACACAACACCAAACAACACTGGGCCACTTTTAATGTAGCATTTAAACTTTTGAGTTGAAACTGCAACTTTAAAAATAGTAAGCTATTAATCTTTCCCTTATTTGCTTGACTCCTATATATCTTCTCCCTCGTAGGCAGGTACCAGCTGCCATATTCCCATTCTTCACGCTCCACACTCTGCAAAAAAAAGAGGCCCCTGCTGGCCAATTCTTGTTTAAAATTGTGCATAATTGATAGTGGCAAATCTACCCCAGCTGTGTCTAAAACCTCTCCAGGGGCAAGAAAAACACTCTCTGTGACTGTCATTAACTACTAAATTAGCAAGTGCTCCTGGCAGTTTACAACGTACCACATCAGTCTGCTTTAAAAAAAGAAGAATGTGAAGATCAGATGCCTGTGTGATCTCAAAGTTACAGCAAACTTTGCTGGCAGAACTTTGACAAAACTCCAGCTAAATCAGAGCAAGAGAGAACAGGAAAGAGAGAGCAAGAGGGAGCGAGCACAAGAAAAGACAGAGGAAGGAGAAGCAGGAGAGAAAGAAGACGAAGGGACACAAAGTTACTCTCTTTTCCAGGCAGACAAATAGAAATGTCAAATTCAAGGCTAGAAAATTGAGCCTTTCATAAGGTACAGTACATCTTACTCAACATGGAGATAGCAATACAGTGTTATCTGATGCTATGGCACAATTCCCCATGGAAAATAACTCTCCTGGAGGACTTAGTTCTGGCAATGTAATGGCTACAATTTTTGTAATTGAGATATAAAGCTGAAAAGGATGAGGCTGCTGAAGTGTATGGATGCAGTAGCTCTCTAAAAGGCTACCACAGGTAAAATCCTTATGTGACCACTGGCACAAACGCAAGCTCCTCCCTTTGGTTCATAAAACAGAGCCAAAGCAGGCGGAGAAGGAAATAACACAGTTCTTGCAAAAGGATAGGAAAGCCTTGGGGGGTGTTATGGACTGAACTGGCAGAGAGACAAGGGCCATCTCTAGAAACTGCCTTGAATTTGGCTAAATGGTAAGACCTATTGTTAAAACTGACCACATTTGTTAGTTTTAAAATTTTCCAAAAATGCATAAAACTGTGCAAACTTCTGGATCATACAGGGACCACAAGCCAGACAGGAGTAGGAAGGCAGGCTTGGCCAAGATACAAGAAAAACCTGCATTGCTAAAAGGTCTTTTTCTTGGGTAGTACCACTGAATTATCACAATAATACAGCAAATCAAGTCAGTGGTTCAAGCTGACGGGTACAAATTCAGATTTGAATCCAAGTGACTAATCCCAGCAAAAACCCAGGTCATATTGTCTTTATTGACTTTCTAGCCAGAGATACCTGACTTGGATCCATCAGTTCTCCTAAAAAATGCTCCCTTTCCTGTAGTACAAAGACACGCTGAACCTGAAAACTTGGCTAGGCCTCTTCTCAAGAACTAAGGGCCCGGCCACAGGATCCTCAGCACGTTTTATTTCCATAATTACATTCTGCATCCCCAAATTCCCTCTTGAAAAGTAAACTTAGAAAAAAATAAATATACATCCCATCTACCTTTTCCCTGGTCTTGTTCAGGTTTCTCTCAATGCAGTGATAAACGAGGTATTTTGCCCATGGGTAACCAGACTACAAAGGATCTTCTGAGGCTGCACTACTGGACATGGATCTTCGTTTGCTTCCTCCCCTAAATACTGCTTCTGCATGTCTCTGCAATGGATGAAATGATCCTTATCTCTTTTTTATGAAAGGAGCTGTTGGGAGGTTTTATTCACTGACGTCTTTCAAATTCTGGGATATCTTCTGATGAAAGATGCTTGATTCTATTTTGGGAAATAATATCACCCTCTAGGTTTTGACCATAAGGGAAAACACATTGCATAAACACTGAAACACAGGTTAATTGGCATAAGTGTTTTGCTCATTGAGCTCCTATAACGACTCATGTGATGACAAGCTATTTCCAGACACAGGATCTTTCTTTTCAAATGGATGCATTTCTGTCGAATAACTACAAAAGGCAGCTAAGTGGGCCCCTATTCCCAGGACGTGGCTTCTGACCAGGGGAGTGAGATGAACAACATCCTTCGTAGCTGCAGATGTCCCTTCCCTTCACCAGCAGTGCAGAGTAATGACCGTTAGATGTTTTCCACCCACCCGTTAGATGTGCTCAGCCTCCAACAGTCCAGACAGCCGAGGTGGCAGGGTCCCTCCCGCATCCCACCCCACCAGCCTGGTATCTCAGCAGCCTCTCAGCGGGTGCCACACCAGCTTACGCAGCAGGAACAGGCGCAGCCCTGCTGGGTAGCACTGTCTGTGTGTTTTATAGAACAATGGGCTGGATCTCGAGCTGGGATAAAGCAAAGTAGCTCCACTGGTGTCACACAGATTTACACCAGCGAAGAACCCCAGGCCTTTTGGCAGCGAGAGCCATTCCACGCGACAGTGGTCTGAAGAGCTACCGGCTGTGTAAACGTTACATAAGCACAGTGAAAGGCACAGATATACAGAGCAAATGTTTTCATACTAGGGGCTTCAATGCATTTTTAAAGCTTCTTTTGAGAAGGCAATATTAACTCTTTCCATATGTAATAAGTGGCTTGGATGCATTAGTACCTCCATTCAAAACTGCTTTACATTTCTCCCCTCATTTTTATTGTCTCCTTCTTACTCTCAGCTGTTATTCCAGCATCTTTGCATTCCCCCTGGAGTTCATTCCAGTGGTGCTTTATGAATCACAGAATAAGATGGCAGCCAGCACTGCTTTAGAGTAATGTGGCTGGCACGATTTCCACTATCCGCAAGGTTAATCAAACTCAGTCTCAGATAATCAAAAGCCTCTGCAGCCCCGGAGGCCCGAGGTCAGGAACCCGAACCCGCTTCCCCAAATGCAGTCATGTTTCCTTAGATGCTTGCAACCCTCCCCTGCAATAATTAGATTCTGCAAAGCAAATCTTGAGTGGAGCAAGAACTCCAGGGTTAAGCACTAGCAAACTCATATCAGAACTGATGCCTTTGCTACCTGTCTGCAGCCTTCCTCTAGCAGCTTCTGCTCCTAACAAGAAAACCCACACTCTTCTTCCTTATTAAATAAATGGACTCAAGTTTATAATAAATGATGTTTAATCTTAAGTGTTCCTATAAAATGCTACATTAAACTCCCCCCACCCCCATAATTTAAACACTGGCTTTTGCTGTTGGTAGGATATTTGGTATATAAAATAAAATAAAGAACTGACACCAAAAAAGTGTATGATTTGGGGGCAAGGGGAGGGAATAAAAGAATGGATTATAATGTGTCATTTTATATATGTGTCAAAGGAAACCAATTTCATAATAGGGAATAAAAATTCCCTGTTTAAATACTGTCAAATAAATCCTCAAATGTAATAGGGTTCACTTCTGGGGAAAAGAAAACTAAATCTGATTAAATATTAATGTGGCATAGTATTAATTAAGAGAGAAAAAAGTCCATCAAGAGAACCCCAATATGTTTACTGTGTCCCCAGGAAGCTGGAAAATTTCACAATCAAGTGTGTAAATGTTCTAAAAAAGGGTCCTGAATATTTTATGAATATTTGTCATAAAACAGAAATAATAACCACTGTGCAGAGCTATTAGAATTAATATTTATGCTGCCCGCCATGAAATATTCATGGGGACAGAGAAAGGGGGGCCCGTAAGACAAGAATTAATTTACATTGGGCTTGGTTTACCCGCTGGCTTGATGTTTAAAGACGGGTTGACAAGCCTCCATATGAATCCGTCAGTCACTTGCAGCAGTAGGTGGGGTGAAGGCAGGGGGAGGCGGGGGGAAACAGGTCCAAGCTGCTGACAGCTCACAGATTGAGTTTCTGACAGCCCTTAAAAAACCTAAACGGCCCCCCACCTTTTTTTCCTTCTTCCATTGCCCAAGGCGCTCTGTACTGCCACCGTTCATCCGATCTCCCCTTCCATCTGCTGAAATTAAGGAATTAATGAGCGCTATACACTTTACAGCGGGCCCCAGGAATGTTTACTGGTGATTAAATTATAATGCAGCCAAGCTGTATAATTCATGAACCAATTAAAGGAAGTGTTAGTTGATTTGATGGGATGAGGACGTACAAAAAGCATTTAACTAATAGGGAACCGTGGGCTGCCGGTCGCTTTGGCTTTCTCGGATTACGCGGCTAATTGCTCTGCTTTATAGGGCTGTCACAGATAGCCATACATATTTCATTGTTCTCAAATACTTCAATTGTTTGCTTTCGTGTTGCTGCTGTAATATGTAGAAGCCCAGCCAAACTTCAGTGTAGTTAAAGCACTACTCTGCAAAAGCAGGTTGCTTCAGGAGGAGGGAGGAATGAAAGGGGCAGAAGGAGAAGGCTGGCTGACAAAGGAGTAACTTAAAGCCTCAGAGTTAAATGTCACTCAGCAATTACATGATTAAAAGGTGCAACATATGATAGTCTTTTGTTTTACAACTTTTTGGACACTAATATTCTATTCTGACTTCACTGCAGAGAAAATATTGGTACACTAAACTGCTTTTTTTTTTTAATACCGAGGAGCAAAAGTAGGTGGTGGGGAGGGAAGTATATTCAAAAAAATCCAGCAAGGAGGAGCTAGATTGCTGTGGTTATCAAGAAAAATACATTGTGTTTTAACTCATATGGTTCGATATTCTAAAATACATAAGAGATTAAGGAGGTTGATTTCCCATCTGGGAGAATGCTCAATATCTAATTCAGAGCGCTGCTGAGTCGTACTAGCTAGTCATACCACAACTTCAGTTTATTACACAAGGAATGGGGGAATTTACCATTTCTGCTGTTTTACAAAGCGCTCCCCCCCAGCTGACAGGCCAGAGGATTTGATGAAACAGATTCTCTTGATTTGAAGAGGCCTATCAGTCAAGTTGCTTCTGTCCTCAGTCAAAAACAGGCATGTTCTTCTAGCAGTGAAATCCCCAACCCATATACAGAAGTACATGTATTGCTGAAGAAATTAGGTACTGTCAGATAAATATCACAAACACATGCACTAACTTGTGGTTAGGCCCTGAAATTTATTGAAGAAAGAACAAGATGGGTAAATATGCTATTTTTGTAGCCCAATGGTTAAGACTGAAAACTTCTGTGCATCCCCAATCAGGTATATGGTCACCCACCTGAGGAACACTGTGATAAATCTTGATCTCCTGTCTAATTTAGAGCTTTACATTTCCAAGTGTTGTACAAACACCAACTAAATGACTTTCAAGATATCCTATTATATAAATCTTATAATCAGGTTCATCCCTTTCATCACACCCATTCCCTCCGGGATTTGGCTTTGGGAAGTGGTCCCTGCAGAATGCCTTCAGTGACGCCCCAGTTTGTGCCTCTCTTCCTCATGTGCTCCACCTGCTACACCACAGAGCTTGGAATCCCCTCTCCACATCTGCCCTCCAGAGAAACAAGAGGGTGTGCTGGTCTGCCAGAAGCAAAACTCTGTGCAAAATCAAACCAGTTTTAAGAAAGGGTTTTTTAGGTAGGGGCAGCCAACAGCTGGTGCTCAGGATAACTCTTCAAAATGTGCCAGCTTCATCTTGACATTCCAGTTATGAACCATTTCCCAGCCAAGCGACACAACGCTAAACTAAGAAAATCCATCTCTGCTCTCCTGTTGAAATTGTTCTGTTTTGTATAAAGGTATAAAGAATTACATCAAACCAGAAAAGCAGAATACCTTTGCCGTTCAATGCAAGGAGGCAAGAGACTTACATTCAATGAATATTTACTTTTTTCTAAAAAGCAGAGCAAGCCTAAGAAGCCCCAGAAAGGAGGAGTTGAACATCCCATTTCCCAGGACAGCACTCAGATTAGCAGGCTAGGGATCGTCCAGGTGGAGAAACAGGTGGGAAAAAAAAATCTTGGGATACTAAAGAAAAATTATATTGCATAGCTTGACCCTGACATTAAAAAAGTAGTATGCCAATAAATCTTAAATAATTTCCTTTATCCAGAACTACTATATATTCTTAGTTCACCCCTAGCTTCTGGGTTAAATAATGAAAAACTTTGGCTTAAGACATTCGTTTAATAGGCAGTCTCCGAAATAAGGGATAATGACACCAGTTACACAGCAGGAAAACATGCCATTAACCACTGTGTGGTTGAGTAAAATGGAAATTGGATTGCCTGTTCTAGAAAATAGAAAGGTTAAATTGTCTGGGAGATAAAGTTGATCCTAAACTCACCTAAGCGGGCAGCGCCTAGGATCTGAAATCTGACTAGCCAGATAATCATCTGGACAGTTATACACACAGTTGAAAGCCAACATGTGATCTTGGTAGGCTTTGAATTAAACCATTGTTGGATTAAACACATCTGCAATTTGGTAAAATCCATTAAATACACTTACGACACTCAGCACCTGGGATAACAACAAAGTGTGTATGTGTGTGTAGGCAAACTAAATGACATCACGCACCAGTCCCAGAGCCAGCGAGCTGCATCGATGTGGGCCTTACACGGGGAAAAAGCAGAGGTGAGACACAGGCCCAGGAATCACTTTCTGCCAATGACTGCTAACAGGAAACATCAGAACTTGGCAATGTCAAGAAATCAGAGGCACTGCAGCAAATATTTTCTTTGTTGCTTTTCAAGCGCCCTGGATACAATCAATCATACCAAAAAAACCCTCCTATATTTTGGTTCAATGTGGAAAAGGCTATTTGCATTTCAATATGTTCAACTTATCCTGCCAATAAAAACACGGAATCATGAAGAAGAGATCAGGCCACTGGAGTGAAAAACAAGAGATGACATCCTGCAGACCTTTCAGATAAAACAGCTCCTTGCTTGTAACATTTCTGTTGACGTCCCAATATTTCTGAATGATTGGGTTTTCAAATGAGATCAGTCAGCATGCAAATGAGGAAACAGGATCAAGACATCTCCCATATCTGATTGGCTAGAGAAATTATCAAAAGACCCTTTTTTCATATCAAATTTCCATCACAAAAGGTCAAACTTTCAACTCCCATTACTTTTGCTAACTGCATTTCACTGTGCCTGCCAGCTCATTGCTGCTGCTGTTTTCAGAGGAAAAAAGAGAAGTAACAAATGATTACATCTTCTCCCACATCTGTCATCCAGGATGGACAAACATTTTCTAATCTTATTCTATTTTTCTCTACAGCCCTCAAAATCCTTGCAGCCAAAACATCACTTCTAACCTAATTAGCTATTCCTAGGTTGTTTTTATTTTTCTTACTTGTTCTCCTCTTATTTTCTAGCCTAGAGGCTGACAAGAGCACCAGCTGTGTTGCCAGAATGTTTTGTTCTACGATTTGGCCATTTAAAATACTTTTTGATGTGCGCTTTTCTGAAATCTATTTCCTTGTGTTGTCTGGCTGGACTGATGCCTAAATAGTCAAGTAATGGATGTTCCAGAGAAACAGAAGACAGAGAGAGCATAATTTCCCCTGAAATCCTCACATAGTTATATTTTCCCTTGCAGTTCACCCCTGACAACAATCGCTGCCTGGGCTTCTGTAGATTTTGATCCATTCCTCTAGTGAACATCTGATCATGGTCTGAGACTCCAAGGCTTTGCCCTGCCTGCTCGGAACACTCAGCTCATGCTAATTCAGGGGACTTACACCCTTGTGCCCGAACAGAGGAGTAGCTCAGCACCCCTAGGTCTCATTCACTGCTTTTCTAGGTTGAAAGCTGAATTTTGGAGCAGCAGAGATAGCAAGTGGGGCAAGCACAAGAAGATGAAGACATTAGTAAAAAGTACAGGACTCAACATATTTGTTGCTACTGGTCCCATAAAAATTTTCTCTCAACATTATTAACATTGCAACATATATAACCCATCAGATTAGTACCTAGAGATTTCTATTCTTCTGATTTTCTCTGTTCTTCTTATTACTCAACAACTAAATGTTCCACAAAGCCGTTTCCTACAGAAATATTTATGTTCCCAAATGTTTATTGGCCCCTCTATCATGATCAAGCTTTTATGAGCACTCTATACAGAACTCTGAATTAAATACATAATTCCTGATCTATCAGACCTTGGCTCGATGCTGTGTTTGTCTATTTTATACAGCAAGGCACTCTAGTGAACTACAGAACACCCTACAGAAAAACTAATTTATACAGTAAAGATATTTCTATCCAACCCTGACTGTGTGGGTTAGTGATTACAGAAAGCTAATGAGGGCCAGGAGGATGTAGGGTTTAAATTCCAGCAAAGGCATTTATTTATTGTGCTAGGTTTCCTGAACAACCTTTTTAGGTAATTTCTACACAATGACAGACATTAGGCTCTGTACCATCACGTGCTGGAAGGAGATGGAAGATGCTCCTTGTAAACGTTACACGAACAGTTCTCCCTCACTTGCTCCACACCACACAGGTGTCCACAGCTACACAGAGTAAGTTGCCCTCGATCAGCGGTAACCAACTGGACTCTCTATTCTTCCAGGCAGCTCCGAGTCACAACCCGTAAGAGAGCAGACTGTTAGCTGGCTCCAGGAGCTGTTCTCCCAGATTACTTCCTTCACCTTTGATTTTTCATTTTAATTCTCCTTTTGACCAAAAGTGCCTGTGGTGATTTGTGAATGAATCTACATCTAGTAAACTAAAATTCTAGTCTCTTTACCGCACCAGATCGAGGCAATGTTCTGAGCTCCTCTGTACCCAACAAATGCCGGTCCCAGCATGCAGGGAGACTTTGTGCATCTAAGTTCTGCAGCAGCAAAATAATGGTGATTGTATTTCATCTATAGGTCTCTACTCTTCACAGATCTGTTACTATTGAAACACTAATCATCAGGTCACCTAAATGGATAAAAAGTCATCCTCCGAAAGGTTAAGATTTGTAGTGTTTTCTTTTTTTCCTGGGACAAGTCTGATCAAAGGTTATTCCAGAACGAACTGGGTATCTTAGTCAGTAGGTAAGGTCTGGAGTTCACATGATTTAATAATGGGCTCTTCAAGGTAGCTGAAAAAACCTATAAAGGTCTGCTGACTGGAAGCTGTATTTGACATTCAGATACATTCAGAACTGAGGTGTGGGTTTCTAACAATGAGTAACTGCGCAGCGAGTCACTCAGCCTTGGATTGATTGCACAGGCAACTTTTAAACAGAGGGATTTTTTTCATCTACAAAATACTATAGTTCAAACAAGATTCTGTCTAAATCTATTGTGAATTACAATGTGTTTGGAATTAACCAGACAGAACCTGACATCTAATCAAAAAGAAAAAGATGGATTTTTATTCTTAGAACTGCTTTAAATAAAAAAGATGCCTGTTCCTTAAAAGGCCTAACAACTTTGCATAACTGTTTGTACCTAGAAATAAATTGAAGGTAAGGGCACTCACCTTCACTTGCAGTTTGTACATACCGGGAAAATGTGAAAAGCTGAATGTTTATAGTTATTTTCTCCCTAAAACAACATAGAATCCTGCCTAACACCATAACGAAAACCAACCTTTTACAAAATCAAATCCTCCAGTTCTTTCAAGGGCAAAACTCCCAGACTACATAACAATTAAGGATTTTCAAAATACACTGTTCATACAACCACACAGATTCACTGGCACAGCCCTACTTCATGTACCATGCAAGAATTTGGCATATTCAGAAATACCAGACCTTTGCAGCACATTTTTGCAAGGGCAGGGAGGATCCCAGAACAGGTTTTTGTGTAGGCTTTGGTAAAGAGCTTACACTGCCATTACCATAAATCACCCCAGAATATCAGCAGTGATATAGCATCTTTCATTAAAAAAATACTGCAGCTTCTTTCAGAAGGACTGCCACTTGCCATTTCTTTTAGGTAATCAGATAGCCGTTAATTAATAAACCTGTCAGGTGAATCGTCCTGCTCCGGTCATCATTATCCATTCTGTAACAGAATCCTGCTATCATCACTGCTATCCACCCCATAGCTTCCAGCTCAATTAACTTAATGCTATGCAAATGAGAGGCTCTCCTCATCATTAGCTTATAGCCCACAAATGTTAATAACATAATTGGGCCTTCAACAGGGTAATTAGACACGATTTCTTCCATTAGTCTTACAAGGCTAATTATTGTTGATAGGAGAGAGGGGATGAGTCCCAGTGCTGCATGCAAAGAGGGGCATCTGGTTAAAGCAAATATAGACAAAACATCAACAAGGTAAAACAACAGTTGAGATCTATAGCAGGGTCAGGTAGGGGTGGGGGGAAGGAAGACAGCATGATAAGAAACTTAGCAACCACTGGAGAAATTCTCTACAAGGCAGAAACTAAAACCAGATATTCATCCTGAATATGGAGCTCTCCTACACATAGCAGTAAAACATGATGCTTAATAAATCAGAGGAAGCTACTCCCAAGTTTTTGCAGACAGAACAATTTGGAAGCTGTACTGACCAAACTTCCTAGGTTTGCAATGCAAATACACAGCCAAAGAAGGACATAGAAGAGACTTCAAGAAATTAATCTGTTCCTAGTTCTCCCTTGTCATTATGCCCAAGCTTCTCTCCTGCCACCACTGTTTTTGCTGTGTTTTATTGATTTTTTCCAAGTAACAGCTACTTACTGTAAGAATTACAGGACTGGAATACAAGGAATTCTTTAATAATCACTGAGCAAAATGCATTTAAGCTATTTATTAACAGAAACTTAATAAAAACCTGGATTCAGTATAATGGACTAGCCGTAACATTTTTTTTTAAAAAAATGTCAGCAGGTTTTCAAGCTGAGATTATATTTTGAATGATGGAATGGAAGCTAAGGGCTTGCTCCTCTACCAGTTAATTCTATGCAGTCTCATGCATAGAGGTTAGAAATGTGCGAATGGAGTCAGAATTCTGTGAGGAAACCATACTTTTAAAAGGAGAAAGTAAACTTTACAAAAATATGGCAAGTCCACCATACCCACCACTTAAGCTTCGACAGTTCAGTGTTTTACTGCAAACACTGCTAAGAAAAATATATGTCAATCTGAAGACCCCACAGGACTCAAGGGGTTGAGAAACCACATGATTTCTTTATTTTGTTTCTGTTTTCTTTAACTTTAGGGCACATTCATGGCCAATACGAATCCTTTTGTTTCATTGCAAGTATGTGAGGAGGAACTTTTCCTATATACTTGGCCTGAAAATCAGCTTAAATTATGTTCACAAAAGTAGCAGCATTTAGTAGAAGGTTAAATTAAAAAATTATTTTTTAACCTGCTGTACCTTGATCTTTGGTCAGTTACATCAAAAGAACAGACTGTCCTCTGGATCGCTCACTCAGTGCATATCAGTGAGATGTTAATCAACATTCATATCAGGACAATATTAGACTACAATTTTTTTAAAAAATAATTTTTATCACGCACAAACCATGATAGTAGTCTTACTGAGCTCAGAAATACAGCACGTTAGAAAAGGATAACTTTGAAAAGCCTCTGTGGGACAGCTAAAAGCCTTACTCAAAATGTATTTCAAGCCTTACAAAGGACAGAGTTCTGTAATACAGAATTTTGTAAACATAACGTATTTAGGGACAGAAAAGATGATCCTTACACAGCACAAAAACACTGCGTCACCACTTACACCTGAGCCAAAGGAAGCCAATTTAAGTGATGGTGATTAATACATTTATGGGACTGCAGGTGATCCAGGCCAACAGAATTAGATCCAGGGCATCTGTCAGATATAAGGGATCATTCCTACATCTTTCCTGCAGAATAAACTATGACAGTATTCAGCTCCACTCTCTTAAATAGCCCTGCACTTGCTAAATTTACTTACTAGAAAATTCTGAGCAAATACCTTGTTCCAAGACAAACAGCAGTAAATCCACTGATGTTTTAATGAAGATTACACTTTCTAATCCTCATGGTAATGACAAACTAGTCTCCGTTCAATATGCAATATTACTTGACAGTTTTAATCACCCAAGCTGTATTATATTTGCTACAGACTGATGCACTTGTCTTCCCAGATCTTCAGCTTGGAGAATCTAAGCAAAAGAAGTGTAATGCCTGTTCTGCCTGTGGTTTTCAGGATGGGCCAATTTTGCCAGCCACGCTAGCTCTCAGTAATGGCTTACTCTGGGATTAGTCTCAGATCCAAAGCGACTACTAAATCAGAGCACAGCTGGCACAATCTTGTCCTAAGTTTTTACTCCAGAATTCCTGAATTCTAGTAATCATGGAGTTCAAGGTAATGTACATTTGTAATGTAGTTCCTCTGAAAGTACTGCCCCTGTGCTCTCAATATCAGACAGCAAATGCAGTAACAGACTTTCATAAACTCAGTTTTAACCTGTACAGTAAGGGCAACCTTTCTACCTTTACTCAGAATAATATTCAGCCAACTTTTGCTACCACGCTGCTGAAGTAAATGGTAAGAGATCAACACGATGTGAGACACTTGACAACACTGGACAGCCCTCTTTTCCTATCGTGCTTTCGCAGACACCAAGTCTCCATCCACAGTTCTCACACAAGCAAAACTCTCATCGGTTTTATCTATATGTGTTCTCTTACCCAATGCAAATTAAAATGCTGCCAACCATTATATTTAAAGTTTTTCTCCCTCAGTTATTTTTCAAAAGGTATTCTGGTTCCAGTCAGATCTTGAAACCAGTATATTCCTTCCAAAAAGCTCCTAAATCCTACAAAATCAGACTTGAATGTATATGGTTCTTATTTGTGTATGAACTACTGAGGAAATTAAGGTAAAGTTTTGAAAATGACTGCTTTAGTCCATGAAGAAATATTCAGAATTGACAAAGCACATCATATTTTACCCTGCTGAGATCAATCAGTGTTACATTCCATGAAATGAACTGATGGTGCATGACTGTGTGCAGCTACATCTTTTACATGTTAGCAAAATTTTTAGTTAAAAGTGACTCTATACCAAACAGCCTCAGAGAAGAGCTGCAGGATGGCCCCTCAGGTTCAGTGCTGCAGCACTCAAACAGCACCTTGAATACTGCTGGATCCCAACGCAGAGAGTCAGTCATGGAGAGCAAGATGAATGGAGAGCAAACTGGGAGACCCGAAGGAACCCAGGTCTGTGAGTTCAGTGAGCTCTCAGGGATGTTCTTTGGTGACCAAAATGCGTGAATAAAAACCTATGCAAAGACAGCGCTGAGGGGAAAAGCACAGCTTAGATGACTTGACTACTACTTAAATGATAACACTTTGATTTCCATAACTGTTTCATTTCATTCCTTAAACAGAAGTTGTGTCTTAGGTGAATGCCTTAAACAACCTTTGTTGATTTGCAGAGATTAGTACCATGAAGTTGTCATTGTGAATTAGGATTTTAAAAGTCTGGTTCTTCTCTTAGACAGCTCTCAGGTTTTCTCTCAGGACATATTTTGCCCTGACAAGATGGAAATGTGCAAGCTCCCAATGCTGACCACAGGACACCTCTCATCTCAGCTTCCTCAGTAATACGGGAAAGGTTTCAATGCAAACATGTGAGAACTTGCCTACTAGGTTCAGTAAAAATCTTCAGTTTCTTCTAGGAACTAGAGACAATCTCAAATAATTATACCCCACAGTAAATAGTTTTTGTCTGTGGGGACGCAAGCCAGTCCTTTGTCCTGAAGTGACTGAGAGCATGTCAGTCACAGGACTCGTGTAGCTGACCAAATCAGGCCTTCTTGGATCTTGACTCTTTCTGAAATGTTGCCTGATTTAGCCAGCTCCTTCCAAACTGCAGAGTCAAGTATTCAAACAGAAAGCTTCCTGTAATGTTGAATTTGACATCATTCGAAGTTCTTTGACTCTTCAAGATTCAAATACAACCCAAGGCCACCTACTCAAAGTCACCTTGTTCAAATTGCTGCTGCTACACAGGTGTCTAATTTTGGCAGCTAAAGGAGGAGCCAGGACCTCTGCTTGAAAGCATGGATACTTATGGCACTCTGTGAAGAAGCACTGAAAGCATTAATATTACACCCAGAGCTTTCACAGTTTGACTGTATCTGTTCCCATGTGGAGAAAGCAGAGATGCTGCTGGTTTGGTTTGACTCATCTAAAACTTGCTACCATTGCCAAAGATACGAAAAGTAGCCCGGACTCTACTGCCTTTCCAGAGTTTTCTCTCTCTCTCTCTCTCTATCTCTCCAGTTAGGTATTGAGTTCAGAAAGGCAACCTTGATACTAGTGGCATCTTGTGAGAAAAATGGTTTCAACGTAAGGGCAATCAGGATAGAAAGTCTTCAGGTTTCCTAATGTCTCCTCATTTGTGAGAGACAGCTACTGCAGAAAAATATCCCTCATTTCAGTAGCAAAAAGACTGAAAGGATTGTGCATGAGGTTTTGGGTCCTTAGCAAATAAAAATAAAAATACTAACTTAGAAATAGAAGGTTTTCTTCTTTCTCTTCCTGGAGACTGAGGAAGCTTGCTGAGATCAGAGATCTCCTTAATTGCTGTATTCAGGGTTTCACCAAACACTCCAGCCATCAAAAGGAGCTTGTATGAGGTAACTTCTAAAAATAATACCTGCCTCCCACAACTGAAGCCAAATATACCTCCTATTCTTGTTGGAGCAGAATAAGCTTGTGACAGCAAATACAGCATCCTACAGAAAGCCCATAGAAGGATTTTAAAAGTGCATTTGATGTTTTGCTATTGTTGGCTCAAGATGCATATTAACGCCTTTCCCCAGGATAGAAAGGCTCTTATGGTACCAATATAGGTCAGACAGAACATGCAGCAGAAGTGACATCATCTTTTTATTGTCATCATCCAATTTTCTATCCTTTGGATTATTTAATAGCAAGAGCTTCTGTTCAGATTGGTGTTATGTTATGAAGGAAGAGAGAGCACAATCTACTAAGGAAGAGAGGGAGAATGGAGAATATGGACTCCCCATCTACAGCTAAACCTCAGAAATCTGCGTAACGAGCTGCTTCCATCAGTTTTGTGTAGGACAAAAGACTCGCTGTGTGCAGATTTTTGCACGACATGTAGAGAATTAGCTGTCACTATTAAGTAGCCTGTGGGTGTGACTGCTTAAGAGAGCCTTCATGCCAGAGCAACATATACCTGCATGGCTGTACATGCACGGCTGTTACACATAAGATAACGGGAGCTTCCCTCATATATTTTGCCTATGGGGTGTTCAGAGATGCCTCTTGCAATAGAGGCAGATCAGGAAACAAAGGTAAAGGACTTCATTAAAATCTTGTCAATGAACAGGGCAAATCTCAAAACACTTGCATCAAGAGGTAACACAATGCCTGAATTATTGTAGCTTGGAAAAGGCTACAGGGGTAGCAACTGTGGATTAAACTGCTCCCACTCACTCAGTGAAGCAGACGAGTCATTCAACAGTCCAGGTGAGAGGAAGATTTGTTAATTTTGCCCAATAAGCACAATCTGTAATGGATTTTGGTCGGGGAAAAAACCTTATCATTTTTCTCACTTGGCCAAGGTGTTCTGCTCCCTCAGAGCGTGGCTATGCATGTACTTGATGTAGAGTCAGCATAGCTAAGAGGGTGAGTACCTCCACTGGGGTGGGGAAGACAAATAAGATTTCATCACCTAAAACACACTTTCCAAAATACGTTTCTATTTCATAAGCGTACCACTGACCTCTAGAAGATCCTGCCCCTTTAGCTCCCGCTTGCCCCTTAGTTTTTACCAAACCAGTCAGTCTGTTTGAACATGTGAGGGGGAGGAAGAGACCAGCTGAGATGGGAGCACTAATATGCAAAGTGATAATATAAAAAGGAAACCAATTAGCATTAGTGAAGACAACAGTTAGTAAACCAGCAACCATATAATGGCTCTGGTAAGAGCAAGCTGCTTTCTAATCAGAAGAGACAAAAAATTAGAATGATTGAAAGAGAGAATTGCTTATTATTTTTACTACTCTATTTATAAATTAAGCCAAATCCTACATATGTCGGATTTTCCTACTGCTTCTCTCTCCCTGGTGCAGACAAATTTTATTGTAACGATTTAGTACCTTGATTACCACATCATTTTTCTGTTTTTGTTTTTTGCCCTGAAAATGAGCAGAAAATAAGGAGATATAACATTTCTTCTTTGTTACTCATCAGATTTTTGTATGCCATCAATTAAAACCACATTTATTATAAATATACAATATCCATCATTTAAATTAGGCCAAAATTTTAAAAATGCCCTGTAAGATTTTTCCATGTCAGAATAATTCAATCACTATTATGTTTCCTTGATGCAACTATTTTGGGACTTAGCTTGTTCCTTGATAGGATTTTAATTAAGTCATTTACATTTAATTTCCAAATATGTAGCTGTTACAGAAGGCAGCAAGGAAATGAAAAGACAAAAAGAAACCTGAAGACAGCCAATCTTTAACAAAAATATTTCTGATGTAAAAATGAATCTGAGGAATACATATTCAGTGATAAGTATTCTAGTCCATGTCTGGTAAACTCTCAGATAATAGCAGCATGGTAGGGTCACTGGGGTTCTATTAGCTCAATTAATGAGGAGTAAGATAAGGCTAACACCTAGCTCTTCAAATGGCTGAAAAATAGAGCTGATAGTAATGGAGTTATTAACCTTCGGCAGCCATTGAATTTTGCTGCTGATTCAAACTCCATTTCCCAGTTCAGGCCTCCATTAATAGGCTGTTTATTGTCCCTAATCCACACTGGGATCAGCTGCAGAAATATGAAAGCCCCATGTAAAGACCAAATAGTAAAAAAAAAAAAAAAAAAATAAAATTTTCCATTCCAATTTTTCCCTTTTCAATATATTCACAGATTCTACCTTAGAAATTAGGAACTTCATTACCCTAAACTGTTTGAATACAAACCTGTATTAGTATTAGTAGTGTGATGAAAAAGAAGCTTTAAATATATTATGTAAAAAGATGACATAATCAGGGATACAGCCATATCATTTTGAAGACCACTGCTGCAAAACTTGCACTGGAGAAGCTAGTGCTGTTTATTTTCTCTACTGGGAAAGAAAAAACTTTAATATTGGAAAAATGGATATTTGAAACATATTATACATGCACTATTAGGTCAGTCCTCAAGTTCATCCCTTCCCTGCCTAGCTCTGTGCACTTGTATCGTTTGTAGATACTACTGTAATATAATTAATCAATACTGAGATGTGTAACAATTGGCCCTGGATTCACATCAGATGGAAAAAACTGAAGGAAATGATGGAACAGAGGAACTGGGAACCCCAGGACACACTTAGCAGCAGAGCCCATTGGCACAGATGGAAGGGCTTGCTTTATCGGCTTGAGGAGAACGCGAACACAATCCTGGCTACAGTTTTAACTACAGAGACCTTGAGTTACAGGGTCTTTAGGCTCCTTGCTGAGTTTGTACACACTCAATTGAGATCTGTGACACTTTGTGATTTTGCAGTGTATTTTCAGTGAAAGAGCCACTGTATATTTACCATAGTCTACACACACAAGACATTCTTCCAAAATCTATCCCAATAACATCTAAGAGAATATCAGGAATGGAGTTAAGATCAAAATAAAAAAATGTTTATGGCAATACATATACATCCAGTACACAGTGCCACCCTCAAAACTGAATGCAGTTCTGGTTGTCCCATCTCAGCAAAGAAACAGCTAAAGTAACTAGGGAAGGTAAAGAACAGGAGACAGGATGATCAGAAGAGTGAAATGACTTCTAGGAAATGAAAGGGTAAACAGACTGATGCTCTTTGCCTGGGAAAGAGGTGACTGAACAGGCATATACAAGAGACTTATAAAATCAGGAGCGTTAGAAGACATGAACAGGGAATGTGTATAACTATTTCTCAACAGGAGAAAGGAACCTGGAAAAAACACTGTGAAGTATTGTCATATGACACCCAGTGAAAAAGTGAAACTCCTTTCCACACGATTTGGTGGAGGTGAAAAGTACAGTGTTGAAAAAGAGACTATAAAGTCAAGGAAAATGGGCTATTAGACAGTTGTCCAGATGACCCTCTGGCTCAGGGAATCCTTAAACTGCTGATTGCCTTAAGCTGGCCTGGAACCAGCAGACAGCTGGTCATGAACCAGCTGAAGCTAATGACAAGAGATATGTAACAGATGACACTGTTGCTGCTGAATTTTATTTTAACTGTAAGTTTGAGTTAGAGCAGAAGAGGATAAGAAATATTTCAGTAGATACTAAATACAGTTTTCGGTATATTAGAACTATCCATGGCTATACTATATATTTCTTATTGTTGTTCAAGCATTAACAATAAAAAAAGCTAAAATACCTATTTACACTCATTTGGATGAGGAACTGAATTCAGTCCTTTGCGTCAGTAGTTCTGAGCTTCAGACACCAACCTGTAATTGTATTTGGATTCCCACTTACCGTAGGCACTAAGTGGTTAATGGTGTTCTTTTACTAGATAGCTGAGAGACCACTAATAGATTCAGCTTCTTATTTGCCCTAAAGGCTGCCACAGTTCAATACGATTAGGATCCTGTCCACTTAAGCAGAAACTGCTTCATAGGGAGGAACACAGAAAGCAATACATGTCTTCTCCGAGTACGGAAAGAGCAGTGCTTTGGTAGACAGGTTTTGTCTGATACAGGCAGGTCTTCCTGTACCAGTCTGTAAGCAAGCCTTCGCTCTACTGCAAATTCTAATTTAAAGAAAACCCTGTACCTTACTTTTTTCAGTGGAAAATGAATTATTTTCTTTTTTGTTCCAGGGCAGTTCTTTGGATGCAGTGGCTGATGCTGTATGAGTTTTTTTTATTATTACATTTTAACAAACTTTATAGCCCATTTTGTTTGTTTTCAAATAACTTTATTTTCCTTCTTTTCTACCATCAATTACTAGGTTTGTTTTTCTTTCTGTAAGATGGAGGAGTCAGGAGACTGATCCTGCTCAATGCTGTATAATTTAGTATTATGTGTACTAGCTTTATGAGGTGGGAGTCAGATAAAACATAGTATTTGAACACTAACCATTTATTAGCTCTAAGGAATAGATTTGTGACTTGACAAGCAGACAATAACTCTGTGTTCTGATCAGCCAAAGAGGTCTACTTTGAGTTCAAAACACAGAGTAACATACTCTTTCACAAATAATTTTGTTTACTGATGTGACTAGATTTTAATAATAAACTTGATATATATGTAAATTTATTTTAATCTAATTTCATCAACAGAGCCCTCCTAAAAATGAGACTTTGTAGATTGTTCTGTGTCTGATTTATAGATTTCTGCATTCTATTCCCAGATTGATTTCAAGGCCATAATTCTATCAGGTTTTTCTCCTGATGTCAGAAACACCACCTCTGCAGATAGTGTTTTATAACTAGCATCACAACTGAAACTGAATTACTGCCCTGCTATCCTAGCTGCAATATGTCCTTTTGTTTATAATCACCCTCTCTCCCTTATATACCTACTACTTCAGTTTCATGGAAAATATCAGCTCCAAAATCAATCAGGTAGCATGATGTCTATTTCTGTCCCTTACTTCAACCCCTGTATAAAATAGTAGGGGCCAAATTCTTAACTCAGATATGAATGTGCAGAGATCTTTAAAGAAAATGGAAGCTGAGCAAATGTATCGGCGCCAAATTTCCACACGTACAATTTTATAATGAGTTGTTCTTCCTCACTTGATGAGGTCTCAATCCTGTAAAGGAGCATACACTTGAGTATTCACACTCATCTCAGGTACTCAGATACATGTTTAGGGACTCAGGATCTACCTTCTATATGCACATGAAGAATAAGTCATGGGAAATGTTATTTAGCTGAATTTAGCATAAATTTCAAGATTCTTTCTTCCTTTTTTCATGAAATGGGTTGCTGTTTAAGATGTATTTTGCCTTACTTTTAATCCAGCTACTGCTATTTTCACATACTTTCATTTTTAAACCCTGATGGCATGACTGCTAGCTCTCTTTCTGTTCACTCTCCTCTTTTCTCCTACTTAATCCTACCCTTTTACATCTTTTCACTACACCCTCTACAGCAGTGGGGAGGGGATTGAGGGCAGCCACACAGAACACACAGGAAGGATAACTTTGCCAACTTAAAACACTTAGGTGGGTAATACACCTTTCCCACTACCAGTTTTTAGATAAGAATAAGCTTCCTGGAAGCATAAAGACTACAAATTTACAACATATATGTTCTTGGAATGGCCACTGTGTCAGCCGGTGGTATGGACTGAACCAGGAATCCCTGGAGGGGAATGGAGAAGCCTCTCAGCTTTGATGAGTACACCAGCATTTCAAATCCTCACCACCTTTGGACCAGCTGTAGAATAACTCCATTTTATTCGCCTGGCAGTCATAACAGTTCTCTTTTGATGCTCACTTCTCTTATATTACATTTCTGAACACTTCATTATAGCTCAAATAAAATGTAATTCTCATGTTGTTTTTAATTATTTCACAAAACCCAAAAGTCTCATAATGAGCTCCTCACAATACTAATATATTTCCATGATATTATGCCAATGCTAAAGAAAGAAGATGTAGATCCCCCCTCCTGCTGCAAATAAAATACACCTTCTGATATAATCCAAACTTTAATCCATTTCTTATGGTTTGCCTTTAGAGACAACTCAAACAAATAACCAGAAGAACAAACCTCTTCTCTCTCCCACAGTTTGGCCATCTGGAGGATTTGTAAGGCCAATGCTCTATTTCCTACTCTCCAGGAGAAAGACCCCTTTTCTAGTTAAGGAAGCAATAAATAAATAAGATGCAATAGCCTATACAATGTCAATAAAGACCTGTATCTTTCCACAAACAAATTTTTCATATATGTAATGTTGTGATTGCTAAATTTATATCTTACCTGTTTGGAATAATATGTGATTTTTGCAGCTCTTCTCCCTGCTTTACGTCTCTTGGGAAGCCATAAAGCACCCAACCATTGGTCATGCAGTCTAGTGCGTTTAGGCGTGCTGCCAGGATCTTCATAACAAGGTTGTCTGGGACTGCAAAGGATTAAAAAGATGACATTTATTTTGTATGCCGAGTCTGCAATTAAGGAGGATACACACTACTTTTTCTGGTTAGACTGCTACAGGAACTAAAACACAAAGAGTTATTCCCATTTATGATAGATTTTGGAGAGAAGAGCTAATGTTGACTTTTGCATATTTACTGCGCTCTCATGGAACCCCCAAACTCATAAGGAACTGCAGGACTAAAGCAAAGTATTTGGTAAAAACTGATGCCTACATAATTTTGCAAAATACTTTTTCTCTCAGCCATACTGGGCTGATGTCACAATGAAGCGTGTGACACAATCTTATCAAAATGCAAAAATAATGACCCAAGTTGTGTAAAAGAGATCCTAAAACAGGAAAGAAACTTCTGTAGTCCTCCATATTTAACTTAGCAGATGATAATGGTTCTGCCACAGCAGGCTAGATGCAATATTTCTCCAATTTGCCCAAAGGCTGGAAGCTTTTATAACTGAAAATAAATTTCCAAAATGTATTTCAACTACTGTAATTACTGCATTGATGACTCCCTAATTTTAGAGATAAAAGGTCTCTTTCCTCTATTATTATTTCTCTTTAGGGCAAGATGCTGACTGGGATTATGATTACTATGCAGCTTTTAAAATTCTATTTAATGGGACACAGTGGCAAGGAGGTATCCTGCATATTTTCACTATAGCCTTCATAAAGTAAAATATTTCAATCAAGATACTTAAATGTGTATCTTGTAATTTTTTCAAAATTTTTTTTACAGAAGAAATAAATGATTAGGTTCAACAAGAGTGACTATAAATTTTCCGAGGACTCTTGCAATGTGTTGGGCTTAGTGTCAAATAACCGCAGAGAATGGTCAGCAAAATCACCTCAAGCTACTTCCCAAAGAAGCAGCCAAAACAATTTTCAAAAAGCAATGAGAGTCCCTTCTCTTTATTTGTACAGTATGTCTAATACACTGTTGCCTCTACTGGAAACAAGCGATAAAAAACGCTACATAAATCCACATCATGGAATGTTGATGTTTTGATACTCACCCTGGCATCGCATCTGCATACAAAAATACAACAACAAGTGCTTGTAGGAGAGCGTATGCATCAGATTTCTAACAATGCAATTCGCTTTAGGACTAGCTGACAGGAATGCGCCTGTATTTTAGTAGTGTATATTATTAGCAGTGCACATTTATACCCTGGGTACAAGCAGGTTTTAAACCACAATAATAGAATCCTTTTGCTTCCTGAAATTTAACATTTCCTAAAGACTGACACCTTTACCATGAAATTCATTACTTCTCCTTTAAATAATCAAATTACTGAGTTTAAAGACTTGCAGTCAGGATTCAGTGCACCAGCAAAAAGGGAGGAAAACCGCAGGGAATTAATTAGAAAACAGATTGGTGTATTAATTGAGGATACCCACTTCACATTATTACTCCCCTTAACTTTTTTTTTAATATTCTGCATCTGCTACAAGAAAAAAGGAATTGAATAAAACCAGACACTTGACAGAGAGCAAAATGACAATGCAAAACTAGGCATTCGGTTAAAAACAGGATTCATAAAATTAACTATACAACAGTGCAGCAGCAGGCAGAAACGTTATTAGACATGATACTTATCTAAGACCTGAGCTGCAGGCGGGCAGAGAGGGGATAACAGGAGAATTTCAGTGCTCTTTGCAGGGCAGTTCTCCCTACCCTCCAGGTTACAAGAACTAATACAAAACCAAGACATCCTGGTAGGAAGAAAGAAAAAACACATTCCACCTTCTCTTTCCCCAAAATATATTCCATGCAAAGACCAGTGGAATTTTCCTGGTAGTCTTGAATTTCTGGCTGCAGCACTAAACTTTTTGTCTTCATTTTTTCACCATTCCTACTGGAATCATTAACGTGGATATACAAAGATGCCAAATTACATAGTTTTTTTGAAACATTTTCAGAATGCTTAAAGAAAGTTTTGCAAAGGAATTGAGTAAAACTGCACTCAGGTAGGATTCTGCTGGAGCTGACATCCCTGTGAGATGAACAGGGAACCAGGGCAGAGGCTGAAAGCCCCAGGAATGGCACAGAGAAATAAGTGGGTATACAGTGCTGTTGAACCTCCAGCAGATTGTAGGAGATTCTCCAGTTCCAGAGGCCAAACTCCTTTCATCCTGCATATCGGAAGGAGAAACACTACAGCCTACAAGAAAATTAAAAAGCAATTGTTATGGGAACCAAGCAGCATCTCCTCTATCTGATCACTTCCCACAGGCCTTCTGTGAATCCTGATGATGGAAATCCTCCACTTTGGTCACTACTTTTGAACAAAACTGAAGCATTGACAAGAGGGAAAAAAAAGGAAGATACAGTGACAATTAATGCCAGGTCTGGGGTATTTTGAGTAATACTGGGGATATGTGGTAACCCTGACACCTTGCTAATTTCAGTGATGACTGACTAGAAGGTATCAGCAATACACTTCAGACTGTTTGTACGCTCATGTACATATATACATCACTGAATAATATAGATGCTTACATATTTTCTGTGCCTCCCTCCAAAGCTTGATGGTGAGAAATAAAACATAAACAAGTCAGACAGCAAGCTCTGCTCTCCTCTTGATTAGCAAACATACCTATCACTTCAACACAATAGGGGAACATAGCTTGTTGGCTGTTCAATGGCATTACAAAGTACATCAGCTGCCCTTGAACAGGAACAGTCACACTTAAAACAGCTGCATTAAAACTGTAAAACATCTTCCACAGACCAGAGGGGGAAAAAAAAAAAAAAGAGAAAAAAGGAAGAAAGAAATCAGTATTATTCTTATTTTGCTGTGGTACAGACAGAGTAGGTAATGAAGAACTCGGCAATATGGTATTCCTTTTCACTCATGTGGAACTGTCTCCTGAATGTAAGGCAAATTAATAACCTGTAATTGGAGGGGCACACAGTCTGTAAGTTACTAGCCAGAGGTCTCCTGGCCTTAAGCACATGACCCAACGGGCTATACAGGAAAGTAAAATTTAGAGCTTTTCTGATGAGACAGTCAATCTACATGTTTTAAGTAGATTATGAAGCACAAGAGCTTTGAATAATCAATTCTTTTTCAACATCAGCTTGTGTGAGTTACCAACTCTGAAAGTTGGGGGAATGAGACTCTAGAGAGATTTTACTTTATCATTAGAGAAGTCCAAAGATAAGTTTCTTGTAAAAATTACAATGTGCTACAAAGAGATATCCAGATTAGGTAATGTGGAAGCACATCTCTATTAAGGCAAGAAATCAAGGTACAGGAGTAAAATTCACCCCTCAGAAGTAATGCAGCAGAGCTGCTGAGCTACAGGGCTACCCTGTGCTGAGAGCACTGTACAGAGCTGTGGACCAAGGGCACGGTGAACCTCAGAAATGGTGTACACGGCAGGATGAGGCCACAGCCAGTTCCAGATAGAAATGCAATTCATTCATGCATACATTCTTGCCTAACATCAGTACTACACACCACATCTCCTTTACCTCCCAGCCTGTCTCGACCATGTTAATGGTCTAGACTACACAGCTGAATTAGCAGCTGTGGACCTAAGAAGTGATCTAATCAATTCAGGGGTATGATCAGGCAGGGTACAGGGAACAGGCTTAAAGTGCTGCTGTTCATGCTGAAACTGCTGCGTGGACACCTAGAGATTTTCTATCGCCAGGGCTGTCAATCAGCACCTTCCAGCAGACCATTTAAAAAATAAATTTACTTCCCAGAGCTTCAAAGGTTTTCACAAGTATAAGGTACTTCTCATGAAAAGTACTTCCTCATGAAACTCATAGGAGTGTGGCCTATTAGCTCTTACCCAACCCATAGATCTGCGGGACTAATGGAAAACCGTATCAGGCAATCAGTTGACAAAATCATACCATCTGCTCGAGACAAAAGTAACAGAACATTAAAGGCACAGTCTGAAATGCAAAAACACTACTTGAGAGATTACAGGGCACTATTCTCCAATAGCTTCAATGCTGTCAGTGCTCCAAGCTATACAATTATCATATTTAAATTGATTCCTCCTCCATATCTTTCCCTTTAAAAAAGACTTTTGAAGGGTATTGACTCACTTCTCCGAACCTATAAAACCTCAATTCTAAGTACAGCATAAATGCATTTGCAGATGTAAATTCTGTCACGTTTGTGCTGTAAAAAGTTTAAGGTCCTTTTGACAGTATTGTCCATTTACTCTTTATCCTTCTCTTGGAGATTTTTTTTGTGTTTTAGCTAGGTTTGAAGACTTTCACAGCTAATTCAGATGCCTGAGGCTTGATCCCAGTACTTGACAGTTAACATCTTGCCCTGAGTATAAGCTACTGCCAAAGGCTACTTTCCTGGATTGTCCTGTAAATCCTAAATTTAGCAAAGCATGAGTTTTGCTTATTTTATTGCTCTATAAACTCTGGATTATTCACAATGGGTCATTTTATTCGGGTCTTTCAGAGAAGGATTCTATTTCCTTGACCACATTAAGGTCTTCAGACATTGCATCAATTCGTTTTTAATGTGTTTGAGAATGATTTAACAGTGATTTACCATCCTGTAGGTTGATCAATATTTTAATTGAATCCTGCCAACACGCCAGACTTGTGAAAACGGGCAATTTTTCCATTTCACAGCACGCAGCCGACTGTGCTTATTGTGAATAACAACAGATAACCCGAGCGCGTCTTCAACGCAAAGGGGGGCGGCGGCGGCGGGACGAAAAGGGCCATTTTCACTCCGACGCCGCCAGGCTAAGGGGAACGTTTCCTCCTCGCCGCGGGCTGGGCTGGAGGCCGGGCGAGCTCACCCCGGGGAGCCGAGCCCCGGCCCCCCTCGCCGCCGCCCGGCCCCGCTCGCCCCCGCGGCGGCCGTTGGCTGTTCTCTAGCGCCACCTGGCGGGCGCGGCGGGCAGCGCGGGGCGGCGGCGGCCGGTACCCGCCCGGCGAGCAGCAGCCGCCGCTGCGGAGGGGCCGTTCAGCCGCCGAAATGTCGGTAATTCACGGGAACGGAGAGCGCTCCCGAGTCCTCCCTAGCTCCGGGCACCGGCGGGCTGTCAGGGGAAGCCTGGAGGCATCTCCGAGTTTCTCGGGTTTGAGGCGAAGGCGGCAAATAAAGAGGCGGCAGAACAAATAACAGCAGTGAGCGGCGTTTGCGAAGTCCCGTCCCAGCGCGTTAGGGACGTCGTCAAAGGGATCATTTACACAGAAACACACTCTCCGCTCGCTCATTTTGCATATACAGCACTGCCGAGAATGGCCTCCTGTAAGAACTGGAGTAATTCTTTTAATAGAGTAAAATAAATATGATAAAATATTAAATATCTTATATTTTCCACATATATAAAATTCTACATTTTAAATATTTTTGTTTCTTCGAATATATTAAAACCTTTTTTTTTTTTTTAAGTTTTTCATAATGTAAAATAGGAGTTAGCTGTATTAAAGAGGAAGTGATGCCATTTTTAAAGTAGGTACGGTCCCAAATCTTTGATCAAATGATAGGTGATAAAGCAAGACTTTCAGAAACGCATGTTAAAGGAGCACACCGGGCTTGCTCACAGTTATCACGCCAGAGATTCAGGAATCTACATCTGATCACATGCAGTGACTAGGAAAGATTCCAGCCCCTTACGCTGCTTTACCTGTTAGTGGCATCTTCAGATTTAGCAATGGAAATTCAATCCAAACTGAATATCCAGCATACAAACACAAAAAGCTTTTTTCCCCTAAAAACAGCCTCTGTGATGTTGTCGGTGTCTGTGTGTAGCTGCCTAACGGCACAGGCTCCCAGTGAGTCACGGGATGATCTAGAGGGCTGACACGGAGGTCAAGCTCCACACACCTGGGTTCCCATCCACGCTCCCTCACTGATTGCAGACTTGATTTAGGTTTTCTGCCTCAGTTTACCCACCTGCAAGATGAAAGCTACTGTGAATTACCTCACAGGGATGTTTCTAACCTGAAAGTTTCTAAAACTAGTAAATTTGCGCTACTTCTTTTTACTCCTTCAGCTTCTGCAGAGGGAATACAGCTAGACACAAGACTGCGACCGCGGCTCTAACCCATCTAACACATCATTTCCATTATCAACCAAGTTCCCTATTTCCTCCTTATTTCTAAACTAGTTCAGCTCTACTGAAGAATACAGGGCTTGTGACAGGATAGAATTTGGCCTACAAAACCCTTTTTGACAGTGATAATATGAAAAAAAGAATAATTTAGTCTGATAATCTTGGTGAAAAACATCTTGGCTTTCTATCCTAAATACCGCTTCACCGCGCGGTGAGAAGAGAGGACGTGAAGGGCTTTGCTGTCCCTCGCCAGTGGTGCCTGGTCCCAGCACGCACTCCGGATCCCCAACAGTGGGATCAGCTGCCCAGCCCTGTGCATCCCCTTGCCGCTCCTCCTGACACCTACCAGCCACATTAAAAAAATGTAAAGTGATACATAAGAGCTATTAAATGTTTTGCTTGTTGTTAAAAAAGTCTGTTTCACACAGGAGCCTGATTCTGTGTGTATGACACCCAGTGAAACAGAGTCAAAGCCAGAACTTGATGTTAAACTCCAAAGACCATAAAAAGGGATGCTGCCAACATGCAACATGCTTTTTCTTCCAGTTTTCTTATAAAAACTCATGTGATTTCCCCATCCCAAACTCCAAACAGAATTCAATTCAGCAGCCCTTTGCTGAGGAACTAGTGCTGCAAGAAGAATAGCAGGAAAGGAACCACCACTTAAGTTTTTAAGAATGACTGTCTGCAATAAAGAACAAAACAAACAGAAGAGATTAATGCTTAGTATTTCTATTGTGCTTTGCTGTTTAAAAGCCCCTGATAACCATGAGGCCCTGCATGGCTAAGGGCCACAACTTCACTCAAACCCTGAGGGTTTGTGGCACTTGGGTGGTGCACAGTGATGCCCACTGACCAAAAATGGGAACTGTGGGCATCTGATACACTTTAATTTTAACAACCTGTTTTACCCCCTCCCTCACGCAAACCCACGCACTCCAGCAGCCCTATCCCTGTGAGCTATGATGCCTAATATTGGACTATAGATACTCCCCTAACAATAATAATGGTGAATACTGCTGCAAAACCAGGCGACAGGCAAAATTTATATAGGCAGAACCAGATCTACTAACTGACTGACTATCACAATTCCTCCAGAAAACAACTACACTAGACTCTTAAATAAAATCACATTTATTTTGTCTGGTCTGGCTTCCAGGGTTGGCTTTTTGGCATGGGTTTTTTTGTTTTGTTTTTACTCTTAAATGCGGTGGCCTTTAAAAATGTCTTCATAGACTAAGTCTTCAAAGTGTTACTCCAGCCCTGAATACCTGCTAGCCAGAGATGTCAATTTTGATTGTTGCATGTTGTGTAGAATAAAAAAATATATTCTAGATTCTCAAATAAAGGAAAAGGGGACTCTAATTTATCATATTGTAGTGATTCAACACATAAAAAAAGTAAAATTCAGGAAAGAAGATGACAAGTTACTGCCTATATGCATTCATGTAAAACTTCCTATTCTACAACCTTGCATCTTTTATTAAGATATGGACACCTAAAACAGAAAAAAAAAATTAAATTTTATTTTGTTCTCTTGACCACCAATTTTCTCCTAGTAGGAAAGAAGACTGCTACCTATTTTCCATAAAAAAACCTTTGTAGCAGTCCCAGAGGAAAAGTCAAAAGTTTGACTTGAAAAACGGAGCTACTTCAAAAGCATTGTCAAACAGAGGTGAAGGTTTCTTAAAAATGCATAAATTAAAGTATGGTGTATTCATAAATATCTCCGTAACTTTACACAGTATATTTGTGATTGAGGTGCACATATAGGTGAACATATAGCATCGTTATAAAGCTAACTTAAATAAAGTAGAAAATCAATTTGTTTATTAGCTACTGTTTGGGATCTGTGTGTATATGTGTGTGTGTGTGTGTGCATGTGTGTGAAAAATGAAAGAAAAATGGAGAGTTTTTTTCAATAATAAAAAGGGAGTTGCACTGCAGGGCCCCTAAAGCTTGTGAAAAATTAAACTCGACGGATTCAAACTGTCCTATTTCCACTTCAAAAGAGAAGAGGCACTGAGCTCTTCCCAACTTATCTTCAAACGCCCAGCACCCTAGAAAGTTTCTTTAAAAAAAAATAAAGTCTCTAGTTCCCCCAAGCACTGTACCCGTTACTGTAGCTGCTGTCTCTCCCTCTTCTAATTATACCCATGTGAGTCTATTAATCAACTTGTAAATTATTTAGAGAGCCATGCGCTGTCTTCAGCTAGTACAAACACACTGCATGCAAAGACTTGCTGAAAACCAATGGAGCTCCCAAAGGGTCTCTCTCCAATGTTCAGACAGCTTGCAGCTCGCCAGTACAGCGCTGTTAAAAACAAGAAATAACACTAAGCTTACCTCCTCAGATATAAAGATTTACTCAGCCTTTCAACTCTGAAACTCTTTGCAAGTTTTTAACAAAGAGGAAGCTGCTCTATTGTCAAATCTGTACTTCACACTTAGTGATGAGAATATTAATTTGATGTCAAAAAAAACCCAAGTGCTTTCAGTGAGACTGTGATCACAATCACCAGGGGACCCCAACCTTCAGAGGCTACACCAAAAAGCACCCCTTTAAAACCATTCCAATTTAAAATGGGGGGGGGGGGGGGGGGGGGGGGGGAGGAAATCTACATTTGTACAGTAATAGTTTTTATTAGAAAATAGGAGAAATTAGGGAATTCCAGATTTTACCCCCCACATGCAGACTGCCATTGGGGATAGCTTCAGATATTACTACTTAAAAAATAGAAAAAGGAAGGGAAAAAACCAACACAGATTGTATGTGTTCAACCCTAACAGGCTGCAAACAGTGCAATGTTAGCTGTCTTCCATGAATCAGCTCTCTTTACCACCTGAATCTTCATTCTGGTGAAAAAAACAATTACCTGAACTAATAGCAGTTCTCCCAGCTGAAAAGCAGAATCTTACTGGTTTGGGAGTGGGGTCTTTTCCTGCTGTTTTCCTGTCATCTCACTTTCCTTGGTCCATTTATTGCAGTCTTGCAAACAGATATATTAATTAGCAGTGATCACTCCATGCTATTTTACCATGAAAACATGGAAAATTGAACAGACAGAATGGGATGCTAATTTCTTTTCAACTGACTGATGACCTTTCCTATTTTCGTGATGCCCCCAGTGCCAAAATGCTTCTGCTTCTATTTTCATTAATAAAATACAAACATCTCAAGGGGCAAACACCAGGGATGTTTAGGACGGAAAAGAGCAGATATGCTTTCCACATTTTTTTTTTCTCCCAGGGTATCAAATTCTGACAGACACCTTTAAAACGGTGAACGTAGATCCTGCAGATGGAACTTTAAATTAATGCGTGCCCATGTTTTCAATGATACAGGTCCAGAAGGCAGGATAGCCCTCCCCAGAATTACAGCAACCTGAGGACACGAATTCTGCATAAAGGTCTTCATCAAGCCTGTGGAGTCTATGAATGGGCTATCTACATATGCATCCTTTGTCCATAGCCTGAATTCCTAGAAGGGGAGGGACCAGTCTATGGAACGGTCTCTTCACAACATGTCAGAAAGAATCAATCTGAATGAATTAATTTCTATGAGTTGTCTTGCTGCCTGTGGAAGAGCTCTGGCCACTATGCTCACCTCTTACTCCAAATGGAAGTCTTCCTAGGCCTCCCAAGCAAACGGTGAGTGCTAAATTTAGCATTATTGAACAAGATTTAAACTAACTGGAGTAGTGACCAGAAGACTGGTCTCAGACTCCAATGCGGGTAATTTTATGCCCAGAGTATAGTTAGCAATAACTGCCCAGTATTCAGTGGAAACCACAGTATCCTAAAGGAAAAGTCTGTGCATTTCAGACTGGTTGTCCAAAAAACAACTCTACGTTTATGACAGACAGAAAGCAGTCAGGTTGCTGAACTTTTCACTGAAAATGCATTTTTCAGTATCTAGTGTGCACCAACTGTAGATTAGAATGTCCTGGGAATTAAAAAACTAATGGGCTCAAAAATATCTATGCTACCTTCATTATGCAAAATAAATCTCCACATACAAAACTGAGAAGTTTGATAAAGCAGGAGATAAGGTCTTTATGAGACAGCCAACACTAGAAAATACAGAAAATGGAAATGCACTGAGTTGCCTTCTGGGGTGAATAATAGAATTGTCTGGGCTGTTCTCGAAATACATGTTGTATACATGAAGCAGCAGTACAGGAAAAAACAATACAAAGAATGTTTCCGAATCCTAAACCCAAGAAGCGATTTGAGTTAGTCAACCAGAACTAGAACAGAATAGACAGTGGACAGCCTCAATAACTCAATAATGAGTTAGCGTTGAATAAGCTGGTTCTTGAGCCTTTTTATGACACCGCAACATACCCTGTTGGCATATCTTAAATGACTAATTGTATGCAATCAATTGTGTCCACAAGAAGGGAAACCACACAGAGCAGTCCCTAGGGCAAGCATTTTAAGAATATATGAGGCGTGTCCTCAAGATTTTATGGCACTAGTTTCATTTTGACTAGTAATGATTTGAACGCATATATTTTTTGTGGTCTGTCTTTGGTTCCAGCGTATTCTGGGGTAATACCACTTGCATGATTCCTCGCCCAAAGGAACATCTAAGATTACTTAGTATATAACTAGAAACGCAATGGAAATTTTGAAGTTCTAATTGCTTTTCCAGTTATATCACTGTCTGCTATTGACTAAACTAACTCTTTTCAAACGTGATTTTCTTGAAACTGAATATAGTCAACAACAGTGTGGGGATCTTTCCTCTGTATTAACCAGGTTGTAACTCTGTAGCAAGACAGCAAGGATTCTTTGCCCATCTTTCCTCTTCAGTACACTATGTTGTTTCATTTTCTCCAAGCCTCTTGTGAGGGCAGTAATGAATTCTCGTTAGTGTTTACTAATGTAAATTCATTCTTTGTTATCCCTGGGAGAGGAGGATTAGCAAAATGACAGAACTTATTATTTCTGGTACTGCTATATAATATTTATTTTTATTCAGCCCTTAATTTTGTAGCATGTCCCACCACATAAAATATATGTGCATATAAGCAAAAACTAAGGGAGAATTTTTTACCACAATGCACTGAAATATAGTTATGATTTCCCATTAACATTCAGAATCATTGTACAGCTTTATCCTTGCATGCTTTATTAAAAAAATTAATCTAAATCTGAAATAATTTCTAATTTGGAGGAAGAAAGGAATTACAACTTCAATTTCATTTTCCTAAAATGAAAGCAGCTCCCTTGGACTAAGGATGTGCATATTTTTAGGACGGGCTAAAAATTACAATCTGTGCAATTATTTTACTCTACTGGGAATTCTTTTGGTATCTCCTTTAAGGAACTTTAATGGTTAAGATGAAGTTTATAAAATACACAAACAGCGTTTTAGTAAAGAAAGCTCTTAAAGGACTTTGAATAAACAGATCATCCAAACTCCCATCTCAGCCATAACTGAAATTTAGAGAGCAAGGTTTTTACAGTGGCTGTCCTCTACTTCACAGAGATGAGAAGTGAAATTACAGTATACACACAAGATTCTGAAATTAATGGGTAATATGAAAAAGACATGGGCCCAGAACTTAAAACTGTCTCCACATGTGAGTTAGACTGCATACACAAGTAGCCACATTCAAGTCAATCAGACTATACACATGAAGAAATTACTTCCAGACACGAAGATCTAGGATATGTTGCAATTAATATACGTTAAGATCTCTTGCCTTTGAGTTAAATGCCCATTCTGATTAGCAGTGTCTCTAAATCAGAAAATCCTCTCCTAGATCTCTGTGCCTGTGTTACAGAGGACCCAGCTTCTCTCTTTCAGGCCGTAGATTCATGCTTTCCATTCCCATGGTTCCCACATAAGCTCCTAGTCTCAGCAATATGGTGGCTGCCACAGAAAATTAATGCACTGAACTAGCCGAGTTCCTGTATTACGAATAAATGCAATCCATTCACTAGAGATGAAGTTTAGAGTTAAAATGTATTACCTTGTGGCTTGATAAAATGACTGACAGAGGGATAGAATACCCAAAGCTGCAGGCTGCCAAAGGTCTTTTTGAAATGCCTAGAAAAGTACTGAATCTCTTGGTAAGGTATCAAGGGAACCTCAGTTAATTTCATAGGCTCATGTTTCAGATCTGTGTAATTCAGTCTCAGAATTAAGCTATTGTGCAAAAAAGGGGACTTTCAAGCTTTCCACCTCACCAAATTACTTTCCTTGCCAAAAATAAAAGACAATGAAGATTTCTCTTTGCTCGGGGGGGGTGTTGCTCAAAATTCCATTAATACTGAAGCTTAACCTAGATTTCTCAATCTTCAGCAAGACTGTCTCCTTATATTTGTATCATTGGTAACCATTTGGCCTGTTGCCAGAATCAGGACTGAAAGTTCCTCTTGCAGGCCATTGTAATTTGGCAAAATAAACATTCTTCCACCCAACTGAAATACAACTTATCCTTTAGAACTACAGATCTTTTCTGATTTTTAATACCCACCACATACAGACAGCTATCCATGTGCAAGACAACTAACAAACATGTAAGTTTAAGCTGCTGCCCTAAGGAGCTTACAGTATTTATGATTTAGCTGAAATCACTGCAGAGCCTTCCAAAAGCGAAGTATGCTTAAATATTCTTTGTGGTAGTCCCTTCTTACAACCAAAAGTGCTGATAGAAATTAAGTGCAAAGAAACTTTATTTTTAAGTTTAAAATATTTGTGTGAAATATTTGGAGAATCTACAGTACATCTAAAAGTCAAAATCCACATATAAAAGCAGAGTCTTTAACTTAGAGCCCACTTGAAATAAAAATGAAACACTGTATTGTGCTTTAAATAATGGTTTAAACATTTTAAATGTATACATCTACATCAGAATTCTGATTTTGATTTAGAGATAAAAACATGCAATTCAAATTTTGGAATGTGTACAAGAAAGCTGAATTTCACTGAAACAGCGAACTATTTGTTTTGAAGCTATCGAAGAGCTTAGAAATCCAACTTCTGTTACGCAGTGCTACAAATCACATGTCATGAATGGAATTAATCAACTTCCAGATTACTCTGATGTAACTCAGATTAGAATCTGACCAAGAAAAATTCACTCACAAGTTATTTTTCACCACAAATTTGTAACTACGGTGTAATGAAACAACAACGTGCCCTACCTGGGTATCCACTGTCAATATAAGGCTTAACGAGTTCTCCAAGTTTTGTCTTGTCTGCAACAGCTTCCTTTAGCAGTTGCCCACAGCAAACTAACAGGAAGGAAGAACAAAAAAGACACAAGGTTAAATTTTAAAAAGGAGGCAACAAAGAAAAGAAAAAAACCCAGAAGCTGCATACTGGAATAAGGTCACTGAATAAAATAAAAGTTGTAGGTTTTTTGGGTTTGTTGTTAGGATACATTTTTGTGGCCAAGCAGAGCGAAAAGCAAAGAGACTGAGCAGGGGAGAATACTGAATAAAAAAGAATACATCTGGCAAAGAACATATTAAAAACAGAGATAGAGAGAAAGATATTAATCAAATATGTTTCTGAAATAATAACTCAAGGGATTGCTAGTGGTTTTCACTTTTTATAAACTTATAATTACTGAATAAAGTTACACCTGCTGAACAGCATCTGAACCACACTGTTGGAGGTGCAGGGTAATACGCAGTTCAAGGAAGTGACTCCCTGGATCATTTAATGATCATGTAAGAATTATATATAAAAAACTGTGCTAATGCAATATTATCATTGACTTCAAATACACAGAACACCAGGAGATGCAGATTTACAGTTTTAGTCAGGAGAGCTGTACATAAAATACTGCTACTTTGGGCTTGGATAGCACTTTCTGACTAAAGTTATTGAGTCTTACTGCCCCACATGACTTAGGTACAACAGTCCTGACCCTTAGGTTACAGAGAGGGAACTAAGGCATGGAGAGGTTACACAACATCACAACAGGTCCTAGTCTGAACTCAAGTTTTGGTACATACTAGATAACAGTCACTCTGTACATTATTGCATGACCTTTCAATTAATAATCATAAGTTGACTCCCCCTTTTTTGAAATCAACAAGCACCAACACCTGCAGCTTCAGTTTAATGGAAAAAGAAGCAAGCCCTTTCATCAGCTTTATCACTGTTAATCACACTGTTTGGCACAAGAAAGAGTAAGAATGCTCCACAGGAACATTTCTTGGATAAAGTTGATGAAGTTTAATCTTGAAGTGACGTGGGACAAACACCAATTTTAACAGTCACTAGTTGTCCTGGAGAAGCAAATTCATATCCACAATAAATGGTGTAAAAACACAACAGAATCTCAGTGCATAGACCTCATCTTAAGACAATTAATATGTATACACTTAAATTCAGTACAATTCATAAGGCTATTTAAACAAAGATTTAAATTTTTAAGCCTGTGCTTCAATCCCAATGGCCTAATTGGAAATGAGGGATATGCTGAATACTATTCTGAAAAATGATGGTCTTCCATCTCTGTTTTAAATTCTTAAAATACTAAATACTTAATTAATCGGTTTACAATATACTTAAAATAAAATTCAACATATGGGTAAAGCAGTGGTAATGGTATTTAGTAAAGGGAGCTGCAACTCTCTCGCATAGTAGTTACTTCTAAAAAAATGGGAATTTTGACCTAGATGAAAACACTATCAAACTTGCAGTTTCAGAAATAAAGTTAAAAAAAAATCAGAAACATGAGAACAAGTTAATTTTTCTTTAATACATTCAAACATTTTATTTTTCATTAAGCCAATTATACAATTATTAAAAATACAGCTTTGAATAAATCTACAAATATTTCTTTTTAATATGAAATCATAAACCAGCAATATTAAAATAACTGATAGCATAAACATTCTATCGATTTTTTTTAATGCTTATCAGTATTGTAATATAGATTTAAAAATAATTTAAATTTACCTTTTTCAAGTTCACTGGATATCATTTTAGTCACATTCATGTATTTTTTTTAAACACTAAACCAAAGATTTAAAATACAAAAATACTAAACCTAAAATCCCAAACCAATAGGCAGACAGTTTCATAGCAATTTCTGTGCCTTTAATGGAACTGCACAAACCTATGATGTAGCCATTAGTTGGAATGATTCTATGGAAAGCATATGGCTTCTTCTGAAGGTTGAAGTTTGAAACTGAAAAAATTTATTTCTTTTCTGAGCAGATCAACTAAACCTGTAATTGAAAACAATACCGCTCAGATCATGAAGTTGTTATTCACATGTAAAGCCAAATCCAGGTTCACTGAAATCTTGACTTCACCAGGAGTTCAGGGAAGACACAAACAAACTGGCACATCACTACGGACGACTGGGTTCCACTTATTAAAGAATCTCCCAAAGATAAAATTCACTATCTACGTAATTCTCATTTTTTCATTTGGGATACATTGAAAGAACGTTAATGAAACAAACTTGGATTTTACTTAACAAAGAGGATATGACTAATCAGAAAATTTTACAGATAACCAGACATTTGTTTAAAATAATTTATGGCTACTCCACTATTAGAAGACATTCTAGAACATTTCATTGATCCAATCACCAAGCTGTATATTCACATGATAGGACTTTTCAACATTAGCATGTTGACTATGAACAAGACTCAAATAGAATTTTCTGGGCCTCCTTTACAAAAGAATGAGAATACACTTCTAAATAATTGCTTCCTTTTCTAATACATTACTTCAGATGCACAGAACCTGAGTCTTCATTAAAGTTCAGAGTAAATGCTGTTTTAAAAGTGCCCCAATTTTGGTCAGACAGCTGAGACTGCAGACATTACTCATGATCCACTGATCCACAGAAGAATTCCAAGCACTACCGGAATCTAACACTCGCAAAAATACTGATGTAATGGGTATAAAAAATGATGAATAAAAAAATGTTAGAGCTGGTTTGTCACAGAATATATGCTCTCTTGGTTTATATTTCTTCACTGAAATACTTTTCACTTCCCTCAAAAATTTGACATCCATAGCAATGGACAAACAGAGAAATTTTATGAGCAAGTAAGAAAGACAGCAAAAGATAAATGATCAAGAAGAGAGAAAGGGGGAATTGAGCAAAGTGCATATTTACTGAGAACTTACTGTTGACAACATCGTATTTCTGAGCTATTAGTGCTGCCTGCAGGCTCTTCCCACTGCCTGGGGGTCCACAAAAGAGAATCCGTGGTGTAAAGGGGGCGGCTGATCGGTGCCGTGTTTGGACATAGGTAAGAACTAGAACATGAGAGGAAGGTAAGAAATACAGTTTATATCCTCCTTTTTTAAAAAAAAAAAACCAAAACAAAAAATTGATTAACTTCTCTCTTTTTTTAAAAAATGTTGTCATGTTGATCATAATTTATTTTAGCACTGAAATATCTACATACTCCAACCAAAATCAGGACTCTGACAAAACTGTCATGTCAGCAACTTACACCGAGAGGCACTTTAGAAATCTTACTATCATTACACTCCTATACTTTCTTTCATCAGTAGATGTCAAACCATTTTAAAGAGCAGATTCAATTAATAATTGCTCTTTTACCATGTTGTTTTTAGCAGAAGTAATTTTTGCTTGATAGGTACAGTTTTACCATGCAAATTATAGAGGGATATAATTATATTAATACTTTCTGCAGTTTCTGAACAAATATTTAAGTGTAAAAACTCAGGATGTTAAATTAATATGATATTTACCCAGCTGTGTGTGTGATTAACAGACTCCTAATTACAATATTATAGACTTGTAGCATAGGATGTCATGACACAATACACCATTGACAACATATAACTGAGTATGATTTTATTCTTTTGTCCATCGTTTTTGCATGTCCTTTACGTAGGACGTTTGTGCTTCTCTGTCTGATTCCGCTCTGTTTCATGGACATCATTCTTTTACATTTTGTATTGCGCAGGAAATACGACATTCAGGTCAATTTACAGATTATAAGAGCTTTGGAAAGACCACCGGACGTGTGAAGCATCATCAGCATTGCTGTATTACAGAGATCTGAACTTTGTTCCAGTCTCAAAAGAGAACCTGATAGATCACCAAGAAGCTAAAAGAAGATATGGCTTGGCAGTGAGGACAAATTAGGATTGTATTTGGACATAGCGAAACACTCTTACTCCCTGTGCCCCTTTCATGGCTAACAATACTAGTGAAGGGAGCAGCTCAAGCTTCAGCACAAGCTGGGCAAGCTTTCCAGGGATCACAGATTCAAATGCCAAGGCTAAACTTCATGCCACCGTCCCCTGACTGCCATGGTTAGCCATGACTAAAGCAGAGTGGGCACACCTACACAGGTTTCGATTTCCTCTGTAATTGCAATGGATACAATTAAGTGTTAGCCTAGACATCTTCAGTTCAAATAAAAGACGCTCTAGACTGAAGAGTCCTTGTTAGTCTAACAAATAGGACTGGCTTAGACATTAATGTTTATATGAATCCTAAGCCCATCTTAAAAAAAAACAAACACAAAAGGATTGATGGAAAACATCATAAGGATCAGTATTTTAACTATGATTAACATAGTTCTGTATACTAAATAATAATTTTTCTGAGGACCCTCTGCTAGACACTTTGGTATCATAAATTCTTTTCAATTCTGCAGCAAACTCTCCTATTTCTAGATAGTGGACCTAAAGTATTGAGAAACTAACTCAAACTGCAACTCAAACTTGCATACATCTCTTTCTCCAGCACCATAAACTGCACTGGGATACTGCACTGTACAACTGAATTTGATGTCACCTATCCTAGCATATGTTAGCAGTAATTGCATTAAAGTTTAAGAGTTTACAAAATTTTGTAATTGTATGAAGCAATCCATAATAATACTAATATCGATGAGCAATTTCCTCTTTCTTTTTTAACTCTATCTGTAGCAATAAAAATACTTAATAAAAACCCTGGGAAATCATAACAGAAAATAGTGTTTGCTAAAAACCAAATATCAGCTACCCAAGGAGTGCTCTAGCTATTCTGAACATTTTCCATAACCCAGTGTATTGGAAAGCACAAACATTACAGGCAAAGCACCCTGCTTACAAATGATGCTTAATTTGCAGTAAATAACCAAGTTAATTAGGAGTAATGATCCCCTAGACAGTCTCCACATCTAATTATTCTTTAAAAAAAAAAATCTGGCTGCTTGATGCACTGAAGAAAAAAGATCTAGAGAGGATTTTTTCATTCCAGTTTTCAATTTATCTCACTACATTATTAATTAATAATAATTAATATTCAGGCACTCACATTTTTATTTACAATTCAAGGCATGAATTCTTTATGAATGATGATATGAACTTTTAAATTTAATTAAGTAATTTAGAGGTAATTAATGTGTAAATTCAGAATATAAACTTCCTACTTGTTTATCTTAAAAGTGCAGCACTTGTTATTAAAAAAAGACCTTTTTGAGATGCAAAATTACTGGGATATAACAGATCATCTACAGACTGACAGCTACAAAGTACATTATCAATTGGTCTTTCTGGCAGTTTCCTTATTCTCTTCTTGAAGAATCAACATTAAAAGTCAGATTGCATTACAGTCAAGCAAAGGCAAACAAGAATTGTTGAACAGAAAAGCTACCAGCACAAACAGCTTTTAAATAATGAAATGTTACCGGCTTTGAGCTACTCCTACTTCTTGTTATCAGACTTGTGGAAGGTACTAGTCCTTTGGGAGATTACCAATTGAGCCACAATGCAGCCTTTTAGAAGAGACTCTCGCAGAAGTAACTGTGACATTTGCTCTACTGAGCCAGCTGTTCCTTGGCAGGACTGTGGAACTAAGACTTTCCAGTTATCTGCACTTACTCTAGTCCTGTAAAATGATTACCAGGAACAGCCCAAACACTGTACTCAAGAGAATGCAACTCAGCGGGGAGCCATCTGTGTTGACTAATCCTAATCCTACAGACTGTCTCTAACAGCTAAGAGCTACCTTTCAAATAAGAGTTTATCAACTGTCGGATTTGCCATAAAGGTACATATTTACCCTGTGAGAGGACATCCATGGAAGGCTGGTCTGCATTGATTGATTTCAAAACTTTCTGGTAGATCTGGAAAACCCCAGGGAAGTTTCTGTGATATTCCATCAGTTTCTTTGATATCTCCTGTTCAGACAGATCTTCTGGTTCCACCAAACGTTGCTGTACCAGCAGATCACTTGGCCAGTCAAAGGTCGTATGGTACACCTCTAGAAGTTAGACACTGATTAGGAACTAACAGGATGATTTAATAGGTCTTGCTCAGCTCCAGAATGTTTCCTAAACAAAATCAAGGTCCTTGTTTTAAGCTTTATGCTGTGGTACAAGCAATAACCTGTGCATTTCCCTCCCTGCTTGTACTGACAGCTGACCATTACTCTGCAGATGCACAGATAGGAAGCGGCCAAGGTAACTGCCCACCCATGTAGCCAAGACAGAACGATGAGTAAGAAGCAGGAACTGGGGACAGCTCTCCAAATTCTTCAGCTGAACCTTAAGCAAGACCATTGATAAGCAAAATCTCCTTTACAGCAAATAAAAGCCATTTCTTTAGTTAAGAACATGCCTCCTAATTCCACTCCTAAAATATCCAACATGATTTTTTTTTATTGAGCGGTCAGGATTTTATTTCATGGTTGATGACTGATAACAATACTCAACAGACAACACAGAGCTATGTCTATGACAGTAATTTAATGGAAGATACCTAAAAGCATACCTGCACCTCAAAAAAACCTCCAGGATCTAGCAAAGATGCACAGAAAAACGTAAGCTCATATGGAAAGATTTAACCTTCAAATATTCTGTACTGCCATAGTCTACTGTTTGCAGGCTCAGTACTGAGCTTTACATTTTCCCCTAGTTTATTGGCACAGAAAATAACACAATGCCAACAATTAATTTTTCCAAACAGTTTAAATTTATAATCATAAATTCCTACTAGTTCTTAAAGGAATACCATTTAAATTTTAATCCCACTGATATTACAATGTTTCTGAGACCAAGCAACACTCCAGTTTCTAGTGGAGATCAGGAACAAACACATACTGCACCTTCTGTGAAGGGATCAAGCCTTTTCCCACTGTTCCTCTCAATCAGCACAGTGTCTGCAGCATAAAGCACAACTAGGTACAAAAAAAGCAAAAAAGCGTAGCTGTTGTTAGTTACTTGCTTTATTTTCTGTAACTGTTTAGAGGTATGAATGCGTTTCAAGCACATTTGCCTCATTCTCCTTTCCCAGTATTCTACCTGCAAATACTTCACTTTTAATCAGAATTTTGCTCCACCTCCTAAGCAGTATAGTAGGATAAAATATAAATTAATCTTAGTCCAGTACCCATGAGCTATCCCCGCCATCCATACCAGTTAACAAGGTTCTTCCTCACTTATCCTGTATCTGGAGCCTAGGACAGAAGTACCCACAGATCACTCTAGATCAATTCTCTTCTATACCACAAACAATTACTTTTCACCCGGGTACTTTGGTAGCAAGACCAGGGAAACTTAATTTTTGATAACCTCACAGAAAAGTGTTCAAACTTGATTAAAAAGCACCAAAAGGTGAAGAATCTCTCAGTTCCCTAGGTTGCTTTTGGCTAATCATCCTCACAGTTAAACTGTAATTTAATTACTATTTTCAGTGCATTTGATTACAGGTTTCAAACAAGTTCTTCTTATGACTTTCTTCTCTGAATCAAATAGCTCTTTCAGACGCTTTTTTCCCTATTAAGGTACTCACACACCGTAAATCTCATCTCCTCTTAGTCTTCTTTTTGATTAACTAGACAGACTGAGCTTTAAGATTCTCATTCTGGTCTTGGTAGCACAGATATAATTGTGAGCAAAACTCAACTTCAGATGTTATTAGCTATATTAAAAATACATGCAAGTACTAGACATTAAACAGTTTTGCCTAACTCTATTGCAGTGATTCTGAATTCTTCATTAACAGTCGAATCTCATCCAAATCAAATCCAAAGTGACAATTCATCAAGTTCGCTAACATTCTGTTCACTATCCACCGGCAAGCTCTACATTTATCATTTTACAGTGTATTCCACACAATCATAATAATTTCTTACATTCTAAGTAGGTCCTCTAACTACATTAATTTGAGACAAATGGCTTCTAGATGGCAAGGGCACCTGTCAAGGTCCTCTCTATCAGCACTTTGCCAGTAAACAAATACTTCCCTCAAATGAAGTCAGAATCCACCCATACTCTGAAAGGTCAAGCTTAAAATCATGGTTTCCACTTCACTTGGTGGAGTAAAGTTTGCTAAGTTTGCATTCTCTAATTCAACAGAAGGATGAATTTGTATTTAGTACATGAGGAGTTGTTTTGGTCTGAGGATAAAGGCTGATTCCTAGAAATGGAAGTCTGAGAAAACTTAGACCCACCCCTACAACAGAAGCAAAACTACATATAGCTGCTCAGAGACACTTTCTGGAGTGGTCTTGAATTTACAGGACTCTAATGTGTAAGAAGAAAAAGGTTCATGTGTGAAAGACAGGGTTTAAAGTCTCCCAGGTTACCTCAAGTTTTTGAGTGAATCTGAACCATCCTGAAACATTCTGCTGTCTGGTGACCTTGGTGTCTTCAGTACTGGCATTGAATTTATTGCAGATTTTTGGGGAGAAACACTTCTAGTCTCTCCCACTGGATGCAATCACATATAAAACTTGTTCTGCTTACCAACATGCCTAGGAATGATGCCAGATGATTGCAGCATCCATGCCTGTTCCTGATTTTCAGGGAAGCCTTCCAAAATCCATCCCTATTGAACAAAACCATGAAAGAGTTATTGATCCTGGAAGAGAAAGAACAAAAATTATCACTAAATATTATCAGTGCTATTTGCACAAAAAATACCTCATTCTGATCCCAGAACAGCACAGCATTTGTTATGGATGCTTGTGGGAGAAGAAAGCAAACACGGAGCACTGATATTTTTGTGAAATGGCATGCACTAACACCACTGCCACAGAGCAAAGGGAACGTGTGTATAGTAGCAATGATTTTTTTTTTCATGTTTCAATCTTAGAAAAAAGAATAAACTTCTATCTTGAATAAAAACAACCCAAAACAATTTCTACAGTTTTGAAATATTCAAAAGGATACCAGCCCACACTGTGTATAAAAAAGAGGCTAAACAAATTTAAAGACAGATTTAATGCCAGGAACACTGAGGAAAATATGCACGCTTTCATTATTTTCTTAAATTATACAGGAAAACTCACAGTAATGGAACCCGTGTTCCCAAAGCTAATGAAGCAACAGAGCAAAAGAAAGAAAAAAGAAAAAAGAGCCTTTTGCTCCCTTAAGTCCTTGTTATAGCCAGCTAAGTGTTGGATTGAGCATCTTTAAAAAAACATTTACAGATCTGTGAAATACCATAGGAGAGCTGCAGCCTCACTCAGTTTCCGTGTGATGCAGTATTTGAAATCTAATCCACTTCCCAGTCTCAAGTCTGAATCTTCTGAACGTTCTCTAATTTACTTGTTAGTTGTTTAACCACACGTCCTTGTCACTATACCCTATACCTCAAAATAACTTTGTGATACTGCAATAAACCTGGAAACCATCTTTGTACTGAAATAAAGAAGATATTTTAATGTTGCATTAGCTAGCAATCATTATCATCTGCCACATAAATTTGAAGTTCTGTCACTATGGGGTCCAAAGGTTTTAGAAGTATTTCAGGGAAGTATATCTCCATGACTTCTGTAGGAGGAAATTGGGACAATCCAATTATACAAGAAAATAGACTATTTAAAATTCCTAATTAGCCTGGTTTCAGGAACATGTCATCCTGCTGATATCTGTAGAAAATAAGAGACTCAAGTAACTGCAAGCCATTTTTGCCACTCCCAGTGTTTGCTCTATCAAATTAGAATGAGCCACTGTCTAAGGTCACACAGGTGCTGAGAAATCAATTTACCCCCTGGGACTTGCAGGAGGTAAGGCTGCACAATATTTTCAGTGGTATGCTAGGAACTTCAGTACTAGCTCTGAATATATTGTGCCTGTACAACATATATATAGGCCCAGATCCTCTTCTAGGGAGAAGTGGCATCAGAGGTCTGAAGCAAATAAATCTATGCCACTTTACAGAGACTACAAATCTGACTCATTTTCTCCACTCCAAGTGCAACACTGTTGGAAACTAAAACAAAACAAATGAAAAAAACCACCCCACAAAACCATTGCTTTGGATGTCATCACTACAGCTTATTGCTCATAATCACATATTGAGCAACAAGCAGTAAACACAATATTGTATTTTAATAGTGTATAGCAAACTTCAAGAGGTTTATATACAAATTTCAGTGATCCTTAAAACAGGCAATAGGCAATTTTATAGCTAAAAGTTTTTGCAATGTAAGAAAACATAGCTTCAATAAATAGCTTCCTGCAACAAATACATTTTAAGGCATTAAACAAATGCAAAATAAACACACGCTACAAAAATAGTTAGCATTTTGGATCTTACTTCCAAAGGTCTCTGAGTTCCAGGGTATCAGTCAGTCCCTAATTAGAATACATTATCCATCTACTTGACACTTCAGTGAAATGTCTATTCCACCACAGAGCTGCAGCTTTGTTCAGAACAGGTTTATTGATATTCTGCTGCATTCCCTCTCCATACCCCCAGTGGCTTGGTTCTGTTTTATCACACATCAAAAAGGCCGTATGCTCAGGGCACCCCATGCACAGCTCAGAGCTGGAGGTCTGAACAGCTGCAAGTAGTATGGTATCACAGGAGGGACAAGCTCCAAGCAGATGTCACAGATAAAAAAAAAAAAAAAAAAAAGAAAAAAGAGAGTAAAAAGGGAGTGTGGCTTGGGAACGAAGCAAGAGGAAGCAAGACACAGCAGAGCAAGACCTGACTTAAAATATGCCTATCATGCTTTATGCAAACACTGGTCTTTTTTGCCCTCCTGACTATCATTAAAGTGTAATTAGTAACTTCACATGGTAAATTTGTTTCTTTAAGAAGCCATCTATTTTTTGTTCTTGATAGCAGTAACCTTACATCCGTGCATGGACTGCACCTTATCACATCAAGTGTGGAACAAAGGCTAAAAGTGAGTAATTCCACGGTGCCTTTACTCTGTGGTCACTGTTCCCTCTCTTTCAGCTGGGAACCTCAATCCTTTCCCACATGAAGACTGCTGTAAATACAGCATTCTGCTGTTGCCTTAATGCCAGGTGAAGTGCTCCTTGGAGACCCGTGCCATACTGAAAAGCAGCAACAAGGAAGTACTTTCAAAGCCATCACTTCCCTCTCCAGATTTAAGGAATCTGGAGAAAAGGAAATGCTCAAGGTCATTCCCAAATGTAAATCTCATTCCTTTGCTGGCACTACTCTCAGTTATAATACCAAGCCTACATATTTTCACACTTTCCACCCCAATAATAATGACTTGGGTATTCAAGTTCTCTCTTGTTACTTAATCCGTACATCCTCAATTATTTTTTTTTAATTACAAAATCCAAAATTGGCACTGCCTTATAATAATGAAAAGGGATAGCGTAAAGAAATTATGCTGAATTACATGGCACATCTGAACAATCTCAGTCACAAGCATAAAGATCAAAGGTCGTGAATGCTGCTGCCTTTGGGAAAACAAGTCATCACAACAGTTTTTCCACATCTTCATTCAGTATTTCTAAAAAAGTATTTCATGCCTTTCACTCCCATCTGAAGAAAGGGGACAGACAATAGTGCAAAAAAAAATAGTATCAGTAATAGCTTTGCCAGTATGGATCTAAAATTTCTGAGATTTTCAGAAAAATGCCGAATGAGGAGTGCTGTAGAAATATTGCCAACTCAACTCCTGCAGTCCATCAACATTAGCAGTATGGATGACAGAAGCAGCTCAAACTTCACCAAATTTCCCATTAGAAAGAAACTCCCCACATTATTTTTGTAGGTTAGGCTGCAAAGCTATTAAAAAAAAAAAAAGCCACATTCTTCTTGGAAAATAAAAAAGATGGTGAATAGGCAGATTCTCTCCCCAGAGAGATCTATGTAACATCACTATCCTTGCACAGGGTTTCACAGAGACAACGTGATGATCTTTATTTGCCAGGGTAAACCCAAAAAGAACCAGTAGCCATTGCTCTCTTTGCCTTCCCTTTCAAGGTTAGCCACTACCCTTCTGAACTGTTAATACCAATCAAAAGTGATTCTGCCACTCATTGTGTGAATCACTGGCCTAAGCTTAGTTTCTAAATGGTCCTAAGACATCAGGAAGGTTGCTCAGCTCGCTCTCTCACAACTCCATCACATAGCAATCTCTTCACTAGCCTCCTCCAGTTCTATAAATTCCCCCCACACCAGCAGTCAGAGGTGCCGTAGCCAACACGTACTAACCCTGTAAGATGAAAAGTCTTCATATCAGCTTCACAAGTCCCAGGTTCTAACATAATGCTTGCAATAAGTTTTCTGCGTATGCTGGAAGACCTACCCGTCTGATCCCTCACAGTCCTAACTACATTTGTATTAAAGAACACATAACACAGAGTCTCAGCAGAGCTGTTGATCAATAAAAATGTTCTCCTTAGAGAATGCCTGTGACATCCATAAACCTGTGAGTGTCAAAACAATGGCACAAAAAATTCTGTATTCCTACTGTCACTGGGATGAAAGCTGTACAATTAATGCCAAGCCAATGACACCACAAGGAGAAATAAAACAAACAGCTGGTGGTACTCTGGTCCAACATACTGCTCCTAATCTATTAACATTTTCAGTAAAAAAAATGCTGACTCATGTTTTGAAAGAAATGGCATAAATCTGTTCAATGATGTAAAAAATCCACAGTATTAATTCTATGTCCAATCACACAGGGAAAATATTGCAATTAAAATGCATAGATCTGCTTTCAAATTGAAAAGACATATACACTGCGAGGAAGTTTTAGTGACCACAAATGAGTATCTATTAATTAAAAGACTTTTGATAACCTCCAGAACTTTGAAAAGTCAATTATGTGTTTTTCCTAAAAATAGCTGAAAACTTAACTAGACCAATAACATCCACTCCATTCTTGCTGAATGTCAGGGAAGGTTTATAAAGGGTTTGTTTCCCCCCCCCAGATATCCAGCACTGATTCAATGTTGCTGGTGATAACAACAGGAACATAAAATGTAGGCAGGACACTGCAGCTGTTGACATTTTAACCACCTTGTCACCTTACTCAGAGTTTACATGACCTAATACTTAAAATAACAGTCATTGAGAGATCCTTCCCTCACCATTAAAAGAACTAGAATCATGCCAACAATTATAGAAAGCATGGGGCAAAAAAAGCACAGTGTGGATGCAGCCTTTGGAGAGCAATGGATTTTGCTTATACGCTGATGGTTAGTAAAACTCACCGTAACAGTATCACAATAAACACTGGAAAAATTAGCTGTTGAAAACACACCTTCTTTTAATCAGGCAAAGAGACTTATGTGGAAAAATAAGCATGTTGGAGAGGTTTTAGAGCTAGTCTTATAAAAGCCCTAAACTGAAGTTACTCACCTACATGCTAGTTTACAGCAACTACTGCCATCCAACAGCTCTCCTCCAGAGATTATTAGAGGACAGATTGCCCCAGCAACTACTACCTTTGAGATATCATGTGAGAAAATATTTAACAAAGCTATTGAAAACACCAGGGATACCCTGGCATCTCCTCTATCCTACCTGCTAACTACGAGTAGCACAACCAGAGAAGCTGTTAAGTGTTAAGCTGAGGGGGCCTGTGTTTGGGGTCTGAAACCAGCCTAAAGCCTGGCAGTTAGCAGTCAGAAGAGCGGTTTCTCTCTTGGGTTTATCATCTTTCTAACTTACTTTCATTTCTACAGGTTTAAAGATATTTTAAACATACTCACTAGAGGAGAAGTTTGACTTGAGATAGATGTTCCACATCTTGCCACTAAGACAAGGTAGTAAATCATAGAATCAGCTGACTTGCTGTATATCCATGATATCTCATTGCACTGCTTACATAAAAAATGTTGACATTCATAGTCTTTTTTTGCTGCTCGTTTGCTAGTATATCCAGAGCTGACAATATTGATTTCTCAGGTGTTCCTCAGCTACACTCCTTAATTCAAAATGCCACAAAAATGAGCAAGATGGTACACCACATGCCTGTTTTTAAACAGGTTCTCCTGCCAATTGAAAGGCCTAAGTCCTGTGTGAATTTAGTACAGATAAACAAATACATTAAATACTACCAGATATTTGATCTGGAGTGCTAAATAACTATTGTGAGTCTAAATAAAATAAAATAAAATAGCTCAGCTAAAAAGACCTTCAAGAGAAATCAGACAGAGCCATGTAATTCAAGCACAGTGACTAACAACGCGAAAGTTTAATTCTACTTTGTAAATTCAAAATTAATAGACAGAGTAAGGCATACAGTATTTTGTAGAGAAAAATGTATAACCTTTAGGTTTCCTACAAATCTTTTTACTCCTTTCATTCTAAGGATCCAAAAATCAATGTTTCAATCTCCGAGATGATGAAGCATGGAGCAAGAAACACAGGATCCTAAACCACACAAAAAATGGTCCATTTGGAAAAGGAGGGGGTCGTGTTCTTAAACATAATGAACTAGAAAATTCTTCCACAGTCTCCCCAGTCCTCGATCATACCAGTGTAGGAAGGGAACTCAAAGAGAAACAACAGCTAGGTTTAGGAAGAAAATAAGAGTTAGTTCTAACAGCAGTGTGCATTTTGCCTAAAACGTGTATGGTGAAGTAGATTTTATTAGTTCACAGTAAGTGGAAAGAAGGCAGGAGAGGGCATCAGGAAAATCCACACTTTGCAGTTTAGAGTTGCCAGTACATTTTAAAATCCTAACATCTTGGCAATTCCCCGTGTAAGCAAATACTGGTGTAGTTTAAAGTGCAGGGTTCAACTCATCACTATGTTACTCCAAAGTTGCAGGAATTCAACCCCATGAATGTCAATGGGCTTTATATCTGGTATAAATCTAGAATAATTTAGAGATGAGCTAGGTTTCTGTTTCATGAATTTCCCTTCATAAAAACAATTGCTCACATTTCTTTGGAGGAGGAGGAGTCCTATACCATCATTTGTAAATATGTATGGGAGCCAATGCCAAAGTTTTGTTACAGTCTCTTGTTAAGCCTGGATTTACCTAAAAATGCAACAAAATGTTCAAACATCAGCCACAAACTTATTTTTACTCCTCCAGAGCTTTCTCTACTGATGCAAAAAGAAGGACTTTATAACAAGACACTTCTCAGTGCAAATAAGGGCACTGTCATGCACTCCTCTATGACCTGGCAAAAGAACAAGATTAGCTGGGCAAGGAAAGGTTTGGTTTAGTTTAATGACTTTTCTCAGTAACATTAAACACCAGCAGGTAGTATTCTAAACTAAATTCTCATGCAACCAGTGGATTTGATAATGGGGTAGGTGAAAGTTTAGCTATTGCTAGTACTAAGCTACTGCTTAGAGACCAGCATAGTACCTATTTTGCTATAGGTATATGCTCACAACAGAAATACGACAGAGACGTGTCCTCTATCAAAGCTCTCAGGCAGAAGCAATTTAAAAGATTACATCTCCAGCTATTCATTACCATCCTGACCAAGTTATCCTTTCCACAGTTCATAGACTGTATTTGACCATCTGATCTAGCTTACACAAGGCAGGTCCATTGAAAGCCACTTCCATCAGTGGCTTTAGCTAAGTTGACTTTGCACATAAGCACATGAAGGCTTTGGCAATCGTTCACATTAGCTGAGTTCTAAAAGCCAAAACCTTCAACCAGGGGCAAAAACTTTTTTCAATTCTTCTTGCTAGTTTTGTTGATGTTTCTCTACAGACACCTCTGTGCTTCTGAAAAACTACAAGGCAATGGCCCAGCCCCCAAGATGATTTTGTTTTACATGGATGGAAGGATCCAGTGTGCAGATCATTGCAGACTACACCAAAAGTCATGGAGACAGAGAAAGAAGTACAAGATATAAGGTTTTCAGCATTTCTGGTTTCTTTCAGTGCCCAACGCTGAGAAGCTTTAGGAAGCAATTTTCACACTTCAATGAAATGTTAATTATCAGCCCTGCTTTATTCAACCAACAAGGTAGATAATGATGATGTTGAGAAGCAACAGATTTTAATAAAACTATGAGCCTTGCAATCTCTCTAGGAGGTCAGGAAGTACTAGTCATCCCCTGACCCAGAGGTGTAGGTGTGACAGAGTGCCTGTTCTGAAATCACATACTATTCATCTGAAAAAAGCTGTTTAGTCCTTCATGAACGTAACACCTACTTTGAACCGGACTTCTTCCTCTCAAGAAGTGCATCAAGTAATGTGTAGTCTGTATTTTAGCACTGTTCAGAAACAGGGTTTTATCCATTAGATTATGTCTCTTACAAATAATCCCTTATAATGGGCTGATAATGGACTCAATAAACCATAACAACATCTGAGATTTTAAAGGAAACACATACAAGAGATTTTGCTTTCCTTGAGTCCAGATGTTAATTTCAACCAATATTAATCTACTTAAGTTCTCTTTTGGTTCTACGTTAAGTCTCTACTTATGTTAAGGCTAAACACATAGGGAAAAATAATAGCCACACATCTGTGAATACAGCTAAACCTATTCAGTTGCCTATTTGTGTAAACTAACAGTGAACGTATTAATTATTACCTAGAAGAGAACATATTCAAATGCAGTTTTTCCTAACACAGGAAGAAAAAAAAGACACAATGAGAAATAAAGAAAATTGAAATGAGTAATGTTAGACTCTTTTTTTCCCCCTTTCCTCAACAAGAGTTAAAATCTCAACATATTGATTTTTATATATTTTCTGTTTATCTGTTTTGTCCACTGTATCTCTGCCAGTTGCCCCAGGCAATCAACAAAGCTACGCTTGTTCAGCCTTTGATCATCTCTGTGCTAGAAGATTAGCATATGCATACTCTCATCCTCCCCTTTATCCTGTTAATAAAGCTCCAAACTCCCTCTGCTGATGTTCAAGAAAGCAATCCGCTCCAGAGCCCCCAATGATTTGCCCCCATTCCCTCCTCTGCTCAGGACTCGGAATGCTAACTACTATGCACGAGTTGTGTAAGTGCTTATCCACTGGCCCTCTGAGGAGCAATTCTTACTTGTTTGATGCAGTCCACGTTTGACAGACGTTCCTGGATCAGATTGGCCCAAAGCGCATTGGGAATTTTCTAAAGAAAGAACAAAAAAAGGCTGAATATTCACAATTGAGTTCAAAAGGAATTTTACCATGCAGGCATATTCCGGTTAAAGGTGAAGTGAGATGTCTTCTTAAAAATAAATAAATAAATCTGTGCAAGTCTCAAGTCATTAACTTAATATATCAGAGAGTTAATAAGGGCACAGAAATCAGTGGTAAAGGTAAGCTGAACACAAAGCCTACATCCATGCTTTTTGCACACTAACATGGAAGCGGTGCCAAGTTTTGCACAGTAACACACACACTGGACACCAGACCTGCAAAGGGATCCCTAAGAACATCACATCCCCAAGTAGTCCTTTTTACCACAAGTATCTGACCCACTGACTTCACGTGTCAGTGGACTCAGCATTAGCGACCTTAACAGATATCACGTGAGACAAGGAGAATCTCAAACAGAGCAAATAACAGAAAGAGTCTGATTTTCGGATTTGTTTCATAGTTTCAAGTAACTCTTGCTCTTTCATCATCCAGAAAGTTTATTTAAAATACATTTTATGGTTAATTTTAATGTTAAAGTTCGTTTATTTTTAAACTCAGGACTGTGAAGCAGAATTGAAACTGCATGTGCCAATATTTTCAGAAGTGCTGTTTCTTTCTGTGACTATTACTTTGCCCATATCTAGAACAAAGTTCCTCCACAGATTTCACCTTCCCCCTTCCTAATATTTGTTCCATTATTATATTAGATTTCCTGACTAGAAATTAACAATACCCTTCTTTCCTTCTTGGAAGAATTTTCTTCACTATATTGTTAATTCAGGCCTTCATTCTACACTGAACTTAGTTAAACAAACTCTATGTTAGCCAGTTTAACTCGATAAAGTCTAAACCATTGGCCATGCCAGTCAGAACAGCTGTTAATCTTTTGATTAAATGCCTTGTCTCAGTCTCATCCATTCTGTTATTATTGGTAAAATGAATACTCAGAAAAAAATTCTGTAGTCAGGTTCTCTACTTTCCAAGTCAAAAAATTATCTTTCACTTAACGACATGGGCTTGACTCTCTGTTCCATGCAGTTCCATATATTGTGGGTACCCATCTCTTTTTTTTTTTTAACCAAACAGTCTGAAGGGCATAATCCTAAATATAGAGTATTTCTGTAGGCTTATGTTATACAAAAGGATGTAGATTGATATAATGAAAGTGTAGCTGATTATGTGGAAAGATTTCATAACAATCGTCTTCATTGTATCATAAAACAATTTCACCAGAAGCGGTGGAAACGCTACCACACGAGTCACTTCAGAGTGGAGAAAGCATTCCAGAATACACAAAAGAGACCGGTCTGGCTGTGGAACGGACAAGGTGGCCCGGTCAGGCAGTGAGTTTTCTTGTTTTGTTTATCTCTACTGTCCCCAGTTCTCAGTGCCTTTCCTAATATCAGCCATTCATAACGCAACATTCAAGCAGGTGGAAGAGAAAAAGGGAAAGAAATTGCTGTGTTTCTTGAAAGTCAGTAGGTCCCACAGGGTGGTGTGTCAAAGCCTCCTGCAGCCTCTCGCCGCTGGAGCCCAGGTCTGCAGCTTTGAGTCTGTCACCTTCCAAAGGTACCTCACACTGCTATCAGAAACAGCTAGCGTCTTTCTTACTTCTTTGATGTGTCATGTCAAGACAGGCTAGTGACTGCCGGAGGTCCACTCTGCTGAGCTTTGCCAGACCAATTTAAACCAAAATTATACTTCTTTCAGTGCAGTGGTATTCTTAGTCCTCTCTTTGGAGCAGGGTTTATTGCACAAAAACAATCAAGGACATGTGGGTACTTCAGTGGTTTAGTTCCTTCTGCTCTCTGTGGCTCAACTCCAGTCTCATTTCCTGGTCAGCTTTCCCCCTACTGAGCAGTGGCCTACAAAATTATTTTCAATAGGTTGCTTGCTGAATGCCTAATTATTCAACTAGAAATCATTAACTCTGATACATATCAGATAGCACATTTACAATTCCTCTCTCATAAACATTCACATAAATATATCATGGGACTGGTAGATGGGACTGCACCTCCCAGAAATCTGCAATAATGGCCAATGACACACAGACATTTGATAACTGCAGAACCGTATCTTATCTAAGGCACTCGGAGCCTGTCCCAGCATTCAGTTTAGTTAATGGAAAGACCTGCTGCTACTGTATTTTGTTTATGTTCAGACCACTGTTCTATGCACGCTGGTTTAATCACTATTACCATACAGCTGGAAAACTGTACTCATTCATGATTAATTTTAAATATTCCACGGTATTTCAGGGACATCATACTTCAACTTACATGCCTGATCTACTCAGAATTACATTTCAGTGATCTTTTCATAAACCTGCTACACTTTTTTGGGGGGGGCGGGTGGGGAGCACTTTCACCAGACCTTTTTATTGGAAGTTCTGGATATCTTTGTTCTGAAAACAACCTTGGAGAGAAAAGCAGCCAAGTTTGAAGAAAATTGGTTTAGTATTCCAAGAATTATTATTTGTAGCTTGTTCATATAAATACACATGAAAGGCTGGTCTTTTTTATGTATACACAAGACTGGGACAGTTCCTACTTGTTCCTTCATAGTGGCTTGTCCTGGAATAGATCAGAACGCTGAACACGCATAGATAAGGATGCCTTGGGTTTTCCTCTCTTTTCTTATATTTCTTCTTAAAAAGCACGGGAATATGATGCAACTCTACAGCAGTTTTAAGTCATTAAGTAGTAGGCAAACACTTTAACTGCACTTTAGTATAGCGCTAAGAGCACACCCATCCCACAAGCCCACAATTACCACAGTTCTTTCAACTTCTTATTTTATCCAGTTAACAGGAAAAGTGAAACATGCAATAGCTCATCATTAGTCTTCACTATAGGAAAAACCTGAAGGTGCTTCCTATTAACATTATAATAACTAGAGATGAGGGAATAATTTGCAATGATTTATCCAAAAATGTAGCCTCTTTTTCTGTTCATGGAATATTTAGTGATAGCTCGTGGTTCTTCAAATTTATTGAATATTCAAAAATATTTTACTACTTTTTGGAATATTTTTTACATGCAGCACGATCACATTTTGCTTTGAACAGTCAATATTTAAAATTCACTACCTGAGCTCTGCTCATTAGTAAGTGGCCAGGTGTGTGTTAGTGAATGATTGCATGTCCAACTTTAAAAATTGAACTTCAGAGAATAATCACATATTTTAAATACACCTTCCATGAATTCCTGTGCCAGGAAAACTCAAATGATTTAATGTTCACTGAGAGCGAACACAAAAGAGATGAAAGCTTGGCTAAAGGTAAGTAAAATATGTGAACAAACATTTGCAGACCTTTTTGCAGCGTTTGCCCAGATCTAGTAACATTGGCCTACTGACCTAAAATGAACGACCTTTGGCACTGGGGTTAATTTAGCCACAGTAACCTTATACGCATGAAATATTCCTCCAACAACATTAAATTGTGTTATATGATCTTCACAGCAGGCTTTCAAAAACACCGTCTTAGTTCCCATTTATCCTCTTCCCATTTATTAAATTGCTTTGGCCAGGCCAACAACTTTTTAGTGCCCTGGCTGTATCAAAGATAGTACACACAGGTATTGTTCTGTTCCTGAATAGACATTCAAACCCTCTTAGTGCTAATGGATGTTACGTATGCTACAGGGGTCAAGTTTACCACTTGCTTCAGCAGAACCAGGGGTCACTTACGGCAACAGTAGATTTAGCCAGCAGACATGAATCAGTAAGGGAAAATACAGCTCTTGAGATGACAAATTGGCTACATTTTAAGTCATTGTAAAGCTTGCATTGATCTAGAGGAAGCAACGAGTTCCCTTCTAGTTTTAGGAGTTACATTTGAAGAATCAAGCTCATATAAAAGAACAAAAGAGATAATTTAGTGAAAACGTTCTTCTAGGATCTAACATCTCAAAAACAAAGGCAAACTGCACAGTACTAAACCACCACCAGATTCTGCTCTTCGGGCTCTCCTTACTACCTGATTAGCCTTGACATTTTTGACTTTCATCTTCTGCACCATCCATCTTTTTAAATCAAATAAGCCCAAAAGGACACCCTTGAAAGTGCATCCGTATAGTCTGAAATATGTTAATAATTACAGTAATTAAACCAAAGGGAATTTTTGTTTTAAATTCTCCCCCTCCAAGTTGAAATTTATGAACCAAGCAAAACAATCTTTAATAATTAGAACAAAGATTTCAAAGTATATATTCTCAATAAGAATAATTTTATATCATCACAGCCAAAACCAAACCTTTTTGCCAGGAAGTTCAGTGGGTTCAACAAACTCTTTCCTCTCAGATCTTTAAGTATATTACTTGAGGCATCTTCAAATTTCATTCATTAATTCAGTGTAATAAAACACTACCCTATTTTCAGCCTAATTTTCTATGGAAAAATAAATTAATCTATGTATCACACCATCTACCATCTCAGCAAATTATGAAGCTGTTGGCCAATTCGAAACAAATTTAGCAGGGGCGTGGATTTCTCACAGAGATGAAATTGCTTAAATTTTTATGAAAACAGGTGGCAAGGGGGAAAAGATAAACTCAAACTAGTGGACTTGCTAGAGAGTGTCACAAAAACCCAGACTTCTTTCATTCTATTACTCATGGAACACCTTGACACCTGGAGAAAGGAATCAGTTAAAAAGGCAGGAATTAGAAGCAGAGATGCTTCTGTGTATTCAGGATATTCTTTCAACATATTTTTCCAATCTACTTGTCACTAGACTTCAACAACAAGACAATTACATTGCTCATCAACTAATCCTGTGAGTCACAACATCGGGAAAAACCTTTCTTTGGACATTAGTTAGGAGGCCCACAGTGAAGCTCCACCTGTCTGGAGCAACCCAAGGACTCGGAGTTGGGTAGAGTGCATCAACCCAAGAACTGAACGATCTCCTGAGTTGGCTGCTATTGCCTCAGCTTCAGAGCTTCCAGGGTTTTCAGTAACCAACTGGATTGTCATACTCCTTTTGAGTTAATGCGCCAAGTTAGTTATTTGTGTCATGCTACAGAGAAATCAAGCATGCACAACTAAGTAGCACTGTCAGATCAAAAAAAGTTCTTCGTGTACATGTTTTCCAGAGCATTTTGTACCGAAGGAGACCTCAGAGATTCATGCCTATTTTATTGAGATTATCAAACATGCTGAAATAGAAGACACTTTGTTTAATGATATAATGAACCCTTCTTTGAATTCTATTGTGCGTACCTGGACTTCTCTCAGTTCTGTTGCTCATGTCTAAGGTTAATGCTTTCAAGAGCTCCATTACTTTATATTGTCTTTCTCTCCTGCCGCTATTCTACACCCTGACACATTTTTATCTTTGTTCATATCTTCTTATCTAGCAGAGGTTACCCTTCTTCTCTGAAAGATCCTGTACCTGTATATACACACCCCGATGTACAAACCACCATAGATAGAACATTTACTCTGATCCACTCAACTCAGCAACAGAAATCATGGGAATGCCACATAATTCCTCTTCTGTGACATTAGAACTACTATTATTATATCCTCTTACACACCTGTTTCCTTTCTTTATATGCTTTTGCTTCCTTTGTCAGCGCTAATATTTCCTTGAATAACAAAGTCTCCCGAGAGATACGTATGGCATCCAAACGTTTACAAAGCCACATTGCCTGAGGGAAGAAGGAAAAAAAAAATACAGGTCAAAATATTTGGAAAGAAAGTGAAGCATTTTTTCAGAAGGCTGCAGAAAGACAGAGCATTTTCCTAGTCTTCCATTTAAGTATACAGACTATATGTGTAACTAAATAGCTTTTTTTTTAAAGATGTTCAAGTCTACAGGTTTGAATAAGGTCTTTTTCATCTACTGTACTATAACACAGATTTTAGAGAAGAAAGCATTCTTCCTAGCACACACATACCACCATCATCTGCAGTTTCTGTGGTCAGCTTTCTCTGTGGTTCAAATACAACTTTGACATTTTCAGTTAAGTGGTACCAGTGGACATGACAGACAACTGGCTGTGCAAATGGAGCAATCCACAATACAGGAATACCACAAATGTGTAACTGTGGTACTCCTCCCAGATTAATTAGTCCTTCTAAAAAGCTGGGGAAACAAGGCAGACAGAATTCTGTTGCATTACCGCTGCCTGAGTGAGTTCTCAGAGAGCTCACTTGAACGTTTCCATTTAACCTGTAGTGTAATATACAGGCGTATCCCTTAGGAATGCCATCCTTCACTTTGTCTTCTATCACTTAGATAATTCTGAAAATTATTTTCTGAGAATAAAATTTTCACAAGTGCTGAGCTCAGTAGAAAGTCAAAAGGTAAGGGCACAGTATTACAACACTGAAGGTAGTGTACTTACAACTGTAGTTTTCCCAGAAGCAGGTGGACCAAGTACACAAATTCGTGGAGCTGTGAAACAAGAATACGTGAATGTCAAGGTGCAGAACAGCAAAGATCCCAGCCCGTTTCCCACAACTGCACTGCGTAATATAAACGCAATCACAATGAAACAATCCTTTCAGTTGGAAATCTGCCTGAATGAAGACTTCAGGATTGGGCTTCACTGGGGAAAAAAAAGGGGGAACAGGGGAACACTAAGTCAGTGCCAGATAGGTCTCCTTTTAACCTCCATGGTCAATGAGATTAATACTCTGACTAAACATGCCACATTTAAACACACTGATAGTTTAGTGGGTGAACCAGAGCATAAGATACGAATGTTTCCTTATCTGAGTTCATCTTTTATTCCCAAAACATTGATTTAGACCTAACACATTGTGTGATGAAAAAATATTTTAGCTTGTACACGCAGGACAGGACTATTTAAGAGTGACTATTATCATAATCATAGAATGGTTGAGATTGGATGGGACTTCTTGAGATTGTCTCTTCTCTCATTTCCCTTACACAGTATGGTAGTAAAAATACTTTTTATTTTGTCAAAGCTTTTGGCTCTCATCACAAAAAATGCAATTTCACTTTTTAGTTTCACCTAAATAGGTTGTGTCAGGGTTCAGAGAAGATTTAGATATTGCAAAATTAAGCACTCTCTCTCTACCCTTTTTGACAGCTACCTTCCATTTTTCCAGTAATCGTTGAAAGTAATTTTTTTTCATCTCTGTATCTTGTGTTTCTCTGTTGCATGTCCCTCTCTTTTCCCTGAGGGGGCAAGGTGCAAAAAATGCATGCCAGTTCTGAGGAATTCTTAATCTAATGCATACAGGCAACACAACAGGCATTACCATTGTAAGCTTCACTGGGAATGAATTAGAGGCAAGACAAACAAGGGAAAATGGAGTAACTCTTAGAAAAGTAGTTGGGAGTTTTTCCATGAACACACCTTGGGCTGCAATCCCTTGAACTGTCATTTTGTATTAACATATTTGATGTTTTTTCCCCTATACCTTGGGAAAGAAAAAAACCCAAAACCCCAAAACAACAAACCAAACTATATACAGAAGGGACTGATGCTACTGGGAGTAACATAGGTCAAAACAGAGGAGGGACCTACTCACCCAGAAACCTTTTCAGCTCTTGATAATCAAGGGAGATACAATGTCTGATGGCAGCAGACAGGGAAGGATGTGAAATGTATTTTTATGAGGCCTTCCATGCACTTAACAGTTACTGGGCAGGTACAATTTTTAAACATACATGAAACCCAAATTACAGATTCATCTTTACAAAGTTATCTGACTTGGAAGGTTTAAGAAAAACTCCCCCCTTATTGGTTCCTGCAAGTGCAACAGAACTAGTACACAATGTAGAAAAATACTTTAAAAGGATACATCAGCTGTTTTTATCACCTAATTTCTTTCAAATGTAATGTGATTAAATCCTAGGGTTTTTTTTTTTAATCTAACACCTTGAAACTCCAGCCCGGTACTTAGGAATTATTTATAAACAGCGTCATAAAAGAGTGCTCGGGTGCCAACACTAATCAACTTCTTCAAACCACTTCAAAGAAAATCAAAAAACCTTTCCATCCACAGATCCTTTTGAGGTTTAACTAGGAGCATGATTTAAAATTCACAAGAAAACCCTTAGGTATTGAAGCTTTAATACACAGCTTTCTTGGACAAACGTTTGATAAAAAACGAAACATACCATTATATACACCATATCACGCTTTAATATTGCCCAGGGCTACTGTAAATGCTCACTTTGTACTAAATCTGGTTTTCTCTCTGCTTAGTGGCTGGCAGCAGATGGGGCAGTGTAATTCACTGATTTACTCATTTGCACACTTGTAAGACTCCTCTAAAGCATTCTCCCTAAACATATGACACAAGGGCACAACCGGGACACCACTGTATGTAATGTTTAACCCCTTCCAATCAGCAAATAGTCAGTATTTAATACTGGAGGTCTGAACCAGCAGCTAAATGAAGTCAGGGAAATCTAGAAAATGCCTTTTTCTTCAGTAACAAATCATATTTCATTCCATGTTTAGTCTTGATGAGAAGTTACAGGATTTACTCTTCCAAGTAAAGTGCGTTTTAACATTCAACAATGATTTTAGCAATAACAAAATGAATCCCGGAATAATGCAAAAGAACAGCTGGACTCACTGAGTTCCATTTAAATCCAAAAGATTCTATGATTAATATTAATGCAACAAAATTTGCTGAACTTGTAAGAGAAATCCTTTGTCAAACAGGAAAAGCACATAGTACATGATGAACATTCTCGCAGAACTTTTTTACATTTCTTCAGAGGTTTGACTGTAAAGGAAGAACTCACAGAAATGCCACTTGGATCCTGAAAGCTTTTTTCATTATCACAAACCAAGATACAATGCAGAAAACTAGCATCTTTGTATATGAAAGAATTACCAGTCTTCATACGGTTCTTTAAGGTTTTTAGAAGGAACACATGAAAGAACAATAGTACAGAGCCTTAAGCACAAACACTTAGCCCCACATTTGACCTGTGAGATTTTCAAGACAGTTGTAAGCTATAATCATCATTAGACTTGTTTATATTTTTAAGAATACTTTAGATCCTATTATTAATTAAAAAGGTTTTCTAACTTCACACCTGGGATAGATGCAATGCTTCTTTTCCACACATCTCTGTTTGAAATTTTCTCTAGGGCTAAAACTGTCTAGCAAGGCAAGATCATGAAAATTCATCACTCTACTGATGGCTCTAATAAGGTTTTTTTTTCTTCTAAATAGTCAGCACCTTCCGCCATGATCAAAAAGTAAAATCAACTCTGCTACAGATTTCTGCTACATTATTTTCCATATAATTTATTCTTAAAACAACATTTAGGTTTTAATTTTAATTGGGAGTTCCTTTCCTTTCTTAATAGGTTTTTCCAGACCAAAAGCAGACAGCGTTTTTCCTTTGACAAACAACTGCTGTAGTTCTATCTTTAGCCTCTAAGTACTGAAGTCATGAAATGGAAACCTGCCTAATTCTGTTCAAATAATACTGTGGAGCTTAAGAACAAATGTTAGCTTAATGTGAAGAAATTTTATCAGCATTCTATCAAACCACATGAAATTCTTCCACATATTTTCCATGGGTCTTTAAAACAGATTGGTTACTCATGCTGCCTGCATCAGAAAAGGCTGGACACAATTTGCAGGATTTTTTTTTTTTTTTTTTTTATATTTAGCAGCATTTCAATCAACATCCATCTGATCACCACCACGAAGAGCTCACAGCACCTCTAGTGATAATGATTTCACTGATGCTGCAGCAGAACTTTCATAATGGTTTACTATGGTTTTAAAGACTCATCAAAGCAACATGACACCAGCTATCCCTGACAGCTCATGCAGAACAAAAATTATAGTTCAGTTGTGCATATCCAAATATAATCTGCCTAAGGGTGAACAGTTTGTAAATCAAATAATTTGATTGAGTGTACATGCTTTTATTGTGCAGAATACAGACTTCCTATTCAATTTACCAGGTTTTGTTATACATACAAGTAGGCGTGCTCACTGTTCCTTCATCTGAGATGCCACTGAGCAGTGGAACTCATTAACAGCAGCTAGTAACTAACTAATCAAAAAACAGAGAATCTGCCAGCCCAGGTAGAATAGGAAACCAAATTTACACCTGACAAAAGGAGTAATTAGCGAGCTTAAAGACAACAGGAAATATCAGATGGGGCACAGAACACATTAATAATTGATACACTCGAACTCTTTGTTATTCCCTTAGAGGGTTTCATTGTTATAACTGTTAAAGTGCATTTTTTATTAGATTACCCACTAAAAAAAGAAATTAAAAGCATCTTACCTATAACAACTCCAAAATGCTCACCTTTTTTTTTTTTTTCCCCCCCTCAAGACACAGTCTGAAAAGTTTTATCCATCATCTGCCAACTGAAGCGCAGCTTTGAAACAGCTGTTTACAAATAAGGAATGGAACTATTTATGGTGTCTCCATTTTCACTTACCATCATCGTTGTTTTGCTTTAAATGGTCTATCATATACTGAATGGGATCATCCGGCTTATGAATTAATAGTTCTTCAAGCATGTTCTGAAAATAAATAGGACAAAGTCAGGGGGAAATTTAACATAGCTATGCAGTCATGATATATTGCATTTTTACAGCAATATTACAACGAGGATCTTAAAGAGTTTATGAATGCTTATTTATTTTCTTAAGGCCCCTTTCATGGACAAAGTTGAGACTATTAAATCTATTTTAGATGCTGAAAAACTGAAGTAAAGCATTGTCAGAAAATTACCAATAAAAAAATAACCTATTTGCTTTGGCTTATTTATGATACATACAGTCACCAGAAAGGTTTGGCTTGAGCAGTCTGGGGTCGATAATGGTTGAGTCAGCATTGATATAAAAACCATACAAGGAGTTTCAAAACCAGAGTCAACTTAAATTAGTATCTCTGCAGGGCAAGTTAAACCTCCTTCTCAAGCACATTCCCACAAGTTTCTGACTAGCCTAGAGGACTGCAGAACAGACAAGACCTGCAGAAAACACAAAACCAGTAACCAATCAAAGTCACAAAAGCAGCACATCTCATTTTTGTAACTGTATTAGTCTTCCTCCTACATGAAAAGCAAGGGGGGGGGGGGGGGGGGGGGAAGGAAAAAAAAGGCTTAAAGCATTTCTTTGAATGTCTGTTTCGGAGCCCCTTCTCAAATGTTTGCAGTTATACAGGGCCCTGCTTCAGCTCCCACCGATAGCAATGGGGATCTTCTGCTGATTTCAGTGAGGACTCCGGCTTCACAGGCAGAGAAAGAAGTAACACTGAGAAGCACCAATTCCATAGATTTTCTTACAAGACATTTCAGCACAGCCAAGAATTCTGTAATTAAAACTAGTCATCAAACAGCAACTAATGTTCTGACTTAGATTATCTACTGAAATGCTCGCACTGGAATAGGACAGCTTTTTCTAAAGATCAGTCATAACACTTTAATATTTGCAAGTAAATTCCATAAAGTCTGTATATTCCATAAAATTTTATGTTCTAACCAATTGATTGTCTTTTATTGGAGTGGCCTATTTTCCTTTTCTACTTCATCCACTTCATTAAAATAATTAAAACACTCAATTTTATTTATAAACTGTTCCACATGCAAGTTCTGATGCTTCAAGGTCTGGGTAGCACAGAGCATAAAGTGTAACATTTCTGGTTTTACTGAAAGTTCATTTAAAAATTACTACTTTCCAGCAACATTTATTAAAATTAAGAAAACTGAATTTGGTACAATTATCAGCAGCTTTTAAAATAACAAGCCTAAGAAAATCTGGTCTTATTAGGATTCAAAATTTTTCAGACTGACAGTGATTGATACTTCTACTGTTTTGTGCCCAAATCCTACCAGCACTTACAGGCATGCTTCATTTTATTCAGTTCTGCTAACCTCAGTTTAATTTTACACAAGCAGTTCTGTTAATCTCTGGGGGAGGTTCACATTTTGGGTCTCATGTTTTAGGTTTCACATTTAGGGTTTTGTAAACATTTAAGTTTAGGACAATACTTTCAAGCTGTGTTTGTTTGTACCATTATGTTGCTAGAATACAATTGAAGCATGAGAAGAAGATTGAGTAAATCCCATAAGCATTTTATGTAATATGAGGTCCTGCAGCTGCATTCAATGTCTCATGGCATGCAAAACACAGTATTTCCACTAAAAACTCACGAATATTACACCACACTGGTCATACTAAATGGCCTTGAGTTACATGAAAAAAAATAAAAGAGTGAAAAAAAGACTGGGAAAGAAAAATAAGCATCTGTGTGTTTTTCGTGAGATGTGAAAAAGTAAAAAGACTTTATAACATAGCCAGAGTTCGCAGAGGTACACAGGGGGAGTCTCTCTAGCAAGTTCTCGTATCAGAACAGCACCAGAATATTTAGCCGCTCGCACAAACCTCCCCACACTCGACAAAAGGGCTTTTTTCCAGACTTACAGAACAAAACATGCCTTCCTCTAAGGCAGGCAAACTAATCTTGCTATTTACTGAAATCACAACGATGTTAGAAGTGTGGTTTTTCTTTATTTTTGACACACATCTCCACAGAAAAGCCACGATAGCAGCAGGAGAAAGAATTTTAAGCAGATAATGCTGATAAAAGGGGCTGCAACGCGCACGTTACCTCCCCAGCTCGTGTCTCAGGAAGGGAAAAACCCTTCATCTCGGTTTTTCCCGCGCTTCATTTGTTACTGCCTCCTCCTCCTCCCTGTCCTGCCAAGCCTGCCTTTCCTTTCATGGACTCAACACCTTTCTTGCAGAGGCTGCCACTTTCTTCCGCAAAAAATGACATGTATGAACCCTAGCAATTGCCAGGCTATTGTTAAAATAATCAATTAAGAGAGCCCTCGGCCGGTGCACCTTCCCTCACACGGAGACCCCGCCCGCGCGCTCCCACAGGAGCCCGGTACCGACCGCTGTGGGGAAATGGCCGCGGCGCTGCCCCCCCACGAGCCTTCTCGGGCCCACCCGAGGTGGAGTTCGGGCCTTCCCCGGGGCAGCACCGCGGGACGCTCGGCCGCCGGCGGAGGCTGTGAGGAAACCGGCCACCCCCCGCCGGGGGACAGGCCGGTGCTCGCGGGTCCCCTTACCGCCCTCCCCGGGCCCGCCAGGCCGTCCCCGCGCTCCGGAGGGGGTAGTGGGGAGAGTCCCCGCGGTGCCCCCGGGGCGGGCGCGGCCCATTCACCTGCAGGAGCCGGAACAGCTCCCGCTCCTCCGCGTAGACGCCCAGCGGCGGCGGCCACGGCCGGGCGGGGGCGTCCATAGCCGCCCCTAGCAACCAGCCGCACCGCCGCGTTGCTGGGGACTACGTCATCATCCCGCGACGCGGAAAAGCCCCGCCTTGCTCAGAGCCTGGCGAACGGCAACGGGGGTGACGTCATCGAATAGCGACGCGCCCCACCCCGGAGCGCCGTTGCCAGGGAGACGGCGGCGCGGTTGCCGGGGCGACGGCGGCGCTGCCGGAGGTGCCGGGGCGCCCGGGGAAGGCCCGGTCAGCCGCTGCCCGCCCGCCCGCCGCGCTGCACCGGCCGGTAGGAGGGAGCCGCGGGGCCCGGGGAGCTGCCGGAGCGGGCGGGAGGACGCGGCTGGCGGGGCGGCGGGGAGGAGGGGTGCGGGCAAGGCTTGCCCCGGGGCAACACGGGGAAAAATCCGCCCCTTGGCAGGGCCCCCCCGGGCGGGCAGGGCCGGGGTTGACCATGGCCCCGGGCCTCCCCAGCGCGGCACCGTATCCTGCCCGCCGAGCTGGCTGCCATTAATGTTCGAGTTTTGAAGCCGCTTGGGCAATAGTTTTACACCGGGTAAGAGAAGCCATCTCTGCCTTCGGTCCCTTCAGAGCCGTGCGCTTGATGCATTGCCACATTATCTTTACAATAGACCCACTAGGGTTTATGGCATCTGATTGTCAGTGGTCCCCTCTGGCTTCTCTACCTCTTTTTGCAGCATCATTACTACCTCATTGACTTACTGTCTGGGGCTCTGGGACTGCAGAGCTTTGACACAATATATCTTCTCTTATTTTCTTCTTTTTTCTTTTTTTTATTTTTTTAAGTTTTTCACTAACCTACACAATTCCAACTCAGGTGAAAGATGGAGTTACATATGTAGAATTGCATGCTGTAAAGTAGCTTCGTTTCTCTCCCAAAATCCAGGAGGGAGAAACATGAACGAGGTAAAAGAGGCTCTAAGAAACATAGAGCAGAACTACAAGCTCTTCCTGCAGCAGCAGTTTACGTTTATTGGAGCGCTGCAACACACCCGAGAGAACGCACATGACATGATCAGACCTGTGGCAAGCATCAGCCAGGTACAAAGCATTCAGCACAAAGTTCTCTGCCAATGAAAACAGGGACCAACACAGTGCTGTGGTGCACTTGGGTCTAGTTCGGGGATGAATAAATGTTTTTACTAAGGGAAGATGCACAAAAACTCTCTAGTAACATTTGTGTGTAACTCTGCAAAACAGTGGCAAAAGATTAAATAGGGGAGAGAAATACCTGTGTTAGGTCTTCCCGTTTACAGAGAAGGAATTTTATTGCTGAGCATCATTTTATGATTTAGTTTAACACCATCATTTCACTGCTGCGGCACAGCCAGAAATAGAGGGTACAAGAAAACAACCAAACCAACCCTCCTTCCCCAGCCACACATGGAATCTGTAATCCTTAACTTGTAGTAACCAGCACTGCTTGCTTCTTCCCCCTGGTATCGGTGCTGCTGTATCTTTCTATAGTGCTTATTAAAAATAATGGCTGTGTTACAGAGGTAGGATGATGGATTGAGGGCTGAAAGTCCCAAGTGGTCTAGAGGTTTTCTGGGCTGGTAAGTGAATTGTCTTGGAATTTTTATAACTGGGATGTTTTAAGTAGTGCGAAAAACTTAGACCACCTGCAGACAGAGGGGGAAGAAAAATCTAAATAAAATTAGAATTGTGGATTTGAGACAGCAGAACCCAGACACAAAACCCAGAGGGATGCCAAAGCCAGAGTGAAAGTCAAGCTGTTATTAGGATTAGGACACAGAAGTGAGCTGGTTGTCTTTTTTAAGTCCTGACTCTAATAAAAGGGCTTTGCTCATAACGTTGAAGAGGATCACAACAGACATTACGCTGAACCATTTTTTCCAAAAATAGTCATTGAGATTTTTGTATAACATCATCCTGATTTTAAAAGTGCCAGTGTTTCAGCAGCACTGCACAAGCTTGGACTCTGCTTCTTGGCAGAGGTGGAAGGCCTGCTTGTTGTGGGGGTGAAACCTCGTAGGTAACGGCTGCAGCAATTACACTGATCCATGGCATCGTGGTACAGGGACATGTGAACATAGTGGTGGCAAACTCAACTGCACGGGTAGCCCTGAGGGTGTAACTGTGTTACCCCAGGGGGAGGATGGGAAAGTGAAAAGAGCATGTCACTGGGGAGAACAGGGAGCAATTGCTGCAGCACGTACTGCTGATGCGTTGTGCAGGAACTGAACCACTACCAAAGAAAGTTCACTGGGGACAAAACCAGACATCCGTTTTATTTCACTACCATTCCCCTGAATCAGCCCAACCCCGTTTTTCATTTTGCATGGGAGGGCACAAGAATAAAAGCAACAAATGCTTAGGTGTGGCCTCAGCCCACAGCTGACTTGACTGCCAGCTTTCTTTGCACATAAACATAGGCACTACAGAAAAAAATTATATTGCACTTGAACATGGCTGCATTTCTAACCCCTAAAAGCTGTATGTGGTAGCATTTTTAGTCTTGAGTGATAACATTTCTCAGAGAAAAGAGGAAAGCATAGAAGGATGGAAAGGTTGAAGAGCACATCATCGTCAGGCAATGGCAACAGCTCCTTAAAGACCTCTGCATGGAGGAGGGTATACAGTCAAATCCCATGTGGTTTTGTGAGACAAGCTCCTCAGTCATTGCTTCAGCCTGAGATTCAAATCACCCAGTGAGTCCATGGCTGTGGTCATGACACTGGCCCAGTGTAGGGGCTGCCCCTGAACTCCCTGGGCTGCAGCTCAACATCAGCAGTTGGCTAACGCAGAGCTGGGCAGCCCTCGCAGCCGTTGTTCCTGTAGTCCTGGTCCCCATCCTGGTTATGCAGGTGCATTAACTCTCTGTTCTTTATCTGGACAAAAAGAAGTCCTGTTATCCCATCAGTGAACATCCAGGCTAAAACTCTATTCTCTTTAGGAGTATTTCTGCTCACAGCAGCGATAAAAAATCCTGCCAGTCACAAGGACACAATGCTCAGCCAACAGTGTGGAAGGAGGATCTGTAGTGGAAATGGACCCTTAGGGGCCATTTTTTATTTTTCTTATAAACCTGCTGAGAATTTGCCCAAGCACACAGCATGGCTTTTCCGTATGCAGAAACTGTACTGCTGTTGGAACAGCTACTTCGTTCTTGTCTTGAAATCTTACAGAAAGCACTGAGGATGTTGGTTGGCTCTGACTGCCAACCAGCCACTCAGTATTTTATGTTCTGACCACTCATGTCTGAGTGCCTGTAATTTCTTTGGAGAAGATATTCAATCTCTTAATCATGCAATGCCATTCACTCTGAGTAACAAAAATGCCTGTATGTGCAAACACATCCACACTGTTACTCCAAACCAGTCCCAGTTTGGGTGCTGCCCTCACCCCCCCACCCCACTCTGCCTCAGCAGCCATGGCAGCGGCAGAGGGTGCCCCACTCAGAGCAGACAGAAAACTCTGCCCACGCTCAACCTGTTTCTTGCAGCAGAGCTGGGGCTTTGGCTGTGGTACTCCTACACTTTCTTCAAAGAAGGAGGAAGGCTCACTGGTGTGCTGATGAGCAGATCCATCACCCCAGCTGCCTTCAGTCATGATGAATGACAAGCAAACATCTCGGGCACGCTCAAGAAATCTCATTACCTGCCACTGTGTTGCGGTTTCCATAGTGGCTCGTGCCTGCAGAGTCACAAGAGAAAGCAGCTTCTCATCACTAACCTAAACAACTTTGCAGCATCAGTTAAACGTAATTTAATACGCATGACTCTGGTTTTCCCCATGTACAGGTACAGTCCTACATGGACCATCACTGTAACAGTTCCACAGACAGGCGTATCCTCAACATGTTCCTAAACATCTGCAATGATCTGAGCAAGCTCTGCCACAAGCTGGAAACCACGCATTCCGGTAACACCATAACCAATGGCATTTTGGAGAGATGCAAACTGCTCCTTAGCCACAACAACGACCTGAGCACCATCCGGGCCAAGTAGGTCTCTCCATCAGCTCAGTTTCTTTGGGGCGACTGTCAGTGCTGGGGAACTGTCACAAGAATGCACATTCCCACTTCTCCAGCAGTTCTGTTACAACACCCTTCTGGCTTTAGTGAGGGCACAAGGTGCCACCCAGTTTACTAGTCCAGCTGTTGGGAAAACATTGCCAGCCTCCATTCACCAGAAGGGGTTTTGTTTGTTTATTCATTCTTTCTGCTGGTGCATGGAAGGGCACATACAGGCAGGTTAGTCCCTGAAGTCCCACACAATGCTCAGGCAGTTTACCTCCTCTTTCTTCCTGCGCCTGCTCTGCACGGAGCTGATTTCTGTGAGGCAAGTGCCTGTATGCACTCTTGAACTCTTCCAGACCTAGCCCCACAGCCAGCAGGCTGCCTTTGGCAGGACTCCCTTCTCAAGACACAATTCTATCCGTGCCTTTTTGTTCTGGGGAAATGGCTGCCTGTGCATTTCTGCTCTTCCTGGGGGGTCTCAGGGCAGCACTGTGGGCTCACCAGGGTTGCATTGCTTGGACTGCTCTGCCAATTGTTTCCTTCTGTCCCACAGATACCCCCATGACGTTGTGAATCACCTGAGCTGTGATGAGGCAAAGAATCATTATGGAGGTGTGGTGAGCCTCATCCCCATCGTTCTAGACTGCATGAAGGAGTGGGTGACCCACACCGAGAAGCTCCCACAGGACGTGCTGCATAACGTGAGTGGTGGAAGTGCTATCCCTGAGAAGAGGGCACCCCAGGAGGCACCAGCTAGGGCAGCCATTTCCCAAAACCCTCCTTCTGTGCACCTCAAAGCTCAGAGCTCAGCTAGAGACAAAGATAATGTGCAAGTGCAGGGGAGTAAGCATGTCCAGAAGAAGCACCTGAATGACACAGAAAACCACAGTGGGAAACTTAAACGTCCCTGGAAACCCCCAGGTAGACACGCCTTTTAAAGGACCAAAGTTCATGCATCTTCTGCTTCCCACCTTTAATCAGATGGCTGATTAAAGACAGTGAAATAAATATTAGAGATCCTTCCTCTCTGAGTGTGCTTTCTGAAGAGTTAGCCCTGGACAAGTACACACTCTTTCCCTTGCTGATGTTTCCGCTCTCCTCCTCGAAGTCATATCCCAACAGAAGTAGCTGTAGCACTACAGCTGCTCCCTTTGACCAGCACTGCAGGGAGAGCTTGGAACAGTCAGGAGCAATCGGGTTCTAATCATGCAGATACGAATCTTGGGCAAGCTACTTGAAATGGGATTTTACACTTTCTCAGACTCCATTCTGAGGAACACCCCCTCACTCGCTGAAGCCGGGGTGTAAAGAGCCTGCGTGCCTGAAGGACGCGATGCAGAGCAGCAAAGGCCTCTCATTATGGATTCAGACCTGTGTTCGAGATTTAGACTCGTCCCTAAAGTTCCCTCACCCCCACTGAAATTACCTGGTTATTTGGACCAAAGAATCAAAGTCTACAGGACACTAATGTCTCCCTTACATGCCACTGGCTACAGAAAAAGTCAGCGTGCTTCAGCTGCACCGACTGTGCTCTGCTGCATCCTCCTGGCAGGTTCTCACACCATTGCCAGTACACACCCCTCAGAACATCTTCCCTTACACATGTTTGACTCCTCTGCTGTCAGAGCTAGAGATGTAAAGGACAACAAACTTCATTTTGCACTTAGTTTGGTGCACTGGCAATATCCAAACTTGACTAAAGCACCCCTGTCCTCCCCAGAGCTCTGCAAAACTAACAAAGTCATTTGCAGTCAGTGTGATTCACGGGGATCTGGTGGGAGCAGAGAGACTGAGAAAGCTGTGGCCATTTTCAGATCATCCCTTTCCAAACTGCACGTTAGAATGTCTGTGCTTTCCCTTTTTCGAGATGAGAATTCAGCTTGCCTAGCTTTCAAGGATGTTATGAGGCTTAGTTCATTAAAACTGCAAGGCGTTTGAAATAGTCTCACGCCGCTTTTGTAACAGTGCTCGCAATTCCAGCGCAGTGACTTTACACCAGCGCTGAAAACAGCCTGGTGGGGAGGGTCTGTTTCCCAGCCTGCTTGGGGAGGGTCAGCAGAGCCCCAGGCTCTGCTCATTCTCTGGAGCTGATACACATTTTCAGTGGTGCTTTTCTTCAAGCACTGTTAACTACAAACTTAAGATCTCAGTAACGTGGTGTCTTCCCAGTATCTGACTGCTCTTTCCCCTTCCACAGGCAATTTAGCTCCTGCTCTTTGCTTCCTGCTGGAAGACGCTACTGAATAAACAACTTCCCTTTGCATACCTGGCTCCGTTTGCTAAAACTGAAAGCTTTTGCCTTAAGATGACCAGATTTTGGCAACAAGCAGCCAAAAAAGAAGGGAGGATTAATACAGAGGAGGGAGCATAGGAAGGAAGGATAGCTCGGATGAAAGGGGAAGTATTTTCAGGAGCATTTGTACTCACCTAACCCCACCTTCTTTTACACTTTTTTCCCTTCCCTCTCCACTTGTACTGCGATACAATACATCTACCCACGCTGGAGTAGAAGCCTGTTTTCAGGAGACATCATGATCCAACTGAATTGAACCTTGGTGAACTCAGAAAGGTCACGAAGCTTGCTGGGGTCAGGCAGAGGGTCCTGGGCACTGCCTGGGCCACAGCAGCTAAACGGGACCGTTACCCCCTCAGGCTTTACTTGAGAGCCCTGTGGCAGAGGCAGCTTCAGGCAGAAAAATCAGTTGCTGGCAGCTGCCCTATTGTGTTTCATGTTTCATGTTGCAAAGACAAGTGTCCGATGACAGTTGCTGTCTTGGAAAGTTTTTCAAAACAAGTACACGCTATGTGGACTGAAAGATGCCAAGTGTTGGGGACACAAGGGATGCTATTCCCAGATTGCATTTCCAGCCATCCTCACCCTGTCATATAGTTTAAATTTCAACACACAAGCTCTGATGAGACCACATTTTTCTCTAGTTTGTAGTTCACTTTCAGCTTTCACGGTATAACACAAAGTGCTTGTCAGAACAGTCCCATCAAACCCAGGCTACCACCTCCCCAACGCCGCTCTTCAAACTGCCAGTGCTGTCCATTCCTGCTTGACAAAAGCTGCAATACACGCAAGAAACGCAGTTCCCAAACCTTAATAATCATTTCTAGCCTAGCCCTATCCTCAATCAGTCTTACGCAGCCAAACTTTTAAGACACAAGCAGAAAAATGAGTGCATAAAACTTGCAGTCTGAGGTTTGGTAATGACATGACCAGAATCTGTTGGAAGACTGCAAAGTTAAATCTCATAAAAACACCTAGACAAATTACTTAATTTCCATACAAGTTCTTCTCTTCCAGAGTGGATGGACACTTCAAAAGACAAAAAGATACAGGAAGAATTGTTTTTCTTTACTACAAATCAAGCTGTTTGAAGAATTTACATAAACAGGATGTAAATGCCAAACACAGAAGTGCAATAAAGTTTTACTTTAGACTCTGGGAGCATAAAATTGCAAGATACACACTGAGAAGCCAGGCAGGGCACCAGACTGACTCACCTAGAGATCTGTCAGTCGAGGAAATAAATGCTGCTTTTTTGTTCAAAGACTGAAACAGAGATATGGGCTGGTGGTAGGTGATCTCAACAGAATCCTGGCACCTGTAGGCTCTAAGTTACCTCTGTGCTCCCCTTGATTCAGCCAAAGATCAAACCAGGCTTCTGTCAACCTGTAATCAGGTCAAACTATTTCTGTAGGTTAAATATCTGGCTCCTGCGTCCCTCACGCCGAGGGGATGGGGATAGCGCAGAGCCCGGAAGGCTCCTGAGGGAACGAGAGGGGGCGATTCAAGGGAGAAGAGAAACTCGGTCTCCCAAAAATGTCGTTGAAGGCGGTGGGGAGCGGAGTGGCGAGCTTCGTGGGGCCTCTAGTGGCCGCGTCCGGGAAAGGCCCGGGCCAGTGAGAGGGGGGGACGCGGAAGGGGGGCACCGGGGGGGCGCGGTTTCCCCCAGAACCGAACCCACCAGCTCAAACGGAGCTTTTAGTCAAGGAAGGCTGCGCGGGGCCTCTGGAGGAAGCCTGAGGAGGAGGAGGAGGAAGATCACGCAGGGAGGCCGAGGAACTTCGAGCAAAACGGTTCAGCCAAGTCAGGCTCACAGACACCAAGATGACAAAGAGCATCAGTGAAAATTATTTGGAATAAAGTTTTGTCTGAAAAGTAAAGCCTAAGTGAACAATAACGAAGCTTTACTGGCAAAGCTCCTGCATGTATGGAGAAAGTAACTCAACTCTTGCTGCTTTTCTAAACTATTTTGAAACCACTTACTTTTAAAATCCACAGAGCAGTTACAGTAAAGATCAATCAGCAAAGATACTTTAAAATCAGGAAATGAAATAATTTCCTTCCCTAACATCTACTGCATGTTTATTAGCTGTGTTATAAACCACTAAACATACTACTTAGCACTGAGTAAGGAAGGTAAAGTACTTATTCTCTTTTTGTACCCTAGTGGAGGTACTTCTCTGGGTAAGATCTGATTATTTTTTACACTGCCAAGCGCTGCTTTTCAATGCTAAGCTTGTTAAGGGATGTGCAAAATGGGTTCAAAATAAGGTAAGTGCAAGTCAAATTCACTTTCTGCTTTGTTTCCATTTCACTTACACTGTGTTGTCAAACTCACCCCAATGCAGAAGGCCCCAGAACAACTCTCTATATCCCTTAACCCTAAGATAATGTTTATGTAACTTTTATATAAAGTTCTCCATAAACACCGTTACTCAGCCAAAGCGCGTTCACAGACAGACTGAATGTCACTGGTACCCATCCCCTTGCACTTTTTGCTCAGATTTAAGAATTAGACTCAGTCCTTAAATTGCTGAGTTTCATGTTGAGGTTCATGTATGAATTTCTAAATTGCTTTGGGCAACCTTTCAAATATTCATTTATTTCAGGAAAAAACAAAAAAAACCCCAACCAAGACCACGCAGTAAGAAAGCGCCAGCCTAGAAAAAAAAAGGAAAAACGAAACAATAATGATCTTATGAGGTTGTTTACAGTAAAGTGGCCCCAAAGTTCCCCTTGGTTTGTCCTCTCCTGTGTGCACAGCGACTCCTGAGCAGGGTACAGAAGAGAAAAGCAGTAACAGGGACAGAGCGAGCCGGCCGGCTTCGGAGAGTGTCCCCAGCTTTGACATTCTCAGCTATTCATTTGTCTGACCGCCGTGTAGTCTCTAGACTACGTGAACAACACACACAAAAAGCCGAGATGCAGTTTTGCAGTACTGAATTGTTTGCAGTTAATTTATGGATTATACCAGCATGTCGTTGTTGAGCTTTTCACAGAAGAAGAAAGGCTTTGGCTCCATGCAGAAAACTGAGCTTCTGAGGATGAAGCCCATGCAAAAAGGGGCAGAACCACTTATCTGCTCTGTACTGGGCAGATCCTGAAAGATGTTTCGATACTGAACTCGCTTCTGCATGTTTTCTCTCAGCACAGCTCGGTCCCAAAGAGGTCGGCTTGCAGGGAATTTAACACAGAGTAGTGCAAAACAATACATTTTATTTGTTCACAGTTAAACACAAGCAACTGCCTTGACATTTTAGAACATTCTAATAAGGACAGCAAAACCTCCTTTTGGTTTAAGTTCTCTTTAGCTTACGATTGTACCATTTCCTCGTATTTCATATTTATGGCATTTAATGTGGATTGTTTAACATGCTTACAAAGAGCGAGGCAGGGAACAGATTAACTTGACAAAGACAGCAATTTTAGATTTAACTAAAAGCAGTCAGTTAAAAAAAAAAAAAATCTGTTTCCACTTCACTGATGGGACCCCTTCAAACGAACTGCAAGTTAACTACATACAGCAGATCCGTGATTTTTAGACTTACAAAAAAAATTGCAAAATTTGTTCCTCCATAATCTTTGTGGTCCATAAACAAACCTAAAGTGGTTTCCATTACTATCCCGGTGCTAAAATCCTTTTTAAAAGAAGAAAAAAAGCCACCTTATCAATGAGCTTGCGTTACCGCCAGGGCATTTTTGTAACCGACAACAAAAACCGCCTCTCCTCAGCGCAAGTGAAGTCGTCACCTAAGCGAGACTCTCCTGGGCTGGGCCCAGCGGAAGGATGGGTGAAGGAACAACTCCCACACAACGGCGTCCAAGGGCTGAGCCGGCCCTTAAGGGCAATGTGCAAACCGCTCACTCCCGGGGCTGGGACCCGGTGGGGCGAGGGGCAGGAAACCTCCAAATCTGACCGAAACATACGCTACCACGTTTGCTACCACTAAGTCTTAGAAAGCCTATAGACATGTCGACAAAACCAGTCTGTCACTTACAACCAACTCTCTATTTTCTATTCCATGCAGATTCAAGCTTTGACAAAACCACTGAAGTTCACCTTTACTTTCAGAGTTAGGACTGACCAACCGAAAGGACACTGAGAATAATTTAGATAGGCAGAAATGTATTTAGACCCTAGGTGTCTGGAAGAAGCGGAAATGGGAGGAAAAGCACTGTCAGAGGTGCAAGTTAGCATATTGCCAGCTGCTTTGACAGAGTCCTGTTCCTCTTGGGGTTAAGGGATTTGAACCACAAGTGCAAGTGTACTTGGACTTGATTTATATTTGAGACAGGTCTTAAACAGCAGCTGCCACCCACAGAATGTTTAAGGAGAGGCCACGTGTGATGCAGGCTAACCGTGAAGCCTGATGTGCCCAAGTGCGCCTGGACCCAGATACGTCTAACGTTCAAGCAAGCACACTGCCTTCCCAACAGCAGGCTCTGTTCTGTCTCACAGGGGATTGAGTCTGACCACTGACAAGCCCTGATCCCACAATCCTCCTTCACAGAAGGCTCATCATTCACTTAAAAACATGATTAACGCAGAAAGGCTCCACGACAGAATCCTGATTCTCAGTTTGAGCAGGCTTCCTCCTCAGCCTCGTCGTGTTAGGAAATGGGATGAGGGCAAAGGGGAGATACCTAGAGTCAAATTGACATTGCTGAGCTGAAAAATGTCCTGCAGTCTGAGCAGAACAGCACTCAAAGGAAACCATATTCTGTAAGTCAAGCCTGAAAACGTATTCCCAGGAAGAACGAAGCCAATTTCTTGGACTCAAAACACAGTGGTCTTGCTCAGACCGGGAACAAAGACCAGAACTATGAAGGAGGGTCAGGCAGCACGAGTATTTCCCCGATTAGAGAAATAAATGCTCTTCTGCAGATCTTCATAAGCTTGCAATTCTACACACATGTTCTGCATGCTCTCCCTACTCGAGTAAAGCTTCCTTCTCCCTCTTCTCCCACCCCAGTTGCTTTCCCATACGAACCAGTCTGAGGTCAGTACCAGTCTGTCAGGCAAACACTTAAAATACCAAAAAGATCAGAAGCTAGTGTTTTAACAAGTCTTCAGCACATACGGTCTCTTCTGCATTACAAGCTCCAGTTCCTTATTAAGTGTCTGTTCAAATGTAACTTTCCAGGAAATGTTAAGGACAATATAAACAATGATCATGAATTAGGGCGAATGAATCGTTTTGCAGAGGTACACTGTTCTTTAAACATTTAGGTATTCAGTCAGAGTCCAACTTAACGAAGACTGGGCTCTGAGAGATGTGGGACAGTGGACAGGCAAAATAGAGACCTTTAGATGAATGCACCAGAAATTCCAGTGCTGCTTCTTTCCAGGATGAAAGCAACCAAAGTCACCCAGACAGGCAGCACAATTAACTGCTCTAAATTGGAAGCTTGCAAGGAAATAATACAAAGCATTCATAGTAGACTCACAAATGTTAATTTGGCCTCATATTGCACTCAAGTTCATAAACGCAGCCACTCAACTGGGGACAGGGAGAAAGGGAAAAAATACTTGCAAACGCTAACAGTTGTCCCTTCAAATTAGTACACGCTGCTAAGGACTGAATTTGAGAAAGAAGCAAGAGTTAGGCTGGGCGTTTCAATTCCAGACCCAAAAAGCCACTTTGCATTCATTCATCAGCCTTCTTCCATTTCTGGACATCAATCCTATTCCGCTGCATGAGCTAGCTGCTCAGACCAAAGAAACATAAAAGCTTTTAGTTAAACTTGCATTCACGCCTCCTGTTCTATGCCAAGAATATGAAAATAACACTGATTGACTATCTTCCTTTTTAACTGTGGTCATGATGAGTTTCATTGTAGTCCATGATATGAAGCTGTCCAACACTGCTTTCCTGGATCTTCGGCGAGAGGCTAAGGTTATCGGGGCTTGGAGGGGCCTTTGTCTCCATGCTTGGATCTTTACATAGTTCAGTCTTTAGAGCATCAGAAAGCCTGTTGACGGTTACACCCTCCTCATCACACTGGCTCTCACTCTTGTTGCGAAATAATTCTCGTGCCTTCATTCCAAGGAAGCTATTGGAGCTGGGGAGTGAACCTACAGTCAGTGGGACAGTATTCGAGGGCTCCAGCAACACGGATGTCTCCCAGCGACTGCTGAATCTCTGGTTCTGGGGTTTTTCTGGGGTGGAGAGTTCACTGCTGCTGCCACCCTTACTGCTACTACTCCCTCGAGTGCTGGGAGGTTTGGTCTCTCCATTTCTACCAATTGTTTCTTCACTGTATCCCGCCACAGTATCTTCATTGCCGCAATCCAACCTGTTTTGGAAAGAGAGATGATACAGTGTCAAGGAAATGGTAGCACGTTTACAACGGAAAGGGAAATGCTAGGCAAGGCAGGTTACTTTGATTACTTTCCATTTCTACTACGCACATGTACTTTAACAGTTTTCCTCTCACAGTTTTGCAGCAAAGCAGAAGTGACAGAGGGTAACCAGAAGTGTCACACACTCAGCTTTGCAACATCCAGTGTTTTAAGTCCAAAGCTGACAATAATCCCAAAGCAGAATGGAACTGGATCCTGATCTATTAAGGTAAAGGAAGAGATCTGTACATCTTCTGTGGATTGTAGATCTTTCTTTTACCTAACCCAAATACAGGTGATCACCCCAGATCTGCTGGCCATGCAAGGGAGTACCCTGATGCTGTAGCAGAATTTGATGTAGAAAAAGAAAAAAGGTATGATCTGAAGGCAAGCGCAGCACTACCTAGACACACATAAAAAAACAGTGTAACAATTTCTAGATTAAAGAGACTGGTCTATGAGACAACCCAGAGGTTCCTCTCAAACTTTTGAGTAACAGTTCAGCTATCTGATAAGTACTTTATGAGCACTTCCAGTTTTGTCAATGCCTCGCGGTAACCTGGGCAGGGTCCTGAAACAGATTCAGTCTGTAAAAAAGGGGAGTAACAGAAGTATTTTGAGATGATGCATCCAAGTGCTACGAATTCCACAAGGATATCAACTTCCAAGGAGCTGGGTCATGAGTCCACCATATTTTACATCATCAGCCTTACCTTTCTTCTGCTGCTTCGGCTGCTTCTGTTTTATCATCTTCAAGTTTTTTCAGTAGGCTGCTCTTCTCCAGCCGGCCAAACAGATCCAAGATCTCCAACTCAAATGCCTGTGTGATTCTTTTCTGGGCCTTGTACCTACTTTCTACTGCTTGCAGCTGACCTCTGAACAGAAAAAGAAACCAAAATCCATCAGGTCCAGTGTCTCCAGATTCTGCCTCAACTATGACAGTGCATCTGTCAATGCACAGCTAAAATTCTACATAGGAAACCCCAACCTTGCTTGGATTTTGACATCTTCCAGGTATTTCTTTTGCTCCAGGAAGAGGTGGTCCTTTTTAGCAAGCTGAGATTCCAGTTCAGCTATCCGTTTCTGGGAAGCATCAAGCCTTTGGCTTTGCTGTTGAACACACAATTTCGCTTTCTCCAGTTCTTTCCGAAAAGCAGCATGCAACATTTCAACCTCCTTGAAGTAAAAAACCAAAATGTTAAAGTATAATTTGACATGTGTTATTTTCATTAATATTTAGACATGTTTCTGATGCTATAAATAGGCACATTTTTAAGCAAGATGGAATAAAAGAAGCATTTCTAAAAACAGATATAGAAAACTGGATACTCTGAGGATGCACGCTATTAAGTTACTGTGAAAATAACTATCCGTCACTGGAACTTATTAGCACGTTAATGTTCCTTATGAAAACCCCTTTTCAGCAAAGCAAACTTGGCAGTTCTGCACCAGATTAGGATACACAAAGTCAATTTTAAAACTGATTTTGCAACATGACCTTCATTAAATACCAGTAAAAGACTTTTTTTATTTTTTTTTGGCTGCTTATCCACCTTATTTAAGTACTTGCTCTCACGCAGAAACAGTTATATTGTTGTGTAATTTACTTACTTCTAATTAAAAAAAGGTTTCTTTGAAGTCAGGAAGTAAAACCATATGAACCACAGAAGTTTTAGTAAAGTTAATACTAACTCTTACGAGGAAAATGACTGAGAAGAGTAAGACTGCTCGTTTTAAAAACAGTGCATCACAAAACCTGGTAAAACCCCAGTTAAGATCTTTCTACAAATTCTAGCAATACAACCCTACATTATGCACTTTCACAAATGTAAGAGCCCAATGTTACTTTACCAGCAATAATCTGCTGCCAATTACATTAAGAACACAGTGAAGTCTTGGCCTCTGGCAAGAAAAAATTGCTAAGAATTTACATCAAGTGGCTAAAACTGACTTCGGGTGTTCCCAAACACCCCCTTTGTAGCTTTCAAGCACAGCGCACTGAAGATATTTCGTAATGACATGGTGCACAAAAATATCTGAACAGAAGATTAAAAATGAAATCCAATCCTTGAAAATCCATTTCAAAACCACGTATCTGTTAGGTTATGAAGCATTTCCTTCATTCTGAACACCAGGCTGAGAACAGCTTGATGACCTCAAGCGATGTCTTCCCAAAAGGCCTCCTCTGCAACTCCGCGATCGTACCTTTGTAGTGTCTGTGTGCTTGTGCTGCAGCTGCTCCAGGTACAACTCATTGACCTCTCCAAGAACCAGAAGCTGCCTGTTCAAGAACTCCATCTGCTGTTGCACTGATTCACTGTTGGAAAGCTTTAAAGAGAAATTGAACAGAATCAAACATTGGAATGAATAGTTCAGTAGGAGTCATAGTCGATAAGCTCTGTGTTCACAGGGTATTTTTATAATGGGAGACAAAGATAAGAATCCAATACATCATTGGTAATAAGTGTTAAATAAATTAGCTTTCATAAAGCTGGTGACAGTCCATGCAGAACTTCACCATACAGGCACTGCTTCCCTTAACACAACCATGTTTCTACTTACAGAAGTCCATTCAATTTCTGATATAAACAAGATCTCTAAGATGCCAGGTCTTAGCAAAGCTTTAATACAAGTCCATATTGCTCAAGCTGCAAATTCCTACTGTGGAAAAAGCAGCCAAAATGAGAAGTTTCAGAAGTCTCTGAACCAAGTTCAAAGCTTCTTCACCAAAATAGGTTTCTCTGTTGTCTTTGTGCAATTTTTATCAGATTCTATACAACTAAACACAGGCTTCTTTCAGAACAAGAAAGGAAAAGCACCTGATACAAATTATCATAAAAAACCAAACAGAAAGACACAAAGGGACCCTGGGAACAGTGACTTTCCTTACCTTTTGAGAAACCTGGCTAAGCAGCAATTCAGTGTGACACACCTTGTTGTTAGCCTTCTTTAATTCTAACCTCAGATCTGCAATCATATTCCGGCAGTCTTCCAGCTTGGTCTGTTCAAATAAAACCAAACTCACTCAGGGTTCTGAAACTTTCATAAGGACTCGCAATGGCATATGGCTGGAGGGCCATAACCCCCAGCACTGTAAATCAAGTTATACTGAGTGCTTGTGAAAGTCCCCAAACCAGCTAAGAAACTGCATTTTCCTTTTTCCAAACTGAAGACAGAAGAGAACTACAAAAGGATGATGACTAAATTAGGCGTTTCCAGTTACACACTGTCTTATTCTGAATTACGAGAATATCTCTAACAGAGATATGTAACTTCCTCTCAGGTATTTCATGCCATGTTATTAGAAAGGTTATTTTTAAAACCACAGTAAGTAGATAACATAATTTTGTTCAGTGTCGTGCTTCATACCTGCAATTCCTGGCTCTGGTTGTAGAATTCCTCCCGGTCGTGTTGCAGCTGTCTGATCTGGCTGTGAAGCTGAGCCACTATATTTTCATGTTCCTCCTGAAACTGGTGGTACCTCGCCTGTTCTTTCTGCAGACTCAGTTTCAAGGCCTGGATTTCTTTTTCCTGTAGTTTCAGCTGATCTTTCTGTTAAGAACCCCATACAAAGCATCAGACAAGACACCTGCTTTGTCAGTTAGAACATCTGTCTTAAGTCACTAGCTAAGTAAAGCTATCACTAGCATGCAGGCATAACACTTATCCATAGACAGAACATTCTTTATAGAGCTTCTTAAGGCTTCTGGGGTTTGGTTTGGTTTTTGGCTCAAAGAGAGATTAAATGATGACAGAGTGGACAGCCTGAAAACTCAAAGTCACATCCAAAGGCACAATGAGCAACAGCAGATTATTCCACTGCACCTCATGCTTTCAACAGGGACTTGGACTTCACAGCTGAAGCAACAGTTCATCTCCCAAAAAACTATTTGGAAGTCTATTTTTGGCTCTTCTACTGAATTACCAAAAGGTGAAACTGTTGATGGAATTAGCTATAATATGGAGATACAGAATGAAACATGCCTAAATCTGTAATGAGACATCCTTCAATGCACTTATAACTTCAAATTTTATCATAGTAAATACATCTGGAAAAGAACATTTGAGTTTTCCAATTCTTTGCTATTACTCTTTTGTTGAGAAGTGAGGACAATACTTCTTCAAATAATGCAGTAAGGTGTCTAGCTGGGCATTAAGTAACCGCTCCACTATCTGTGAAGCCTTTAACACTATCCAAAGGTAAGTGCTGGCAGGGGTCAAGCGTGCAGGCATCCACCGAGCCAGGTGCCTACAGTCAAACAGAAGCTACTGGTTTTAATAATCTCAGTGCATGTAACTTGTCCACAAGTCATTCCACAAACACTGACTTTAATAAGGTGAGAAATGAGGCTGCTTTTTTAATTGAGATACTGGCCAAACCAACTAATACTTGTTCTAGCACCAGTGTGTTCAAATCACTGCTAGAGTTGTACCCCTGCTCACCATGGCAGCATTATGTTCCTCCAGTGCTGTTGCTTTAATCACTTTTCTCAAGAGTCGGCGGTTCCGAAGGGCATGTTGCTGTCTTTTGAAGCGTTCATACAATAACTGGTTGTGCAGCAAAAGCAATTGGTTACGCAGGGTGTGAATCTCATCTGAAGGGGGAGAACCTGCATTAGAGTTGGAAGACAGAGGTTACTGAACTGTACTGTCCCTGTTCCATATATGGGAAGTATCTTTTAAAATAAGCAAATCCGAGTTCTTTGAAATGACAACTTAAAAATCTGTCTGCTCCATTTGATCTCCAACACAAACTTAAAATTTTAAAACATTTTTCCCAGAGCAACACGTACATGCTTCAAATGGATTGTTCCTTCTATTAAGAAAAAAAGCCAAGCTCACCATCACCACAGAAGCCTAACAGCACAAAACCATGACACACAGGTGAAGCAGCAAGAAAAACAATCGGTTTAGATTCAAGTAGTGTTTTAAAGGTGAAAGGATCTGTTACATGATCAGCATCACTCTGAAGGCTAGCAGATCTTAAATGGTCAAAAGCAGAAATGTCTAGAACTGTGGGGAAGGCAGTTTTCACTTTTCAAAGATGAAAAACAGCAGCTCATCCCATTGGAACACAGATGTCTATCTGCTAAGCAGATAAACCATGACTTAATGGAGGGCACCATCTTTCTCTTTTTTTTTTTTACTAATGCAGCAGAAAAAGTATGCAGGTCATTGTTTAAGCAAGTCTAATAATAGAGGAACAGATTGCCAAAACACAAGAAACTTCCTCACCTCCAAAGTGGGTCCAGTCAGCAGATTTGCTTGGCAGAGACAATCTGAAAAATGAAAATGCAGCATTAAATAGTAAGTTTAAATATGCAAACACTCTGCAAGTCACTTTAAAATGGAATGCCCATCTCAAAAGAGCTTACAGCCTAATAAAAGTACAATTATGGCCAGTTGGTATGAAAGGAATAAGGATGAACCGTGCAAGCAGCAGGTTGTGAAGGGAGGTGATGGAGGGCATCATTTCTTGCTAGTTAGAGAAAAATTCTCTCAGGCATAGAAAACAGCTTAAGAGCAAAGTGGAATACAGGATAATAAGGTGAAAAGAAGGAATACAGCAGATACACTTAAACCTTAAATCTGGTTCTTCAGTTCTTAGCTTCATGTATATTAGAAAGAAGAAAGTGTCAATCTCCCGTTGGCCTCTACATTTGCTTTTGACTATCTACTGTGGGACTAAAACCCAATGAAGTAAGCAAATCTCACTAACAGTAGTACCCAAACCACAGTTGCAGCACAGTCACCAGCCCTGCTTCTTCATCCCAGGCTGTCAGTGAAGGCAGTAAAACAGTCACAGCCCTGTTTTTTCTCTCAAAGCAAACACGTTACCACCAAAACCCTCAACCCAGAACCCCTAGCTGTTAACAGTAATGTTTCACAGAATATGGTTTCACTGCAGATTTCCAGACACACCTGCTTTTCAGGCACAGCTATCAAAATAAAGCCAGCACAAAAAGGAATAACAAGAAAGTATGCAAAGTAAGATTTTCAGTCACCTACTTGTTCAGCTCCTTAGTGTGTGCATCTGCTCCCTGCTGTATCAGCCTGTCCAGTACTTCCACAGGAGAAGTAGAGGACATGCAGTCATCATCCTGCGTTCCCTTGGCTTTCTTTAGCAGCTCCTCAGTCTTCTTGCCAACAAAGAGGTAGGCAGTCTTTGGTAATGCAACCTCAAAAAGGTGCTCATATTGGGGAGGCTGCCCACTCCCAAACACCACTCTTCTTTGTGCTGGTACTTTGCAAGGGCTGGGAGTGAGAATACTCGTCTCCCCAGAGGTTCCTTCCCTGTTACCAGCAGGGCTTTCACCTGAACCTCCACAGGGCTTGTCTATGGGAGTAAATGTTTGTTTGGGTGTTTCCCGTGCACTCTCAGGCCCAGGCTTGTCCAGAGAAGATGTTAAAGGCTCAGAGGTCTGACTGTGTCCCTGAACACTAGAGACTACTGAATGGGTCTTCTTTTGAGAGCCTGACAGACTTTCATTTGTGCGGTAAAATGGAGAGTCAAATCCTCCTCTAGGCACCATGTGTTCAGCATCGGTTGTGATCTCGGAGATCTCTTTAGATATTGCATCTGAGAAGGATGGGAGGGGGGAGCATAATTACATATCCTGTATTTCAACATTACAAACATTTCCTTAGTTACAATATATCTAAGAATGACAGAACTTACCTTCCTCTCGGTCCTTTTCAGCACTATCTTCAAAAGACAAACCACCTAAAAACTCTGGAAGATCACTTAAGGTTACTGAACTTTTACTACTGGGTGTGTCTGAAGAAAAGAAAAGAAAAAAGCAAAGTTAGTTATAAAGATGCTGTTTCCTCCAGCCTTATCACAGCACAAACCAGAAATCTTTTACTGCTGTAAGGTCCTTAGAATAAGCTTGTCCCTCCTTCAGATGCTTCCCCAAAGAGGAAGCTATCTGAACCCTGCTCCATTCCATGTGGAAATCAGTTCAGAGATCAGTCACTGGATGGTTCTGATCCCAAAATGTAATTTTATAAAGTTAACATCTGCTATTGCACAAGTGTAGGCAACCGCTTCTATGAATAAGGATATGCTGTTTGCAATTTTACCCATTAAATAATTTTAAAAAGTGGCTAAAGTGTAGTGTGACTACTATACTTCCACATCAGCATTAAACTCCCCTTCAGTTTTTGATCTGGCTGCACAAGGACACAGTACTTAGCTGAAAAAAGAAAGTTTAGTAAACTGATGCAATACAAACTTGACAATATGTGGCTACTGATCAAAACAGAGACAGCTGCCAGGGAGATATACACTAAAGCATGCAGGACAGAAACCTCATGCTCGCAGCTCAGTCACAGGTTAAGAATCCAGTGAAAAACCTAGCCTGTCCTTAACTTGTAATTCAGAAAGTTCAGATCCCACTGTTGCCATACAACTTCACCAAGGAAAACCAGCTTTAAATTTCACTATCATCTCCACTCTGAGGATGGTAAAGATTCACAGTACAGAAGTCTCAAATACACTGCCAAAAGCCCTTTCTACAGCTGTCACAGATGTAGATGACAGAACAGAAAATGGAATCTAGATTTACCTATTAGAAGCTGAGTTCCTCAACCATCCACTGTTGATTTCAATATTCCACAGGACTTTTTAGAAAAGGTTCAAGGACAGCAATATAATTGTAGATAGAAAAAGTTTTTCCAAGAGCCTTTAAAAGGGAGCATCATATCTATCCTTATGTAAGGCTGCAGTCTTACAGTTTGATCCAGACATGTGACATAAAACTTGTAAGACTTCATATACAACTTGCTGCTTCTAATAAAAAAATTCACCCTGAAAGAATCAGGTTTTTTAACAAAAATAAACATCCTTTTTTAGCCTTCAGTGTAGATCTGTATGTTTAAACATGCATAAGAATGCATGAGGGCCAATTAAAAAAAATATTCTGCAAGATATTTCTGAAAGTGGATAGTTAAAATGAAATCAAAAGCATCACAAGAAAGTTTTAAGTTGAATCACAGGTTAAGGCAGGATCCTGGAACTACAAAGAACTCAGGGTGGAAAAAAAAAATGAAAAGAGAAAAACCTGTGGAAAAGTGTTTGGCAATTGGAACATGTGTCAATAAAACCAGGATTAGTTTACAATAGGTTATTGTAATGGGGAGAGGAAAACTGAGTTTACCCAATGATTTATCGCTGTTTATAACATTTTGCTGTCGGTACAGTAAAGGCCTCCCAGGATCTGGTTTGTCCTCCTGAAAAAAACCAAAACAAAACCCAAAATAGATTCTTTGCATCAGACATCTGTTGGAAACAAACCTCTTGGACAGTTTCATAGAAAGAAAATTCCTGCAAATAGATAGCTTAAATAGCAAACCAATATAAGTTGTCAAAACTGTGCAACTGGAAGTGGCAATAGTTGTCTAAACTTAGAAGAAAATGAGCTTTTGCAATGAAATGCAATTTTTTTTTTTTTGTAAATTTGTTACTTTGATTTTTCTTTCTCAGTTCTGGTCACTGCATATATAACAAGTCAATTAAAAAAAAGTCATATTTGTCTGGCAGAAGAATCTTGTTATACCTTTTTAGGAGGTGTGGCAGCAGCTGAAGGGAGTGAAATATGCACAAAGTCATCTGACGTGCAGGGTGGAGGAGATGTGGCTGGCGTTCCCAAAGGTGTTCCTTTCCCCCCTGCTGAAAAGGAGCAGAAGTTTTCTCAGCAGGCTCCCACTTCCTCCTTTCAGCTGAATATTGTATGTGAAGAATTGTATGTTTAAACACTATTTGTATGTGAAGAATTGTATGTTTAAACACTATTTGTATGTGAAGAATTGTATGTTTAAACACTATTTGTATGTGAAGAATTGTATGTTTAAACACTATTTGTATGTGAAGAATTGTATGTTTAAACACTATTTGTATGTGAAGAATTGTATGTTTAAACACTATTTGTATGTGAAGAATTGTATGTTTAAACACTATTTGTATGTGAAGAATTGTATGTTTAAACACTATTTGTATGTGAAGAATTGTATGTTTAAACACTATTTCAACCATTTACTTCTTAAATCTCTTTCACCTATTTATCAAGATAAAAGTGCAGTTTCCAAAAGGCCTGCTTCAGACTTGGGCACTTAATTCCCTGTGACTTATTTCCTACCTCGGTGTTTGCATCAGCACTGCTCTAGATGACCAGGTGTTCAGTTCACAGAAGTAATGACTTAAGCCATGGTGTGGCATTCCCATCTAAGAAGCTGACAGCAAATTTACAGCCAGAGTTTTTATTATAATAAACCTTGAAGGCCTAATTCCAAAATTCAGCACATACCAGGTGTGCCAAAAGCTTTGCTGTAAGGTTGTGATGCAGACTGGGATGACTCCGATGGGACAATTCCAGGGGAGGTTGGTGGAGTGGTCATACCACAAACTGCAGAAGGACTCCAGATGGTAACCTGTATAAAAGTAATACACAGTAAACACAAATCAGTGAAGCTCAGAAAAGGAACATGTGACACACCTGCATCCAGGTTCTGACACAGGAAATCAGATGGGGATTAAATCCGAAAGGTACACTAAGTTCTGAAGAATTCACAGTGCTTCTCAGAAATGCTAATTTTTAAGAGTGTCACGAGAAACTACAAACAAAATGCAAAGCATTAAAAACATGCTGTGCTTTATCTTCTTCTGCTTTACCTGCTGTGGCTCAGTTGACAGCCGTATTGACTGTGGGCTCAGAATCTGAGGTAGCTGCCCTGGCATTTGTGATAGTGTTAGCCGAGGAGTGGAATACGGGGTAGAAGTCCCTGAAAGTTAAAAAAAGTAATAAATTTAAAAGTATCCAACACATCAAACACAAATCAATGACTCTTCTGGCTAGTACTTAAAGGCATTTAAGCAAAACATTTCAGATCCTTTCAACATACACATTTGTAGCTGGCAAACAAGAGACTTTTTCCAGTCCAATAAATTATCTATTGAATATATTACATACTAAAACTTTTTTTGTGTGTTTTGGTTGGTTTGTTGCTTTGGGGCATGGGGGGACGGGGCAGAAAGTGGCAGTAGAAAGGCAACTTTGCAAACATGCTGTATGTCTGCATGACCACAGCGCATATATATATATTTTTTAATGACGGTTTATTTTCTGGTGCCTAAGAATCAGACTTTAAGTGGGATAAATTAGTAAGATGTCTTTCTGCTATAGGGCCAGCTTTCCTCCAGGAACTGGGTATATCCATTAGCTGTCAGGCAGATCTTACCATAGCTGCTCTGTGTGTCAATGTAATAGCTGGCACTGGGGTCAGTTTGATGATGTTTTGAGCTTGTGCAGAGTTTCCGAGACACAGAGTAATAGCCATCTTCATACGAGGCTTCTGCAGGGTCCAGGGAGATTTTGGCACATTCTATCACAACATCATGAGTTTCTAGTCTTTTCCACCTGCAGACAGTTTTTGGATCCAAAAGAGTAAGTTAGTCAATTACTGTTACAAACAAGAGTTCCTGGAGATATGAGGAACTGGCTCGTAGGATGGCTCATTTGTTCCAGACAGCTTTGCATGCTCCCAGCCAAAACTGGAACAAGGCACCATACAGAAATTGCAACCAGATGACTTGTAAGAGGGGGTCTCAAAGAGAAGACAAACAGCTTTGACACAGAGATCCATAAAGGTCTGCCATGGAGCACTCTGGAAAGGAGGAACAGCATACGAAGACTTGGTTGATCCTGAGCTTCAGCAGCTGTAGAAATCAGCTCAACTAGACTCAGATGTTGGTAGTCAAAATTTAGACATAGCAGCAGTGAGGGAATCTTATATTATTTAAGCAAACACCATCTGCAATGCCAGTTTCAGGTCTGTGTTTTTCCTCCCAAGTTTTGGGAATGTTTTTTATTATTACTACCTCCTTCATTCTGAAAACTTTTTCTCACTAAGTTCAGTAGCCAGATTAGATCTGCCCGATATTTCAGGGGATGGAAGTTCACTGTAAAGAAGAGAAAGCACAGAAGGCTGTCTCTTAAAGGCCGAGTTGCTTTTGAATGTAAGATATTATGTGCGAGATACCAAATCAGAAGGCTTCAACTGGTAGTTTTGTGCCAACTGTACTCCTTAGTGGTGCCACCCTCCCCCCTGTCTGGGCGAAGCCTGCAAAATTGAGCATTGTGATATTCAATAGGTTCCCATTTAGCAGTGTTTTCCTAGTGGCTCTGAAAAGCAGGGCAAGAGCACTACTGTGCAGCAACAAGAGTCAATTTCTCCTCTTCAGTGGCTGGGCCTGTGGAGACAAGAGAAAAGCAGCAAGTGGTGCTGCTGCAGGCAAATGAGCCTATTTCTAAAGAAAACTAATACAGTTGATAATGTTAAGACATACCTGTTAAAAGAATTGATCTGTTAACTGAACCAATATCTAGGTACCAAAACAAGACACACTGAAGCCATTTTAAACACTTAAATCCCACCAAATACTTCAACAAAACAAAAAAAAAAGACCCAAACCTTAAGCCAATGAAGCAGGTCAGTGGTAGTTTCTCTTTATTCATTATAAGCAAATTCTTTTAGAACTTTATGAGGATGTTTCATTGTTAAGTCATAAAATTAAGACAAAGTTAACTGTTAAGCAGAAGACAGACTATCCCAGACACAAAATTAATTTAGAACCCCAACATTGTTGTTAATGGCCTTTTGCAAGTTTTTGCTTATTCACCCAGCTGTAAGCTTGGATGAAGAAAGTCTACGTATTTACCTGGTGTACCTATGACCACGGGTGGCAAAACACCACTGGCACACACTGTAGCTGACAAAAAAGGTTTTGCTGTAAGCCTTCTGAAATAACCCAGCTAAAAGCTGCTCGTTTATAGCCTTTCCTAATAGCAGAGTGAACATATATACCTTCGTGGGTCCAGTTCATGGTCCTTAGATCCAGTCACTAATTCTGGATGAATTCGCACATGTTCCATCATTGGCTGGATGAGCAAGAGCAAGAAGAAGTACATATTATCGGTACAGCAGCTTCTGATTGCACTAAACTACACAAAGCTGATGAGCAACCTACTGATCCCAACAGTTCAGAGTGTTACATTTAACAGATAAAGCTAATGCATATCATCATAGCTTCAAGAGATGATCTTGCTCCCAACTGAGATTTCAGTCCTCCAATAGCCAGTTTTTATTCTGTTTTGATTTAACTGAGGGCTGCTCAACAATGCAGTGTATTAAATTAGCAAATACCTGCCTTTATACAGCTATGAATTTCTTGTCTCAGATAATATAGGGATGAGCAGCATTTTACCTTGACTACCTCTTCAAAGGTCTCCAAGTTTTCCTTCATACTGTAGTGAGAACGCAGAAAGGAGACAAAATTGCAAGGATACATTCCGTAAAGACGATGAAAGAGAGCATAAACACTGGCATGAAGATGGACAAGATAAATCTCTGCCACATGACCTGCAAAAAGTAGTGAGAATCTTTTTCATTACATTGGAGAAAAGAGCAAAACTTATAAGAATGCAAGCAAAGTACTTTTAAATTTGAAATGTTAACTGGAACAAGTCTTCTGAGATACGAATAGTCCCTAGCGAAACAGTAAAGTCTTCTGAGAATAGGCAACACTTACTCATCAGTTCACAGCAAAACCAAAAATTATGATATGGACCATTAGTTCCAGCCAGTATCCTGTCATTCTCAAAGCACAGCATTTTTAATTCAAGTTAAAACCTGAAACCCCTGTAGATAATGAGCCAGAGTTTGCAAGACTGACTGAATGATTAAAAAAGAAAACTAAGGTTTGCTTCACTTCAAAGGTAAAAACTAAAAGCTTGTATCCGCAAAAAGCAATCATGACAGACTTGAATCTTACTAGTCATCTTATAAGTTCCAATCCTACTTGTAATGGAAAATGGCCCTCTAAATAGCATCTCTGTGTGCTTAACACAGCATTTGTTCATACAGCCATGAGACACATACACAGATAACGCTAGTGTTAGATATCAGACACCTTACAACAAATTCAGCAAAACCCATTCATCAGAACCAATGCTGTAACTGAGAAGACTAGTTTTACCAACACTTCCATGACTATTGATAGCTGCACATTAAAAGAAACTCTTACATGTTGCTTCTTCCCCCTCCCCATCCATACCTGTGAATCTCAAGCTCCCAAGTATCTGCCTCAAATGTTAGCATTTCCCCTTCTCTACCCATTAAGATCAATCTCTGGTTTTCACTGTCATCACGGTAGCATTTCAGACCAGTGAAACTTCATGTAGTAGCAGCAGCACCACATGGAAAAATCTAAGAGACTTCTAAATTTTGAGCAAAGCACTCCCTGATGCTAACTATCAAAGAACAGAATAGCTTGTGGGCTTAATGCATCATTTTCTGCATTTAAATAATCTCAGACCATTAAAAGTCTCACAAAAGAATGTGCTCACCAACTGCATAAGTCACAAGGATACTACTGAACCAGAACTGCATGCAACAAAATTGAAATCTCACCTGGATTCTGCAAGCACCAGGCTGAGAGACGCCCAAAGATACCAAAGAAATCATGAAGGTACTGTTTGCCAGACTGAGGAATCATTGGCAACATGGTTATTAGCACTAGGACACCTGTGGTGAGTACTACTACATCTGTGTCAGTCTGCAAGAAGGGAGAAAACCTGCATTAGTCAGTTAAAAGTGTTGAACTTCATTTTTTCCAAGGATGAAGCAAACACTGAATCATCATCATGGAAAAAGTTCTCTACTTTCAAACAGTCCCTCTGAAACCTACCACAATTTAATGAACCAAGATTATTGTCTGTTTCATCCACCACTAAGAAAAAAAGATTTGGGGTTCTTGCCCCTATTCTGCTGTTGCTGCTTTTCTGTATAAAGACTTGACTGACTTAACCAGGGAACATCACCACAGTTCCACAACTGAGTAGAAAAAAATTACTGGTATGTGAGGCATCTTATGTACTGTCTTCCTTCCTTCCTAGAGCTAAGAACACACAGCATTTAGAGCCTAAGAAACTGCAAATCTGATCAGGGTGTTCAAGGATGTCGGCCAATTACCAATGCAAGGGTCAAAAGCTTTTCTATTTAACCTGGTTGATGACTCTGGCTGCTAAGTATTTCATAAAGCAGTAATTCAAACAATAACCAGAACCCCGTGGCTTACACCGAGAGAAAGGGATGTAGCAGTAAAAATCTTTAGCTAGACAAAACAGTAATAGAGAATCAGATTTTAGGACAGGACACAGAAGATGTTCAAACTCTTTCTCAGTGGCATCACTACTTGCTTCCCCAGCTTAATATGCATTTTCCTTGGTAGCTCCTCTGCTTTGTCAGGAGAGGGGTGTAAACAGCACAGGTGAACCTGCAGCCAGATGCCACTGAGCTGGTCTTGGTATCTCCCAAGAGCCACTCGGGCTGATCGGACATATTCAGTGTTATGGATTTTTTTTCCTCTGTGTCATCTACACCCTCTGTTCTCCCTCAGTCAGACATAACCTTTCACAGCACATTTCATGTCCCTCCCCATCCCACTGTACGCATCCCTAGCACTTCCACATCTCTGTTCTACTCCCACCAGCTTTCTGACACACTTCACTCCTCTCACGATCAGGTAAGACTCACACTGAAAAGGATAACAGAAGTCTTGTCAGGCAGGTCAGGAGTCCCAGTAACAGCACTTTTAGCTTCTTCTTACAAATTAGTTGTGGTTTTGTTTTGAAGAGCACTGGCACTTGACAACATCATACACTTTAATGTGACTTAAATGACTAATACAAATTCTTCACTATCATATTAAATAATATTACTGACAATGCATTCTAGGTCTCAAAACACTTTCCATTCTTTATTCACTGTTACAACGCTGTACAGTATTATAACTGAAAAATTTGCAGATGGAAAAAAAAAGCTCAGGGAAACAGCTACCTCCTCGAATCCAGCATGTCTGTAGCTAAGAAGGGAAAGTCTGCTGATTCCAAGGTAATTTCAGCATGGAATAGTGTATTGCATGGCCCATCTACACTGCAAGTATATTACCTTACATGCACAAATTTCAGAGTGCACTGATAGGGTGTTATTGTGTTTCTCATTAAGTTCACATTCAAGACATCCATCAACTTCACCAATGGCCCTGTCTTTAACCTGCTTTTAGAAAAGTTTTAGTAAACTTTCCTAACTCAAAGTTATATAGTGACAGTGGCTTTTAGAAACAAGATTGCCAGTAATAACAGGATCAGTGCTGAGTATTTAGTTCATGTAATCCCACTGTGGCTCAGTATTTTGATCAACATTTTATCTCTTTTCACAGCTTAACTAAATGACATCAAAAACAGAAAACAAATGCCTTGCATGTTTATGTATGTTTACATCAGGTGTACAAGTGTTTATGGACAACACTGACAGTTCTTACCTTGAGACATTTAAGCAATGAAAGTAGGAGAGGTGCTTGAGAAAGCTTGTGTTTCCAAGATGGTTGTCGTCTTATCACGTGTCCCAGCAGAGAGAGAGTGGGTAAACGGGTAGCAGCTTTGCCCATATATTCATTAATTTTGTCCAGTAGATGCTGATAGAGGATTTTGCAGAGAGTGGTAGAAAACGGAAAGATAGTTATATTTAATTGATATATATTCTTTTTCACCTATCTATATTCAGCAGTTTGCCATTGCCAATTATGAAAACTATGGGCATTTTACAAATATACAGGACCCAAGAGCAAATAAAACCCAGCAATAAATTTAAGTCTGCTGGTAGTGAAATGCAAACTATTCAGTCCAGAAGCAGTCACTGCACTTCAAAATGTTTATCATAAATAAATAACAAAAAAATTCTGGTCAGCAGAAGTAAAACAATTTAGCGCCATTCTCTCAAGCTATTTAAAAATCCTTACTTGCTCTCAAAATACCCAGCTTGTTTTAGGCTAACACATCCAGCACTGGACAAGCAGCAACACTGCAAAGAGACAACACTAGTGCTCAGAAACCTTTCATTTATAGAGGTTCTTTGCTTAACTGGGACAGTTTAAGCAACCCAAGAAATGGAGACCTTTGAGGTTTTTTTTAAAGCTTAACTACTCTTACTACAGATACTACATCTCTACAACAAGGTAATTCTATACCATAACGGAAAAACAGAGTTCTAACAGGTGCTATTTAAAGGCTGCTTCAATACCAGGCTAAAATCTGCCATACTTAACACCAAGATTTTTTTACCTTGTCATGAGGCTCTTGCAGCGTGGACAGTATATGCAGTGCCTGCTGAGAATTGGTTTCCAAGTAATAGTCCACCAGGTTGTTCACAAGCATAGGTCCCCGGTCTGTCAGTTTGTTTAAAGCAAGGAAAAAAAACATACATTCTCAATACACTAAAAAGGAAGCATTTCTTACAGGGACACTGCACAACTTTTTAACAACCATTACACAATTTATAACATAAACCAGTACTTAGTGTTTACCAGACCTTTAGGAAAAGATCTCCCAACTACATTTTCTAGTTCCTAATCATTCAAGCAATTGCATTCAGTTCAGGGAGAGTAGCTAGCTTTTTTAATAACTAACAATTACTGTTTAACCTTAAAAACCTAGAGGCAGCTGAACTGCAAGCGTATTTTATCCAGTACAGGTAACGAGTTCAGGAGTAACTTTACATTCTCTCCCTTCAGCAGATAAAGGAGAGCAAGTTCAGGGACAAGGACAATGACAGTGCTCTCATGTTCTGAAAAGGCTCTATCAACATAAGGGATGCCTTAATAGCAGCAACCATTTTTCCAGAAAGCCTGGGTCTGTTATTTTGTTTGAGGTTGGGGTTTTTTGTTGTTTATTTTTCAAATTAACAAAATCCCACTAGTTCCCATAATGTGGATAACACCTAATTTTTTCTAGATACACAAATGATAAATTGACAAATGAAGTTTCATCAGCTCACAACTTGAGATTACGCCCCAGGAAAAGCTAGTCATTTTATAATAGCATTTTAACAATTATACAACAGACCTTCCAAGAGGCATGCCATTAAGCAAAATGGACTGAAGAGAAGCCTCAATCCTTAAAGCAATTTCAAACCCAATTATCAAGAGTTTCTTTCAAGCTGCATTTGCAAAGACTGCGTTTGACAGAAAAAACCCCATTATTCTATCTTTACTGGTGTAAAAGAAAAACCCTTCCTCAAATGACTTAAAAGGGTACATACCACAAATGAGATTATCTTTGAACGCAGCTGTTATATCTTCCAGGACACCCAGAACTGGAGAATCCAGCATTGAGAGGAGCTCCCCAACATTTCCTTGCTGTGCCATGATGCACGTACTGACATGAATGTGGAGTTTAAAATTTCAGGAAGTTCCTCATTGGTGCCTCTCTACCAGACTAGGAGAGAAGAGAGAGCAGATGAATGAACTTTCCTTTTTCCCTTTCCATCTTAAATCTCTCATCACTTCCCTATTTCTTTTCTAGATTGCTAGAGTTTACACACCTGCAACAAAAGCTGTAAGAGAAAGGTTTCCGAAGAAGCCAATGAGTCACAAGCAGGATTTTCTTAATCTTTTTTTAAAAGACATTAAATCAGTCTTGCAGAAGACCTTGGCCAGCATATATAGACTGTCAGAGCATTCTGTTACCCTATTTTTTTCATTTGATCATCAGGTCAGTCAACTAAGACTAAAGTTTTTAATAAAATGCAAATAGCTCCCTGGAATCACCCACTCTCGCTTTCTTACAGCAACTCCTCCTCAACCAACCTTTCAAGTCCTTTGCATAATGGTCTACGCTCTGGAGAAAATATGCATCGCAGGATCCTTCTCCACTCCTGTGGCTAGATTAGAAATTCACTGCCCTTGGCTTTGCATTATTGCATACTAATAGATTTGTGCTTTAATACTTGTAATGTGGCCAAGTTGCAGCTGTTAGGAAACTCAGTTAGGGTTACTACAGCTGCTGCTCCTCAGCCACCCGGTGCATACTAAATCACAAGCTTAGCATACCTTAACATACCTTGTTTTCACATGAATAATTTGTGAATATTAAAAACTCTGCAGTGTGAAAACTGTATTGATTATTAAATGCAAAAGTATGCAGATAACATGACTGGTCAACTTCACAGTACTAAGCAGGAGTAAATCTAAGCCATTTCAGGCTTTTAAAATGGCTTTCTCCCATGTACCAACAACGGAGGGATTCAGGTACCACATCTATCTATCTGTCACAAAATGAATCAAGTTTTTCTTCATCCATAAGAATCCTATGCTGAACCTTTCCCAGTGGCAGAAAGAATGTGGCTTCGCATCACACCTAATTAGCAATGGTTTCTTCTTTCCTCCTACTTCCAACTAGCATACATTTTTCACTTTCTCCATGGAAGACAAGACTGACATATGTCAAGTTTACTTTTTTTTTTTTTTTACTGCAATTTTGTATACGGCACCTGTTCTGTGGACAAGCTGAGCTTCTGTCTCCAATGCCGTCAGCCACACACCTTTCATGATCACTAATAAAGAAAAAGCATGAAGAGGTTAACAAAAGGCACAACTTATTTAACTCCTTATCAAACCTTGTATATTCAGGACAGCATTAAGTTTACTAAGAATAGCAGAGCTATGTACCTCCTGCGTGAGGAAAGTTAGCCCTTAGTTTGAAAAACACCAAAAGGTGTTGCACAGTTGCCCCTTCCAGAATTGTCTGCAGGTTAAGCTGTGCAATTGCCTCAAACTAGATGGCTTTCATAAGACTGTAGTTTTGTACTGGGAACCTTCAAAAGCCGCTAAGGAGTTTTATTTATGGTAGGTAAAATCTTACACACAAAGAAGTCTCTTATCCTAACAAATTCTGAATAATTAGTGTAATTGTTTAGGTCTTTAGAACATTGTTAGACATTAGTCAAGGACCATATATCAGTGCTCTATTTTAAATGATAATGCTGTAACTACTTATATACATATTACTTTCTTGAAAGCTTATGTTTAACAATGTTACTGGACAGCAGGAGTTAACCTGTCTACCAGTAAACTTTGTCATTTGCAACATATCACTCCATAGTTGCAGAACTGTCCAAGGTCACTTTTATTAGGGCCACAAGACATCAGCTTACTTAATCTGGCACTGATTGCAAATTCAAAGGTGATAATATGGCACCACACTCACAACAGGCATTTCATTAGCAACAAACTTTAAGTGTTCCAGCAATCACCCTTCCAGAACACAAAAAAATCCCTACCCTCAGTTTTCAGTGTTCATACTGCATAGCTGAACAGTCCAAATAAAATGTCAGTTCATCTACAAGCAGCTAGCAGAGTCTGCTAATCGAAGCGTTTCAGATTTAAATGCTATTTCAAGTCCCATGCTGGCAAGACCTTAAAAACTGCAAACTTAAAACTGGCTGGTAGTGTAAGCAAGACTTTCAACTAAAGATAATAAAACAGAAACTTGAGGTGGGGGAAAAGAGTCGCTTTTTACTCAAAACCAGAAGGGATCTCTGCTTTCCAAAAATATTAGAGCTGGGATTTGTTGTGGCTTGGGGTTTTGTGGGGTTTTTTTTGTTTTTGTTTTTGTTTTTGTTTTTTTTACACTGTACATTGTGCAGAATTCCAAGCTTCCAACTTCTTCCTCAAAGAGCTTGCTGTTTAGAAGGCAAGCAATGTTCAAAGAGTGACACCATCCTTTCAAAAAGCTTAAAGCCACTCATCCATACAACCTAAGGAGTCAACCTTCAACATTGTTACTCATTTTCAGGAGTTGACTGCTTTTTTAGCTTCTAGTAACCACTATAATATTTAATTTACTAAATCACAGTTACACTGAGACACCCATAATGCATGCAGAACTATATACGGGGAAATAGTTTACTACAAGTAATCTATTCCTTTATTTCTGAGACCACCTGAGGCCGTAAAGGGCTTGCTAACATGGGTGCCTCAATTTCTATCAGGATACAGTCCCAGCTATGGTTAAGCAATAGATTCACCAGCTTCCTAAGCAACATGAAGTAGTTGTTTAAAGTCTTGTTAACAAAGAGATGCATGACCGCACCCCCAAACCAGCTGCAAGCAAAACCTGTTTTGAGAATTAAAGCAGCATAAACACTAGTCTCTGCTTTTTTACCCCATAAAGGCCTTGTCAACTCTTTTCTTTGATTCCACGTCCCCCATCAGAGTGAAAAGAATGCTTTTATTTCTTATTTTCCTCTAGTAATACTATTATACTTGGACCAGATCTTCATCACACCAGTAAAAACCTCAACAGCAGATTTTGCTAATTCTGGTATTGCCGGAGGAAAAACTATAGCATGGTGAAATCAAGAAACATGCCTTTGCAGACACTGTAGATTGGTTCTGGAAGCCAGGTTCAACAATACACTTCCAGACAGATGAGAAAAACACTGGTTTAAATGTTCAGTAGGTAAGAGGATTTCAAACTTTATGCTATTGGCCTGTCGGCACACACAAACACTACAATCAGATAAAAGCAAGGTTGATAACGCAAGCTTAGTTGCCGATAGCTATACACATAAGTAACTAATAATTTCCCAAGTTCCCTAAACTAAAACAGATGGCTCAAGTGACCTTGTGCCAATAAATCCAACATAGCTTAAATAAACTTGTCAATCAGTCGATCATGATCTCCACTCCAAAAGCCTGTATTCAAAAATATTAAAGAAGTATTTCATACCAGATCTAAAAATGGGACAGTATTACACATAGGTGCTTCACTAGGTGGAAAGTTTATCTGCTGAAATTATATAAACACTGGTATAATGTCACCCTGCTATACACAAATAGTCACATTTTAAAAAAAAAGAAATCACCACTTTCTCAATGCAGGATCTCTTGTAAAGTCATTTGTGAGGAACAGATTTGAAAACCCAAGTAAGACTAAGGCTGAGATCTTCTAACCATATTGGGTCTGTGATGCCCAACACAAATGAACACACCAGGAAATACCAGCAATAGTCTTAAATCGCGTCACACTTCTTTTAAGCAAAGACAGCTGAATAACTACTTTACAGGCAACAGGCCTTTAACTTCAGAAAGCACTGTGTTCTGGTAGATGAAGTGCAGCTCCCAGGGCCCATGGTGTCAGTGTGATTTATGACCAGTCCCACCAGCAATTTGTGATGCAATTTTCGAATCTTGTAGATAAGGAACTCGGGACAGGCCAGGTTAAGGAACTTCCATTACCTTGTAAAACAGCGAGATCATCCATTGAATGCCCCAGTATTTTGTATCTGGGATTGATACAACATCTGTGGTGAACAGATCTCCCTCAAATCTTTACAGTATCATATCACAACCATGTCTTTTCTTCTCAAATACACAGCATACTAGATGAGTCTCTTTAATGCTTCCACCCCTAGCTGCTGTAATCATTCCCCTATTAGAATTTCTACATCCCTACAGCCATACTTGGAACCAACAGAATTAAAACCAAGTCAGTATCTTTCCATATGGTTTGAGTCACTGATTCTTCACTAACTTTTAGATTTAGGTTTTTTTATAAAAGATCCAAGGCACTAGACAGTAAAGAATGAAAATGTTTAAATACTTTTTAAAATGCAACACTTTAGTCTCACTAGAAGATATAACATCAATAGCAAACTTCTTACTCTTATATTCAAGAGCTTTCATAAAGACAAATTCTAGTTGCATTTACTAAAAATTTGGTAAATACAACTTTGGAGCCAGCTTACAGGAGAAAAAAGGAGAAGCCAAAAAGCCAAGAACCAATTTGTTTTAAAAATTTTTTTCAGTAGCTAATTTAACCACAAGACAATACAGTTAAACTACAAACTCAAGACAAAGGAAAAGACTGTAAAAATATTCATTGGAAAAGGCTAAATAGAGAAAGAGAGAGAGTATTCCAAAAGATTGACTTCTGTAAGTATTTCTGTCAAGAGATGTTCTTCTGTTCAGTGTATTTTTATCTCAAGCCAAATGAAAAAGCAGCTGGTAGTGCCAGTTATGCTTCTCTGAGGGGTGGGGAGGAGGGGACACACTCAATAAACGCACACTCCTCCCAAAACATCCTTAGCATTTGCTGTAACAATGTAGAAATTCAGACACCAGAAGCACTTATTCTGGGGGGTTGGGGGGGATCAACACCAGCATTTCATCCCTCTTCATTAATCATAAGTTAAATTTGGGGCATGCCAGTAAATGGTTATTCCCTGCTCCCCCACCACCACCCCCAAGAGAAAAGGGATTTCAACCCAAGACCTCAAGACTCACACTATTCCATCCGATTTCTACTGCAGGTAGAGTAAGGTTCTCAGGTACTGCTTTGGCAAAGGCCATGAAAGAGGACAGAATTATTTTACACCAATTGTTGTTTTCAAAGAAAAATTCAGATTGACAACAAAGCAGCCCTTCTCACTCAAATCTTTGCAATGTTTGTTATGAAAGGACAAACCTTACTCCCTCCCATTCGATAAACAAAAATCCAAGCCTGCTTTATGTTTCCTAACAACACTCAATTTTACATTTTCTTCACAGGTAAACTAAGCACTACCATTATAGAATTGACATAAGCAATGAATGAAAAGTGACAATAGAGAGAAAAACCACTGGTGGCAATGGGACAGTAAGCAGCTGATCACTCCCTTTTTCACCACCCAGAAATAACAATTCCAAACACTTTAAAGCTCAGTTCAAACCAATCACTACAATTGGCAGTACAATCCATTTTATTTATTCGTTTTTAAAGAATGAAGGTGTCTGGCTGCTTCTAGCAGTCCCTATTTTTTCTGGTTATTTTACAATCTGATAGAAGACCCCATTCCTCAACTCAATAATTAGTTATAGTTATAACTCAATATTATACACATTCTCCTGTGCTTTATTACAGGTGCTTAACTGATGCAGGAACAGGAGGATCACAAAACCCCAATAACCCCAAACAATGAGAGATAATCGTATTCAGCAATTTTTAGATTCTTTTGAAACTATGCTGCGCTAATACACTATGCTAATTGCTACCCATCAAATTTCTGTCAGAGGAAAAATTGTTTAAAAGCAATGAATGTTGCAAAAAGCCCCAACATGGTAGGGCTGACACTTAACCCTTCGGCAGAAGTCAGGCTAACAAGCCAGTTACTAACCTGAGAGGGAATTATTTCAATTCCTTATACACGACTGCGTATATTAGTAACAAATAAATAAATAAGAACACGCACTGTTTTTCTGTGCCAATTTAATTAACAGTACACAAGGAAAGTAAGTTCAACTAAGGAATCTTTTTAAAACTATGAACAGGTAAATAGAGAGCTCTAGACTTTGCAGTAACACAAGGAGTGAGACTCCTAAATCTCTGCAGCAGTTTTTTTGCCACCAAAAGAAACCTTTAAATATATTCAAAGAGTTAGGCTGCAGTTCAGTAAATCTTGAAACCAATGCAAACTACCTAGTGTGCTCTGTCGAGGCATTTTAACTATTCCAAGAATTAAAGTAGGCATTACACAGAACAATACCGAATGATGTGTAACTTTTCAATTAAAGCCAGAAAAGAATACCAGGGAAAGTGATAGCAGTTCACCACTGCAAGAAGTTTGCTCTGTGTCTTAATGTGCTACCCAAAGAAATGCTTATGCTAACAAAGGAAGTATTATTACTTGTCCTCATTATGTTTATTAAACTACACGAAAATATAAAAGCTACATACCAGACCAGCTGTAACATTCTTTCAAAAAACATACACCTGTCTGTAACATGCCGTAAAATCTGGTACCCCTCCCCTGCCTCCACCATTGAAAAGTTCTTTGATTCTTTAATTTGCTTATTACAGAAGGTGTCTTTTCCAAATATATATATATGTGTGTGTTTGTGCTATAGGCTATTCAGTTCTTACAGAGACTGACTTTGGTAATCACACCACCAGCTCATATAAGGTGTCTGGCAGTTGCAAGAATTTCAGGGATCAGTACAAGTCAAAGTCCCAGCAGTCCAGCTCTAAAAAGGGGCTCTCATTCACTTTAAACTACAAATAGTTAAAGTCAAATGGTTGTTCAAACACCAAAACATCTGCAATTGGACAGTATTTCTCACGTGTGAACCCTTTAATAATGCTACTTTTTATTAGTCACCATAAAAGTAAATTCTCAAGTAACAGAGAGTTAAGGAGCCAGAATTAAACACAGCCAAAGATAAAATCATTTTAATTAAAGCTTATCTCATGACACATTAGATATTCTGACTATATTTTCATCTGAGTAAGTCTGTGCAACTCCCCACAAAGACAATTTAGTCCTGGGCTGACTAGGCTGTTAACTAAAAAACCCAAACAAAATGCACTAACAAAAACAAAACAAAAGAGTGTTTTCCTGAGTAAAGGATTTTAAGCTCATGATTTTAAGTTTAAACATGGCATAGCTGATAAGCAGAGTACCTGATTGCTGCTGAGCAAAGTAAAGTCAACTGCAGACAGAAGTATGTATTCCCAATGCTTGCACTAATTATTAAAACTTCTTGAGTTTTCAAAGATTCAGTTTCTAGCTGTTCATACATGTAAACTGAAGAGGAATTTTTTCACCAAATGGGAACACTTTAGTAGTCCTTCAATTATGACAGATTTCTAACAAATTGACACAGAAGTTAACATCAGGAAACTACAGGATCAGTCAGGACAAAGAATGAAAACCTTCTGTATTAACATCCACTGGAAGGTTCTCTGGAAACAGCAGTTCTGGAAACAGCTCTGCACACAAAACCTGATCCTGGTTTCTGTGTCATTTCTACGGGTTTTGAATCATATACTCCTTTAAGGCATGTTCTTTCTTTCACTCGTTGCCTTGTAAAAGACTCATTTAAAAAAAATAAAAAAAAGAAATAAACAAAAAAAACCAAACAAGGAGAGAAGCACTGACTAAACTGATAAAACAATGATAGAGGCTGCATCCATAGCAAACAAAGGGTGAAAACTTCAGAACTGCAGTCTTCTAAGTTCTTTGTGATAACAGGAAGCAAAATGTTTTCTTGTAGAAGTAAACAACATCCTGACTTCACATTACCTACCCACGAACAAGGAAATGAGAAAAGCCTTCCTCACCAAGGGGACAGACTTTTAACAACTGCTTTCACACCTAACCCCGGACGAGGGAACCTCCTCAGCAAGTAACTGAGGCAGAAGAAGTCTGAAAATAGCTACTCAAGCGTTTGAAACGGAGGTGCTGAATCTTTTTCGATAAACCCCGCTGAATTAAAGAGGCGCGTTGGCTGGTGGTGGGGACCCTGCGGGAGGGGGGGGGGGGGAGGGAGGGGGGCAGCGCCCCCAGCCCCCCCTCCCCGGGCAGCCCCGCCGCGGCGGGGGCGGGTAGCGACCAAGAGCAACTTTGGCTGAGGGGAGGGAAAGGGGACGGAGGGGGGAACATCGCCCCCCGCCGCCAGGCTTTACCCTCGCCTTCCCCATCCCCCCGGCCCCTTCCCTTTCTCCTGCCGCCTCCTCCCCGAGCCCTTTCTCCCTACCTCCCCCCTCTCTCTGTTCTCTACCTCCTTCTCTCCGTCCCCCCCATCTGCCTCCGCTCTCGCCCCGCTGGGGGAGGAAGGAGGAGGCCCAGCGCACTCACCTCTCCTTTTCCTCCCCTTAGCTGTTTACCACTCAGGGCTCCTCTAGCCCACAGGGCGCCGCCATCTTGGCCCTGCCTCCCCCTCCCCCTCCCATTCACAGGCCGCTTCTCCCCTCGGATCACTCCGCCGCACAAACTAGTCCCTCCACCCCGCCTCACTCCCCTCTCGCCCGACGCCGCGCCGGTCCCTCACCGCCCCGCTCGTCTCTCCCCCCTGAAAGGGCCTTTCTCCCCGTGGGGGAGTAGGGCTGGGGTGGCGACCGTCGCGCCCACCCGGCCTCCCACGGCGGAGGTATCTCAGCGCGGGAGCGATGCGGCCCCAGAGGTCGCGTGATTCTGGGGGCGGTGCCGCGAGGAGCCCCGGGCGGCGGGAGCGTCACGCGGGGCGGGGCGGGGCGGGGCGGGGCCGGGCGGCGGCCGGTAAACAAGGCCCGACCGGGGGGGCTGTCGCGGCCGCCCCGGGCAGGGCGCTCGGGCTGTGGGCTCTCGGCACCCACCGAGAAGGGGCCTGTATTTTCTCTGTTTTCCCTCCGCCCGCGGCGTCCCGGGGTGCGGGTCGGGATCCCGGCTGCCCTCGGGCCTCAGCTTGGCCGCTTTCCCGCCCTCTCTCCCTCAGGGCAGGCTGGCTGAGGAGCTGTGCGGCGGCTCCGCGGGCCGCCCCGTCAACTCGGTTCCAGACTCCTGCCTGAAAGCGTGGTGTTTTTCTTCTAAGTGTGTAAATGCACTGGAAGGGAATAAAAAGGCCTCAAAAGTGTGTGTGTGTGTAGTAACATTACCGGGTACTGTACTGCAGAAGGAAACTCCAGCACCAGCACCCGAAGTTTGATTGCTTTCTGCTTCACGGACATGCAAAACTTTTCATTCCTCCTATTTTGGGCCACATAACGCATGCTTCATGCAAACCATTGGATGAGGATTTTTTTTTTCTTTTGCTGAAATACAACATAAAAACACTTCATCCTTCCTTCTAGATAAGGTTTATTTCTCATGAAAAATCCAGAGTCTGGGAAAGAAGAATGGAAATTACCTCAAGGCAGGTTCTCCAGCCTTCGGTTTTTATGCCACACCAACAGGTTCTTAACGTTCCAGTCCCCAGCCTGGCTGGGTCTTGGTGCTCCTCATTGTCCAAGGAGGAGTGGTTCATGGGGAGGTGCTGAGGGTGCTTGGCAAGCTGCTGATCTAACTCTCCAACCCACATGAATCCTCCTCAGATGCCAGTAGGAATCGCAGACATTAAATTTGCAAGGTAGAAACTAGGTGTAAGAAAATAAAAGCAGATTAGAACTCCATCTGAGCAGCATCGGTTGATTTTTAACTTCAGTGGCGCTAGCTGTGGTGTTTCACAGCTCTCATCCCTGCAGGGCTGAGATAGCTCCTTCACGCTGCACCTGCAGTAGGTCATCCTGCTTCTGGATGAGATAGAGTTGCTTGGAGCCAGCATGTTTTTAATCTAGTCCTGCCTTGTGCATGGCAATTAATATTTATTACAGTCTGGACTGAGTGATGGTATTTTTTTCCTGCTGTGCAGAAGACATGTTTATTTAATCTGCCACAGAAAAGAGTGGAAATTAGGATGAGCCTCAGAAAAGAGCTGGAAGCAATTAGTTGTGTTATTTTACTGTGACTTAATTGCTGTAACATTCAAATTGACAAAGAAAACATGGATGCTACAGGAGGGGGTTGCTGCTAGATTTGAAAGGGAAAAAGACTGCATTAGAATGGACATGATGTGTTATAATTAACCTGTTTATTATTACTGAGTTACACATTTAATAATCTCTTTGCTTAGGATGCAGCGGAGCATATGACATGTAGTAAGAACTCATGGCAATACACACAATTAAACTGTCCTCGGATGCAAGCTCAACTCACTGTACATCCAGCCGTGGCCCCTGTGGATCAGGGCCAACACAAGCCTATGTGAGCCCGGATAAACCCTCTGCGGCTCTCCGTTCTCTGCTGGCCCTGAAACAAGAAGAGAGAACAGGGAAAATTATATCAACAGGAAGAACATGAAATAAGAATGACCACACAGGGTCAGCTGAAAGGTCCTTCTAGCCCCAAACGCATCTCCAGCACTCTGTTTTTTTAATTCAGCTTGTATAAATTGCCTTTTGATGGTGATTTCAGAGGAGAGGAGAGGTGATAAGTTTAACAGAAGCCATAAACAGAAATCTAGGGAAGAGTAAGAACACCACAAGCCAAGGCGGTGGCTGATTGCGCTCCCATCCTGCAACTATTTGGTCTGTAGGAACTCCTGAAGTAAAATAAAGGGAGAGGGGGTGGGCAAGAGCTGAACCAGACACAGCCATATCCCCATCTCTCTTCAGGCATTCTAGTGTAGTGATAATAGCAGTAGTCATAAAAGAGAATATCTGTGCCCATTACCTCAGGGATCAGTTTGTATGCAATTATATCTGGGCTTTGCGAGATGATGGCTACGGGGGGAAAACAGAACAGCTGACACAGATGTTTTATTTGCAGTATAGGTTACTGACGCTGGGAGACATAGCCATCCTCCTTCTCCAGAGGGCTGTGCCCAGTGCTCTTTGGAGCACCTCTCAAATCAGCTGGCTGGAGAGGTTTTACTGAACATGCTATTAGATTTTTTTGCATAACTAGTTTTCTGTAATTTTTTTGTGCAGCTGACTTGCTTTTACTGTCTCTAGTGTAAGAGCCACATTCTGCAGCCATTTGCACTTTATGTCAATGGAAAGTCTGCTTAGGGGTGCTGGCAGAAGCCAGCTCCAATGTTTCATAAAACAACATCTCAGTCCTTTCAGCAGCTTGTCATTTTCCTGTTTTGTTTAATTCCTGTAACTGTCTTCACATGAAACCCTGAAGCTGCAGTGTACATTTTGGTTTTCTGTTACAATGCTTGTTTTTGTAGCGGGAAATGTAATCCTTCAAATGCCTGTGTTTAAGAGGATGCAAATCAGCTTGCTAGCACAATGCCTTGGGAACGTTTCTTTCATGCAAAACCCAGCTAGATAAATAAGGAGAGGAGGAGGGAGAGGGAAAAGGGATTGTTTGCTTCTATAAACAACAAGAATTAATTATGTTCAGTAAATGACAGATGGGTTAAGATGAAAATCTGAATCTTTCTCAATGTGGGTGAAACCTACACTCTTATCTCTGAGTTGCATCAAGACGCATTGCACAGCCCGTCCGGTGCCGTGGGGCAACGCGGTGCCCGCACGGGGCGCGATGACAAGAACTGTGACTTGTGGCTGTCCCGGCGGAGAGCGCGAGGGCCAGCAGGCCTGGCACCACCGCCTGCCATGGCGGGATGCAAAATGCCTCCGCTGTGAGTCTGAAGTGTCTCTGGACCACGTCTGCTCCATCAGGGAAACACCAGGCTACTGCTGACCCTGTTGCAGAGCAGAAAAACGATTATTGCTTCCCGATGCTTTCACCACCCTGAGCTGCAGTAGGAAAAGGGACCCAGCTGAGTCCTGGTTTAATGCAACCAGCTGTAGAAAAGAGTGAAATGCGTTTAAAAGCTCACAGGGAGCAGAAAAATGCCGTGATATAAAGGCATTTCTCTGATGGTGATGTCCTAGTACTTGGCACTCAACAGCTGCGTGTATGCTTATATACATCTTAAATTATAAAATTCTTGAAAGGCATCTTTGCTGTCCCAGTTCCAGCCATGCACAGAGTGTGCTATAAGTGCAGGAGAGGATAACCGAGGCCACATACAGCTCATGCCACTGTGCATTTGCAGAGTCAGAAAGATTGTGATAACCAGAGAATGGGTGAAATCAAGGAATTACTTCCCCCCCCCCCCCCCCCTCCGCTCCAGCCCAAGCATTTGGGGAGATCAGCTCTCCTTGTTTGTCCCCAAATAGAGTCATGCACAAGGATTCTCAGAAGAAAATCACTGCTCCTGTTCCACCTCTAGTAGAGAACAACCAGGCGATCTAAGAAAAGTCACTCTGCCTCTGCTTCATTCTCCCTCCTTCCGTCCTGCCCTTACAGGGGGGGTTTGGCAGTCAATTATTTCACATATGCAAACCCATTTTCAAACCTTTTTTGAAAGCAAGTGATAGAAGTGCAAATTCTTATTATTGCTCTTGAAGAGCTTTTTGCAAAGATGCTTGTTAATGAGCTTGCTTAATGAGCTTTCTTAAATCTATATTTATATCCTATATACAGCTGTATATAGATAGAGCAATGCCTAAAATATGTATGGATTGCACACACATATGCCTAGGAAAATGAAGGCTGATTAACACACATCTCTTTCAGTTATTACTGTGCAAGTATTTATTCCTTTTTCCTTGGAAATTGGAGAGATACAAGATCCATTCTGGAATAAAATAATTTTGTGCATATGTGCTAGATGGTTTTGTTTATGAGACTGAAGTATGTGAGTGTGTGCATGTGAGACAGATGGTGTGTCTGTTTGTGAAAGATACGATGCGTGGATGAATGTGTGTAAAAATACAGGTTTCTTAAGAGCTATTCTTTTTTTTTTTTTAAGAAAAGACAAAATAACAAATGTCTGCTTGTACATTATTTCACCGTGTCATGCTCTTTGTCAATATGACAGAGGAGTATTCCTGCAGAAGGCAAAGCTGCCCCAGAAAGTGAAGGGTGCTGCCCCTAGGGTTTTGAGCTGGGCATCGTGAATTCTCTTCAAGTTTTCAAAGTCCTGGAAAGTTTTGATAAGCAAATACTTTCTGGGCTCTGCTTCTCTATTGGCTGTTTCTTCACCGCCAGATTTTGACACAAATAATCTGATTGAAAAATCAGGGAGGGGAACAGGGGCAGAAAAACTGAGAGAGAAAAAAGGAGAAGTATCTATTTCAGCAGACTGCGACTAAGTGAAAAAGTGGAAGAGGAGTCCAGAGAGAAGACGACGTCTCGCTTGTCTGGGGAGGTTTCAAGGCGAATCCAGTAAAGCACAGTCCCCCAAACAGGTGATTGATTTATTCTTTTAAACACTTTTAATTTCACTGTTTTTCTCATTTCTCTGATGTGTTTTTCTAAGCTTTTTCTTCTTCTTTGCTTGTGTTTGCAAATGTGTAACATATTCCATTGTCTAAGTCACTTGTCCTGAGGAATCCTTAATGATAATGGTTCACTTAATTCAAATGAATCAAACCGTTTTAAAATTATATACCATATACTTAGTTCACTCTCACATGTGAAAATGGTAATACTAGAACAAAATATTGACGATGTGACAATGGTCTCAGATACCTGTGTCCCAGCAAGCTCCATGTAGCAGGAATAGTTTCTAGATGTAGACTTTTGTACTTAAGCATTGAGGAGAGGGCATACTATATCTTTCCTTTTAATTGCTCTTTTACAGGGCCAGACCTTTAAATTCAGAAAACAGCACACCTCTGCTGACATCAATTAATCTGTGCCAGTTTTGCTAGATGAGAATTCAGTCTCTCCTGTTTAGGATTTTTGCTTCAAATCTATCTTTTATTATTTTCCCATCCTCTGTAAGTATAGGCTGATTAGTGTAACAATTTTTAGCATATGGAATTAGCTATTTATAGACGCTCCTCATATACCACCAGATTGATTCAATACATTAAGCAGGAAAGCAAATGATCTGCAAGTCCACACAGTAAGCGCATCTATACGTTAAGGGGACATAGAATTTGTTAGATTGCACTATATACGTCTGTTTATCTATGGAAGCCTAAGGTAAAGTTTGCTAAAGCCAGTGGCATTCCCACCATCACTAGGGGCTAAATGAGGTTTCTAAAGAACAAATGCTGAAATTATATTCTAAACATTTTTTTCTAGATACTACAGATGTACAAGCATTTCCGTTCCACTTCTTGGACAAAATTTCCACCATAGTTTGCTACCCCTGCCATAATGTATATTTGCTCAGTTTTACCACAGGAATTAAAAATGTTCTGCTCATTTTTACACTAAAAAAGCCACATTCAAAATACATTTGATTTTGCAAGGGTGGACTAATGAAGACATGATTAATTTTGTTGTAAAGAGCTGAAATTCTTTGTGAATATAACTTCATAAGAGTCAGGAGTCCATAAAAAGTCCAAAAAACTCTTATTTTATTTGGGGTCTTAAAAATTTCAGACACAGGTCATGTTCTGTTTTGTGCTTTTTTCTTCAAAAATGTAGTCTTCTGAAAGACTATTCTTTATTTTGGAAGCTTCACCTTTGCCAGAAAGAACAGAAAAAAAGCAATATTAAGATTAAAATATAAATTAAGCAATGGGAAGGAAATAAGCCTCTTTTAGCCTAAAACTTTGTGCGCTCATCAACTTATATGCACATGTATCGATTGCAAGTTAAAATTAAGTATTTCTGCTGAGTGTAGTGGGAAAAAGGGTTTCATCTCTACAATTAACCTTGTAAATTCAAAAATAGGATTACTTGAATTTAGAGGAAGATGAAAGTCAGCTTTAGAATGGAACTTACGCTGCAAATTGGGTTCCCGATTCAGTGTGGCACAATCCCACAAACACCTGTTCCCAAATACAGTGTTTCGTGTTAGGAATCCTCTCACTGAGGGAACCAGAAAGAACAGCGCCATAATCTAATTCAGTGAGAACATGAATTTCTTCTAAATGATATCAAAGGGTCCAATCCTGTATGTTTGGGTACTGCAAGCTGCTGTGCAGTGAAGTGGGAGTTAAGGCTTCACGAGGAACGTAGGATCAAGTGAGATTAGGATCCTGAAGTCAGAAACCACCCCCTAAAAAAAAACCCCTTTTAATTTGGTTCTTGCACAATCTCCAGTGTTTCAGTATTACATTACAGTTTTACATGTGATACTCTGCAAAATCACCAGAGAGCATCACTGAGGATGAAGGAACTTTGAGTTTGAACATAGGAGAGGAACACACGAATGCTGGGTCCGCTTTCAGATCTGACTGGGGAATTTACAGCTAGTAAAAGAAACCCTTCTAAGGTGCTTCAAATAGTGAAGAAGGTTTTTTTCCCTTAGGTCCTTTTGGCTGTCTTTTCCTCAGGGCAGCTTACTACAACATTATTGTACAGCTACGTGAATGGTAAATAAGAATGTCAATGCTATCTGGCTACTGATTTTATACCCTGTATTGAATCAAAAAATGCCACAACACTTCCACTTTGTGTAGGCACTCCTGCCCAAGCAATGAACTCACTTGTGCACTTGCCAGTCAAGGTAGAAACTGCTGCCACAGAGGCTGGCGAGAGCAGACTCCATAAAAATAAAGTTTAATTTTTAACGAAAGGTTGAAGCTAAATTCTGTCGGAAGCTTCAATGAATTTAAGATGTAGCAGGGTCTGTTGTCCATAGCACTACATTCCTTGTGAAATATCATTAGCCATTAGTAGCAGCTGATCACTCACTACTGATAATCTTGAGTTTCAAGGAGAGATAGTATTTTTTCTCTCACAATCTGTGCTTCTAGCTTTCCTCTAACTCGGTTGTGTGAATCACAAAGACAGTCCAATGCAGTTGTTAATTAACTATGCTTTGGGCTCCCAGTTCCTGTTTTCTCTGTAAAATGGGGTGGGGGAAGGTAACTTCCTTTTGTAACGTTCAGTAATACATTAAAGATCGTTGTGCTCAGTAGAGGCCCTTATCAGCAGTCAAGATACTGGACCAAATTTGACTTTTACATATGCTGGGGCAAATGCATCCAGAAAAATCCCATTGATTCATGTGCATCTCCTCTCAACCGCCATCAAAAAGAGGGGCTGTACTTAGTGCCCTCGCACACTTAGCGTATGGGGACTACCATAAAACACTGCAAGATTGCTTATGCCACCCATCTCCAGTCCTCTGATCTACCTGGCTAACCAGCCCGGCTAATAGGCCATAGGGTCGTCTTGCCGGTGGGCAGGGAGTGCAGGCTTTCTCCCTACATTCAGAGTTACTGCCAGAGCTGCTGCCTCCACTGTGTAGGAAGCCCAGGGAAATTAACTGGTTAATTCAGGCAGAGAAAGCCAATGTCTAAAGCTTGCTGGTATGAATACCCTCCATTGTGGACACAGTCCTGCCCCACCACATGGGAAAATCCCTTCAACATGAGTGGAAATTCCACGTATAGAGTTTGTGGCAGGACCTGGGGCAGAGTGCAGAGTGCGGCTCCAGGCACAGACACCCCATTTGGGCCTGACCAAGACCCTCTGAGCTAAGCACTTCTGCTAGGATCCATGGTGCCCAGGTCAGCAGAGCACATTGCTAAAAGGGTTATACCCGTTGCAGAACACGCCTGTGTTTGTACTGAGCTGGAAGTATTTCTGTGCCCGCAGCCTTTCGCCAGGCAGAGATACACTTTATGATACTTAGAAGGAACCTCCGGAAGAGTAAATACAGCAATGTACTTCAGCGTCCCTTCCCTCAAGGGCATACTTACGGTTCATTCTCAGTACTGTTTTGTCCTCTTTCTAAAATTAAATTAACAAATCTACTCTTGGCCTCTGTTTTCTCTTATTCATCTCAAGTTACATGCAAATTTCTTGGAAAAAGATGAAGAAAAACAGGTGAGTCATTTCAGAAGAAAAAATGGCTGGAGACACCGAGAGTTATCCCCAAAGTCATAAAAGAAACTGGGAATGCTGGACCAGATTTAAAAAGACAGCTATAACTGCATTTCCAAAGGCAGCTGGGCTGGTGAGCACCTGACTCTCACCCACAGCAGTGGGCTTGGCAATCCACCTGTCCACAGCAGACCTCGCTGGGTGAATTCCCCCGTACACGTACCTGCAGCCGTAGGCACCACTGTAAATGTGCCCTCGGACCTTTAAACAAAACATCACTGGGCTATGTAATTATATTTAGCATGCAGGCACTTCTGAACCCTAGGGAGCAGACCTTTTCCATCCCTGGCTGTTTGGGATTCCAGGAGCCCACACTGCTGTGTCCTGACTCACACAAATGTTTCAGGTCATTCTTACTTAACCGGAGCAAACTTATTTATTAAAAAAAAAAAAAAGAACAAAGTAGGCTACTCTTCAACAGCTCTCAGGAAAAAACCAAAACTTAATAATGTACTTTCCCATCAACAGAGAGCCAGGACTTACTGCTGACTTTTCATATGAAATATAGCAAGATTTGCTTTTAGTGCCACTGTCCTGAACAATTACAAGGGAAAATGCAAATACATATGCAAATAAGGTGCCAGCTGATATTGCCCTACACAGCTTTGAGCCTGTTGTCATACTGCCTACACAAGAACAGTTACTAGCCATGGGGAACGGGCACAGGGCGGGCTGGGTTCTGGGTAGTAAAGATAACAGATGCATTGCAAGAGAATTTTGTGTGATTAAATTTCAGCATTTTATGTTTGTTCCTAACCCGTCATTTCAACGGTCTGTGATATTTGAGTCAGATCCAAAAGGTAACCTCTCTCACCCAGCATTTTGGCTCTGCCTCTGCTTGACTGTTGTTTGTCAGCCAGAATACAAAATACTCAAGCTATGGCCAACAAGAAGGAAACCCACCACACATCACGGCTGTGGCAATTTTCCGCTGCGCCTCTGCTATTATTGATGTTGTTTCTATAATTATTGTGTCGCAATTTCACAGAGGAGCCCACCTCGTAGCTTGGGACTGCGCTCTTCTAGGTGCGATACAAACACTAAGACAGACCCGTTCTCAAAGGGTTGATGTCCAACCCACGGTTCCCACTGTGTCCTCTGTGGGAGGGTAAGGTCAGAGGTGCACCGTGTCCTGTAGCCAGAGCAGAGAGCTACAACAGAGAGATCCTGCTCCTAATGTATCTTTGCCACAGACACAGTTCTGGTCTGTAACACAGCACTCAATACAATATAAAGATAGCAATAATCCTTTGCCTCAGCCTAGGGGTAGATTAGGAAGTGTAATTTGTAAGGAGTATGCTGTAATCTGCAATCCCATCTTTGGTCTGCTGTCCCATCTCTACGTTTGGTGGCAGAGACTGTCTGGCAGTAAGTTTTTTCACTTAGCCCCCTCCACAGCTATGTGTTTTCCCCAGAGTTGAGATCCATCAAGCACCTAAACCCAAGCAACCACTCCCCCCTCTTCAGCTGGACCTCTGAGATGAACTCTCTGTCTCTGCAGCAGAAGGGTTTTAATCCTCATCACTCCTGCATATAGACCTGATGTGCTGGGGAAACAAATGAGAAATTATCCCCCAAACCACAGAGATTTACCTGCTGTTTTTCTGTGTTTCTGCCCAGGCAGTGAATGGAAAATGCCACGTTCCTTTTTGGTGAAGAGCAAAAAGGCTCATAGCTATCATCAGCACCGCTTTGTGGAAGATGACCTGCCTATACTCACATGGGATCCAATAACCTCTCCCTTCACTGGTGAGTCAATCCGTCCACTGAGCTTGTAAGAATACACCAAGGCAAATCAATAATTGAGTAGGCAAGCTAAGGGAGTAGGATGAGTGAGCTAAAGAGCAACTAAGGGCTTCCCATGGGGATGTCAGTCTAAGGACAAACTGATCCCCTGCTGTGTGCCCTCTTTCTCTAGGCCAAATCCACACTGTTCCACTGAAACCAAATTTAGAATCTCCCTTTTTTTTCCTGCTGGGTTGCTGGGGAGATTTGAGATACAAGATTGCTGTGTGGTGTTGGTCACACTTGGGAAAGATGGCCAACTTCAGGCAACTAACAATTTGGGAAAGAGCTTGTGCTTGGTTGTCAGTCTTCTACAAACTCACAACTCTGCCACCTCGATCTTGGGCTTGCTATGTTCACTGCCCACATTCTCTCTGGACCTACATCTTCTCTACCTCAGTGTGTTACCACCTCCTCCTGCTGTTTTGCAAGGAAGATCTCTGACTGTGAGAGGAGTCCTGCACACTCACAGGTGAAGGGCCAGCTGCTATGCACTATATTAACACCAACCAACACTGCTTCTGCCTATGCCTGCTGTCCTCCCTCTGCTCCTGTTCAGGCTCTCCCACAGCCATCCATGCAGTGGCAGGGCCACAGCAATGGCAATTATCTTCTTCCTTCATGCACCATTCAAATTTTCCTTATTCAAATCAAGTATCAACTTACCCTTTGTTCTAGCCCTGGCTATCGAATTAGAGTCCAGCCCTATGATAAGTTTGATAAAAAAGAAAGGACATGACATTTTCATTTCAATTCCTGCCATTTGTTGTGTCTCTCTGGTGCACAAGAGGGTTTGGATAACAGATGAATACACCCTTCAGCACCCCAGTCCCATCTCCAGCAGAAAGGAGGCACATGCATTGGATCTCTGTCCATTTTAGACTTACTATAAAGTCTACTTTAACAAGTGCTGGTTGGTCTCTTTAAGGGCTGGGACAAGCACGAAGAAATGGGAGTATGGGCAGGAGGAGATGAGGCTCTGTGGTCACCTTTTCAACTGTGTAAGCAGTTACCTCCCCTCTCTGCTTCCCTACTTGGCTGTCCATAAATTCAGGTTAACAATACCAAACTCTCCTAGGAGAGGGGTGGGGAGCTTAATAAGTTAGTGATTGAGAGTTACACAAATGAAAATGGTTTTAAATAGGGACATTATTCTTACAGACATGTGGCCTTCTAGGGTTAATTTTCTCTAACTATACAGGGTATCAAGGGTCCTATAATTTCTTCCTGCCCCCCTCTACCTTGCCTATCTCATCCTGCTTGGAATTTCCCTTTGTCAGCAGTGGACAGACCTTGATTGCTGTGCTGATTGCACCACTCTGCACTTATTCAGGGAATTGAGCATGGGCTCACGTATCCAAGCATGAGTTCATACATAAGTACAAAACCCACCTTAACAGACTCTTCTCTTAACAGCTAGAATAAACTAACTGTGACACTACGGTGTGATTACAGCCGTAGGAGACAAGACACTGGAGGACATCAAGAAACAGGACCTGGAATATGTGGTTCCAAAGCAAGAAAAGGACCCATCTGAACTGAAGGAAGAAAGCATCCCTGTCCAGTACCTGAGCAGGATGCTGCCAGGCCCATCAGCTCAAGGTCTGCTACCCAAGACCACAATTTCAAAAGAGGTCAGGGCTGGGCTGGCTTATGGAGCCCCTACAACTGGGTCCAGATTTTCAGTAAATGGCAGCTCTTATTTTGACATCAATGGTCAAACTTTTCCCTGGCAGAGCTCATCAAAAGCATTCTGTATTTCCCTTTGTGATTCTGGTCTAGATCAGCATCTCCCTGCAGGATGATGCTATGATACCTAATGAGTGAGCCTCCAAATCTCAAGGACTAATGCAGCTTTGTGCTACATGGGTCAAGGCAGGTGTCCACATGGTACTTGTTCAAACACTACATGAAGCAGGGCTAGTAGGGGGGTCCATATTCCCTTAGCATCCCCTCTCCTATGACTGAAATCAGATTGAAATCTCCTCAGATTGAAATCAAAGTCATAATAGGAACTTTGTGTGGGGATCAGGATTTGAATCAAATCAAAGAAGGAGGAGTTATCAACTGCAACACCCAAGGTCAGGCAAGACATTAAACGGGGGGGACGGTACCTGGGGAGCTTTTTTACTGGTGCCCAGCTACAGGCAATGGCATGACACTCACTTCTCCTTTGCAGATTCAGAGATGGCCATCCCAGGTCTGCAGATCAAAGACTGCGCTAACACAACAAGCACCCCTACCTTCTACAAAACCAGCTTTTCTTGGGATGCTTTCCATTTTCCATACAGCTACCAACAGATGTCTTCCACCATGCAGTCAGCCCTCCTGGAACACCCAGTTAGCCTGTATGGAAGCCACCTCCTGCCAAGCACCGAGCCCCCTCTGGATTACAGCATGCATTACTCCTCGGACTTGGAGACCTACCACTGTGTGAAGTGCAACAAGGTGTGTCACAGAGGAGAACCTTAGAGACGGGGAGGGGCTGGAGTGATTTTCATTGCATACATCAGTGTTTCACTGGGTTACACCAAAGTGTAATGCATGCGGCTCAAAATGGTACCTACTTGTTCTCCTGACTAGGGGACAAGGGTGCTAGGAAGGATGCAGTTCACATGGCCCATGAGAGGGAAGATTCAAATAAAGAGAAGGAATTGAAAACAGAGAGGGAGACACAGCTGCCTTATGTCAAAAAAAATCACTGGCATTTTGTTTTGCAGGTATTCTCCACTCCCCATGGACTAGAGGTCCATGTCCGAAGGTCTCATAGTGGGACCCGTCCCTTTGCTTGTGAAGTATGTGGTAAAACCTTTGGACACGCTGTAAGCCTGGAGCAGCACACCAATATTCACTCCCAGGTGGGTAACATGATTCCAGAGAACCAGCTCTCCGGACCTGATGAGTGTTGGACCTTAGCTGTTGTTTACTCCATTATAAAGGAAGTGACATTTCCTAGGTTACAAACGTGATGGCTTTCCTGTAGCACCCAATGACAGTGGTAGGAGCTCTGAAGACCATAGATCATAGATCTTGGCCTCACAAATCTCAGACTGCCCTTGAGAATTCCTTGGATGGGAGGGGAGGATCATTGCTACTGGTTCTTCCGTGCCTCGCCTCCTCCTAAAGGGTGCAGGAGTTTGGATCACAAGATGTAATCCATTTCCATAAGTAACCCTCCCCACCTTCTCTTTGTACCGTACCTAGCATGTCAGTCCATGAGCCGAGGAGATTTGCTTATCAAATCTACTATTCTCGAGACTCTTAACACTCTTCAAGCTCTGTCACATGTCTTGCAGCCACAGACACCCCATGATTTTCTTTCCCTAACAGGAAAGAAGTTTTGAGTGCAAGATGTGTGGGAAGACATTCAAACGTTCTTCCACCCTCTCCACTCATCTCCTGATCCATTCAGACACGCGGCCCTATCCCTGCCAATATTGTGGCAAGCGCTTCCACCAGAAGTCGGATATGAAGAAACACACTTACATCCACACCGGTGAGAAACAAAATATTCCTAATAAGAGAATGCAAATTAGAGTCCATCGTGTTGAAACACATACATAGTCCCTAGACACAGAGGTATTGGACTGGGGAGGAGTGTCCAGAGGCACTGGGAAGTCATTCTTCCCTGTGCGGTAAGACAGCCAAAGCTCTAAGCATCACCGAGATGCTCGTCCTCCTCTGTGGGACAAGGAGATGGTTATTGACCAGCCTCCAGTGAGTGTCAAGGCTGTACCCAGCTCTGGATGCAGGCAGGGCCTGGCTCACACAGCTGGAGAGGACTCCTCTGGTGCTGGAGCAGAGTGCAGACGAATTAGCAGGACAGCTGGGCTGGCAGTACCCTGCTGCCCGAACACAGCCAGTTGGGTCTGAGTCTGCTAAAGGGCAGTTCTATCTCCCTTCTCTCAGCTGTTAAAGTATTGCTTACAATTTTCTCTGCCCTGCAGGGGAGAAGCCCCACAAATGCCAGGTATGTGGCAAAGCCTTCAGCCAGAGCTCCAACCTCATCACTCACAGCCGCAAGCACACCGGCTTCAAGCCCTTCAGCTGTGAGCTCTGTGCCAAGGGCTTCCAGCGCAAGGTGGATCTGCGGAGGCACCGGGAGACCCAACACAGTCTCAAGTGAGGGCTGGCACCAGGTCTTTGCTGGAGCTCCCACTGCCAGTGCACGCTCCAGGGAAGAAGACTCTCCCCAGCATTTCCATCCAGCATCGGGCTGCCCATCTCATAAAACTCATATAGGTTCCTATGTTCCCCTGGGGACTGGCAAAGTTGACATTGGCTTTGGTGTTCTGGCAGCCCAGGACCTTGCACATCCCAGTAGGTGACAAAGAAACCTGTGGGAGCTCTCGCTTTTCATATAACAGGTACCAGCCCAGATCTGACATCACCTGCTCAAGTGCAAATCCAGAGGAATTCCTCCAAAGCCACTATTACTCTGGGTTTACACAGTGTGCAGAATCCGGTTCATCAGACTGACCAGCAGTGAGGTGGGAACTCCTGGGCTAGTGGCAGCAACAATCTGTGCCAAGCTAGTGCTGTACCCATGTTCTGCTTTGATGGTTAGGAAGATAAGGCTAGGACATGCAAATAGATTGCATTCAGTGAGCTGTGTTGAACCTGGACAGGGCCTCTGCAGAGACTTGCCCAGGTCATAAATTCTGGCAACTGACACCTAAAGTCATTTTCTTTCAGCAGAACATTTACTGTGATCAAATGACAAGTTAACTGTGTTGTATTTTTAGCTTGGAGTGGGAGGAAAATACTGAAAAATCAGCTTCTATCCGTAGCTGATAACAGGGGTCTCCACATGCATTCCTCATACGCACCGTGCTGCAAAGATCCTGGGTTAGTGGCAACTAAGCGAGCTCTGGGAAGAGCCATGCCACAGCACTAGGCATAAACTAATAAGCCCCATGTCTCAGTACCATGCAAGAGAGACTGGCTGCTCTTGGAATCCAGGCTGGTATGTCCCACAATATTTCACTGCATGCTGGACATACCGATTTAGAGCTGTCCTGGGCAATCCTGTGTCACTGCGTGGTCAGGAACGGCCCTTGGATATCGATGTCAAGGGCCAGAGTTCTGCTTTCCAGCCACTCTCTTAAAGGAGGAAGTGACCTAGGCTATACGCAGTGACATAGGCTATACGCAGTGACATAGTATGCAGGTGCCTTACACATATTATACAAACAGAGCAGTGGTATTTCCTCCTTCTTCCAGGTCTAGAGGTTGAAGCAAAGGACTGGAACAAGTAAAGAGCCAGTTCCTCTCCAAGCTCTGCTACATTCGCACTATATGGCAAGTGACTGCACTGGGTTTTTATTTCTCCACCCCTCCTGGTGATGTGGAGTCATTCACTCAGGTCTGTAGAGTCCCTTGAGTTCTTAACAGGAAGGACAAAGTATTATTGTAGCATTAACAAGACAAGAGCTTTCAGTTAAGCAGAGCACTGTAGCAGGGCACAGCCCACTCCATAACTACATGCCTGAACACATGGCCTTGGACAATGACACCAGTGGGAATTAGCCTGGAGAACTGTGGCACTAGCCATTTCACTCCAAATGCTTACAAAAAGCTGCCATCATGGGCAAAGAAGAAACGGTCCAAGTGGAAAATTCATTTATCGCCAGGAGAGATGATGTCTGTCCTACACTCAGTTACACCACTGTAAATCCAAAGTTATTTTTCTAAGACCTAAAATGTACTTGCCCCTGTTTTATGCTGTGCCTAAGCTGTTAGTCATTAATATGCATTCTGGAAGCTCAAACCAGAGTCTGTACTCCTGGCTTTACTTGTACACTGTAAATATGTATTTATACTTATTCTAATGTATATTTTTATTGCACTATACCAGACAGTGACAACATGTACAGGCCTGCTGGGATTTATATGATAAATCTGTTCCCTCCCAATAACTGGACTAACGCAGTGTATTTAATGTTAAAAACATCCATTTCAAGAAAGGCTCATACTTGGCCGTGGAGCTGCAAGCAGTGGGGATGGAGGGGGAGAGAAGGGAAAGAATACAGCACTGCCCCACACAGTTTGAGTGGAAATAAAGATGGAAATTCACATGCAGGACAGGGCTCCTAAACTTAGATATCAAAGCATTCAAAGTCAGGGAGCAGGGGCCTATGGGCTACAGAACAGCCACAAACAACGCTCCATGCCTGGGATCAGGGGACATTTATCTACAGAGTGATGGCAAGTCAGCTCTGCAGAGCAAGAGGGCTGCGCAGCTACAACCACATCAGATGACACGGGCTTGTGTGCCCAGCAGACAGTGTTACCAAAGCCCCCGTTAAAACTCTGCTGTCCTTTCCTGGGTCACGCCAGAACCTGCTCAGGGCAGGGACTCCAGGGGAGGTGTATAACCCGTGACAGAACTGGGCTTAGGGAACTGGACCCCAGGGCCTGCCCATGACACCAGGCACACACACAGACGTGTGAACACTCTCACACGTGTACACATGCACAAGCCTTACTCAAGGTAAAGTCATTTCAGCTTATTAAAACTGCTGCCAAAAATGCAAACCATGTTTGTTATTCCCCTTGTCCTTCACAAATCTGCAAACAGAAATATTTAAAGAGCATGTCAGCGTCTGAACTGCTCAGGAGCAAACACCCTCCAGCCCCAAAACACATGGGCACACCAGCACAGACTTCCCTGTCTGTGTCCTGGGGACAGCAGGTGTGTCTGACTCATCTGAAACACCCCAATTTTGGCCATTCTGGAGGGAAGTGCTGGCACCCACTGATCAGCACCACGGCAAGACTGCCTGTAAAGCCACTCATAAAAACAAATCAGACAGCTGGTTCTTCTGAGCCTGCTGAACAAGAGCTACTGTATCCATTAGATTTCCATTCCTATCTTTGATTTCCATGGTACAGAGGAGGTATAACCTTCAACGGGCAGCTGGGGCCTTCTGTCCTAAGGCTGTGCTTCTCCAGCCTGCTTCTCCCTCCTGACAAAGCACAGATCACCCCACTCCTGTCTTTTATTTCTCCAGAACTCTAGGGCAGGCAGCTGCTTTCACCATTTTTGTGGTTACAAGCCCAGAGATTACTGAAGAGCACTTACACCGGAGGAGACAGTGTCAGCCTTACCCTTATATTTGTGATGAGCCTGGTGAGCACATCCCCAGGAGACACAAGGACTGCTTTACGTGGGTGGGCAGCAAGTAGAGAAGCAGACTGGGATGGCCCTAGGCCATGCTGCTGCAGAGCTGTGCTCAGGAAAACATGTCTGTGGCCAAAGCAGCCGGCAGGGGCAGGCTGACCCCCTCCCACAGGGGCTGGGAGCGTATCTCCAGAAACACAGGCTGTGGATGGAGGCCAGCTGGAAAAGGTGCCAGCAAGACAGTACGGCTGGAGTCAGGACATGACCTGAGAAGGGAGGAAGAGGAGAGGGAATTAACTTGCAGAGTTTTCCTAGAGTAACAAGGGGCCACTTTCAGAACACCAGGTAATGCTGCTGGGCCCCGTCCTTCCTTGAGGACTATGGATGTCAGCAGCCCAAAGGAAAAACTAGGCAGAGCCCCACAGCCCCACGTTGACTGCAATCCCTGATCGGGGAGAGCTGTCTCCTGAGGATGGAAGGACCCAGCTTGGCTCTGCTCCGGAGCAGACAGCAGCATGCTGCATGGTTCCCTGGGCTTTCATCCGCACCACCTGAAGCTCTGGAAATGCAGGTGAAGGAGCAGGGAAGGATCTGGCATTACCCAAACTTCACCCCACCAGGCTGGGGGAGAGCCTTCCTCTCCCAACACACACCAGCCATGGGCAGGCCTGCTGCATGGAGCAGCAAAGGGCTTCCCTGATCCTTGGAGCTACTGAATCCACACAATGGGTACCCAAGGATGCTCAGCACCTGTCGGGATCAGGCTGTGGCTGTCACCAGCTCCAAACACACCCGGCCTTGGTCTCCAGCCATGCAAATCCTCCCCAGTTCTGACTGCTCTGAAAACACCCCTTTCCCACCATCTCCGCTTGCACCAAAAAAAAAAACCAAAAAACAACAAAACATTCTGGTTGGTCAATCAAGGAAACAGATAAAAAGCAAAATCTCAACTAATCTTTGTGGCTGAAGAAAAAGCTGATTGGTTTTGCCTCTCTCTTGAGCCCGCCCTGTATCCTGTACTTCCCCAGCCCTCTTCACACCTTCTTCCCTTTATTGCCAGGGAAAGAAAATCCTGGTCTTTGGGCTGTTTTGTTTAGCAAATGAGAGACATGCAAAGCAATAACCTCAGGCATCTGTCAGAAGGAGAAAGGTGACTCTGTGTCTTCCAGACAGCCTTCAAGCACCGAGTGCAGCAGCCCAGAAATATTATGAACAAGGGTGGATTTAAGTTTGGACACGGGATGCATCTTTCTCTTCCTAATGAAGACAGAGCCACGGGACACCTGCAGGAAGCAGAGGTGTGTTCCCAGCTAGCACAGCATTACACTGGAGCTTATCTTCAGGTTGTATTAACCTCCACAGAGTGGAATCCTAGAGAAGGCAAAACCTTGAAGTTTTCATGTTGTGTTGGCAATGGTTAGGGAAGGCCTAAAAGGAACAGAGAGAAAGGACAGGGAAGAATTAGGCTCCAGTTGGGTACAGGTTGTATTGGAAAAAAAAAAAATTTACATGCTGAGTCCAGTTGCTTCCCGCCCTAGACTTCACGAGAAAGCGTTTTCAGTGAAAAAAAAGATAAGAGCAGAGACCCTTGTCCTCGCAGCAGGGCCGCACAGTTGTAGGTGATGGGGACACACCAGTGGGTTAGATCTAGCCCATCAGCACAGCACACAAGGGGAAACCTGAAGGCTTTAGGCAATCTCCCAGAAATAGCTGCATACACACATTTCCTTGCAAACATTCCTGCCTGCCATTAAAGGCCTAACCTGGGAACAGATAGGGAGCTTGACCTGCAAAGCTGCTACAGAATAAAAAAAGTACACCACACACAATTTTTTATCACTTATTCTGCTCAAAAAGCAGAGATGTTTTTTCACTTTTGCCCTGGCATAGCATGCGCACACAGAGAAGACAGCCCAGAACAGCCACACCAAAATTATTCAACAACAGTTAAATCAGTCTCTGTGCTGGATGAGACCTAAGAAAACACAGATCCCTGCAGAGTTCCTGAGCCACCATCTTTCAACTAACAGTCACCATGGACACCCTGATCGTAAGGCTGCAACCCTGAACTGAGACTTGAGATCTGCCACACGTTTCCTGCATGACCTCGGGCAAGACGTGAGCGCTGGATTTCTGAAGTTGTTCAGCGCACTATAAAGCTCACAAAAAGCTTCACCCCATCTGTGAGAAGAGGATAATAATTCCCCCTCTCCCCTTCATTTCACTTGTTTATTTCAACGGTAAGATAGTCAGGAATGGGACTGCCCCTCCTTATCTTCCACATACAGCACCTTGCGCAGCCTTGATCTCAGCTGGAACGCCTAAGTGCTACTGCAATACTAATAATGACCGATAGAAACTTAATTCAGCAAAGCAACCTAATTCTGTAACTGGCTTGGAAAGAAATCCTCCAAGCGTGCACAGCGAGACCGCTACGTTAAAAACACTAAACTGTCTAATGAGCGGCGAAATAGGGCGAGCAGAAACACAGAGAGGATAAACCAGACATGAGCAGCATTTCCACTGGTGAATAATATTCCTGGGAGAGAGACAGAGCTCGATACGGATGCTATGAACAACCCACTTGACACCTCATTTTAAAGGTGTTGCTTCAATACAAGCATTTTTCAATCTGGTCCTTGGGCTGATTTTGACCTGTTGGCCCAAGGGTGATCTGTGTTCACCGTACCAGACGGCAAGGGAGCCAGAGAGCAAAGAGTCCCCAAGAATGGGGAAATCTGAGGCTGGGGAGGAGCTGAGCGCGCACTGAGCTCAGCTTTGGTCTGATAAGTTTATCAAGCACTGCCGGCTGCTAACTGTCAGCCAGCGAAGCGGGCCTGTTAGGGAGGAGGAACAGCTCCCAGGGCAAGATAGGACAGCCCATGCCTTATCAGAGTGCCTGAGCCAAAGAGGGAACTGGAGAGTGAGCACTTTCCAACCACTTCATCTGAACAACAGACAGATTGGCAGGAAAGGCCTGTCAGCCCTTCGCTTCTGCCACCCAGGCATCAACAGGGAGCCCCTATCCATGCAAATAACCCCGGTAAGTGCAGCATGAGAGTTGCAAATGTGAACATAGGGACCTGAGGGAATGCACGGGGAAGGTTTTCTGAGGAACATTGCCCAGCGGGGAGAGTCAGATTTACAGCAAACAATTCAGATGCTTACTGAGCAAGCTGCTCCTGTTCAGTGCCCAGAGCAGCAGCTCTCCCCCACGCTGCCTTCCCTAGGTTTGGGAGGGGAATCTAGCACTTCAGAATAACACTAGTCACTAACTTTTGGTGTACTGATAATTGCTTTGTTTCCCCTTTACTGTTTCTGAAAAATAGTTAAAAGCCTCAAGTGAATAGAACAAGAAAAACCTGACCATTCCCATCTGAGCTGCAAGAGTATGGGCCAGCAAATACTCGCCCACACCTACTCCTAGGGCAGCAATAACCAAATCAATACAGCTGGAGATCACAGCAGAGACTCTCCTACATTTGTATGAGCTCCCTTGGGCCTGTGCAAGCTCCCTGTCCATATACCTCAGCCATGACAGGGAGGGTAATAAGAGATTCCACATCCCTGCGTGGCACATCCTCTGCTTGGTTTCCCTGCTGAGGATGGGCCGTGCAGGATAGAACCAGCATCAGATCAACAGCTTCAACACACCATGTTTCTTCAGCCTGTCAGACCACGCTGTTGCCAGGTCACTGCTCATTTAGACCGTATGGATAGCTGTCATCCTGCCTCCCACCCACCTTTGGGGCTTTGGCTGGGTTCAAGCTGGTGGCTTGGGTTCTGCCTATACCAGGGGGTTTTACCGAGAGCTGGCCCCAGGACAAGCCCTGAGCCTGCGCTGGGAGGATGTGTTCATACTTGGCTGCCTGGGTGCAAGTGCTGTCCCAAGCCCTCAGTGAGATATGAGTCAGGAAACCTTCTGCAGCACTTATATAGGCCAGGATATGTCCAACGTGAGACAGTCACTCAAAGGGTCCCTTTCTGGTAAATAACATATCTAGGAAGCAATTTAGCTCCTCCTAAAGCACATACCTAAAATAGGACAGAGGTCATGCCTTCAACGAACCTACTTCTCTCCCTGAAGAGAAAGGGAGCCTAGTATCTGTAGACATCTAAAGTTACATGAAATGAGTCACACCCCTGTGGTTTCTGCACCACTCTCAGGCCAAATTTCTCACAGCTGTTTCTTCTCCAACCCATAATCTACTGTTCTCCAGGCCATGAGCAACCTTGAAGCCATTTAATTCCCCTGTGCATCAAGGGCTCCTAAGCAAGTTGTAAATACAACAGACACATTTAGCGCTGGTCAACACAACTCTGAGGTTCAAGACTACTTCATGAAGAATGAGGAGTTAAAACCCCCTACCCCATTGATTCTGCCTTCCTTTTGAATAAATTTAAAGTAATGGGACTTTATCTTACATCCCAGGCCCTTCTATATTAGGAGCTTTGGCGGGATTTTTGGCAGTGGTCAAGTCTGCTGGTTTCTTCTCTTTATAAAATAGAAGTTATCTCTTTCCTCAGTTGGGGAAGGGGAAGTCAGAGATGATGGAACATTCCTGTTCTTGAAAGGGCCCCATCCTGAGAGTGTGGACATGGTGAACCCATGTGTCAGTCAGACATCCCTGCCCCAGCTCCTTATTTAGATATAGCCTGTAGTAGCTTGACTGTAAATCAGTCAGGCTCAATGGACACCCAGGTGTGACAGCACCTGGCAAAGAAAGCCCAGAAACTGCAGCTGCATTTTCTGATATCATAGCATCATGGAGCATGCTAAATATGAGACTCAACTCAAAGAAGGAGGATTGTATTCCTGGCTTTGCCGTTGTCAGCTGATCTGAGCCAGTCACTATCCCCTCTCTGTGTCTCAAGTTTCCCATCTGCAAAGTGAGGATAATAACACGGACATGCTCCGAGATCCACAGAGAAGAGCTAGGTAGAATTGCTGCAGATGCACAGTAATCTCATGCTGGAGCAGCGCCCAGGACTGTGAAAAATCCCATAAAAAAAGGCATAAAGCATCAAAGCAAAGTCTCTGCATTGTGATATGCCAACCTGATATGCAGTTTTCACTTTAAAATCTTTTCCCAAATTTGAGTAGGAGAACTAGAAATGGAAGTCAGGTCACCTGGACTTCCAGTCTTGTTTCTTAACCAGCTTTCTATCTTACCTCCTTGAAGTATAATTTTAAGGAAAACATCCCAAGTTAAAACACTGTTCTTGGGAAAATTATCATGTACTATTGGTAAGATTTTATTTCCAAGTTCTGGAAGATAGTCACAAAAATATGCACAAAACTCATTTTCTAGTGCCTTACATTAAAGGCAGAGCTGACAGAGCAAAAACCCTTTTGTTTCAGACTGAATGCGCACGGGACAGCTGAGGTTTCCCATTTTAACTGGAACTTAAGGAAACAATTAGCTAGAAAGTCAGAGCGCCATGTCCACGTGGTTGCTGCATAGTGCCACAACAGTGGTGTTGGAGGACTCAGATATTTCTTACTTCTTATCTTCTTTAATGATGCTCCTCATTTAAATAGCAAATTCTGCCTAAAGATCTCAAAATGCTCCACAAAGATGGAAACACCTTATCTCTGTTTTACTGCGAGGAAACCAAGAACCAGGTAGAGAGAAAGTAGCTCAAAGTCATACAGAGAGTGAGTGAAAGACCTAAAAAGTAAAACAAGGCATTTTAGCTCCCAGCTCTTATTTTGATCATTAGGCAGCAGGCAAAATTCATACAAACAGTTGTGTAAGTTGTACCAGTGGAATTTTGTGCATCCTCTCCAAATAAACAGGCTTATGACTGTCTTGGAGCCCTGGTACATCTTTGCTCACACTACACCTTGCTACTGCAAGTCTGGAAGCAGCTACTCCACCCTATATTTCAAGCCAAATCCCTATTTTCTTAAATATGTGTTCCCACTGAGGTGGGCGCAATATACAACAGTTGGCAGGATTTAGCCCCTAGCCTGCAAGTTCTCTCAACAGCATCGTTATACATTTTGCAGGACATACAACACAAACTTTGTGGTTGACGGTTCAATAATTTATATTTTTGGGGCACCACCTCCTCAGCCCCACTTCCTCAATCCCAAAGTCCCCAGCAATCTTAGCTCGGAAGGGAATGTGACTCAGGCCTTCAACTGAAGGGCTGTCATCTGCAAACCCTGAAGACTGGATGTGGCCGTGGTTTTATCACTGGCCACCAGCTGCCTCTAGAGCTCTTGCCTCCTCCCCAATGATTCAGCAAATCTTCTTCGAGGAGAAAAACAAGCATGCAAGTGAACAAATCACAATGTCAGATTACAAAGATGAGCGGGCAAAAACTGTGTCTCAAAGGAGGGAGATAAAAGCTGGTGAAGTTGCACGATCCAAGGACTGAAAGGCCTGTCAAAGACTTTTTTTTTTTTGGAAGGAGGCAATAATAATGTGAAAAATAAGGTTGTAATTTGGATTCTTTACACTGTGAAACATTGCTAACAATAAAAGAGATCACAATGTGGAAGGAAATGAAGCATATTCTGCCCTCTGCTATCTGGGCATTGCACAGGGCTGATATGGATTTTTACTGGTATAGCTGAAAGCTGAATAGTCCATTCTGGTTTACACTGGAACAAAGTTCCACCAAACAAACTATTTTCAGGAGTTTCTGGTCTCCATAGCCAAAATTTTCAATAGTTTGGAAGCCCCATTATCAGGCACTTTGAACATCACTGTTCCTGAAAAAAAAGTTCTGTAAGTCATTTGGTATCTAAGGTGTTGCAGAGGGCAGTTAGAAATAACGTTCTAACTTCTGACAGTCTTGGTCACTGTATCATATTTATATATTATAGCCCTTTTCCATAAACATTTTTTTTCCTGCTGTAACTGCTCCTCAGATGGAACACAGTATCAGCTTAACAGCTCATGGTACACAGTCTGTAGAAGAGAAAGTAAAGAAGAAACTTCAGCCAGACCTTAGCTAGGAGACGCAATATTTCCCCTAATGGTATTCAGTCCAGACACTCCAGTCAGAGCCCACTCTTCCAAGAATGCCATGAAATCCCAATGAAAAAAAAAAAGTTCACAATTTAGGGAGAGCTCATGTCATGTTTGTGGAATCTCTTAGCCCTCTGATATCTGAGAGACACAGAGATACAGCCTTCCACTAGATTAAATGCAACACAAAAAATAAGCACAGAAGAAAAGGGAGCTCGGGAACCGTGTGTAGGGGTATTGTGGATGGATAAACTGAAGCTGACTTTGGTCTCACATTGCTTTTACACTCCACCTGATTTACCTCATTAACCAGCACAGAGATCAGTGTTTTGACACTGCAATACAGGACTGACTTACCTTGCTATGAGTTTGTATATTCTCCATGAATATTTATGTATTCACCTCACCAACAACTTACAGCTCACGAAACCTCCTTGCCCCCTCTCCGAGGGCTCCCAGAGGGAGCAGGGTTTTGGTGAATGCACTTACAGTGCCTGCTGCTCTTCCCTAGGAAACACAAAGGAAGCAACCACAGCACAAGCCAGAAGACCTCCTCTCAAGCTCACCCAGGGAGTTAATGCTATGTAAACCAGGTGTAAATAATGCCAGAATTGTCTCCTTTTAAAGCATTTCCCTGTGCAGTGCTGCTACCTGCTCTTACAGGTTTGGGGGTTTCCTCTCAAGTCTAACAATAATCAGGTGTGCTCTTAAAGCTCAAGTGGCAGAGCCAAGGGAATTACAGTTTTCAAGCTGAAAAAGGGAGACCTTGTCGCCATGTTTCAGTATTTAAAGGTGGCTACAAAGAAGATAGAGACTCCATTTTTTACAAGGACTCACATAGAAAAGGTGTAATGGGTGCAAGTTACTCCTGGGGAGATTCCAGTTGGACCCAAGAGGAAAATTTTTCAAACGAGAACAACCAGCCATTGGAATAATCTCCCCAGGGAAGTGGTGGATTCCCCAACATTGAACACTTTTAAGATTCAGCTGGACAGGGTACTGGGCCAGCTTGTCTAGACTGTGCTTTTGCTAGAAAGGTTGGACCAGAACAGTTCCCTTCCAACCTGGTATTCTGTGAGTCTATAATTCTATCAAAATGTGGTACTACTGCACCCTACAGGCTGAAAACAGCGAATATATAATTCTTTTTTAATCACAATTTCTAAGCCAGGCTCATCGCGTTGGAGAGGGAGGCCGGCTCATGGCTCCTGGGTATTTGGGGCTGGCGGTTCTGCTTCAGCCCCGTCCCAGAGATCTCACAGAATGAACACAGCTGCTGGGACAAGCAGGAGGAACAGCAGTGGCTGTAACACTGACACCCAAACACACCCAAACACACACAGACATGTCTCCAACCCTGACTCAGGGACTCCATGGCGGTGGGGTGTCCCGCACGCCCCGGCTGCTGTGTGGGGGGTACCCAGGGGAAAGGGGGAGCCCAGGGACGGCGGGGGAGGTTGGTTGTGTGGGGTGGAGATGGGATGGAGACCTTCACCTGTTTAAGCTGCCACCTTGTTCTGTTGTATCCCTCTTGATTTGGCACAACAGGGGCCGGCACGCTTGAGAAGCTGCCTGGCAGCAGAAACCTCAGCGAAAGTCCGCTTGAGGACTCGCCCGGTGAGGGGACCTGGTGATCTGGTGGAGACGGCTGCCTCCCCAGCACCCTGCAGGCAGCGCGGGGGGCAGTGAGCCCGGCTGTCTGCCTGCTTCCCGTGGGCTGGAGCCGAGGGGAGAGGGCGCAGGAGGTGATGCCAAATGTTCCTGTGGCCGCGCTCACCGGCCCTGTTCCCTCCTGGCCCCCGGCTGGTTTTGCCAGAAGAACAATCTGTGAGATCTCCCACAGGAAACATCTTTCATTTTCTCACTGTAGGCCTTCATCGGCACTTGAAAAAAAAATATTATCTCAACTGCATTTCCATCTTGCCTTGTCCCTGTACCCTGCTGAGCTGCAGTAACTACAGGAGAGCAAATGCAGAGGGTGAAGCCTTTTGTGCTGCAAATGCATTTTGTACCGCTTAGTAGCCAACTGCCCGAGGGTTTTCTGTCTGATAGTACAGGGGTCATTGTGCAGCTGGATGTAGTTTTGCAGGTTTTATTAAATTTAAATTTTCTCTTCTCAGTGGTGTCACAAGAGTCTTTTATGGTCACCACTATGTGACTCCAAAATCCACAGGGAGATGGGGCCGAAGTTAAACCAACCCACTGCTCACATGGCTGAGTCCCTTCTGTTCTGAAATCGAGCACAAATTTCCATTTTTGTCTGTTCCTGTGAAGGCCCAAATCCATACATGCCACAGGCAGAAAGCAAACCCGATCCTTTCCCTGTATCTTCAGGAGGAATACAACAATCCCCAGGGGTTGGATGAGAACCTGGTTGGCCTCAGGATGACCCACACAACGCTCTTTGTGAACCTTGAGGACAAAGAAATCCCAGCTAATCCCTTGGATGCTGCTGTATGGAACTGGAAGAAAGTGTGCACCAATCCTGTGGATAAAAAGATGGAGGAAGAGCTGGGAAAGGTACGTGCCTTACTCCTGAGCTGGGCTGAGTGCTATACTGTGGCATGCAGACCTTGCCGAAAATTGTGGTTGTAACTATTGCTGGTTTCTCTGAAGGTTTTGTGATTGCATTTCCTGTTTAACCTTGTTAACAAGTGAGATATGGGCCTGTGAATTAGGCCAGAAACCCTAGTTTGGGTTCCACTCTCGTTCGATATCAGCTGCTCTTTGTGCCCTTAGAAAAACACACATTTGCTTTTTCTGTTCTCTAATCTATCAAATGAGAAGGTCTGTACTGGCATATTCTGCCAGGGATACAGGAATATTTGGCATCCTAAACAACTGCAGCTGCCCTTGAAATGATGGATGGGATAAAAATTTGTCAAGGCATGACAATGTCACGTCAGGGAAGTGAGTGGCATGTATCTGAAATGCCACTGAGGGCTATGAAATTTTCTTCCTTAGAGCTGCCCATGTTCTGAAAATAAATTTTGCAATGTGACTTCTGCAGAGCTCTCCAGCCCTTTTGGAGAGTAGACTGGCTGCTGGACGGACATTGTCGTTTTTTCTGAGGATAATGATGGGCAAATCCGAAGTCTGACTGATATAACAAGTCTCAGTAGACGTCACTGAGACTGCTGTGTGCAGCTCCATGGTTGTTTCTGTATTTGAAGTCTGTCCTGTCTGGTCTCAGAACGCAGTAAAAACCAATATCAGCATCCTCCCAGACAAGCTGAAACTTCTGTTGCCGTATTTGGCCTATTACATGGTAAGTCTGTACATCTACCCTCGTGCCTGTCTGAGGCTCTTAGGAGGCAAAGCAAGGGAGCATCAGCTGGGTGTTCCTGGTTCTCTACATCTTGTGCAGGATGCCAGGTCTCAGACCTTGGGACACAGGGTTCCCCTGCTCTGATTTTGTTGAGGGCAAGTTGAGGACAAGGACTTTCTGAGGTCATCTGGTAAGTCCCTGACACAGCTGGCATCCAGTCATTGCCGTCAGATCACATCTCCCTCTTTCCAAGTGAAAGGGTTTTGTTGATCTGATACTTCTCCTCTCCCCACCTTGCTGAAGTCACTGTACCCCAAGGATCAGCCATTCACACACCAGTCCAGCACTTCTGTTACTGAGCTAGGGATACTCTGCAGGGTGCTTGCCCTCAGTTCATTTTTTTTTTTTTCACCTCTAGGTTACGCCCCTGATGATATGTCCATGAAAGTAAAACGCAGCACGTATAACTACAGTCTGCCCATCACTGTCAAGAAGCAAGGTATGCTGTGCCAGCAGGAGGGCTTTCTTTGGTTAAACAGGCAGTGAAGACGGCAAAGAGCAGCTGGTGTGTGAATCTGGAGAAGATGAGGATGATGATGAGGAGGAGGAAGAGGACTTCAAGCCTTCTGATGGGAGTGAAAATGAAATGGAGACAGAAATTCTGGACTATGTGTGAACTCAGTGAGCAGCCTGGCTGCTGTAGGACAGAATCATCTCTGCTCCTGTTCCCTGAGTGCTGAGGGTTCAGCCACCATGCCCAGGGTGTGGGAAAGCAGAACTTGCACTAAGATGCTGATGACCCGTCTGCACTGCTGATGGCCATCGTTCCTGATGTTAGGGAGCCGTTGCCTGTTGTCATAACTGCTGGCTAATAAGCCCTCAAGCAAGCTCAGCAAACTCCCAGGATCTAAACCCGCTGGCAGCACACCTGAGAAGAGAAGAAGTTGCCTTCCCAGATCTCTCCATGGTGGGAAGTGCACCTTGGCCGGGTTGGTGGCCGTGTGGGGCAGGGCAAAGGTGCCCGAGGCGGTGCTGGGGGAAGCTCTCGATGCTGCTGGAGTCCCTCGGGCAGGTGCTGCCCTTCTGCTTGTCTAAGGGGAATGAAAATACTGGGCTGTGACTTCAGCATCGAGCCTCGCTGGCCATCTTGGAAATAAAGCCAGCAGGAAAAACCACTTTCTGGCAGTGAGTAATTCCCTTCTGCGGGATGTAGCGTATGTTGTCCTCACTGGCTGATGCACTTCTCAATTCTGTTTTGGCTTCCCCAGCAGTTAGCAGGGACTGAAGGGAGCAGGCAGCGGGGCAGAGAGGTTGGCCACTCTGGCCATTAGTCTGCCATTGTTGGCTGGACTGTTACTACCCTGTCACAGAAGTTCAAGGTCTGCTGGCATTTTCTGCATCTTGTGCATTCCCCAGTGTGTTACGAGTGCAAGGTTTCTCATTAGTGGCCGATAACAGGCCCTAATGCCTGGTTTAATATGATTTCAGCCTCCTGTACTTGTGTGAGGCTCCTCAAGGCTTCAGCATTTTTTATGTTCTCTGGAGTTTTGTTAGACTGAGATATTTCCTTAGGTTTGGCCTCCAGCCCACAAAAGCAACATCTGCAGGGCTCTCACACAGTGACGTGAGTCTACCTCAGCCCTGGTTTGGCCTCAGCCTACTGAAGGACAAGTCTGTAGAGGCTCCCCTGGTTTACCTTAAAGCCAAGACTGGGTGATGGCATTGACACACAGCTGCACTCCTACCTATATATACGTGAGCCTCCACCTGGGACTGACCCCTTGGGTGTGCACTCACCATGGCTCGCTGGCAGATCCTGGGCTTTGCCTTGTGCTCCTACCTCGGGGTAGCATGGGCTGCAACTGTAAGTACAAAAGCACTTCTTACGGTTGCAAGACATTTTGCCTGTTCCTGTCTGAATGAGCAAACTCCCTCTATGTCTGGTCTGAGCCCATGGAAAAGGCCCTGCAGACCGTGACAGCCAAGGTGGGGTGTTTTCCTGCCCTAAACATGGCAAAGTCTCTCAACGACTTTTTTCCAAAAGTTCCTGCACAGTTTTGTGTCAGGTGTGGCCTGGTTTACATCTTGAGGCTGAAGGTCTTCACCTTCTGCTCTTTATCTTTGGGATTGCAGGGGAATTGCTGCTGCCTGCCTGCTCCAAAGGGTGGCCTGCAGAACATCACCATGGGCACATCACCGGCGGCAGCCACTTGTGGGCTTTCCAAAGGGACGGCTGGGGAAGGCGGGCTGCGAGTGGGTCTGTCTGGGGGGACAGGCCAGGGCGAGGGGTGGGTGCTGGCAAGGTGGGAACATGCCAGAGGCATGAACAACTGTGCAATGGATTTTCTCTTTTCAATGGTGTCACATGTAGCTGGGTGTGGTGTACACTGAGGGCGGTTTTGTGGAAGGTGAGAATAAAAAACTGGGACTCTTTGGAGACTACATCGACATCTTCAGAGGGATCCCCTTTGCTGCCCCTCCAAAGACTCTGGAAGACCCCCAACCTCATCCTGGCTGGGATGGTAAGATCCAGCTTTTGAATGCTTTGATTTGGGGTTTTATTTTCACTTCTCTCTTTAGTCCGTTATTGACGAGCCAAAGATGTTGGTGCCTGCTTTCATCTACTACTTTCATCTAGCCCCAAGAAGAAACCTTTAGTCTCATGGTGGGTATGGGAGTCTATTTCTGAGTGTTCCCAAGCAACTCAAACAACCACATGAAGAAACAAATCTGAAGCATGGCACCTGCATCTCCCCTCCCCATGCCTTTGCAGTCTAGAGCTAGTTCACGTGGGAAAGGGTCCCACTTTGTCACTTCCTCAGACCGGTCACAGTGGCGGGGGATGCTTTGATGCCTCTGCACTGGGCTCACAGAGGAGGGGATGGATGGACAGCCTGCAACCAAAGGATGGAGTTGATGCCTCTAACTAGGACCTGCTGTCTTCCTTCTCTCCTCTCAGGAACACTGGAGGCAAAAAAATTCAAAAATCGCTGCATGCAGATGACACTTACACAAACTGATGTCCGCGGGAGTGAGGACTGTCTCTATCTGAACATCTGGATCCCTCAAAAGAAGAGACACAGTATGTGCTTGGCAGAGACCTGGGGAAGAGATTCTCAGTTGCCTTTTGTGGACAAATTCATAAAAACATAGAATGGTTTGGGTTGGAAGGGACCTTAAAGATCGTCCAGTTCCAACCCCCCTGCAGGGACACCTTCCACTAGACCAGGTTGCTCAAAGCCCCGTCCAACCTGGCCTTGAACCCTTCCAGGGAGGGGGCAGCCACAGCTTCTCTGGGCAACCTGTGCCAGTGTCTCACCACCCTCACAGTAAAGAACTTCCTTATATCTAACCTAAAGCTACCTTCTGTGTGCCCTAACTCCTCTGGAGCATCTCTCAGCAGCTACATTCCTGTAGTGGGCAACTGCAAGAGCACTGGTTTTCAGAGGGAAAGGTGGCAGCCATGTCAACCAATGTCCCTCAGCTGCAGCCTGTTGGGAGTTTCAGCCTCCTCTGCAGAGTGTGGACTTTCTTGGCCATAGGCAAATGCAAAGCATCATGTCTGTTCACGCCCAGGTGGAGTGATGCTCAGCAAGTGGGGATGGGGATGGATGGGAAGCACCTTCTAGCTATGTTGTGGCTCACGCTGCTTTTCTTCCTCATCTCCCAGTCTCTACCAACCTGCCAGTGATGGTCTGGATCTACGGTGGCGCCTTCCTTGTAGGAGGGAGCCAGGGAGCCAACTTCCTCAATAACTACCTCTATGATGGTGAGGAGATCGCCGTGCGGGGCAATGTGATCGTGGTGACCATCAACTATCGCCTGGGGCCCCTGGGCTTCCTGAGCACCGGAGATGCAAACTTGCCAGGTACCAGAGCTGCTCCCTCTCCAGGGGACCCTGTCATGGGTCCCCAGCTCATCAGCTTTGCTGTGCCCTCGCTCAATGGTGGGTCCTCTCTGTCACTCAGGGAACTACGGGCTGAAGGACCAGCACATGGCTATTGCCTGGGTGAAGAGGAATATCAAGGCCTTTGGGGGTGACCCAGAAAACATCACCATCTTTGGGGAATCAGCAGGTGCTGTCAGTGTCTCCCTGCAGGTGTGTTGTCCTTGTTGGACCCCACCAGAGCCACTTCTCTTCTCTGTAAACAGGAGAGATGGTCCCCTTGGCACTCCACTGCTTTCCTCCACATGACACCTGATTAACATCCTCTCCTGCCTGGGGACAGCAATGCTCAGCCTCTTCACTTTGTAGCTGCTCCTCCTTCTTCAGTTTAATCAGCCCCACTTCTGCAGGCACCTGTCCTCACCTTTGGGACCTCTGGTGAAACAGTATTTACTTGTCATGTCCCCCTACTCCGCTCCTCTTCTCACCATATCACCTTCTAACTTTAACTGAGACTGTGAAATAGTGCAAGAGCTGGCAGGCGACATTCTCTTCAGGAGTTTGTACCTGAAACTCTCTTGTTTCTATTTTGCACCCCAGACGTTGACCCCAAAGAACAAGGGCCTGTTCAAGAGGGCCATCAGCCAGAGCGGCGTCGGTCTGTGCAGCTGGGCCATCCAGAAGGACCCTCTTGCCTGGGCTAAAAAGGTAACATGCAAGTCCTGCCTGAGGGAATGGAAAAACCACAAAAGTGATTCCCTAGAGAAGAGCATAACTAGAAAGGGATTCAGCAGGCACCATGCTGCCAAACAGAGCTTTGGAAACACGCTGCTTTGAGAGTAAAACCAACTACTCTTCTGCCTCGATCACGCCAGTAATGAAGCCTGGCTTCAGAAGGTAATGCTAGATTCCTCTCTCTCTCCTCCTGCAGATTGCACAAAATGTGGGCTGCCCCACAGACAACACCACCACCTTGGCCCACTGCCTGCGCATCTCCGACCCCAAAGCTGTGACACTGGCCTACCACCTGGAGCTGATCAACCTGCCCTGTAAGTCCCCGGGCCCGCGCTGTGGTCCACCACCCACCCAGGGCTCACCATGCCTTTGGCAGGACACTGGGGCGATTGCCAGGACTGTTGAAGCAGTGCTTGTGTCCTTCAGAAAGGGGACAACAACGACAGATCTTGCAGTCCCATTTCTGCAGGCGGGTGCACATTGTGCTGAATGAACGCTGTCCATCATGCAATGGCAGCAGTGGCAGAGGAATTACCCAGGGGCCATGCCTTGGCCCCAGAGCAACCCTTTGGGCTTTCTGTCTTGTGAAAGCAGCAAGAGCAGTTCCAGAACACAGCTTACAAACAAAAAAAAAAATAATTGACCACAACCCTGCTATTTTCATTTGAGTCGCTGGGTGGAGTGTGGGACTCACACCAGGTAGGGGATGCTTCTGCTTTTGCTGCCTGGGGGGATTTCTTTCCCTGCTTGCTCTCCTCATGCTCCTGATAAATAGCCCCAGCGCTTAGCCTTGCCCAGGACAGAGTGGCCAAGGCACCGCTGTGCAGCTGCACTGGTCGGAGCCGGCTGGCCTGGCAATGAATGAGTGCAGCCAGATGGGGTGGGGAGAAGGCTGCTCTTCCCTACCTTTGGCTGGGCTTTTTGGGCAGGGGCTGGGGGAAGGAGGAGAGGAATTGTTGATGTTACCTGCTGGTACTCGGCTGGCAGATCTCTTGTTCCTCTCCCCCACCTACAGGCATGAGATTTACTGAACATGATCCTGTGGTCACGCTGGAGTCACCACCCAAGCTCTCATTCACCTCAGCCTATTGCTTCCACAGTTCCTTGAGCCGTGGGGTATGCCAGGCCACACATCTGTTTTTTCTCAGCTCCTACAGACTCTGGTTTTGTCTTCTGCTGCAGCTCCCCTGGTTCACACACTCGCCCTCACTCCTGTCATTGATGGAGACTTCCTCCCAGACATGCCTGAGAAACTCTTTGCCAATGCTGCTGACATTGACTACATTGCTGGGATCAATAACATGGATGGACACATCTTTGCTGGCATTGATTTACCTGCTATCAACCGCCCGCTTGTGAAAATCACTGCGTAAGTGATGCCCTTAAAAACTGTAAGAGGAGGAACCTTATGTAGTCCTCAAACTTCAAGGACTTAGACCTGAGTGGACAGGGCACTACCTTCAAAACAGGATGTCACTCCAAGCCAGGGTGCCTAGGGCATATGTTGCCAAGTCCAGAGCCTTCAAGAGAAAGGACCAGCTAGTGGGGAAGCCTCCCCATATACCTTTAAGGTGCTCCTGAACTCAGCACCAGCGATAGGTTTGGCAGCCCTGATGCTCTCTGTCCAGAGCAGGTACATGCCAGACATGCTGGGCACCCGCCCCGTGAGACTCCTCTTTGTGGACAGAAGGAGCTTGTGGCCAATTTGGCCCCAAGCTCTTCTGCTGAGAAAGCTGGGAAGCACTTGCCCACCGTCTAAGACCTGGAATGAAATCACTGGCTTTTACTCCACTAAACTGTTGCTAACTACAGGGTTGGATGTGAACATCAACGGGAGCTGGGATCCATTTCCAGGAGCCCTGCCCCACTTGAAGCTGCCGGTCTGTAATTAGTTGATACTACTTGTCTTTTCAGGGATGAGGTCTATAATTTGTTTAAAGGACTTACTGTGGACAGGGGTGAGCGTGGAGCCAATGCGACATACAATATCTACACGCAAGTGTGGGGTGAGAAACCGGATCAGGAGACCATGAAGAAGACAGTGGTGGATGTGATTACTGACTACATCTTCCTGGTTCCCACACAGTGGGCACTGAACCTGCACCTGCAGAATGCCCGGTGAGCAGCTCAGCCCTGGCAGGAGCCCAACGCCTGCCTGGGGGCTGAAACGCTGTGTTTCCAGCACAAGGGGCTGAGGAGTGGGTTAAGAGGGCTGAACTTGAGGGAGGCAGGCTTTTTGGTACTGAGTACACGCTCACACATAGCTTGTACAAACACTATTTCTCTAATGCTGCATGGGAGTCATGCTAGGAATTTGTATTAAATTCCCATTAAAACAAGTTTTTGCCTCCTAAAAACTTCCAACTTCATCCGAGCAATGTATGATGCCATGAGACATGGCAGTTGGATGATATGAGGGTTAGGGTGAGAATCAGAAATGGGACTTAAGAATTACTGGATAGAAGGATGTTTTCTCCTGATACCACCTCTTAGATGCATGTGAGCATCTTCCAAGGTTGAATCTCTGGCTCAGCTGGTATTTGGAGCATGGTTATGACCCTGCACCCCTTTCTCTGCTCTCCACTTGCAGCTGCTTAGCAAGTCTATTTTATTTCCCCAGAAATGGCAAGACATACAGCTACTTGTTCTCCCAGCCATCCCGAATGCCCATCTACCCAAGCTGGGTGGGGGCAGACCATGCTGATGACCTGCAGTACGTGTTTGGGAAACCCTTTGCCACCCCCCTGGGCTACCTGCCCAAGCACAGGACTGTCTCAAGTGCCATGATTGCTTACTGGACCAACTTTGCCAGGACAGGGTGAGTGATTCCAGTTCCACATTTGCAGCTTGCTGCAGCACTTCAACCTGCTGCTTTTGCCTATTACCTTCTCAGGAGCAATTCCCAAAAGCAAGGTGTCCTCTGTCTGTGCTTCTGTTGTGAGTCTGGCTCTGTGTCTCCCAGTGGAGGAGTTTGCTGAGTCCTCCTCATCCAGAGAATAACTGGGGACAGCAAAAGCATTTTCAGAACTTGTAAACTGCTTAAACTTAATGACGAGGTTTGCTTCTGAATGCCGGCGTTTAGACAAGAGTTAAGCCCCTGCGTGCAGCCAGGGACGATGCTGGGGGGGACTGCAGGTTGGCGAGTCGCTCCTAGCAGGCAGAATTGCTATTGTTTCTCCCAGTGTCAAACTCTCTCTTGGCACTCCCTTAAAGCCTCACTTGAGCAGACGGGGTCTCTGCCGAACACCACAAACCTTGCTGCATCCACAAGCTGCCCTGATAAAACTGAACTTCCACGTCTCCTTTTTTCCCCAGTGATCCCAACAAAGGGAATTCAGAGGTGCCGGTTAACTGGCCGCCCTACAGCAGCGAGAGCACTTACTACCTGGAAATCAACAACAAGATAAACAAGGACTCCGTGAAGCAGAACCTGAGATCCCGGTACGTGAACTTCTGGAACTCGGTCTATCAGAGCCTGCCACAGGTTGCCAATATCTCCATGGCCGAGGAACTGCTGTGGAGCTAAGAAAAAACACCTTTTAAAGAGAGGCCAAATTCATTAAAGGCTTGCTTGTAACTGAGTGATTCCGGCTTCTCTGTGTCTTTGCCGTGTCAGGATTTTCTCCCTAACGTTAAGGTCAGGCAGCAAGTGACATCCAGGCCCTGGGCAAAGTGTGTTCCCCCTGCCCGTAACACAACAACATCCCAGCGAAGCTGCTGACACACAGGGCCGCGGCTCGGCCTGCTCTGCCAGCCTTTGGCTCGGGGTTTGGGCTCGGGGTTTTTGTTCCTCGTTGCCAGCCTGGCAGGAAGGCCCAAGCCTGACCTGTCCTGTGGGTATCCCCACGTTACCATCCACATCCACGCTAATAAAAACCAGCTCTTAGATAATTACAGCTGTAATTTAGGCACGCAAACCAACCGGTGAGCTGTTGCCATACGTGCACAGAAATCAGCTCAGAAGCTCAATGAGGACAAAATCAACCCAAAACGGGAGGTTTTTCCACACTGGTTTAGGGGGACAAGTCCCTGCTTGGTAGAGGCCAGGCCATGCTGGGGAGCTCCAGCTCCGGGCCCGGGCTGGATGAGAAGGACGACCGGCCTCCTCCTCCTCCTCCTCCTCTTCCTCCTCCTCCTCCTCTTCCTCCTCCCGCTCTACCCCACGGACCCCCCCACGCCGGGCCCGGCCCCGCCGCTGTAGGAACCGTCCTGCGGCGGAACCTTTGTGCCGCGGCCGCGGGGCCGGGGCGGGGGAAGCGCTTGCCGGGAGGGAGCGGGGCGGGGGAGCGATGGCGGCGGGGAGGGAGTGGGGGGAGCGGGGCTCGGCCGTGCTGGAGCTGCCCCGAACGCCGCGGCTGGTGTGCGTGGAGTACCCGGGCCTGGTGCGGGACGTCGGGGCCATGCTGCGGACGCTGGGAGGAGAGCAGGGGGTGTCGCGGGTGAGGGGGACGCCGGGGGCTGGGGGGGGGGGTATCCGGAGCAGAGGGGTTGTGGGGCGGGGAGCCCAGCCCCGGCCCAGGGAGCCCCCCGCTGTGGGACCCGCCATGTCGGGGCCGTTCAGGCCCAGCGTGTCCCCACGCAGGCTCCACGCGTGGGTTTGGGGTGAGGCCGCTCGCTTGGGCCGCTGCTGCCCACGGGAGAGGAGGCGGGAGGTGTCGGGCAGGATGGGACCCGCAGGTGTGGTGGCGGTGGAGCAGGGATTCACGTCCCTGAGGCTCTGTGAGGGGAGGCGGCGGGTGCCCGCGGTTGAGGGTGTGGGGCCAAACAGAGCCCAGGGGAGACGGGCCATGCAGTGCGATGCTGACGGAGCCCGTGCCCGCCCTTGCCGACAGATCTACGCGGACCCTGCCAAAAGGCTGGAGCTGTATTTCCGCCCCAAGGACCCTTACTGCCACCCCGTCTGTGCCAATCGCTTCCCCACCTCCACCGTGCTGCTCAAGGTGAAGAGGAGGACCAAGAAGAAGAAGCAGTTGGACGCCGAAGAACAAATCCAGCCAGAAGTCCAGTTCGAAATGGAAATTCTTGGGACTGTCACTACCGTTTACAAATTTCAAGGTAACAGCTTTGTGTCCACATGGCTTAAAGACGAGCATATCTGTGGGGAAGGGGAAGTGTTTCCCTACAGACAATTCAAGGCTGGAAGGTAAATCAAGTGTCCTGTTGTTACAGCCTCCTTGCTGTGTAACCCTTCGCATGAACTTATCAGACTCCTGCTCCTGAAAGTTGAGTGTTGCGAGAAATATTGTGATA